>NC_136978.1:15080039-15632539 GCF_032717465.1 Coenobita brevimanus
GTGAATCAGGATGTTTAACTGTGCTTTCTGCATACCGTGAGTCAAGTGGGTCACTACCTTTGCGTCGGTACACACGTGCTCCTCTGTTACAGGTTACACTAAATGATGCCTTATCAGACCACAACACTGACTCCTCACCCCAATTAAGGTATTTGTTAGCAAAGGCTAGCCTACGAAGTCCCTGGTTGCTAGAGAGAAGAGGCTTTCTCACAGGCTTGTGACTTGTGTAACCAAGTTCATGGATCCTTCGAGACACCGTGCGCAAAGACACCTCACCAAACACTTCTGGGTTGCTCTCCTTTATTTTCCTTGCACTCACACAAGGATTAGATTCCACTGCATGTTTTAAAACATTAACAGACCTAGGGGAAGTTCTCCTAGGCCTACCAGACCGCAGATTCTTTGTGGGAACATCACCACTGTTTTCCACTTGAAAAAGCGCGCACCACTTACACACTGTCGATCGAGCCATGCTAATCAGTTCACTAACTTCCTTCGTTTAGTGGCCTGCCTCATTTAGAGCAATGATCTGTGATATGATTTCACTCGATAGTTCACGGGTAGGTGCCATAACAAAGTGGCGAAAGCCAAAACACTGCAGGACATTCGGTAAAAAATGGCGCAAAAAGAGAGGGAGACACGGCAGAGTTCCTCTCTCTTAGGTAGCCCATAGGCAACTGAGGCGGGAACCAACCAGCACGTAGGATGGCCTCAGGGTACCATGACGTCATGTTAGCACCGCAACTTCTGGCTCAATTTTTACTATAAAAAACGGGTGATTCTTTTTTGGCCATAAGTACTGCGCGCCCGGCCATAGGCACTCGATACTTCTGACGAGCACACTGTATATATATATATATATATAGATATATATATATATATATATATATATATATATATATAGTTATCCCTCTACTATCCGATGTAATAGAGCCAAAGGCATGTCCGGAAAGTGGGCCTCTGGCTGCTGGACTGGTACTTAAGGACCCTAACCCAGCCTAACTTTGAAAGCCATCTAAATAACTCCCTACTGAACATGCATAGCACCTATTTAAACCTATTTAAGACCTTATTCACACCAATAATGGACATAAAGCATGACATAAGTGAAAAGGAACCAAAGAATGAGGAATTAGAAGTGACTGTACCTCAGCCAGGGTACTTACAGCACATCTGTGGCCGTCTTCTCTAAGGCTTGGGCAGTGGTGAAAATGCTCTTGAAGCACGTACAGTAATCCAGTGTTGTGCTGCACTTAATTTTCTGCACTGTGAGTTATAACTGTTTAACACTGCACGTTGTTCTTAACCGCACCACGCCAGTTTCAACCGCCAATTTGCACTCCACAGTTAATCCTTTGCACTCTAAATTCTAATTTCTTAACACTGCACAACACTGTAAATTCCCATGTGGCCTAGTGGCGAGGTATTGCAGTTTATTCACTGTTTATTCAGAAAAAACAAGCACGTGTGGCTTCCCTTGTGATAAGCATCTACTCGCGATCAAAGTTAGGTAGTAACTGTTGGAGTGTTAGTGATGGGGAAACAGAGCTGTCAGATCGCAACGGCCACATTACCAAACTCCTCAATTTTCATTATCAGATTTAACTTTTCATTACCAAATTCGTTAAGCTAGCATTTATTCTTCACTAATTATATATACAAGTGCAAATACATGCAATCACTCTCCTTATAAATAACAGCATGTTCATTATTTTCACGCTATGTAGGCATGCAGATTAATCAGAGAGCAAACAATCAACCACCTCCATCCTGTGTATCCTCATACATGTGAAAAATCTGTTTGGTAATGCATTATTCTGAGTCATTACCAAATGAATTTTTCATTACCAAATTGGCCCTCATTTGGTAATGAAAAACACCAAATGGCAACCCTGACAGGGGAGGGGGGGAGGGGGAAGGAGGGAAGGGGTGAAGGGGCCATGATGTAAACAGCTGTTCGGCACCGCACGGCAATTTCAAATTACGGGTGGGAAAAAATTCGGATTTGGGGGGGATTTTGTTCTTTTTCTGGCCATTTTGGGGTTCCGAAGGTCCAGGCCCACAATGTCTGGTAAGTGGGGTGTCCGGAAAGTGGTCATCCAGATAGTATGGGGATTACTGTATACATATATATTATGTACTGGGCTACAGTTAATTTTAAGTTGTTAATTTTGTATTGCCCGCGAATGATGTTAAAAATATCCTGATGGCCCTTAATAGAAGAAAGGTTCCCCACCCCTGCTGTATGTGGCAGCAGTGACATAGCCATGCGCCTCCATCGTCTTGGTCATAGAAATATCCCTTATCTCCCTTTCCATTTCCTAACTGGAGGATGGTGGACTACAACAGGAAGGCACCTTCTGCCTACAGTCCAATGGGTTCACATTATGGATGAACCTCACGATACAAAAACTTCTACTACTACTATTACTAGTCCAATGGGTTCACATTATGGATGAATCTCGCAATACAAAAACTTCTACTACTACTATTACTGCACTACTACTACTAATATGACTACGACTACCATTGGTATGTCACTTTTTTTTTTTTCTCTCTCTTAATCCCTTTGATGTTTGCCTACTACCTTGGTGACAGCACATGACTGAGAAGCCTCCAGTCACCTCTCGGGACCAACCCAAATAAAAGTTGTTACTCCACCTGGAGTGTTGTAAGTACTAAACCACCAATGCAAATCAACACCTGATAAAAAAGTTTCTCTCACAAGGTGAGCAACAGTGAATACTAATGTTTTAACATTTTACTAAGGAAAATATTTATGAATGAATAATGTACTTCATTATTTCATGATGCACAATGACCTCTCTCAACACTGTAATGATGAAAATGGAAAGCACATACTTTTATTCTTTTTTTTCAAGGAAGAAGGAACCAAAGGCCAGGAGCCTGCAAACCGTTCCTTCCAAGAAAAAAGCAAACACAATACAAAAGAGAGCCAAATTCAAGATCAGTTCATTTCGAGATGCCTGGACACACTGCGTTTGAAAGACTGGAGATCATAGGAAGTAGGAAATACAGACAGAGGGAGACAGTTCTAGAGCTGATCCATTGCACAAATGAAGGACTGGGAGTAACAGTTACCTCTTGCATTAGAGAGCTGGACAGAAAAGGGATAAGTTTGTTGCTAGATGGGTGCTACGTGCCCGTTGTAGAGGTGGAGGGATGCAAGAAGACAGTTCAGAGGAGCAGTGATAGTACAGATGTAAAGATGCAGCAACAGTGCGGCGAAGAAACAGAGGTTGAAGGGAGCCAGCAGAAGGAGGAGAGTTAATAAGATGAAACCCTATTGAGAAGAGTTGTATGTCGGGAGCCTCCCCACACAAGAGTTGTACTCTATACAGGGGTGAATAAAACCCGTGTATAAACTCAACAACTGTGCAGGGGTAAAGAAGGTACGGAGTAGGCTTTGCACACCTAATCTCTTGGAAGCAGATTTTACAAGAGATGTAATATGACCTTTCCAAGATAAGTCCCAAGAGAATGAAACCGCAAGTATGTTTAAGGACGATGCAGGACTGAGCTGGATATTATTAAACATTAGTGAATACTCCTGTAAAGATTCTGTTGAGCTGATAGGTGTAAGAAATGAGTCTTTGATGCATTAAAAACAACAAGATTACTTTACCCCACTCAGTTTGGCCATGTGGAGAGGATGGAGCGTGACAGACTGACGAGGAGAGTGTATGTGAGTGAGGTGGAGGGGAAGGCCAAGGATGAGGTGGAGGGATGGAGTGGAGAGGTACTGTGTATGAAGGAGGAGGGTGTGAGCTGGAAGCAGGGCAGTGAAATGATGGGGGACAGGGTGACGTGGAGGCGATTTGTTTGTGGCTACCCTGTATGGGATTAACCCCTTAACCGCGGGGCGTCACTTTCGTGACGCTCGGGTGCAATGGATCATACCGCAGGGCGTCACTTTTGTGATTCTGTGTTATTTTGAATTATCCTGGGCTTTCAAGTGGTGGCTTGTATCATCTATCAGTACTGCCAATGTCCAACACTAGTCAGCACTCCAAATCTCATCTGTACTCCCATCCACTGTTGACATTTTAGCGATTTTCCCCCGTTCCTGACTCCCCTCCCTTACCTCCCCTCCATTACTCTGTCCTCTCACCTCCCCGGCCGCGCTGCGCTAAGCAAATCTCCCCTGGATTTCTCCACAGATTTCATCCATTGAAATAAGCCCTATGCCCTATACGTATACAAAATAATATATACCAAAAAAAATAAGGTAAGTGATAGTGGTATACACCAGGAATTGGCTAATTATCACCAGACAACACCTCACGTGCATTCATTCGCTACATTACCACGGTAATTTCCCTTTTGAATTATGTCTTGTAATCTATTTCTGTAATAAAAATATATATCAGAAAGGAAGGGAGAAGCCTAAGTGACATTTACATTCACCTGGAACTACCTATTTCTTTATGTATTGCCAAGATTTTCTACCAATAATTTATTAGCATGTAAGTTAGCAGCTGTCAGCCCCATTGTCACTGTCAACCCTTGCCTTCTCAGATAAGCCGCAGCATTTAGTTCCTTGTCCTCCGCTGTGGTCAAAGCATGTCGCACTCGCGCCCCGCCATTTCTATCGCTTCTGCACCCATTGCAAAGGGCCCCGTGACCTCTACACCAAGAAAAACTCGTGAGGGAAGCAGGAAAGAACTAAGTGACTCTGCAGTGGAACGTGAACTAGCGGAATTATCAATGGTGATGATGGATAGTGATTTTGACCCTTCGGGGGATTCGTGTGATAAGCCGGGTGAGGAAATCGTGCCAGAAAGTACTAGTACGAGTGCTTCAGTGTCCCAAGTTATCCCTAGCTCCAAGGGAAAGGAGCCATTAGTGCAGCAAGGGAAGGAATTTGGGAAGGGAGTGAAAAGGCGGCGTGCTAGCCCCGGAACAATGGCCCCGCGTGACCCAGCCTGCCATGAGTCCTGAGTTGATTCACCTCCCCGTTCCCCAAGCCCCACTTCACTCATTTCTTCCTCTTCTTCTGCTGAATTATCTCCAGAGTCTTCGTCGTCGGAGTCACCACCAGCATCAACAATGAAGGCAGGCCGTAGAGGAAGAGGTAAATCCCTGACCCGTAAAAGTAGAGTTGCTAGTAGAGTATGGGATGCTAGTGCTGTACGGCAACCCAGGGTCAGTGCGAGTGACCTTGAACCTGATAAATCTGCCTCGCAGCCACCCTCCACCCTCACCCACCCTACACCACCACGACAGGGAATCCTGGACGCCTTCGCGTGGATGGAAGGGTCCGATTTTGTCCCAGAACATCTCAATTTTGACGAGTGTTCCTCAAGAGTACAGCCTGCCTTCACTCTTGACGAGGATGCTGAGTGTGTGGACTTCCTTTTGGCTTTCCTCGATGACGACGTCATGCAGCACATATGTGATGAGACCAACAGGTATGAATCACAACGTGCTGCAAGTGGTACAGGTGCAGCCAAGATGCAACAGTGGTCCATGCTGGGAGTGCAGGAGATGTATGTGTTCTTCGCCCTCATGCTTCTCATGCCACACGCAAAGAAGCATGAGTTGGAAGAATACTGGTCCATGGACCCCTTACTACCCTCACCCACCTTCAATAAGTACATGGCCAGAGATCGCTTCCGGAACATCATGGGAAACCTGCACTTTGCCGACAACGATGTACCTTCCCAAACTGACCCACTCTGGAAGATCCGGGAGATTCTGAGCAGAATGAAGGATAAGTTTATGACATTCTTCCACCCCTTTCAGATGGCTGTCATTGACGAATCCTTGGTTTTGTTCAGAGGACGTCTTAGGTTTGTGCAGTACATTCCAAGCAAATGCCATCGCTTTGGAATCAAGTTCTTTGTACTGTGCGACTGTAAGACGGGGTACATCCATGATTTCGTCATTTAATCAGCCAACACTGTCGATCTTGATAAAACACACCCCCTTGGCTTCTCAGGCTGTGTAGTGAAATTGCTCCTTGAAAGGTATTTTGGTGGGAATCATGTGCTGTATACAGACAACTATTATACAGCACCGAAACTTGCCAAATACCTTTCAGAGCACGGCATCGGCTCTTGTGGCACTGTGAAGAGTAATCGTGCCCACTTCCCTAAATTCCCAGAGGCAGGAACCTCGCAGCGAGGAGACGTGCACCTATGCATGTCTGAGAAGATGCTGGCAATACGGTGGCATGACAAGAGGGTCATGCACATGCTCACCACCGTACATAAGGGGGAAATGACAGACAGTGGGAAGGTCGACCGCAGGACAGGCGAACCTTTGAGGAAACCTGATGCTGTGTTAGACTACAATATCAACATGCAGCTGGTGGACAAGTCCGACATGATGATTGGAGAGATCGACTGCCTCAGGAAGAATACTAGGTGGTACAGGAAAGTTTTTCTGCATCTCATAGACATGACGATGCTGAACGCCTTCATCCTGTACAAGATGAAGGTCAAGCCACCCAAGTCCTTCTCCCTGAGGTTGTTCGACAAGACCTGTGTTCAGCAGCTGCTTGAAAGATATGGTAGGGTGACAGCAGCAACTCCAAGGCGCCATCCAGTAACACTTCCCGACAGACTTGAGCAGAGGGCGTACATGGATCGGCACAGACTGGTGCAAATGCCTGCCACAGGCAAGAGGAAGGCTGCGATCCGCAGGTGCCAGGTGTGTGCACATACCACCTGATGCACACCTGAGCACAAACGCACCTCTTGGCAGTGCGCTGAGTGCCAGGTTCCCCTCTGTGTTACTTGCTTCTTTGATTACCACAGCCAGAAGCAGTTCTAAAAGTGCAAGTGGGAAAGGAAAGTAATGTGAAAATAATGTGTAAATAGCCAGTGAAAGCAATGGATGCACAGTACATATGATTGAACAGTGTAATACAGTATTGTTTTATCTTACTGAAAGTGACAGTGAATAACATAGTGTAAGTAAAATAGAAGTGTAAATATTGAAAATACAATAGAAAATGTAAATAGAAATGTAAGTAATTAGTAATATAAGAATATGAGTACAAATACTTAATGTTATAACAGTGAAAGTGAATCCATGGCTCTCTATGTATTTTACTGAATGAAAAATTGAATGACTTCTGTGACAATAAACTAATACTACTGAAGGAAACTTATGGATAAAGACTCCAGATATATATAAGTGTTACATAGTAATAGAAATATAAAGTGTGAGGGGTTTTATGAATAATAAATGACAGAATACCAACAGCAAACTAGCGCAAGTGGGAAGGTCATACGCGCTCGTAATTTTCATTGCTTTCACAGTGTTTTTTTTTTTTTTTGGAGTATGGATCCCAAACTACTTGATAATCATAGAGTAGTGTTTATAGTGTTAATATCTGGCTGTGGTAATCATATTACAGGTTGTCGGGAAGTGTAAAGTGGAGACTTCGTTACCCAACTTCAGAGGTCTCCACAAGTCCTACGGTAATCAATGAAGGCTCAACAAACATCCCAGGAGAAAGCTGAAGGTATATGCCATATGCATACGTAATTTTAATATTCTAGGACTAATAACTGATTTTTGGCAAATATTTTTTGAGAGTCTGTCGGAGCTCGAATAACCCCACGGGACACGCAAAACATTGGGAAACATGCCCGCGGTGTAAGGGTTAAGGCGTCTGGCAATAGATAGATAGATAGACAGATACGAGCCAAGTCAGACATTAGGTGTGCCATAGCCTCATCCCTTGTTTGTTGAAGTAACTGCTGAAATGGATGTTGAGGGAACCAAATGGAAAGGTGAAGGGTGGAATCATCAGCGTATGAGTGGATACGGTTAGATGTACAGCTTAGAAGGTCACTGATGAATAAAAGGAAGAGAGTTGGTGATAGGACAGAGCCCTGAGGAACACCACTGTTGACAGACCTAGGAGAAGACCGGTGGCCATCCACAACAGCAGCTATAGAACGACCAGAAAGGAAGCTAAAGATGAAGGCACAAATAGAAGGATAGAAACCATAAGAGGGCAGTTTGGAAATTAACGATTTATGCCTGACTCGACTGAAAGCCTTTGAAATGCCAAGTGCAATGGCTTTTCACATATAAACACAGATAAAGTACAGATACTTGTTTGACTGAGCGTACATCTACTATACTTCAGTATCAAAATCTTCCTTTTTTTTTTCTTTTCTTTTTTTCTCCATTATTCGCCTTCCTTAAGTTATATACTACTTAGAAATAAGATCTCTTACTCCACAGCTTCATCAGGGTTTGCATTAAGGTTGAAGGAAACTGAGTCCTGGGACTCAACAAATTGGAAAAACTAAGTCACATCCCAGAACTGAGTCCCACGGAGGCATGGATGAAACTTAGATGGCAATGTTGCCCTGCCACAGCCAGGCAGGCGCAGGGTATTGCTGTGCTAATACGAGTGCCGAAGGTGCCATATATGCTCTAGGAAGGTCCAGCGATATCTCCCCTAAAAATTTTTTTTCATTAACTGGGGCCAGCTGGTGCATTATTGTGGACTTGGATGGAGATCTCCATTATACCTGATTTTTCTACTATGTAATGATAAATAAATCCAACACTTGCCCATGCTTTGAAGATATTTTATCAATTTGTTGTTCGTTACTTTTTTGCGGACTCAAGTTTATGGTGTAACTACAAATAAATCCAAGGTGTACAGTATGGGCCCCTAGCAATGACCAGATGAAACACTGATGATCGCATGGTACTGTATTTCGTTATGCTGATTTAAACTTTCCAATCAAGTGATGGTATATATAAGCAAATACCAGTCAAGAAAGCAGCCTGCAAAATGCCATCACGAACTGACCAATGATATGAGATGACATTGCTTTAACAGGTCTGTAAAAAAAACAGCAGATGAACATGACATACAGAGCTCTGACAAAAGCATAAGATTCATTTACAGTTGTCAGGTAATACTTGCATATCTATCTATCTAATGCCAGATGCTCTAATCCCATGAGGGGTGGCCATTTGTCTCTGAGTTCGCTGTTTCACAGGGAGGGATACCAGCCCTCTGTCAACCCACTCGTTGACACGTGGGGATTGGTTATATGGTTACCACCCAGCATGGTAAATGGTTTCCTGGCCTAAGCTTGTCACTCAATGTAAAGCCACCTAAACAAAGAAGAGTAATAAAAAGTGATCGGAAAGATAGGAGCAATAAATGTGAGAGGGACACAGAAAATGAGTGATAAAGATGCAGGAAGATGTAGGTAGCACTACAAGTGAGTGGATGATGGACACCACCACCTACCATCAAAATATGAAATCACTAAATACTATATTTAGCATCTGAAGAGCAGGATCCACCTGTCGATATCTTGTGTCAGGACAGCAAGGTGCAAACCTTCCTTCAATCTCCATTGCCCCATTAGGAGTATACAGACCCAGGGCTAGGCTATAGTTCAGGCATTTAAATACTAAAGTGCCTAGTGTGTTCAGTCACTGAACTCCAAGTGGCATTATGCAGGCAATCATATAATCCATTTGCCCACACCTATGGAAATAGGGTATTGCTGCATGTAGGCTAATGCAGTTTTCTTTAAACTTATTATACCAGCTTGCTGAAAGTTTAGTTCCATCAAGGACCACTGAACTCCCCAAAATGGCTCTGGTGAAGGAGATTGTTCCACCGCTGACTAAGCTTGTGCTCACTCAAAAGGAGCCATAAAATGAACCACAGGTTTACTTTTACAAGACAAACATTACATTTCCCTAATATGATTTGAAACTATTTTAGAAACAGCAATGACAAGAAATTAACTGTCATGAAACATCACACACCAGTATTACAAAAATCAACTAACCTAAATGCTGCTCTTATTTATACTTGATGCATGTCTACATGAGGTTTCATACTGCATCAACACTACCTACCCTAAACTCATTCATCCTCATCCCATGCCAATACAAATCAAGAAAACTTATATAATTTCTCACCTGAACATGCTGTCCTGTGAAATATGCATCATATTTTGCCTCCACAGCATAACTGAAATGAAAACACATTCATACATCAAATTCCTCCAACAGTGTTGTTACACAACACAAATGCAAAACAATTTTGCATTCATGTGCTTCATCTAATCCAATTCATCAAAACATATCTCTGGGAGTAACAAAATTTAGTGAACTGTACAACAAAATATGAGAAGAATAACTACTGTAGGCCAACTGTTCTGTGCTAGGCAGCTCCTGCAATGACATGGACAGTAAAGAAGGCTACCTGTAAAAGCATGGCTAGATGATCAAGATGCAGGGAACTGGTCCAAACTCAACAGTAAACAAGAAGTACTGTACTGTATTCTGTCAACCACCTGAAAAGTGACACTATAGTGTGATAAGGTCTGTACCTAGTTGTACAAAGAATGATGCTTGCCAAATAAACCAATCAGCACCTGACTTGTGAATTTACAACTAATTAGAGAGCCCTAATGGTCACGTCAGAATACAAAGATTTGAAATCAATGTAATCATGGCTGTTGCACTGCACATTACTGAAACCATCTCCAAAACAATGAGGTTTTACCATGACCTGGAAGCTAATTTTCAATTTCTCAGGTATGAAGTGAAACAAATGTTAGGAAGGTCTGGAGGGGTGAAGCCCCCCAACTGGGTTCTTGTGCATGCATAGTGTAAGGTGTCTCATTTTACTGCTTAGGCCATGGTTAGGTTGAATGGGAACTGGGTAGGTTAATGACTAAACACAGTTTCATAAATACCAGGAAACTTAGTATTTCAGCTATGTCGCTACTCTTCTAAAGTTTTAGGAGACAAACTGCAAAAGAGCTCCTGCTAACAAAAGGTTAAAATTTCATGACAATGATTAACTTACATAACTGTACCTTTCATTAACAATATAAAAATCATGCATAACTAATACAGTATTTGTATTACTAAGAACAAGTTAGGTTTGACACTGAGGTCCTGCACAGGGAAATAAAGTATTTCAGACTCAAAACCCATTCCTTCCCAAATTATACCAGTTAGTTAGGCTAGGTCATATTAGGTTAGCAGGAATGACACAATTAGTTAAGGCTACATCACAAAGCCAAATCAACCAAAAAGTTCAACATAGCTGGCTGCCACCTGCTACGGTACAGTTTATAAGGAAGACTGATGAGGTTGTATTTTTGATGATATACAGTAGAAGTCCTATTATTCGGCAGCTGATTAATCGGTAGATCCGACATTTCGGCAGTTTTGAGAGAGAGTCCCATTTACGAAAATCTTTGATTGCTCGGCAGATGTCCGGAATCATCTCGGCAGTCCAGGAAGTGTTATCTGTGACTTGTAGGTCTAATGTTTCATTACACTTCTGTATGTTCACTAATTTCTATATTTTTTTTCAGATTCAGGTATAGTACTGTATTGATTACAATACTGCACAGTATCATACAATACAGTAACCACCTCCACCAAATTAACGAGGGTTACGTTCCAAGTCCCCCTCGCCAATTCTTGAAATTCTTTCATTCTTGACCCCTTCCTGAAAATGACATTTACCGGTAATTGCGTAGCCCATGAACCACTGATACTGTAATGCATTACCCATAAATAAATGTTGCTTGTTAAATCAGTTTCCCCGTTGTTTTTAACTGTACGGCTGTGACAGCTCAAGTATTTTTATTCCTCAGCATAATGGTGGAAGAGACTGTCCTGTTCAACTAAACCTAACCTAACCGAGTTTAACTGTACCTAATAATTTCACCAAACCTAACCTAACCTAAAGTCAGAAAAATACTAAAAAATAAACTGGAGGAATATGAATTGCTAAGGTCTCTCTGATGAAAGTTAAACGTACATTTAGTGCTCATTCTTTTGTTCGTTTTCGTGCTTAATGCGAAAGAGAGAGTATTGATGCAAACAGTAATATATCCCATTAACCCCTTAATAACCTCCGGCACTGAACAACCCTTTACAGTACCAATGTCAGTGATGTCAAGCTAGTGTGAGCAATAAAGAAAACTGAAAAATTATGGGGAGGGAACGAAGGTCACTGGTATGATTACACGACTCTACGCTATGATTCCAAGCGATCAGGCGGTCGGTTAATCTCAGATGTTTTCGCCCACTTGGTAAATGCACCGTAACTTTATCAATTTTTCCGTGACTCATAGCGAATCATAGCATGGGTTTAGGAAGCTAAATAACACATTGCTAGGTGAGCCATACGATTATTTTCGCATCTCTAAGAAAAATAGATTGATTTCAGAAGAATGGAAGAAACTTACTCTACGTACTCAGAGAGGGATTAAATTTCTTCCATTTTCTTAAAGATGTGAAGATAATCGTCTGGCGCACCTAACAATGTGTTATTTAACTTCCTAAACCCATGCTATGATTCACTATGATTCAAGGGAGAAATTACAAAGTTACAGTGTATTTACCAAATGGGCAAAAACATCTGAGATTAACCGATCCCCTGACTGCTTGGAATCATAGGGTAGAGTCCTGTAAACATACCAGTGACCTTCGTTCCCTTCCCATAATTGTTCACAGTTTTTTCATAGCCCACTAACTCGACATCACTGACATCGGTACTGTAAAGGGTTGTTCAATGCCGGAGGTTATTAAGGAGTTAATGGAATACATTACTGTTTCCATCAATACTCTCCGTTTCACATGTAAACAAAAAAAACAACAAAAGAATGAGTGCTAAATGAACGTTTAACTTTCATCAGAAAGACCTTACCAATTCATATTCCTTCACATGCAATTTTCCGACTATCTTATTTTGTGTCTGGAAAAAGTACTGTATACAGTACTCACTCCAAACATATTTGTAATAATATAAGTAGTGGTGAGTTCACCAATATAAGTGATGTACTGAGCAGGTAGGTAATATTCTGTATCAATTTGGCCATCCAGGAAGTGTTATCTGACTTACAGGCCTACTGTGTCATTACGCTTGTATATGTTCACTAATTTATATACAATATATATTTCAGATTCAGGTATAGTACTGTATTGATTGCAGTATTGTACAGTGTACAGTACTCTCTCCAAACACAGTTGTAATACCATAAGTGGTGATGACAGTGTTCACCAATATATTTATGGTACTGAGTGGGTAGGTTTTTGATTAATCGGCAAATCCAATTTCTTGGCATCATCCCGGTCCCATAGGTGCCGAATAATGGGACTTTTACTGTATCTTCAAAATTATGCATTTCCAAAACTTTTTAAATCAATCACTTTGAGGATTAGGTTATAATTTAATGAGAAAATACAAACATATACAGTATCACGTAATTCTTTAAAAAATGGGTGCAGCAATTTCAACTACTGTAGCTACTGTATATTCTTACAAACTCAAGATCTGAGGGAAAGTAATATTGGTACATATGCAATACAGAAAGTTAAGTGCTGAATTCTGACTGCAGAAAGTACAAATAAAAAACAAAAAATTTTATTTGGGTTTTTAAGGAAGCCACCAGTTCACCTGTGGCAGCCTGTAACCGACTGGTGCCATGAAAATGCCAAACCAGCAGTCACGTACTGAATTGGCACTTTAGTACGAAAAAACAATTTTTTTCAACGTACTGTATAGGTTCATACACATCTAATTATGTGAAATCCAGTAAAAATACCATGCTTAATTCAGCTACCAATAAAAAATCTGGATTCAGAGCAAAAATGTGCAAAAGCTAGCAGGTAGCCGGGCACCACCTCTCCTCTCCTCTCCTCCTCTAAACCTCACCTTCTTTTTCTAACGGAGACTCAGCTGTCTGAGGCAACTGACAGCAAACCCTTTTCTGTATCCTCTTACTTTCTTTATACTCATTTCAAAGCCAAAGGTGGCTGTTGTGTATACATACGCA
Source organism: Coenobita brevimanus (assembly GCF_032717465.1). Classification (NCBI taxonomy): domain Eukaryota; kingdom Metazoa; phylum Arthropoda; class Malacostraca; order Decapoda; family Coenobitidae; genus Coenobita; species Coenobita brevimanus. The sequence goes on from NC_136978.1 coordinate 15,093,866, forward strand.
ACGACTTATCTTGCTCTCGTGTTCCTGAACTTGATTCTTCTGAATTCTCCACTCTCTGGCTTCGGCTTTCCTGTCATTCTCTGACTAAATATATCTGTGCTGTTTACTTATCCCCTAATTCTACTGACTATCAAAAATTCTTCGACTATCTTACTTCTACGATGGAACACATTCTGTCCATTTCTCCTTTCTCTGAAATCTCCATTCTTGGAGATTTCAATGTTCACCACCACCTTTGGCTCTCCTCTCCTTTCACGGATCCACCTGGTGAACAAGCCTACATCTTTTCTATCCTTAATGACCTAGAGCAGCTTGTACAGCACCCTACCCGTATCCCTGACCGCCTTGGAGAGAGCTCCAACATACTTGACCTCTTCCTCACAACTAATCCTTCAGCTTACTCTGTTAATCTTTTCTCTCCGTTGGGCTCCTCCGATCACAACCTTATTACCTTAACCTGTCCTATCGCTCCAGTACGGCCTGCGGACCCTCCAGGGAAACGTCGTCTCTGGCATTTTGGAGCTGCGGACTGGGAGGCCCTCAGGCAGTACTTCTTTGATTTTCCCTGGAATGATTATTGCTTCCATGGCCGTGAGCCATCTGAGTGTGCCTTGCGCATTACGGAGGTTATTCTCTCGGGCATGGAAGCATACATTCCTTTCTCATATCCTTTGACTAACGCAAGAAAGCCTTGGTTTAATCACGCTTGTTCTAATGCTGTCCGCAACAAGGAGAAGGCCTACAAAAGGTACCGGAGCCAACCCACCCCTGAATCACATAATCTTTACGTTTCTGCCCGGAATCGTGCTAAGTCTGTTCTTCGCTCTACTAAAAATAATTTCATCCATGCTAAATGCTCTCAACTCTCCAACTCGAATTCTTCCCGCTCCTTCTGGCACCTTGCCAAAAATCTTTCTAACAACTTTACCTCATCATCCTTCCCTCCTCTTTTCTACTCTGATGGTTCTGTAGCTATTTCTTCTACTGATAAAGCAGATCTCTTCGCACAGACTTTCTCCTCCAATTCCACCTTAGACGATTCCGGTGCTGTTCCTCCATCACTTCCGCCCTCTGACTTCCTCATGGCTGACATTAAAATGTCTTCAGTTGATGTATTTTCTGCCATTACTGGCCTCAGTACTAACAAGGCATATGGGCCTGATGGGGTCCCTCCTGTTGTTCTCAAAAACTGTGCTTCTGTGCTTACACCCTGCCTAGGCAAACTATTTCGCCTTTGTCTGTCAACTTGTACCTTTCCTTCTTGCTGGAAGTTTGCTCTCATTCAGCCAGTCCCAAAGAAGGGTGACCACTCCCAACCCTCCAACTATCGTCCAATTGCTTTAACGTCCTGTATTTCAAAAGTTTTCGAGTCAATTCTTAATAAAAAAATTTTAAGGCATCTTTCCTATCACAACCTTCTTTCCGATCGTCAGTATGGGTTCCGTCAGGGACGCTCCACTGGCGATCTTCTCACCTACCTTTCAGACTCCTGGTCATCCTCCTTTCGGGACTTTGGCGAAAGCTTTGCCATTGCACTTGACATCTCAAAGGCTTTCGATCGAGTCTGGCATAAATCTTTAATTTCCAAACTGCCCTCCTACGGTTTCTATCCTTCTATCTGTACCTTCATCGCTAGCTTCCTTTCTGGTCGTTCTATAGCTGCTGTCGTAGACGGCCATCGTTCTTCTCCTAGATCTATCAACAGTGGTGTTCCTCAGGGCTCTGTCCTATCACCAACTCTCTTCCTTTTATTCATCAATGATCTTCTAAGCTGTACATCTAACTCTATCCACTCATACGCTGATGACTCCACCCTTCACCTTTCCATTCGGTTCCCGCAACGCCCATCTCAACAGTTACTTCAAGAAACAAGGGATGAGGCTATGGCACACCTAATGTCTGACTTGGCTCATATCTCTGACTGGGGTAAAAATAATATGGTTGTCTTTAATGCTTCTAAGACTCAGTTCTTACACCTATCAACCCGACAAAATCTTCCACAGGTATACCCACTAATGTTTAATAATATTCAGATTAATCCAGCATCATCCTTGAACATGCTTGGGGTTTCATTTACTCGGGACTTATCTTGGAAAGATCATATTGCATCTCTTGTAAAATCTGCTTCCAAGAGATTGGGTGTGCTAAGCCGACTCCGCTCTTTCTTTACCCCTGCACAATTGTTGACTCTATACAGGGGTTTTATCCGCCCCTGTGTGGAGTACAACTCTCATGTGTGGGGAGGCTCCCCACATACAGCTCTTCTCAATAGGGTGGAGTCAAAGGCTTTTCGTCTCATTAACTCTCCTCCTCTTACTGACTCCCTTCAACCTCTGTCTCTTCGCCGCACTGTTGCATCTTTATCTCTTTTCTATCGCTACTTTAATGGTCACTGCTCCTCTGAACTGTCTGCTTGCATTCCTCCACCTCTACGACGGGCGCGTAGCACCCGTCTGGCAGCAAACTCTCATCCCTTTTCTGTCCAACTCTCTAATGCAAGAGTTAACCGTTACTCCCAGTCTTTCATTCATGCAACAGGTCAGCTCTGGAACTGTCTCCCTCTGTCTGTATTTCCTCCTGCCTATGATCTCCAGTCTTTCAAACGCAGTGTGTCCAGGCATCTCAAAATGATCGGATCTTGAATTTGGCTCTCTATTGTATTTTGTTTTTCTCTTGGAGGGAACTGTTACTGCGGGCTCATGGCCTTTGGTTCCTTCTTCCTCGCATAAAAAAAAAAAAAAAAAAAAAAAAAAAAAAAAAAAAAATCTCCCCTTCAGATTACCAAAATGCCTTGAAAGACTTCCATTTGCTTAATTATTAATTTACACTGCAAGTAAATGTACAATAATCATGCAAAGTAGAAGTCTCTTGTGGCCAGTTGTCGAGCTAATGGCAAAACGTTTCCGCTAACTTTAGCTAGTTTTTGCAATGAATCCTGATTTTTACTTACAGTCAGAAGGAGCGTTGTGGTGTGGATGTGATAGGAAGCATTATGAGGAACACACTGAGGTGGTTTGGCCATGTGGAGAGGATGGAGGGTGAAAGACTGACGAAGAGAGTGTATGTGAGTGAGGTGGAGGGGGGAAGAGGGAGGGGGAGGCCGAGGATGAGATGAAGGGATGGGGTGGAGAGGTATATGAGAGAGGGGGGTGTGAATTGGGAGCAGGGCAGTGAAATGGCAGGGGACAGGACGACTTGGAGGCGATTTGTTTGTGGCCACCCCAAACGGGATTGAGGCATCTGGCAATAGATAGATAGATAGATAGTTAGAAGTCACAACAGCCAACACTGGTAGGTTGTAGTAGTTGCAGTTATTGTTCCCTAGGCAGTCTGGCCGAACAGCCCCAAGTCCCTAAGGAAGGCCACAACCGAGATTGGGCTTTCCCACAGAGCTCTCAAGGAGAGTATGTTGTGTTGTTGGCACAGGTGATTGTGTGCAATACAGTCTTCCATCATCATCATCATCATCATCACCATCATCTGGACCTCCTTTCCCACCCTAGGGCAGGGTGAGGAGTAGCAATGTCCAGACAGCCCAAATTTGCCCAATCCAATGGGACACTCTTCCATTCATTCATCATTCAAGCCCCCTGAAGCCTGGCTCTATCGGATATTCAAAAAACTTTCACCACGTTCTGTAGCTTCACATTAACATATCCGATAGAGTCAATTTGGATGCAGCCACATTGAAAAGGGGTGCCAAATCCCTGATCATGCACTTCTCCTCACAACATTCATCAAGCCAGCTGGATCTCTTGTCAGTTCCCTAGCCTCACCTACTTCCACATCTCTCTTCCTCACACACTCATCCACCATATCTCTCCACTTTATCCTTGCCCTACCTCACAACCTCCCTCCTTCAAATTTGCTCAGATATAACTTTTTCACCATTCTGTGGGTATCCATTCTCTGCACATGACCATACCATCTCTTCGCTTCTGGTGTCCACAGACTTCCTCACTCCATATCTTTCACGAATCACATTATTTCGTATCCTATCCACTCTCTTTACTCCACATACATTCCTCAGCAGTCCCATCTCCACTGCTCTTACTCTTGACTTTTCATTTCCATGCCACACCATAGTCTCACATTCGTATGTTAAAGCTGGCACTAACACTCCTTCATGTAAGCCTCGTGCAGCTGCAACACTCAACCCTCTGTTTCTTATCAAAGCCTTCATTGCACCAGCTACTTTTCTTCCTTGTGTCACTCTACTTTTCACTTCCCCAGCACATTTTCCTCTCCTTTCCATCACTGTACCCAGTTTTTTATTTTTTGTATTTTTAAATAACAGAACAGAGGAAGGAAAAACAAATAAATTAAAAAAAATAATCCATACACCAGATTACTGGTGTCCTCTGTTCATTAAATATCTGTAACAGTTAGACTTGAACAGCTGTAGGTTGAAGTCTGGAGGGAAACAACTCTGGGGAAGCGAGTTCCAAAGAGATGCAGTACGGGGAATGAAAGAATTCTGATAGGCAGAAGTTCTGCAATATGGCAGTGTCATTCCAGCCATGTGCGCTACCAGATGCCCGTGTAGCATGAAGGGAGGCATGGAAAGGTGGCACCATGGACAAAACTTCATCTGAGCATTTGCCATAAAAATATCTGTAAAATAATGCAAGGGAAGCAACATTCCTTCTTACTTGTAGGGGAGGTAGTTCCTTTGTAATGGCAGGGTTGTTAATAATTCTAAAAGCCTTGTTCTGATTTTTGTCTAATTGTTTTAATGCAACCTCTCCACTCCACTCCACAAGGGTGAGCAATATTCAAGCTGAGAGCGAACACGACTCTTATAAATTACAGCTAACTGCTCATAAATGAGGAAGTTACAGCCTCTGTACGTTAGTCCAAGTTTCTTTGAGGCAGTTTTTGAACTCTCTCACCAATTCCAGTCTCTCTCCATTCACTGTAACATCGCACTGGGAGTCACCTTCTCTCTCAATAACCATCATTTTGCTCTCAAGGCACGATGCTCACATACATCAGCAAAACTCTGCACTAGCCTACCAAGTTCTTGTCCGGTATTTGCAAGTAGTACTGCATCATCAGCATACAACAAATGTGGGATATTCCATCCATCACCGTCATTACAAACGCCATCCCCCTCTCCATTACTCATGTTTTTACTTCTCTCATCATCCCATCCATATATATATTGTACAACCATAGGCACATAACACAATCTTGTCGTACGCCCACACTGATTGTGAACCATTCACTTAGATGTAGATTAACCCTTACGCATATCTCACTACCATCATAAAATCTCTTGACGGCACCTACCAGTTACCACCTACACCACACATGTGCAAAACATTCCACAATCCTTCTCAGTCCACTTTATCACATGCTTCTTCCTGATCCATGAATGCCACAACTGCCTTATGGTTCTTTTCACAAGCGTTCTCTGCTATCAGTCTCTGCAAATATTTGATCCACACACCCTCTACCCTCTGCCACTCCTAAAGCCACCCTGTTCATCACTCACTAAGACTTCTGATATCTCTCTTACTTTCTTTATAATAATTTTTCCATATACATTCCCTACCACACTCAATAAACTTATGCCACAATAATTCTTGCACTCACTTCGCCCACTTTTATTTTGTACAGGGGGTACAATCGCAGCCTTTTTCCACTCTGCTGGCACAGTTTCACTCATCCATGCCTTCTTATATATCTCCAACAAGTACTTCATTCTGCTCTCTCCACTACACCTAATCATCTCTGTATACACCTTATCAACCTCACCTGCTTTCCCATTTTTCAGATGCTTCACAGCACTCTTCACCTGTGCGAGTGTCACGACTCCTGGCACTGAATTCCTTCTCTACACACCTCCAAAACCAATCATGTTTATAGCCACTACACTCTCTCTACTCCCATTCATCAGGCTTTCAAAATATTCTTTCCATCTGGTCCTTACTTCATTCCCATGGGTTTTTAATCTACCACCTACATCCTTCACACCAACACATTTCTTTCCACTTTAACTTATACATTTCCACACCTCCTTCCAGAATAACTTCCTATTTTCAGAGTCATTTGCATTCATTATCCTTCTTTGATCATCATTTACCTCCTCCGTTTTCCTCTTCACTAGTCTCTTTACATGGTTCTTGCTCTCAATATATTCAGTTCTTATTTCAACTGAACCCCTGTCCTGTTACCACTTTAACCACGTCTACCTATTTTCCCCCACTGCTCTCTTACCCTCATCATCCCATCATGCCGTATCTTTCTTCTTTGTTGTTACTCTTGCCACATCACACACCACTTTAGCATTTCTCACTCAGCAATCACTATATGCATTCTACAGGCTGTCCAGATCCATTTCATTCCAATTCACTGATTCTAACTCCTCCCCTACTTTGGCCCTGAATTCATCTGCCATTTCTTTGATCCTCAGCTTCTTGACTTTCAGTCTTTCTCCCTGACTGCTCCTCTCTCTCTTCTGATCCACCTCACTCCTCTCAGATTGATCCTGCATACCACAATCATATGATCTGACAGACCTTCACATCGTCCTCTCACAGCCCTCATATCAGCAACCATTACCCAGCACTGACCTCTCTACAAGCACGTAATCAATCAGGCTTCTTTCAACATGATCCCCATTCCCTTTATACCATGTATGCTGTATTTATGTGCATCTTTGTGTTTGAAATACGAGTTACAAATGCATAACCTCCTCTCCTGACACATATCTTTCAGTCACTTCCATAATGTGCTTAATAGCATGGGGTGCTGTGTTGCATCCTAGACATCAGTGACGGAGTCATCCAGCCTCTTCTGATAACTCAAGAGGGTTGGATGATGCCCACATCTCACCCCGGCCAGGTGGACCCTGTCCTCATGAGGGAGATAGGATTCAGAAGGGTGGATATCAGGAGGCCGTACATGCACACTGGCAGGATATTAGGTGTAGTTAGTAAGGGACCGGGATCGAAACCTTGTGGTCATTTCTGGCTTTTGGGGGCATGCTGGCTCAGTAGTAGAGTGCCTGACTCGAAACTGAAGTCGTGAGTTCGCGCTGCACCCAGGTAAGCTGCCTTGCCGGGAGAGGTAGCACTCTCCTGTCACCTAGCTGGTTGTAGCAGCCGTGGCTCAGTGAGTCAGAGCGCTCTGACCGAAGGGTCGGAGGTTCGAGTCCACCCAAGGGTCATTGGTAGACATCAGAATGGGCATCCAGTCATAAAGTGCTACATGCTCCAAAACCAAAGTCCTCTACCCAGAGGCAACGCCTTAGCCCTTATTGAAAAAAGGGGACTTGGCCCAGGGGGGTGGGGGGTTGATTTATCTACAGTGAAAGTCCTCTCATTCAACATCTGGTCTTATGGTATTTCTGGTCTTTAGGTGGTTTTCATAAATAGTCCCATTATGAAAGTTCTCTGCTCTTCCGGCACATATGCTGAGCCGATTAGCATCTGCAATGCATCCGCCAGCTCGTTGCTGGTACCTGCGCGCCCATTGTTGCCAATCTGGCTCTGTTGGTGCTAGACCTAGCACTTTTCATAATAATTTAACGCCAATAAATTTTAATTTTCGTCTATATCTAGTGCATTTTGAAGTCCAATTTACTGCGAAAATGTTAACAGTTCACCTATAGATTAGCGCATTTTAACGTTGTGGTTAGGACTTTTGAAGATTTCTGCTTGCCAACACTCCATGTGCAGTCGGCCATCAAGACTCGTGAGTGTCTGGCTTTGTGAGTGGGACCTTTAGAAAAACTGGAAAGTTTGTCGTGCTATTTTACAGTGTACACACGTTAATACACTTAGGTTAAGGTGAATTCATGTGAATTAGAAGTTCATGTGAATTATATCATCTATCTTTCTATTGCCAGATGCCATAATCCCATAAGGGGTGGCCATTTGACTTTGAGTTAGTTGTTTTATGGGGAGGGGCACTAACCCTCCACCAACCCACAAACATTAAATATAAGTTGCTTATTAAATATTTAGTGCTTAGGGTTGACCAATAATACTTGCTAGACACTGTGATTGCATTGGGGTGACCGACCATGATTGCTAGAAACTTTTTGGCAGGTATTCCCAGTTATTCGGTAGTTTCTGCTTTTTCGGAACCTGCTTGGTTCTGAAGATGCCGAATAATAGGACTTTTACAGTATCTATGGCCAGACATCATACTCCCATATGGGGTGGCCATTGGTCTTTGAGTTAGTTGTTTTATGGAGAGGGACACTTAACCTTCACCAACCCACTTGCTAACACGTTGGGAACATGTATGGGTTAGTTATATGGTTACCACCCAGCACTGTAAATGGTTTCCTGGTTTGCAGGAAACCATTAGTCTTGTCACTCAATGTAAAGCCACCTGAAAGGGAAAGAGTGACAAAAAGTAAAAGGAAAGATGGGAAAAATATGAAGAAAGGAGAACACACACAAAAAAAAGAATGATAAAGATGAAGAAAGAAGTAGGCAGCACATCAAGTAAGTGGATAATGGGCACCACTAACAACCACCAACAGTTTAATTAAACACAAAGTTTTGACTGGATTCCAGATACAGTAATTAGGTGTTTATGAAACTATATGGTAATAAAAATTATAATATTTTCCAATTAAAAGTGCCAATTCAGTATTTCATCACACCCATAACTGACTGTATGCATTGATTACCAACAATCTTGCCGATGGGATGCACCAGCGCATCAAACATTCAAATCTATAGGAAATCTTATGACCCAGCCTAAACTAACCCAACTGGAGGGCTTCGGCCCCTAGACCCCCCTTAATTTTAAACACTTAAGATTGCCACTTAACCTAAGCTCTGAGAGCCCCAATGTGCCAATCAGGCCAAATCTCAGTCTACATCCTAACTTACTATACCTAATCTATTATGACCTAACCTATCCTAACTTTATCAACTGAACTTACCCAAACCTAACATATCTGTCGAGAATTTGAAATTACTGTATGCCAAAAGTAAGATGTGCGTTTTGAGTTTGGCAGCAAATTCTGCTCTTGGTGATGACTTCATCGGACAGTATGTGATGTCATTATGTATTTCACAGGTAAAATTTAAAAAAATGCCCTGTATCTATAGTAATCCATGAAGCACAACCAGTAATCTGTGAATGATTAATTTCAGCCGGAAATATGGAAAGGCTGTGGGTCAATTTTCGGTAGTTCACATCACTCGATCCTGGAAAATTGACACAACCACATTGTAGACCACGTTACTTTGAATCTATTCCACTATAAACTTGTTTTTGGAAATGTAGTTATATTTAACGTGGCAATCCTATATTTAATTACCCCGGATCTCCGTCTATGTCTGCCACATTTAATGTTCCAAACATGCTTTTTTTTTTTTTTTTTTTTTTTGAAAGCTGGCTGTCAAATGCAAGTGAGGTCTGGTTGGATTAGGATTGGTTTGGTTAAATTATTAAGTTCCCCATTGCTCTGACACAAGATACACTGACATGCCCAGTCGGAGTGATGGATGGTAAACAATGCGGCCAGTTGGAGACCGTCAGTAAACATTGCCACGGGCAACCTGCCTGCTCCCTGAACTACTCAAAAACAGGTACATTTTGCCTTGCATTGGCCTAATCTCCAAAATGAGTGTTGAGAAGCAGGATTTGCTGGTTAGGTAGTGCTGGAGTCTTCCTAATGATTCTCGTAGTTTGGTCACGCCTCAGAATTGCCAGTTAGCCTGCTGTTTGTGAGCATAGTTATTTTGTAAATTGTATATTAATTTTTGTGCTCTTTTACTCCATAATATTTTATTTATGTGACTGTTAAATTACATACTTTTATCTCAGTTTGTATACTAAATAAATTAGTGTTATGTAGTGTAAAAAAAAAAAGAAAACTCTGGCATGTTTTGGATGTCTCTGGTTTGGTAACTGTTGGTGCTACGGTAAACTGGAAGCTTCAAGGGTAATGCAAGGCTATATAAGGATGGGGAAGGGACTACAGCAGTTTCATTCAGTTTTCTGTTCAGTTTGAGTGTAGTTCAGTGTGAGTTCAGTGCAGCAATGATTGTATAGCTCCAGTACTTGTGAAAACAGTGATGTGAAGTTGGAAAGCATTAAGTGTAATTGCAGTTAGTGAAGACTGTAATGCTCCTGTACTTGTGAAAACAGCGAAGTTGGCAAGCATGAAGTGTAATTATCTGGAAAATAATGACAGAGAACTTAAGAATCCAGTGTTTATTTACCATGCCTGAGCCAATCTTGTTGCTGTACACAAAAGACTGACCATAGGAAGAACAACTCACTGGACAATGTCCTTCCTATACTAAACTGCTGCTATTGGAGCCTGTGGCAGCATGGGACGGGGACGTAATAGTGGTGTCAGGAGTGTGGATCATTATAAAAGTTCTGCAGTGAGTCAAACCTTTGACATGGAGGCAGAAGATGTACAGACAAGAGGCCAAGCTAGGCATGAGGAGGCATGTCTGGCAGCAATCATGAAGCTATTACAAGCATAGAATAAGGACAGAATGAACTCAAAGAACAATAACAAGCACAGTAAACAACTGCTGGCCCAAAGTAAAGAACAAAAAGAGCTCTAGAAAGAAATCAAAGAACAATTGCAAGCACAAAGTAAACAACTAGAGGTACAAAGTGAAAAACAGAAAGAACGATACGAACAGCTTCAAGAGGCATTACAGGAGCAACAAAGGGAATTACAACTGAGGATACAAGGAGAGCTAGATGATTTCATGGGGGAAATAAAGGAAGAACAACAGTAGTTGAAGGAGGAAGTATATGGACAGCTAGATGATTTCATGGGGGAAATAAAAGGAAGAACAACAGCAGTTGAAGGAAGAAGTATACGGACAGCTATGGCAGCAGAAGTATGAGTTAGGCAATGATGTGATCGAGTGCAGACAGCCAGCTGAAGATTAGTGAGGGAATAGTGACAGAGTGCAGACGGCATTTGGAAAACCAGTTGAAACATGTAGTTGACCATGTGAAGATAATTAGTGAGAAAATTGAGGCTGTAGAAAAATATTGCACTGCTAGGCCTCAGGTTAGTGTACAGGGAGCATATGAATAGAATGGACAGTGTATGGTGAATCTTGACGGATCCCAAGCATCTAAAGGTAGCATTACAGGGTTGAACAATCAGAATGCAAAAGTTTTAAGTCCTAGACTTATAATAATTATGATGCCCCAGTTTTTAGGCCTCAAAACAGTGAAATGCATGGCTATAAATGGGGTCCAATTAAAGAGAAACCTCAGGAATTTGATGACAAAGTATCTTGGGATGCTTACAGTGTGCAGTTCGAGTTGCTTGCAGATCAGAATGGTTGGGATGATAGGCAGAAGGCAGTGCAGCTTGCTACAAGCCTCAAGGGTGCTGCAATGGAGATTCTTGGCCAAATGTCAGTGGGGGATAGGAAAAGTTATCAGTCCCTAGTGGAAGTGCTGGAGCGCTGATATGGGACAACGTACCGGACTGAGGTTTACAGGGCAAGATTCTGGACCCATGTACGGGCTCAAGGCGAATCCCTCCAGCAGCTCGCTCATGACCTGGAGATTATGGCATACAATGCGTACCCTGGAGCAGCACTAAACCTGTTGGCTATTCTTCTGAGGGACCAGTTCATCAATGCTATTGATAGTGCAGAGTTGCAAGTGCAAGTACCCAGAGGCATGCAAGAGGCACCAGCGTGAACTCTAGAATTTGAGTCCTACGTCAGGTCCGGCGCGTCCACTTTTCAGGCAGGTAGCAGTGTGGGATTCAAGGCAAGAAAGGGGCAGGTACATGAAGCGGAAAAATTTGTAGGAAGTTGCTGGTACTGCGAAAAGCTAGGACAAAGGAAAGAGCACTGCTACAAGTGGAAAAGGGACAGGAGAAGACTTGTGTGTGTGTGTGTGTGTGTGTGTGTGTGTGTGTGTGTGTGTGTGTGTGTGTGTGTGTGTGTGTGTCCAACTCTGGGCATAGGCTTCACAGCCTGCTATCAAGGCCCAGCAGTCCTCCTACATACCATACACCTCTACATGTCACCACTTCGACGCTAACACCCACCGTCCATATTGAATACATGCTAGGGCTGTCTCATACAGGACTGGTGTACTGGTATTAGCGGAGGTATTTTTACGACATGTCGGCGGGTCTTCTGGTAGATCATAAAGCCTGATTTAATGAAATTCAAATCCTTAAACTGTTCCCTGCCCCAGCCGGGATTTGAACCTGGGTCCGTTAGGACCACACGCCACCTCTCTACTGGTTGAGCCACCGCCTCCCCCTGGAGGAGGTTGCTGGTTCTGCAGGAAGCCAGGACACAAGGAGGAGGATTGCTAAAGGAAAGGAGGAGTAAGAACAGAGAAGTGCAAGGAAATCTGCAATTGTTACAAAAGGATGTTAGACATGTAGTGAGGTGGGACACTTCAGTTCAAAGTGTCCAAAGAAGAAAAAGGAGGAAGAGAAGAAGGCTGCAGAAGACCAGAATGAAGCGGAAAAACTAGTGCAGGCTGGTGTTAAAGGGCTACTGCCAGCTGGCTTTTCCCAAGTAGCCCCACTACTGAGAAAATGTGAGAAAACTGCAATCAACAGTGTGCGAGCAGACGGACGAATAGATGGAAAGAAGTGTTCCCTGGTGATTGATTCTGCCTCAGAGCAGACTTCTGTGAGGCCTGATGTGTTACATCATCGGTATTTGCCTGAGTCATCAGAAAAATTGTGAGGTGTAACTAGGCACCGCGCAGAACTGAGGGGACCCTTGGATGTCCAGACTGAAACGGCAGGGCAAGAAGCCACGCTTCCAGTCTATGTAGCCGAGATGGAGGATCCTTGCCTTCTTGGAATGGACTATCTGATGTCCATGGGATGTGAGCTGGACTTCTGCTCCATGAAGCTGAAGGTTTGAGGAAACTCAGTTCCCATCATGGCAGTGAAACGTACCACTTCTGGAGGCAAGGTGAGGGCATTCCACACTATAGTGATACCCCCAAAATTAGAACTATTGCTCCAGTGCAAGGTGAGTGGCTCATTTGACAGCTGTCTAGGGGTAGTGGAGCCTGATGTACGGTGCAAAACAAAGGCCAGAGTGATGGTGGGGAGAACTTTGGCAGAAACAGGTGCAGGCGAAGTGCCGGTTGTGATGGCCAATTTCTCCCGTGAGCCACAAAAGATCAACGAGGGAGAAATTGTGGGACTGTGCCAGGCGGTGGACCCTGAGTGGCATCAGAGGAGGGCCTGTAAAAGAAGCGTAGTCAAAGAAGATGGGTATCTGCCAGACCACTTACAAGACCTATTTTCAAGGAGTTGTCAATACCTAGAAGATTTACAAATGCTGAAGTTGAGGCAGCTGCTGACAAAGTTTGCTGATGTTTTTTCAACCTCAGACCTAGACCTGGGGTGAGTTGATCTGGTGGGGTATTGTATAGACACCGGGGATCACTGCCCGATTAAACAGCCAATGTGAAGGATGGTGCCAGCTCAACGGCAAGAAATGGAGAAGGTGATGGAGAATCTTCAGAGTCAGGGAGTGATAGAAAAGTCCAACAGTCCTTGGGCATCAGCAGTGGTTCTGGTAAGGAAGAAGGATGGCACGGTAGGGTGCTGTGTGGATTATCAAGCCCTGAATGAAGTGACAGTGAAGGATAAGTACCCCTTGCCAGGGACTGATGACATGCTGGATGCTCTATCAGGTGCCAAGTGGTTCCCTACCCTAGATATGAAGGCAGGATATCATCAGGTCAAGGTTGCAACGAAGGACAAGGAAAAAACAGTCTTTTCACACAGGCAGGATTTATGGCAGTTTAAAGTGATGCCATTTGGTCTACGCAATGTCCCTGCTACTTTTGAGCGTCTCATGGATTGTGTACTGGAAGGCCTGCATTAGCAGGCAGCTCTCATCTAGGCTATCTGGACAACATACTTGTGTTTGGACAGACTTTTGACCAGGAATTGGAAAGGCTGTCGAAGGCATTCAACAGGATCCAATCGGTGCACCTCCAGCTGAACCCTAAGAAGTGTTACTTGTTTCAGAAAGAAGTTAAGTACCTGGGACACAATGTAAATGAGGGCAGCATCTGTACTGATCCAGTGAAGGTGGCAGCTGTGAATAACTGTCCAGTTCCAACTTACCTGGGACACAATGTAGACGAGGGCAGCGTCTGTACTGGTCATGAGAAGGTGGCAGCTGTGAAAAACTGGTCAGTTCCAACTTGTGTGAAGGAGTTACGAAGTTTCCTGGGTTTGTGTACCTACAACCAGAGTTCTGTCATGGATTTTGCAATGATAGCCACACCTCTGCACAAGTTCTTGGGAAAGAGGCAGAAGTTTGTGTGGACAGCAGTGACTCAGAATGCCTTCGATGAACTCAAGCAGGCGTTGCCAAGCTCTCCAGTGTTGCCATACCCAAACCAGAGTCAGCCATTTATCTTGGACTGTGATGCTAGTGACCATGGTATTGGTGGTGTCCTGTCGCAGAAGGATGACAAGGAGTGCGTGGTGGCATATTACTGAAAGAAGCTCAGCCCACCAGAGCGGAATTACAGTGTGACCAATAAGGAGCTCAGCAGTGATGAAGAGCCTTGATTTCTTCCATCCCTACTTGTATGGGTCCTACGTCATCATCAGGACAGACCATGCGGCACTCAAGTAGCTGAAGATGTTAAAGAATCAGGATGGACAACCAGCACACTGGATTGGGAAGTTAGACCTGCACAATTATGAGGTTCAGCACCACCCTGGGCAAGTACATGGCAATGCTGACAGCCTGAGCCATCGGCCTTGTGATCCAGGGTGTCAGCAGTCTAGTAAAAAGGGAGATTGTAGCAAGAAATGCAGCCGTACTGCGGTGACAGGGCCAGTGTCAGCTGCAGGAGATCTTAAGAGAATGCAGATTTACAACCAGTGCTAGACTGGCTGCAGCGGAATACAATGCGACCATCTTGGAAAGTGGTTTCCAGATTCAGCCCTGCAACTACAAGCTACTGGAGTCAATGGGACCTTCTTCATTTAAACAACAGACTACTACAGCGTCAGTGGGAGACACCCGATGGCCTCAGCAAGTACTGGCAACCAGTGCTTCCGAAGAAAATGAGGTCTGGGATCTTAGATGAATCATATAACCAGATCACTAGTGGGCACAGGGAAGTGAAGAAAACTCTAAGCTGGCTGCAACAGAGGTTCTACTGGACTGGCATGCATCAGGATGCTGAAGAGTCATGTCAGGCCTGTGTTGTATGTTATGCCAAGAAGGGACCCAAGAAACGTGGTTGTGCCCCTCTCCAGCTGTACCAAGTGGGTGCACTGATGGAAAGAGTCACGGTGGACATTGCTGGACCTCTGTCACTCACTGAAAGAGGAAAGCGGTATATATGTGTTGCCGTGGACTACTTCACAAAGTGGCCAGAAGCCTATGCCATCCCCAATCAAGAGGATACTACTCTTGCTCAGATGTTGGTTGACCAGTTTTTCTGTCGTTTTGGGATGCCACAAGTGCTACAAGTTAATCGGGAGCGAGAAGACCAGGATGACCCCACTAAGGCCACAGTCAGATGGGATGGTGGAGAAATTCAACTGGACCGTGGGACAAGAACTGTGTAGAGGGACAAACAGAATAGGAAAAAGAAATTACCTGCATTGCTGATGGCATATTGGTCTGCATCCCTTGAGTCTACTGGCTACAATCCTGCAAAACTGATGTTGTGCCATGAGTTATGCTTACCCATTGACTTGTTAATGGGAAGACCACCTGGTGAAAAGCTGCCTACAGATACCTCCAGCTGTCTGAAGCATCTTCAGGAAAAGCTGGCTGAGGTACATCATCAGGTGCAAGAAGCTCTAAAGTTTCAAGGAGAAGTGATTAAGTGCAAGTATGATGCCAAGGCAAGTGAGGTGAGCTTCAAGGATGGTGACATAGTTTGGTTATACAATCCTCAGTGGAAGAAGAGACAGTCACCGAAGCTGCAGGGTCCCTGGGACAGGCCTTACACTGTGAGGGACCATCTACCAGATGTAACGTACTGGATTTGGGGAGGCAGGAAACTTTGCCCAAAGGTGGTACATGTGAAATGTCTGTGGCAGTACCATGTGCCAGGACAGTACTGTACAGCTGGGATGTCTCTGAGGAATTGTGCTTACCTACAGCTGCAGATGTTGAAAAGGACCAAAGAGCTGAAGTGCAAGAGGATGATGACAGTTTCCCAAGAGAAAAAATGCATCAGGAAGAGGACCAAGACATTTCAGGAGTGGACTGTGTGGAGGAGCAACGACGTTGTCGGATGTGGCATAGGAGAACACCTGATAAGTTGAAGGATTATTTCGTGTACAGTTAAATGTTTAGTTTGGATTATGGATTATGTTTGTATACATTGTGTAGTTTTGTTAGGATGACAAAAGGATTAGGGAGGGGGTAGTGTTAATAAGCAGGATTTGCTAGTTAGGTAGTACTGGAGTATTCCCAGTGATTCTCGTAGTTTGGTTACACGTCAGAGCTGCCAGTTGGCCTGCTGTTTGCAAACGTAGTTATTTTGTAAATTGTATACTAATTTTTGTTATCTTTTTCTCTATAATGTTTTATTATGTGATTCTTTGTTTTATGTACTTTCATCTCTGTTTGTATGCTAAATAATTTACAGTGTCATGCAGTGTAAGAAACCTCTGGCATGTTTTGGATGTCTCTGATTTGGTAACTGTAAGTGCTAGAGTAAACTAGAAGCTTCAAGAGTAATGCAAGGCTATATAAGGATGGGGAAAGGACTAGAGTAGTTTCATTCAGTTTTCAGTTCAGTTTGAGTGTAATTCAGTGCAGTGAAGATTGTATAGCTCTGGTACTTGTAAAAACAGTGCAGTAAAGTTCGTTCGTTCGTTCGTTTTTAAAGGCTCCAACATGCTTGCATGTGTCGGCCTTGGTCACCTAATGGCGGCTCTCCACGCTGCACGATCCATTGCAGCCTCCCTGTTCAGTCCCTTAACCCTGAGGTCACACTTAATGACCTCGTCCCATGTCTTTCTCGGTCTACCCCTCATAACCCCACCCCCAATATTAACACTTCTCACCTTCCTCACCCAATTGTCATCCCCCATCCTCTCCACATGTCCAAACCACATCAATCTACCTCTCCTCATCACAACACCAATACACTCCAGTCCCATCCTACCTCTCAACTCTTCCATTGTAAACCCAGCCCCTCCAGGCCTTGGACGCAGGGACGCACTGCACATCCACCTAATCATTGTCATTTCTGTACGTCTGAGCCGGCGAATATCTTCCTCCTTCACTGCCCAGGCCTCACTGCCATACAGCATTACACTCCTAACACATGCTGCATACAAAGACCCCTTAGCATGTAGGGAGAGCCCTCTCAATGCCAGGAGAGGCAAGAGCTCCCTGAACTTCTTCCAACCACTTCTCACCCTAGCCACAGAGCTAGCTCCAGCCCCACCTCCAGCACACAACATGTCTCCCAAATAACAAAACTCTTCCACACACTCAAGAGATTCACCAGCAAGTTCAATCCTTTCACGTCTGACAATCTCCACCTGCTCACCCCAGCACGCCGTACACATAAAATCAGCATTATCTCGCAGTCTACCTCTGATACCACTACATCTCTTATGCACCCATTTATCACACACACCGCACAAGATGGAATTACTTCCCATGCCCTTGTGGCAAACTGCACATGGCCACTCTCCCTCGTCTTTGACAGTACCGCCACCAACCCTAGATATCATCACTTTTGTTTTATCTGCATTTACCCTTAAACCCTTTTGCCCCATACCATCTCTCCACTTCCTAAACCTTTCCTCCGCCTCCCTATCATTCTCTGCAATCAACACCAAATCATCAGCATACAACAACTCCCACGGGAGTCCGTTTCTAAAGTCACGTGAAAGGGCTTCAAATACCATGATAAACAACATGGGACTCAAGACTGACCCCTGATGCACACCAACATTCACGGAAAACTCATCACTCAAATCTCCATTCACTCTCACCTGGGTGTGAGCACCCACATACATGGCCATAACCACCCTAACCAGCCACTCCTCCAAGCCAAGCTTTCTCATTGCCCACTTCACCACCTCTCTAGGGACTCTGTCAAAGGCCTTTTACAAATCAACAAAAACAAAATAAAGATCCCTTCTCCTACCAATATATTTTTCCTGAAGCTGTCGAACAATGAATATGGCATCAGTGGTCCCCCTACCTGGCATGAACCCAAACTGCATCTCATCAATATTCACTCTTTCTCTAATCATACCTTCTAAAACTCTCTCCATTACCTTCATTATCTGATCTAAAAGCTTTATACCTCTATAATTTCCTCTTTCCAGGGCATCACCCTTCCCTTTATACACATTTACAATTTCACTCTTCAGCCAATCATCTGGGACAACACACTCATAAATAATCCTATTTTTCAGGTCAGTGACTAAACTCACCCCTATATCGCCTGAGGCCTTCAACATTTCGGCAGTCAACCCAGACACACCTGCTGCCTTCCCCACCATCATCCTGCCTATTGCCTCACTCACAGTAGCAGTATCAATCAAAGGCCACGGGACAGACACTGGATCTGCTGGCTCCAAACCTTCCCTGTCCCAGTCAAACTCCTCATTCAACAACCGGTTATAATGCTCTCTCCATGCATCTTTGATAACCTCACTGTTCACCACTACCCTTCCTTCATCATTCTTCACACACTGCTCATCTATGATATCCCGATTATCCCTCTTCACCTGACCTGCCACCCTAAATAAAAAGTTGGCAAGCATTAAATTTAATTGCAGTTAGTGAAGACAGTATAGCTCCAGTACTTGTGAAAACAGTGAAGTTGGCAAGCATTAATTGTAATTATTTGGAAAATTAGGATAGTAAGCTTGAATTGAACTGAAATATTTTTTGCTTGGACCTTGCTGGGGGGATGGAAGTCAAGAGTAAGAGCAGTGGAAATGAGTTATTTGAAAGGAGCATGTGGAGTCACATGGAGACACAGACTGACAAATGAGGTTGTGAATGAGCGTCGTGGTGTGGATGTGACAGGAAACGTTAGAAGAAACACACTGAGATGGTTTGGACATGTGGAGAAGGTGGAGAAGATGGAGAGCGAGAGACTGACGAGGAGAGTGTATGTGAGTGAGGTGGAGGAGGGGGGGGCCAAGGATGAGATGGAGGGGAGAGTTATATGAGAGAAGGGGGTGTGGGCTGGGAGCAGGGCAGTGAAATGGTGGGGGACAGGGCGATATGGACGAGATTTGTTTGTGGGTACCCCTTACGGGATTAAGGTGTCTGGCAATAGACAGTAAAAAGTACAGCGTGAACTTGAGAATACAGTGTTTATTTACCACACCTGAGCCGATCTTGTTGTTGTACACCGAAAGGTTGACCATAGGAAGAACAACTCACTGGGCAACATCCTTCATATACTGAACTACTGCTGTTGAAGCCTATGACAATGTGGGACAGGGACATTACACGCGTGACTTCCAAAAAAAGAAGAAGCTCAAATTCATTAAAACCACAGTAAAATTCATTCATTCATTCATTGCCAGACGCCATGTATCCCAGACGGGGTGGCCAACAAGAAAAAATATTGGTCAAACTTTACACGTACACCTCATGCGATTTTTTACTTTTCGTTAACTTTTTCTAGTAGCTTCGGTCAATCTAAGAATCTTTTCTTTTATGACATTTCTCTAGGAAACTGATAATAAACGAGTTGTACGTGATTATAATTTACCCCCCAAAACCATACCTTGGATCTTCACTCGGCCAGTCTGTGTAAAAAATGCATGCGTTCGTATGTGTTTCTCTTTCCTTTGACGGCGCATGCGTCTGCTAGGTCTGTTTTATCCACTCATAGACATACCGTACTTTATGTCACGTGATGGTATTTTACCAATCAATTTGAAGTGCAGGCTTTGATTCCTTCTGGGTGGAAAATTCAAATTCTTCTCGGCATAACTTCCAAAGAAGGATATGATCTATGCCTTGGGTGTAATATTGATTATTTACACGTTAATAAGACTTCCCAGTCGGTGGTTTTTGACGCGAGTTGAGTGATTTTTGCCTTCATTTTCTGTCGAAAGTGCTTCATTTCAGCTCCTCATCCAGTCAAAGTTCATGCCAGGAAAAAAGGCAAAATGAAGCATTTCCAACAAAAATGAAGGTACTCAATCTCGTCACAAAATACCAGAAAACTATATTGCACAACCTGGACGATCATATCTCTAAGGTAAGCATTCCACTGCAGCAGGTTAGGTTAGGTTTGGTTAGGTTAGGTTAGGTTAGGTTAGGGTAAAGTTTGACCTACTGATTAAGGTAAGCTTCTAGGTTAGGTCAGGTAATTTTGATAGGTTAGGTTTGGTTAGGTTAGGTAATTTTAATACATTAGGTTAAGTTAATTTCCTTTAGCCATGAAAACAGGAAGTTTCACATGGTAACAGGGATCCAACCTGAGTGTTTTCTGTTGTTTTTAGTGTGATTTGCATTGATTTTGGCCATTTGTTTCTACTGAAAGTCGCTAGTCGTCTCCAGCAAAAACTAGCGACTTCCAATAGAAACGAGTCAAAATCGATCGAATCACACCAAAAACGACAGGACACACTCAGGTTGGATGAAAAAATCGGTTGAGGTGAACTTGTAAAAACTGACCGAAATATTTTTTGTTTGAGAACTACTGAAAACTGCCCAGGCTGTGCTCATTTGGCAAAGAACTAATATAGCTAAATTATATGAATAGGAGCTCTCCTACAGTTGCACCATTTTCATGCAAATCACTCATTTTCTCACCACCAGTACCTGTGGGATAAGGTGTCATAACTGGAAAAAGAATGATTTTCAGTGGAAATGACCATCAGAATCTAACAAATGACAACAAAGAATTACCGCAGATAAGCAAAGCTTCACAGCTCAAAACTGCATTGTGATTACTGCTAAATATTAATCAAACCGAGAAATAATGCATCATTCATCTATATACATACTTTGATTTGAGCAGAATTTTCGAACCCATTGCACGGCGATCCTTCAGTAGCTAGTCCTACTCGTCCTTCTGGCAGTGTCCACTCAGGAAGACGTTTGTTCATGGATCTCCGTGAATATGAAGGCGTTTCTGATGACTCAAGGGGACGGAGTTCTTACTGACTCTTGGTAAGGCTTAGAGACTTCAGGCAGTAACCTCCTGCCACTCACATCGTGGTGCGTGCAAACTTAGAGGAGTCTTCGGATCTTCCTGATCTCAAGGGACCTTAAACAGCATGACGATGATGACGATTGACGACCACGCTGTATAACGTGGGGAAACTTTATTTTTTTTTATTTATTTTTTTTAACAAAATAGCCATTATTTCCACTTAACATAATTAATTTATTGCAGTTACTGGTGTGTTTGATCATTCTAATTCTCTTTCATTACAATGGAGTGTACCGATCGCCTGAAATTGAAAGCATAAACTTTTAAGAAGAGACATGATATTAGAGTGTGCAAGCCTAACATATTTACCTAAGCTTTTACTGTTATCAATAAAAATATCGACGCTTTGTATAATGCAAATATGTAACTGGCATTATTTAACCATCATTTAAATTGAATCGAAATATTTATTGTTGTAAAAGTTATTTTTTCTTCTTACACTACTCTGCAAAATTAAACTTTTTACTCCAGAGCATCTATGAACTTGTACTGTATCTGCACATTTCACAATGAACTGAAAACAGCTAGTAAAAGCTAAATATGTCTTTAAAAATTACTTTGAAACCAAGAAAATGGGCACTAAGCCAACGTCGGAGCCATCCCAAACATGAGGACACAGTGAAACAGTAATGCCAAGGTTGCTGTTATACAGCACAGTTGGGCTAGAAGACTGCTGGGAGGCGAGTTTGGGGGCCGGTATAATGTGTTGCAACTTCTTTTGAGCCTTTTCTTCGTGTCTGGGACTAACTAATAGATTATGTTCTTTGTAATGCAAATTTTCAAGTAGTTTAAAGAATAGCATATTTATTTGTGGTGACAGAGGCAAAAATTATAATCTCAGACAGCAGCCTTACGGGTCTCATACTTACTCTCTCTTTGGGAGGGGTCATCTTGTGTTTCTATAGCAGAATGGTAGATATATGAGGGGGGGGGGGTGAGTAGTCTGTCTATTTAGATCTAGGAATGGTGCTCAAGAGGTACGTGAAAATAATATTTAAAAATACTGGAGGAGTGCATGCGGGAAATTGCTGAAATGGACAGAGAACTACAGTAGCCTACGTGGTAGGAAGACATGAAAATGGTCATGGAGGAGAAGCACAGAGTTCATCAGTTTCTTAGAGGGGTTACCACAAAACGTAGTGTCGCCAACAGTATTATATGCATGAACTGTACTAGCCTTCATGTAATGCTGTGTTTTTAAGGCGACTTCTCGTCGTAAAAACACCAGCTACTGAAGCGGGGTCCTCTTTCTAGACCGGAAGTAAAGCACTAACAAAGGAACAGGACATAAAAACCAGGCAGTATACCTTAACACATCTATTACCTAGATCCTACTCGTAACAATACACAGAATGATATTTAAGATACAGGGACAGAGATACAGAGTTAACACTTGGCTTCACAGAGTAATCATACACACTACAATAATAACACAGGGAGATTGTGAGTTTTCTTTAATAGGATTTATATGTCACTTGGAGGCAGTATATAAATGGGATTGTTCACTTTAGGAATACACAAGGTTGGGAGTCTGGTTTGGGAATATTACTATAAAAGAAGTAGGGTGCGGATAGCGACACTCGACACTGTCACCTTGTCACGGAGACACGTACACTTAGCTATTGACTCACCCGCGCCCTTACCTCGATGTTCACAGAAAACTCCCTGGTTCCTTCACATGGGGAGGGCCTAGGATAATTCACAAAGTTCACTTTCTGCCCTGTTAGCACTTAGTTCTGATGGACCACTGTTTACTATGATTTCTTGCGGAGTCACTGTCACTGTTTTCTCTGTTTCCTGGGTATAGTCACTGTCAGTTACACTCGAAGGTAGAATACAGGGAGGCTCTCCCGTCTGGGGGCCTCAACCTGAGTGGCGGCCCTCGTACTAGGGCCGCGCCGGTGGGGTGCAGGGAGGCCCTTTGGTCTGGGGGCCTCGACCTGATAGGTGGCCCTCAGGACTGGGGCCAAACAGCCGGAGTACTCGGGCCTGCTTCTTCCGGCTCCGAGGAGTGAGGGAGCCCGAATCACCTTCGTCGGGGGCTGGAGAGTCTAGCCTGGGCGTCCTGGGGCTGCGGGCACCAAGAGGGAGAGGCGCTGTCAGGACTGGACTGCAGCAGCGTCTCCTGCGGGGCTCCGGCAGGAACAAGGAACTCCCGAGTGTGGGCGGTAAGCCCGATATCGGGCCTTGCCACCACTCTAACGTCTCCTCCGGGGCTATATCCCCGGATGGTGACGAAGGGCTCCCCGAAGGGAAAGAGGCTGGAGGAGGACTCACGTTGCCCGTGGCCTCTCGGGTGTGTCTGGAGGCTGGAGCCGGGGATCTCTTTCCCCTATCACACACATTGGCTGTAGCCGTGAACTTGCCCGGCGTACGGGGGACACCTATAGGGTGATCGGGGTCGCCCTTTTGCCGCGGCTTGGGACCGCCGGCATAGTGTGCCTCCCGTAGTAGGAGACAAGCCGGAGGGAGGGGCGCAGAGGCCACACTCTCTCCAATACGGATTGAGTCTACCTTCAGGGAATTCTCCACCCTGGTACGTGCCCCGGCCGGAGCCGAGTGTCTACCTGTATGAAAGACAACTGCCGGGCGAACGGGGTCGCCCGCACGCTGCGGCTTGGGACCGTCCACAGGGTGTTGCTTTCGTAATAGGGAAGTGCTACACGTACGGTAGCAGGGGCTCTTTACCCTGATCCGTATTCTGGCCGTAGCTGGGAGCCGATCGGCCCCAACAGGAACATCTGCCGGGCAAACGGGGTCGCCCTCACGCTGCGGCTTGGGACCGTCCACGGGATGTTGCTCCTGAAGGGGAGAACAGCAAGAGAGGGATGCACTGGGGCAACTCTCTCTCTCTAGTGTGTTAAGGCCGGGGCCTGGGGTCGCCTTCCCCTTCACACACTCTATTAGGCCGTAGCCTAGGGTCGTCTTTCCCTATTTACTTTTTATTAGGCCGTAGCCTTGTGCCTCTTGCCCTTGGGCCTCCTGCCCTAGAGGGTGTAACAAAGTCGTCAATACGGTGTTACCTGGGACTGAATTTGTTTCAGTCCCACCCCTATTCTGTCGATCACTGCTCTGCCCGCACAATAGTTCACTTTCCCTGATCACCTGGGGTTGGGGCACTTGCGGGGAATAGGGACCCAGGACCATGATGCCCTGATGACCCTCTTGCCCGAGGTCACTAAACTCACCGGTGTGTCCTCCTGGGGTGGTGGTGGGGTGGTGGCTCGGTGGTGGTGTGGGGGGTGGTGAGGTGGGAGGTCCGGCGGCGGGCACGGCGGGCATTTTACTTCACAAAAGTATAAATAAAAAAAAAGACAAAAAAATGTGTATTTAGACATTAAGCGCACCTCGATACACCCAGAAACGCTAAGGTAGGATACTTGAGATCCCCATTGTTAGCCAGGTAACTACTGCTTCAGGTACATAAAAGAAGGAAACAATAACCTCTAAAAAGAATATTGGAAGAAAAAAAAAAAAATCAAAATACTGGATGGCATCAACAAAGAAATATATCGGAGAATTTGAATAATCAAACACACCTGTAATTGATATGAATGATATAAAAGAGAAAGTAAATTAAAATGCCCGCTGCCGGGCCTTCCGCCCCGCCACCCCCCACCCCACCACCGGGCCACCACCACCCCACCACCCAAGGAGGAGATAACGGGGAGGTTAATGACCCAGGGCAAAAGGGTCACCCAACCACCACTGACCTGTGCCCCTTCTCCCCGCAACTGCCCCAATGCCAGGTGAGTCTAGATCCGCAACAACTTCAACGGCGGGTTGACCATCGACAGCAGTGGGGTGGGACTGATATAAAATCAGTCCCTAGTAGCCTTGTGGTGACGACCATAGTTACACCCCTTAAGGGCAGGAGGTCCCTTGGTGAGGCACGAGGTGTTCGCACCTCTGCCACAGTGAGCCACGAGGGAACACCACCCTCTGCCACAACTCTGGTGAGCCACGAGGGGCTAGTACTGTACCCTCTGCCACAGTGAGCCACGAAGGAGAAATACCCTCTGCCACAAACAGGACAGGTGGTCCTTTAGTGAACTGCGAGGGAGAAATACCCTCTATCACAAACAGGGCAGGAGGCCCAATAGTGAGCTGTAAGGGGCCAACACCCCTAGCCACCCCAAGAGTAAGAGCCCCTTGTATAAAGCCACAAGTGGGTCCCAGGGCCGATCGACCTGGCGCCTCGGCTGTGTCAGAGACAAGAGAGAGAGTCGCCTCTGTGCTACCCTTCCTGTGTAAGAGAGAGAACACGGCCTCCGTGTGTCTTCTATCTTCAGCCAACTCCTGCAGGAGTAGCTGGACACCACTCGGGAGAGTTGCCCCGAAGGTGTCTCCTGAGCAAAGACCGAGTCCTAGTCGGGACCTACCTCCCACTCCCAGGAAATTCTTGTCTCCCCCAGGCACCAGCAGGAGACGAGGCCGCAGCCTACACCTGACGGCGTGTCCCCTGACAGACCTCCACAGTCCCCGGACCCCCAGGCGAGCCCAGCAGCCTACCAACGCTGTCCTCCTCCCGCCCCGGAGCCTCCAACGCCAGACACGACTTCTCCACCTGTTTGGCTCCAGTCCTGAGGGCCACCACACCAGGTCGAGGCCCCACATAGGCGGGCCTCCCTGCACCACGATGACGAGACCCCGAGAGGAGGGTCTACATCAGGTCGAGGCCCCACATAGACGGGCCTCCCTGCACCACGACGACGTGACCCAAGAGGAGGGTCTACATCAGGTCGAGACCCCAGGCAAGAGGGTCTCCCTGCAACGCCTCAGTGGATCGGACCCAGGTAGAGTCTCCCCCCAGCGGGTACGGTGATTCCCGCCATGGGCAGAGCCCCCGGAGGTCCCCCCTATAAAGTGACAGAGTGATATCGCCCCAGAAAAACGGGTAAGATCAGTGACACCCCTTCCTATACCCGAGAAAGTGGAACCAGAACAGTGACAGTGTGATTTAGAGGAATTCAACCTATAAGTGCCCGTGATTACCACAAACTCACCTGCCCCCTTACTAAAGACTATAATTCCGAAACAGTGAGTTTAGTGTTGTTCCCCCAGCCCAGAATAGAGGAGTTCCCCCTTGTCAGTATATGCGCGGGTGAGTGTCACCGCTCCCGGTCCAACAAGTCAATTGACGTGACCCGTCCCCGTCTTTTTATAGTAATATTCCTCCCCTAGACCCTCAAACCCGTATATTCCTCTTGTGACTGTGAACTGAGACCTTTTGGGCTTTGATGAAAGACAATCACCTCCACTTATAGAATCCCAACCCATTGTAAAGTGTAATTACAGTGTATGTTGAATATCCTGTGTTATCCTAACGTAACTTTGTATATCTGTATCCCCTGTCCAGAATATCATTCTATGTAATATTGTAACTAAAATGCCCGCGGCCGGACCTTCCGCCCCGCCACCCCCCACACCACCACCGGGCCACCACCACCCCACCACCCGAGGAGGAGATAACGGTCAGGTTAATGACCTGGGACAAGAGGGTCATCCAACCACCACTGACCTGTGCCCCTTCTTCCCGCAACTGCCCCAACACCAGGTGAGCCTAGATCCACAACAACTTACACGGCGGGTTGACCATCGACAGCAGTGGGGTGGGACTGATCTAATATCAGTCCCTAGTAGTTTTGTGGTGACGACCACAGCTTCACCCCAACAGGGCAGGAGGTCCCTTGGTGAGCCACGAGGTGTTCGCACCTGCTGCCACAGCGAGCCACGAGGAAATACCACCCTCTGCCGCTATTCTGGTGAGCCACGAGGGTCCAGTACCCTCTGCCACAGTGAGCCACGAGGGAGAAATACCCTCTGCCACTACCAGGACAGGAGGTCCTTTGACGAGGGAGAAATACCCTCTATCACAAACAGGGCAGGAGGCCCAATAGTGGACTATACGGGGCCAACACCCCTAGCCACCCCAAGGGTAAGAGCCCCTTGTATAAAGCCACAAGTGGGTCCCAGGGCTGATCGACCTGGTGCTACGGCTGTGTTGGAGACAAGAGAGAGAGTCGCCTCTGCGCTACCCTCCCTGTGTAAGAGAGAGAACACGGCCTCCGTGTGTCCTCTAAATTCAGCCAACTCCTGCAGGAGTAGCTGGATGCCATCCGGGAGAGTTGCCCCGAAAGTGTCACCCGAGCAGAGACCCGGTCCCAGTCGGGACCTACCTCCCACACCCGGGAAATTCTTGTCTTCCCCAGGTACCAGCAGGAAACGAGGCCACAGCCCACACCTGACGGCGCGTCCCCTGACAGACCTCCACAGGCCCCGGACCCCCAGGCGAGCCCAGCAGCCTACCAACGCTGACCTCCTCCTGCCGCAGACCCTCCGACGCCAGACACGACTGCTTCACCTGTTTGGCTCCAGTCCTGAGGGCCAACACAACAGGTCGAGGCCCCACATAGAAGGGCCTCCCTGCACCACGACGACGGGACCCTGAGAAGGAGGTCTACAACAGGTCGAGACCCCAGGCAAGAGGGTCTCCCTGCACCGTGACGACGGGACCAGAGAGGAGGGTCTACAACAGGTCGAGACCCCAGGCAAGAGGGTCTCCCTGCAACGCCTCAGTGGATCGGACCCCGGTCGAGTCTCCCCCCCGCGGGTACGGTGATTCCCGCCATGGGTAGAGCCCCCGGAGGTCCCCTTAAAGTGACAGAGTGATACGCCCCAGAAAATCGGGCAAGATTACTGACTTTCCCTCCTACAGTGAGACAGAGACAGTGATACAGTGACAAAGTGAATAACAGGGATCCCATCTATAAGTGTCCGTGATTACTTTCCCTTGATTAAAGACTATAAGTTCTGGGCCCGTGAAACTAGTGTTATTCCCCAGCCCAGAATAAAGGAGTTCCCCCTTACCAGTGCACGCGCGGGCGAGAGTCGCCACGCCGAGCCCAGCCAGTACATTATAGTGATCTGCTCCCCCTGTTCTCTTATAGTAGTAATCCTCCCCTGGCTCATCAAGCCCATACATCTCTATTGTAACAGTGCACTAAGACCTTTTGGACTTTAATGAAAGCCAGTCACATTCACTTATGGACCCTTAACCCATTGTAAAGTATAATTATAGTGTGTGTGAATATCCCGTGTTGTCTTAACGTAACTTTGTATATCTGTATTCCCTGTCCAGAATATCATTCTATGTAATAGTGTCACGGTGTTAGAATTAAGGTAATAGATGTGTTAAAGGTGGACTGCCTAGTTTTTATGTCCTGTTCCTTTGTTGGTGCTTTACTTCCGGTCCGGAAAGAGGACCCCGCTCAGTAGCTAGTGTTTTTAGTACGAGGAGTCGGCCTAAAAACACTCAGCATAACAGTAACGGTGTTAGAGTTAAGGTAATAGATGTGTTAAGGTGGACTGCCTAGTTTTTATGTCCTGTTCCTTTGTTGGTGCTTTACTTCCGGTCTGGAAAGAGGACCCCGCTCAGTCGCTAGTGTTTTTAGGACGAGGAGTCGGCCTAAAAACACTCAGCATAACATAAATGAGTGGGATACTATTACAGTATGTGGAAACAAGATATAAATGAAATACCTTATAAAATGCCCGCCGAGACCGCCACAGGACCTCCCACCTCACCACTCCCCACACCACCGCCGAGCCGCCACCCCACCACCACCCCAGGAGGACACACCGGTGAGGTTAGTGACCTTGGGCAAGAGGGTCATCAGGGCATCCCGACCCTGAGCCCCTATTCCCCGCAAGTGCCCCAACCCCAGGCGTTCAGACAACCTGAACTACTGTGCGGGCGGGGTAGTGACCGTCAGACCAGGGGTGGGACTGAAAAGAGGTCAGTCCCAGGTAACACCGTCTTGACGGTCTTGTTACACCCTCTAGGGCAGGAAGAGGCCCAAGGGCAGGAAGAGGCCCAAGGCTACGGCCATAAAAGGGAAATAGACACAGGCTACGGCCTGACAAAGTGTGTAAAGGGGAAGGTGACCCCAGGCTCCGGCCTTAACACGCTGAGGAGAGAGAGTTGCCTGTGTGCATCCCTCTCCAGTTGTACTTTGGCTACGGCCAGAATACGGTCCAGGGTAGAGAGACCCTGCTACCGTACGTGTAGCGCTACCCAATTACGGAAGAGGCAACTCGGGGCCGGCCTCTCGCCGGAGCAGACGGGTGATCCCGTTTCTCTGTTAGTCGTTTCCCGTACGGGCAGACACTCGGCTACGGCCGGGGCACGTACCAGGGTGGAGAATTCCCTGACGGTAGGATCTGTCCGTATTGGAGAGAGTGCGGCTCTTGAGCCCCTCACTCCGGCTTGTCTCCTACTGCGGGAGGAACACCACGTTGATGGCCTCTTGCCTCGGTGAAAGGGCGACCTCGATCACCCTACTGGTGTCCCTCGCACGCCGGGCAAGTTCACGGCTCCAGCCAAAGTCCACACTAGGGGAAGTAGAGCCCCACCTCAGCCCTATGAACACACTCAGGGAACCACGAAGAGTGTGAGTCTCCCTCAAGCCTCTTTCCCTTCGGGGAGCCCTTCGTCGCCATCCAGGCTTCTTGGCCAAGCGGAGGCGTTAGAGTGGTGGCAAGGCCCGATAGCGGATTTACCGCCCACACCCGGACGCTCCTTAGCACTGTCGGAGCCCTACAGGAGACGCTGCCGCAGCCCAGCCCTGACGGCGCCTCTCCCCCTGAGCACCTGCAGCCCCCGGACGCCCAGGCCTTCCACCACGGTTCCCGACGACGGAGACCCAGGCTCCCTCACGCCCCGGCAGCAGAGGAAGCAGGCCCGAATCCTCCGACTGTTCGGTCCTAGTCCCGAGGGCCCCCGATCAGGTCGAGGCCCCCAGACCGCAGGGCCTCCCTGCACCCCACCAGCGCGGCCCTAGGAAGGAGCCGCCCCTCAGGTCGAGGCCCTAAACAAGGGAGCCTCCCTGCCAGTAAGTACCAGTGACTCAACTACCCAAGAAACAAGGGTAAAACAGTGACAGTGACAGTGACCCCTAATACAGTGACAGTGATCCGATGCACAGTGGCAGTGTCTAATAAAAGTTATATTAAACAGTGGTATCATAGTAAGTCGTGCGTAAACGTTAAACAGTTCAGTCCCCCTCTATAGGAAGGAAGCGGGGAGTTTTCTGTGGAATTGGAGGTAGGTGCGTGAGTGAGCCAAAAGGCAAGTGAAGTGCTCCCCCGCGACTAGGTGACAGTGTCGAATGTCGCCATACGCACCCTACCTCTATTATAGTAACATCTCCCCCACAGACTCCCGATCACAGTGAACCCAAATGAAACTCCCCCGTTTATTATTATCCACCAGTGACACGACACTTAATCTCAACTGACAACCGCAGTGAAGTGATATCTCCTCTAAGTAACAGTAACACATATCCATGACTGCCCTGTGCCCTGTGTGAGTGTATATTGGATCAAGTTATGTAAATGAGTGTATTATTGTATCTCTGTTCTATTGTGTGTCAAATATTGTGTATGTAGCACTGTAAGGAGTAGAATTTAAGCAATAGATGTGATTCGGTGTACTGTCTCTTTTTATGCCCTGTTCCTTTGTTAGTACATTACATCCGGTCTAATAAAAGGACCCCGTTCCAGTGCTCGTGTTTTTACGACGAGAAGTCGCCTTAAAAACACAGCATTACACCTTAAACATATACAAAATATTTAAAACGGAAATAATGGAAGAGGAAAAAAAAATGACAACATCCAAGCTCCAATCACATTCTACAGAGCTAGGACAAATTTGCATTAAATTTTGGGAATATTCATACAAAACGGGATACCAAATGTGATCTATGTGGGTGAGAAACAGAAAACACTTAGGTGCCCAGCCTATCAAAAGAAGACCTCGTTCTGCAAATGCCCTGCATCGAGAATGAATGCATAATAGAAAATGTAGTCTAAATAAAAAGACCTAGCAACAACTAAAGAACTCATTCATGCAATGTGAAAGAAAAAAGGGGAGAAAAAGAAACAAAATTAATGTGAAAAAAAAAAATACTATCATTGCAGCACAAACTCGGATAAAACTTAAAGGATAGCCTAGCAATTTTTGCTGCTGTTGGGGAAGCTAGTCGATGCAAAAACAAATAATGCTTCTTGAACTGTATCTGAATGAACTTAAAAGATGTTCACGTTCGTTCGCCAAGTGTAAATCCGCCCTATCATTACGGAGGGGTTTAAAGGTTGGCTATTTGGGGGCTATATGATTGGGCTGGGGCAGACCCTGGTATGTGGCAATGCTGCAGTAAACAAACCGGAGGGGGCGGCATGTCGGGTGGAAGGCGTGAGATCTTGGCGCTTTACAAAGCCCTCTTGAGAGAGAGTAAGAAATTTTCCTCCTATAATTACAGGTATGATCAGTTTTCCATGATTTTGCTATCAGGTTAACAAACAATAGTCCTCAAGTTACGTGATTGCGTCATGAGTTTAACATTACATGTACAGTAGGTAGTGTTCATTTGATCATACTTTTTGTTGTTTACTTTGTAACATTCAGTTTATGGTAATTATGCAGAAATGCCATTATTATATACTGTACGGATTCATTCTTTTTATAAAAATACTTGAATATGATGGTACTGAAGGGTGCTAGTAGTGAGAAATAACCACGGTTCAGCATTTTAAATAGCTGAGACTTAACTCCTGATAGTATGGGGTAACAAACAAGGCAAATTTTCCATTGTCCTCATCATATGAGTTTAATGGGTAAATGTATGCTTCATTTGAGGTGGGAGAAGCACCTTACTAAATCAGTTCTTCCTGATAGTCTGTTATATTTTTTTTTATTATAACATGGGTGGTAAACATTTCATGTGAAATGTGTTTCCTCATTTTCAGCTATGTTCCGGTGTCATCTCGTTTGATTCATCAGTTAATGGTGGAAGGGACTGCCCAAACCAAAGTGTTTAACTAAACCTAACCTAGCTTAACCCCTGTACGCTGCGCTATTTATAGGGTGGTCACTCTCTGTATGGGTATTTTTCCGAAAATAGCCTGTTTTCGGACCTTAATATCTTGGAAATTATAGCAGTTAGGGAAACAGAATAAAGTCCATAGTACTCATCAACTCTTCTATCTATCTATCTATTGCCAGATGCCATAATAGATTGTTGGTGGAGAAGAGAGAGAAACTGAGGAGATGGAAGGAGCACTTTGAGGATTTGTTGAATGTGGAGAGTGAGAGCAGTGCGAGTATAAGTGGTTGGGGAATGGCTGGGAGAAGAAGAGATGAGAGGAGGGAGGAAGAGATCAGTAGGGCAGAAGTAGTGGAAGCGATGAAGAATATTAAGTTGGGAAAGGCCCCAGGAATTGATGGAGTGTGTGGTGAAATGCTTAGGTATGGGGGTGAGATTGTTGTGGAGTGGATATGGAAGTTGTGTAGATTGGCTTGGGAAGAGGGAAGGGTTCCAGAGGACTGGAAATCAGGTATAATTGTTCCTTTATACAAAGGAAAAGGAGAGAGAGAAATATGTGGTAACCATAGGGGTATTTGCCTACTTAGTGTGACTGGTAAAATATATGGTAGAATACTCATTGATAGAGTTAGGCATATGACAGAGGAGCTAGTTGGAGAAGAACAAGGGGGATTTAGGAAGGGAAAAGGGTGTGTAGATCAGATATTTGTTCTAAGATGTTTAGTGGAGAAGTATCTAGAGAAGGGAAGGAAAATGTATGCTGCCTTCATGGACTTGGAGAAAGCTTATGACAGAATAGATAGGCAAGGTATGTGGAAGGTATTAAGAATGTATGGAGTGGAGGGAAAATTGTTGAGTGCTGTGAAGAGTATGTACGAGGGAGCTAGGGTTACGGTGCGAGTGGATGGTGAGCTGAGTGAGTTCTTTGATCTCAATGTGGGACTGAAACAGGGTTGTGTGATGTCTCCATGGCTGTTTAATATATACATGGATGGGGTTGTAAAGGAGGTGCAGGGTAGGGCAGTGGATGTGGGGGTGGCTCTAATGAATGAGGGTGAGATTTGGAAGCTTCCGGTGTTGCTGTTTGCTGATGATACGGTACTGTTGAGTGAAGATGAATGGGAGTTGCAAGGTTTGGTGAATGAATTTGGGACAGTGTGTAGGAGGAGGAATCTGAAAGTTAATGTAAACAAAAGTAAAGTTATGGTGTTTGAGAGGAATGAAGTCTC
Source organism: Coenobita brevimanus (assembly GCF_032717465.1). Taxonomy (NCBI): domain Eukaryota; kingdom Metazoa; phylum Arthropoda; class Malacostraca; order Decapoda; family Coenobitidae; genus Coenobita; species Coenobita brevimanus. Next base: position 15,127,125 of record NC_136978.1, read on the forward strand.
AGAGTGTGCAGTGAGGTTGGATGGTGAGAATATGGAGAATGTGAGTGCATTCAAGTACTTGGGTAGTGTGATGAGTAAGGATGGAACTTTGGGGGATGAAGTGCGTGAAAGGGTACAGCAGGGAAGGAAGGTTGTTGGTACACTGAAAGCAGTGATGAAAAATAGGGAGGTGAGTATGGAAGTTAAGAAGTCACTGCATGATAGTATTGTGATCCCTACCCTGACGTATGGAAGTGAGGCATGGACCTTGCAAGAGGGGAACAAGTCAAGAGTGAGAGCAGTGGAAATGAGTTACTTGAGAGGAGCATGTGGAGTGACGTGGAGGGACAGGTTGACGAATGAAGAAGTGAAGGAATGCTGTGGGGTGGATGTGGATGTGGTTGAGAAGATTAGGAGAAATACACTGAGGTGGTTTGGACATGTGAAGAGAATGGAGAATGAAAGACTGACTAAGAGGGTGTATGTAGGTGAGGTGGAGGGAGGGAGAGGGAGAGGTAGACCGAGGATGAGGTGGAGGGATGGAGTTGAGAGGTATATGAGGGTGGGGGGAGGGCAGTCAAATGGTGGGTGACAGAGTGACTTGGAGGCGTTTTGTCTGCGGCCACCCTTTGCGGGATTAGGGCGTCGGGCTATAGATAGATAGATAGACATAATCCCGTAAGGGGTGGCCATTTGACTTTGAGTTATTTGTTTTACGGGGAGGGGCACTAACCCTCCACCAACCCACTTGCTGACACGTAGGGAGCACGTATGATTTGGTTATATGGTTACCACCCAGCGTTGTAAATGGTTTCTTGGCTTACAGGAAACCATTTGGCTTGTCACTCAATGTAAAGCCACCTGTAAAGGAAAGAAAAGCAGTAAGTGACAAGAGAGATGGGAGAAATAGGAAGAGAGGACGACAGGCACAGAAAAAGAATGATAAAGGCTAAGGAAGTAGGCAGCACTACATCAACTCTTCTTTGTGCAAATGAAATCATCCTCAGGTTTGTAGGTCGCCGCGTCGGTGAATAAGGACATGAGGAATAGGACTAATCTTTGGCATGAGAGGTAGGATGTATTCTTGCATGTGCTTGCAGCCCCAACTATGGCTTTGCTCAGTGATAATTTCTCCATTACTAGATAAACTAGACACATTGGCATCCAAAGCATGTGCTATGGCACTGTCAATGAGCCCTTTCCAAGTGTCCATGGAAAGAGGCTTGGCAGAGGCAGATGAGGGACTTGGCCATGGGCGGCATGGTTGGAACTGGACAAATAGGAACATGAAAACATTGTTGTACACCTGACAAAGGCACGGGACATTGACTTTCTCTTGTGTGCTGTGGAGGGACTCCCTCCCTATCCTTTGGTGTCAAGATGAAATGGCACATGGTTCAAACGATGGCGGGAAGACATATGCGGCTCCTCCCACTTCCTGGCTGCCCCTGTACACCCATTTTGCTGTGTGTATATATACCTGCTACTTGGTGGCTGGGGTTTACTGTAGCTCCCTGATAATTAAATCTAACAAACTTAACCTAGCATCCTGTTGCAAGATTGGGAAACGAAATCCACCTTTGAGTATGTTGAGTAAGAGTCTTCCATTATGCAAGAAACAAATGACTGAAGGTATGACATAAGGAACGTGATGATAAAAAGTGGGAAATTCTTTCTGCAGGAAAAGATAATTTACTGTATCACCCTGAAAATGGTCAGAAAAATACAGAAAACAAATGGAAGGAATATGAATTGAATTTGTTAGGTCATTCTACTGTGTCAAGTAAAATGTACAGTTACTGTTTAATGAGACATCACTCTTATGCTCCCAAGGTGTTACCCTAGGTAGCCTACTCATTTTAAATACCAGTGGGTGGATGAAAGTCCAGTGGTACAAGAAGGCCACACCAGAATTTGAACCCTGGCACCAGTGGGTCAGCAGCTTCATAGTAACACTCCAGCCAGCTACAGTACTGCTGATATGAAAAATTCTGTAAAACAGTGGTCTATAGTAGCAACATACATACAACAGAGTAGCAGCCTTGAGGTTTTGTACCCTAATCTTAAACCTGTGAAGTTTTTAGTTTTCCTTGAATTTTGATGTTTGACCCATCATTCTTAGTGACAGACCTGCCACAGGTTACTTCAAATTATGGTATAGTCATTCATGAATAGGCTCAAACTTTTCCATCATTCTCATTAATAAATGTATTTATTTATCTAATTAATTTTTTAGAGAATATGCAGTGCGCAGAGTGCGTGATGGCTTCAGAGCTGCAAAAAATCTCACAAGTGAAGTTGAGCAGGAGAAAGAGCTCCAGATAGCTAAAGTCTCTCTTGAAATTATTAAGCGACAGGTAACATTCCTTGGAGAATTTTTTAATGTCACAAACTGAACTGTTGATAACACCTTCATTATACATTATTGTCATGTGTAATACTGTTATTTTTTTATTTATTTTTATTTTTATTTTTTTTTAGATATGCCCTAATTTTACAGATTAATTGTATTTTTGCAGGTTCTGCTAGGTCAGCTGTACAAGTCTCCTACATTGGTAATTGAATAGTAGATAAGTTATTGCACAAACTGCATTTATAAACCTTTAACAGTTTAGAGTCATCATGGGTATATACAGCCATTATCAAGCTGAATTTGGCCTTCTAAAGTTGACAAGTATTATTGAACAGTTTTGTTACTCAAAAAAGAGATAATAATAATAATAAAAACTAGTACATGAGTGACAGTTCCTATGGATCTGATTTAATGTACTGTCAGTCAAAAAAGTATCACAGAGGAGTCCACTGATATCCACATGATCAGTAGAGCTAGTGATATTTGGAGGTGATTATAGTCATCTGCATGTGCATATATTAACAGCAGTGACTAGGGAATGCCAAGCAAGTTGTGTAATTGTATCATAAACTAATTTTATTATGATGGGGTAGAACATCTTGGACTTTGCAATAACTCATCCGTTGTGTCAGACCATTTCATGTGAATCGTGCGGATACTTTTTTGACCGGCTGTACATAATATAATATACAGTAGGGACTTTTATCAGTGCAGCACCTGACACCATAACTCATACAGATATGTTCTAAGTTATCTTAGAGAAGTTTATTAATCTCATCTTGTGCATCTTATTTGTTCTATGAACAACTACTGTATATTGAAAAACATGTGTTAATGCTGTACTGTTGTAGCAGGGTGTGGAAGAATACATATATACTAGTGTTGTCACTTCTGTAGCACTCAGGTGTGTTTGCCCATAGACATTTCCATATTTTTGTTACATTGTTGGCAGTAGACCATTATAGCATCATTTCCTTGTAAACAGTCGTCTCAGAGTTGTAGAATTCTCATAAACGTGTAAAAAAATGGTGTTCCTGGCTCTGTGAGTCAGTTGCCACTTAGGAGGACTGAACATGTATTATACAGCTGTCCACATATGTCTGGCATGTGCAAGCAGGCCACTACTGTACAATACTTAACAAACATATGTTATTATTCACTACTGTATTGTCCCTAATATGTGTGTACATACTGCAGTATGACTGGTTGCAAATTTTTGGCAGGCTATGTGTATGCTGTAAAACATTATTGTGACTACCTAATGTATATTTATTGTTTTCATGTCATAATTTTATTTCTTAGCAAGTGTTTGGCACCCTGAGCCACCATCTTTGTAATTCATCACATACATTCTTCATTGTGTGTTAGATAAAGTTTATTTGTTCTCCATATTTATATTCTTCATTTATTGGAGTTGTGTTTTAAGGCTTATATATACAGGAGGAAAACTGTGGAATAATGCAGGCCTTGAACATTCTCCACTCTGTAATACGAATGCACTTTTAGAAACTTCAGAAAAACTCCATCAGTACTGAGTAATTACCTTTGTCATCTAATTTAAATATAATATTATCACAGCTTGTACAAAACACTTGTATAATACTGTACTACTTTGAGAATAAAGTTAACATCACACTGAGTTGTTTGATCAGCCTATGGTGTTCACATTCTCAGCCATCATCAGTAACTTTCTAGTCTTAGCATAATTGAGCTTGGCACATAGCACATTTTAACCATTTTATGATCAGGACAACTTTAGTGTTCTAGCTATCACCAAATGCTTTCATGCAGCTAACTGTGAATAATGGAGGCCTGAGAATATTCTTACAATATTGTCTGCATTACCTCTCTCTCTCTCTCTCTCTGTCTTTGTCTCTCTCTCTACATCAAAAACCAAGCTCATGTCTGGTATTAGCAAGTAGCACTGGATCATCAGCAAAGAACAAATCTGAGATATTCCATCCACCACCATTCATTACCAATGCCATCCCTCTCTCCATTACATGTGTTTTTACTTTTCCCATCACCCCATCCATATATATATATTGAACAGCCATGGGGACATCATACAACCTTGTCACATGCCCAAATTGATTGTCAACCATTAACTTAGATGCCCATTTACCCTTACATGTGCCTCACTACCATCATAAAAACTCCTGATGGCACCTAGCAGCTTACCACCAACACCGTACATGTGCAAACCTTCCACAAGCCTTCTCTGTCTACTTTGTTGTATGCTTTTTCCAGATCCATAAATGCCGCAAACACCTTATAGTCCTCACAAGCCTTCTCCACTGTCTTACTGCAAATATTTGATCCACACATCCTCTGCCCCTTCTAAAGTCATCCTGTTCATCACTCACTAGGACTTCTGTTATCTCTCTTACTGTCTTTGTAATAATTCTTCCATATACCTTCCCTACCACACTTGTTAAACTTACGTCTGGATAATTCTTGCACTCACTTCGCTTACCTTTATTACTGTACAGGGGTACAATCACAGCCTTTTTCCACTCTGCTGGCACAGTTTCACTCATTCAAGCCTTCTTACTTATCTCCAGCAAGCACTTCATTCCGCTCTCTCCACTACACTTAATCATCTCTGCACACACCCACCACCATCTCTGCACACACTCACTACCATCATAAAAACTCTTGACAGCACCTACCAGATTGCCATCAACACTGTACAAGTGCAAAACCTTCCACAATCCTTCTTTATCTAGTTTGTTGTATGCTTTTTCCAGATTCATAAATGCCATAAACATCTTATAGCCCTTCTCACAAGCTTTCTCCACTGTCTCACTGCAAATATTTGATCCACTCCTTAAGCCATCATGTTCATCACTCCCCAGGATTTCTGAAACCTCTCTTACTTTCCTTTTAATCATGCTTCTCTATACCTTCCCTACAACACTTGAGACTTATGCTACGATAACTCTTGCACTCACTTCGCTTACCTTTCTTTTTGTAGAGGGGTACAATCACTGCCTTTTTCCATGCTACTGGCACAATTTCACTCATCCATGCCTTCTTACATATCTCCAACAAGCACTTCACTCTACTCTCTCCACTACATTAAATCATTTTTGCATACACCTCATCAACCCCATTTGCTTTCCCATTTTCAGCTGCTTCACAGCATTCTCCAACTCTGCAAGTGTCACATTTCCTGGCACTGCATTCCTTCTCTACACCCCCAAAACCAATCATGTTAACAGCTGCTTTGCTCTCTCCATTTCCATTCATCAGGCTTTCAAAATATTCTTTCCATCTGGTCATTACTTAATCCCCATGGTTTAATAATCAACCATTTACAAGCTTAACGCTTTCACATTTCTTTCCACTGTCACTTCTACACCTCCACACCTCTTCCCAGAACAACTTCCTGTTTTAAAAGTAATTTGTGTTCATTTTTCTTCCAAGATCATCATTTACCTCTCCCTTTTTCCTCTTCACTTGTCTCTTTACATGCTTCTTGCTCTCAATGTTTAGTTCTTATTTCAACTGAACCCCTGTCCTGTATCCACTCTGGCCATTTCTTCCTCTTTCCACCCCCCTGCTCTCTCAACCTCTTCATCCCATCATACCATACCTTTCTTCTTTGTTGTTACTTTTGCCACACCACACACTGCTTTTGCATTCCTAACTAAGCAATCCCTGTATGCATTCCACACGCTGACCAGATCCATTTCATTCCAGTTCAATGATTCTAACTCCTCCCCTACTCTGGCCCTGTATTCATCTGCCATTTCTTTGATGCTCGGCTTCTTGACTTTCAGTTTCTCTCCCTGACTGCTCCTTTCTCTCTTGGTCCTCCTCACTCCTTTCAGCTTGATCTTGCATACCACTATCATGTGATCTGATGAACCTGCACATCGTCCTCTCACTGCCCTCATATCAACAACACTTCCTGGCATCGATTTCTCTACAAGCACGTAATCAATCAGGCTCCTTTCAACACGATCTCCATTCCCTCTACATCATGTAAATTTATGTGCATCTTTGTGTCTGAAATAAGAATTACAAATGCACAACCTCCACTCCTGACACATGTCCTCCAGTTGCTTCCCATTATCATTCTCTCCTGGTACTCCATTATTACCTATCATTCAAAGGACCAGTGCCCACTCCTCCCATTCATGTTGCCCATTACAAACACATTATAACTCCTAGGCTACTACTTCATCCAGTTCATCCCAAAACCTGTTTTTCTCTGTCTAACTCCTCTCATCACATGGTGCATACACTACAATCACTGCCACTATCACCTTCTCAAACTTGAATTTGACATACAGTACATACATCTCGAGCAAACACATTTTTTGTCTCACATTGCACTTTGCCACACTTGATTCATCAACAGTGCAACTCCTTCCTCACATCTTCCTCACCCATTCATGCCCGACCTTACACATTTTACATCCTCCCACTCCTCCACTTCACATCCTTTCGTCTTTGTTTCACACAATGTCATCACAGCATATCTCGCACTCTTGAACACACTACTTCCATCCTCTTGCTCTCCTCATTCACACCTCTCATTTCCAGATGGCCATGCGAATCTGCCCATTTTGTTGGGGCCCTGGGCAGGTATTGGGCCCTCCGAGGCTCTCCGAAACGATTGCCATAATTTAGTGATGTTAGATGGAGGAATCTGGGGGATTTTATATTGATGAAACCTTTAGGCTACCTGTTTACTAATGGTAAACCTGGTTAGACATAATGTAGTTTGTTTTCATTTTGATAGTCTGACTGGATGACATCGCTGTCAAGGGACTGTGGGGCCTACATAAGATCTATCTATCTACTCCCAGATGCCTCAGTCCCATAAGGGGTGGCGTTAGACAGTAAGATGCTGAATGCAAAGGATGTATGCCATTCCTGATGAAGACAGACTTGGCAAAATGCTGAAATAAATTAGGTCCCTACATTGGACTTTGTGTCTTCCTCATCGAAAAAGTTTGGACATTCATTTATAACCCTTATCTTTCCACTCAAAGTGATGACCAAAATTTGATTTGTGACCTGTGAGATAAGAATCAGTGCCTTACACACCATTCAGCTACAATACTACAGCTTTGCTTCTACTTATTTGTATGGTATGGGTAGCACAATTATTTTCCATCCATCCATCCATCATCCAATCCTATGTTGCCCCATGAGAACTGTAGGAGCCTGGGGCAAGGCAAGTTGGTCCTGACATTTAAGATGAGTGTGAACAGCCTCACTCATCCCTGAGTGGCATAACGTGAGGAATAAACCCCAACCACCCCTTGGATATAAACATACACAGGATCAAACTGACTGGAGCACCTTAATTACCCAATAAACCACCAGGCACCATAATTTGGTTATATAGTTACCACCCAGCGTATTAAATGGTTTCCTGGTGTACAGGTCTACAGGATACCATCTGGCTTGTCACTCAGTGTAGAGTCACCCATGGTCAGAATGAAGGAAAGAAAGACTGAAGAGGGAGTGTAAAGTCACAAGCAGGCTGGAGAAAGAGGATAGAAAGAAAGAAGAGGAAGGATGGAAGAGAGGAAAAGGCACAAACCAAAAGCAGCACATCGAGTGAGTGGATGGTGAGTGCCCCCACCTACCGGTACCACTAATTCACAGTAGAACTGAGCTTCATTTAATACTGTGTGAAGCTGTGATTTTAAAAGTGAAAAAACTCTCATAATGATACATTTCCTAATTTCCAGAAATGTATCGTTGTTAAAACATTTTATAACCTTGATATCTAATCAGTAATCTTACAAACCACATTTTAAGATGAATATGAAGATGTCTAATTGTGTGTATCAATGTGAACTTTGATTCATACATGTATCTTAGTTTCTAGGCCAAGCTTGTAGCCACATTTCACTCTCAAGCAATCCCGCACTGGTAATCATCAGTCACTTATTACTATGAAATAAACAGAAAATTTACTGAAAGTAACCATTTATTTTTGTCAATATTTATGTCAATATCCACATCACACATGAAGATTACACTGGAGTGACTTATGGATGGTAATAGCTGCTCTCTTTGTATGTGTATGTAATACAGTATGCAGGTGACATATAAGGCTCCTATTTCGCTCTGCTGAGCGATTTCTTGTGTGTTTCAAAGATGGCTCAGTCAGTGTTGTCAATGTCTATCCTGCAACATTTATACCATTTCTTACTCTAACTGCCACACCCACACCCAAACCATCAGGTTAAGATGTCCCCAAAATAAATAACATACCATCAGGTAATTTTCTAGTGGAGTATTAATTATGGACCACCCTGTACATTACCAGTATTGCCTGCATTTCTCACCAAGCAATGAGGGAACAAAAACTTGTGCATTTTAAATTTGTAATTCATTACTATACTGCAGCACAACAGTCACTCAAAGAACTCTTAAGCAAATCCTGAGGTGGTAAACTCTGCTGAGCATTGAAGAAGCAGTTTTACAACTTCAGCAGGACTGAGCTCTTACCATCAATGAAACAAACACTTGAGCCTGTATTCTTTCATGTTTAGGAGGCTTTCCAGCACTTCTTTCTTAGCTATTTATCACATATAATTCTCATGCTATAACAGTGTATCTTCATACACTGTTTTGTTTAAAGGTGCCAACATGCTTGAATATCTCAGATTTGGTCACTCAATGGTGGCTAACCACACTGCTCAATTTCAAGCAGTCTCTCTATTCCATAGCTGGAATAAATAAAAGGTTGAGATGAGCCATAGGCCCTATCCACACAGCAAGGCCCAGACAGGAGGACTGTGATGGAACCCGCCCCACACCTCCTCTAAAGTCCACCACTAGGTAGTGGGGGCAAAGTTTTCCGGCTGCATGCCCTTGGTGGCACCTACCCATGTCACAGTAGGGTATGTTGTGTGGTGTGTAAAGCACATATGGTGCAGTGTACAGTAACCACATAGAGATATATGTCTTGGGGAGTATGCTGGCAAATGAAACATTGGTATGAAAGAGATGCCTGAAAACCTCCTAAGCTGCCATGAATACAAGCCTTGGGCATGTTTTCTTGTTAGCCTTGGAGACTTTCATCCATCTCATCCTTAATAATATTATCAGCAAACTACACCCAACTACAGCCTGTACTCACTTACAGTCCAGGATATGTACAGAGAAAATGCTACTTTTAGTGACACAATTTTGAGAAAAGCTTCTCACTTGTGAATGGGGGGGGAGGGGGGTTCATTCATCAGCAACCTAATTATGGAAGAACTTTACAAAATGATCAACTGTATTCTAATGTATGCTACTTAGTACATCTTTCTAAGACTGGTATTTAGGGGATTAATCCCCGAGCTAGACCTCATTAGATCATATAGCCCTGCTAGGGTTACAGGAGAGCGCTACCCCTCCCAGCACAGCAGCCACCGGGCAGGGCACGAACTCGCAACCTCACGATTACAAGCCTGACACCCTACCACCGAGCTACCGCGCTCCCCCTAAGATTGGTATTGATTGCATGAATACCATAAATGAGAATATTAACATGCTATACACAAAAATAAACTAGTTAGGAAGAGGTGCTATGGGGCCTCCTTAACCAACAAGAATAGGACCTCTGATTCTGATGTATATAAGATGAAAAAACATTCACATCAACATATACACCACACACACAACAATAACCTTCAACAGGGTTCAGTTTGTACACTTAAATATATTGGATGAAAATGGGATACTTAACCCCTTCACTCTTGTCATATTTCAAATTTTATTCTTACCACCTTCACTACCTTACTTTTTGGATCTGGAGAAGTTATATACAAGCTTCATTTATTCCTTGAGTATGAGAGATCTTTCCTAAGAATGAATAAAATTGACTGAAGACTGAGGATGAGGTTGTGGGATGGGGTAGAAAGATATATGAAAGTGGTGTGTGATTGAGTGGGCAGCCTGTTGGCAAAGGACAAGGCAACAGGGAGATGATATCTTCATAACCACCCTTTCCAGAATTAAGGTGTCTAGCTACAGACAAACAGACTGCATCAAAATACAGTATAAAATGCATCAAAGGACTGAAGTGATTAACATTCATTGCTTTTACAAACACACTATCTATGATGTTATTTACAGGTGTAAACATTTGGCCATGACATTTAAACCTTCAGTCTATGTACAGTAGTGTTGCATAAAAATGAGGATGAACACAGCAGGGTTGTGGTAAATTTCTAATCTGCATTCATAAAATGTAACCATTTTCAACACAAATTTATCAATTTTCTTCAAATCACTCATCCTTTTCTTCATTGTCTCAATACTGTACTTAATCTCTTTTACCTTGTCTTTTGATATGAATGAAAATACTTAATCCCTTTATCCAATGACATTTTAAATCTTATTCTTGCTGCTTTCAGATGATTATATTCAGCTTATTAATCAGGTTGTGAGGGGGTTGATGGAGACTGTTTCTAACCTCATTACAAACATTTTTCTCCAAAGTTTACAGAATCACAACGATATGGCAAAAATATGTTTCAGAATACATCACCAGCTTCATAGGGGTAAGTTAATGCAGTTCATTAGACAGTAAACTACTTTCATGTGGAATATATAAAAACTCTTGAGATCACTTAAGTACACTATTGCTGTTTCTGAAGGGTACCTACAAATCACTTTAAAATTATGTTACGGTATTATTTTTGAAAATGAACTTCCTCAGCGAGCATAATATGCAGTAATTTCAGGACCAAATTACAGTGCAAAAAATTAACAACTCATTACTATAATTTAATGAAGTATAATTACCCCTTAAATACCAATAAATCTTTAATTACTGATGATTATTTTTTATTACAACCTAAGAGCATGGAGGTTATATACTCATCTATTCATTAAGGTAAGTAGCACCATGAAAACCAGAAATTTTACACACCGTACAGTACATTCATTCATTCATCATCTAATCCAGTGTTGTCCCATGAGAACTGTAGGAGCCCAGGACTAGGCAAGTTGGTCCAGACATTTAAGATGAGAGTGGCCAGCCTCATTCATCCCTGAATGGCATTGTGTGAGCAAATAACCCCAACCATCCCTTGGATATAAACCTGCACAGGCTCAATTCGACTGGAGAGCCTCAATTACCCACTAAACCACAAGGTGCTATAATTTGGTTATATGGTTACCACCCACCGTAGTAAATGGTTTTGGTGTACAGGAAACCATTTAGCTTGTCACTCAATGTAGAGTCACCTGTAGACAGATGGAAGAGGAAAGAATGAAGGAAAGAAAGACAGAAGAGGAAGGAAGGAAGGAAAAGAGAGAGGAAGGGCAGGCACCTGAGAGCAACACTACATCGAGTGAGTGGATCGTGATTGCCCCTCCCTCCCCCCACCATACAGTATAAACTCTTAAATTCATTAATATCACTTTCAAAATACTTCTTTCTTGCGATAAAGGAGTGTCAACATCACTGGTCCTCACACAACAGATGCATAATTGGAGACTGACCAGGATTTTTTTTTTTTTTTTTTTTTTGACAAGAATTGGAACAAAAAATTTATTAGTATACGGTACTCCAATGTATGGTGGCGATCATCATCCACTCACTTGATGTAGTGCTGCCTACGTCTTCCTTAGCCTTTATCATTCTTTTTCTGAGCCTGTCCTCCTCTCTTCCTATTTCTTCCATCTTTCCTGTCACTTCTTACTGCTTTTCTTTCCTTTACAGGTGGCTTTACATTGAGTGACAAGCCAAATGGTTTCCTGTAAGCCAAGAAACCATTTACAACGCTGGGTGGTAACCATATAACCAAACCATAGTGTACGTGCTCCCTACGTGTCAACAAGTGGGTTAGTGGAGGGTTAGTGCCACCCCTTATGGGATTATGGCGTCTGGCAATAGATAGATAGACAGATACTGTAGGCTATCTGTCTATCCATATATATATATATATATATATATATATATATATATATATATTACATGAATTTTCCATTAGTTATCATTACAATACTGTATTGCAAAATTTTCCACTTCCATAAAGCCTTTGGATCTGAGCTTTCTGGAACTGAGAATGCACTGTATCCACTATCATCAAAATGAAGACCACTCTCATAAAATATTTTTATAACTTCATGATTGAGTCTTTTAAATATGTACCTGAAAAATTAAGCAATGGAGGAAGATAATATACAGCATACAGCTATCCAGTGTTTTATAATTATTATGTTGACAATCTGGATATCTGATATATATTTTTAATAAATCTATGCTTTAAGCAATTACAATGAGAACTGTGTGCATAGAACTTGGCACCTACTAGGAAAACTGTCACCGGGTTTTATGAAGCGAACATTTTGTAAAAACACGGTGAACATGACACTCATCACGTAATAAAATATAGGCAGAGTATGAACAATTGCCACCTCTATTCAGTACAGCATATAAAGGGTGGTCCACACATTACACTCTTTTGCCTCTTAGACAGCAAATTCTCATGTACTGCATGGGTCCAGTCAGAGTTACAAGTGTCTACCCTTCATATTTTGTAGTTTCCATAATCCATCCCATTCTTTATACTGCAGTCTGTTTTTTTAATATTGACTGATTGTATGGTTGATTATCAATTTCATGAACAGCCAAAGTCTCTGCACTCCACACATCAGCAGAGTGAACCATCTCCAAAATACACAATATCTACTGGACTGCAGTAAAATATATGGACCAGCCTGTATAATGCATCAAATTGATTCCATACGAATACAAAATATGGAAAAGTTCGCAAGTTTACAGGAAACATTATAAGCTATGTGCTTGAGTCACAGGTTGAAATTCTAGACTGTATCTTACAACTGCTCTTCATTTTTACAACTGTATATAGACTTATCCTTCTGTGAAGACAAATTCTGGCTACCAATAATAAACCTGAGTATAAAAGATTAACTGGACAAATACAAACACAAACATTAATAATATTAACAGCTGATAACCTTTTACATTTAATAATACAACCAATGTCTAGGGTATCAAACAAATTACATACTCAGCAGCTTATCAGAATTATTTGCCTTCATAAAGTATTTCCTTTCCATGCCTGTCAATTCAATCATTGTTTCTTTTTTTCTTGTGTTGTGTTCCTCACCTCATTTTCTTGTCTTTTCTGCTGGCAGTTACTGATGCTCCCTCCACACCTCTCTTCAATCTTTTTTTATCTTCCACCCTTGACATCTCTTCCTTACCTTTCCCGCATTACCGTATCTTCTTTTTCTCCTCTGATCTTTCCTTACTCTGTTTTTCTCTGTATTCTAACACAAGATCAGATCATTCTGGGGCTTTATTCTGGGCAGCGTCAGACGTTCATCTTGGACTCACCCGCCATACGATCAACAAACTACAAGAGACCAAGGGAGGAATAACTATATCATTAACTGAAATATGTATATCAAACATATCTAATACTGCGCTGCAAGAAAGGTATTGTGCTACATGTACAGAGGGTGTGGGTAGTAATTCAATTCTGTGTAATGGCTGCGACAGTTGGATGCGGAAGAGGTGCAATGGTGTGCTGGGTACGCTGCAAAATGTGGATTCTGAGTACACTATACCATATGCATGGGGAATCATTTAAATGCCCTGGAGTGTGTGAACAAATTTTGCTATTTGGTTTATATAATCAGTGCACAGTGCTGGAATCAGAAATGGCTGAAGAAGTTCAACTGTTACCACAACTGATGATGAGAGGACTCTCACATTACACAACACACAGAAGGGTAAGTGTATGAAGTCTGTGTGTGAAGTATGACCAGATGAGGATGAGGATATTAACAAGCTGGTGCAGACTGTGAGGAAGATGGTGAGATGGATATGTAATGTCTCCCTGAGGAACAGGTTGGATAGTGCAGGACTGTGGGAATGGTTTGGAATAAAGTTTACTAGTGATGTGATGCAAACAGATGACTGAGGGGGTATGGACATGCAGAGATAATGGAAGAGGTTACCTGAATGAGTAAGATAATGGATATATATACTGTAAATGCCAAAGGGAGAATGTTAAGTGGCAAACTACAAAGTCACGGGGGTACAGTAGGTCTTGCATAAATATCTAAGGGTTGTTGTACATCACCCCATGGCGGTGGCATGGGGATTACTGTATAGGTTTGGTTCCTGGGTGGATGCTGCATCTATGTCTCCATCAAGTTAAAAGAGGTACCATTGTAGGCTCCACATCACCCTATTATCTGGCTACATGGTTATCAACCAGCATAGTAAATGGTTTCCTGAGTTACAGGAAACCATTTGGCTTGTTATTCAGTGTACAGCCACCTGAATTGGAAAGAAGAGTAATAAACAGTGACAGAAAGGATGGAAGAAATACGAAGAATGGAGGACTGACACAGAAAAGAATGAGAAACATGAAGGAAAAAGTTGGCAGTATTACATCAAGTGAGTGGATGATGGGTGTCTCCAGGGCTCCCACCTACCACGATATGTCAGGTTAAAAGGACTAACCAGAGCTGCTGCCAAAGATCAAGCGGCCTGATGAGCAGGCAAGAGGTGGCCAAGACCTATACTTGTATGGTATAAAACTTTTGTTGTGATGAAGATGGGTAGATTGAGATGGTCTGGGTATGCTGAGAAGATGAAGGATGACAACTGGGTGCAGAAGGTGAGGAATGTGAATGTTGGGGGTAAGACTGTGAGACAGGCAGACCAAAATGGGATCTAGGGCAAGGTCATAAAGTGTGACTGCAGGGATGTAGGACTGAATAGGGAGGCTGTCAGAGTTCGAGCAGCATGGAAAGTCGCCATTAGGTGCCCAAGGCCAACACATGCACGCATGTTGGAGCCTCTATAAACAATACAATATGAATGAAAGACAAGTACGATGCTTGCTGAAATGCAATGCCATAATAGCTACTACTCTTTCTGGGACACTGCCATGGCTTTAGGTAACATATTTCGCTCAGAAGAGAAAAATAATGTCGACAAACTAACATTGGCAAGGGCACCTACATCCTATGGAACTTCTCCTGGTAATCAGCCGTGTTAAGTCCCAGGACAGTGAAACACTATCTTAGAGCATGTTACTGTCAGCTGTTTGTTTTCATTCTTTTTCCATGTGCTCTCCTAGAAGCCCACCTGAATGAGGCTGTCTTTTGCCCTTTTTTGTGCTTTTACCCTGTCTGTACCACTGTTTTATCTTCTGGTCTGTGAAGCACTGGTTACAATGTGGACCACCTGTAAGTGTTTCTTTCTCTTCAGATTTTTATTTTTTTGGAGTGGTATTCTCCTTTCCACTCTTCCCCTTTAGTGACCAACCCATGAGTCATTTTTTTTTCTCCCATTTTCCCCCTTTTCCTCACTCTTTCTCTTTTACCTCTGCTTCTGTAAGTTTCCAGGTTATCAGGGATACATTTTTTTTTTTTTTTTACCACTTTAGCTTTGTTTTTCCATTACAGTTTAGAGTCTTTTCACAGGTTTCTGCACATGCACAGTATTACCTTGTGGCATGGGCGCGGCAGGTTGGTTGACGAGTGGAGTGGTGTTTCGCAGGTGCTTTCTCCATCCACTTGTGCTCTGGCTGTGTTGGCAAGTGGAAAGATCAGCCTGCCTGGGTCCCAGTTCTCCTGCCTATCTTTGGTGTGCTGTTTGTGTCGGGTGATAGGGTACATGATCCACTATGATCCACATGCCGTCTCCTACCAACATCTTGCCGGTTCAGAGCTGTCTGTTTCTCCAGTGGCCCAGGGATTGGTAGGGCGAGTAATCAGTGTCCCAGTGTTCCCCTTCCCTCCATTGTGCTTAGGTGTGGTATTCACCCCCCCTCCCCTCCAACCACTTAAGCTTAGAGGGGCCATGCTTCAGCTTCTAAGCAGGTTTCCACATCCTGTTCCTTGTCTTGGGTGGGCTAGATTTTCCTTCTTTGGGATAGGACTCCCCTGGTGAGATTGTTGTTTCGTGATTCATTTGATGGTGGCAATTACCACTGTCCCCACATTGCCATGCTCTGATACCACTGCTTGTACTGTGATGCTCATAAGGTTGCTGGTATTCCATTCCTCTTGCCCCAGTGCCGGGCACCAAGGCTCTAAATGCTGATACACTCAGTGGGCGTCACACGTCTCATGGCTGTTTCATCCAGGGGGCACCCTGCCTCATGCAGAAGATTCGCCCAGTAGGCAACTCACCTCTCAATGCTGATTCTCAAAGATCCATGAATGGATAGATAGCGTGATACCCGGCAAACGCTCAGTTGCATCGCATAATGACTGTGTCATTGCATCACCAGCTAATGTTGTGATAACACATTATGATGTTATATTAATATGATCTATGGTGTCTTGTTCTTGGGACATCATAAAGGAATAAGAAGTCTGGAAGATTACTGTAAGTTATGTCGGACAAAATTCTCCTCTCTGCCTCTGCTGGAGACCTGATCCTAGGTCGTTTGCATTTGGAGTAGGAAACTTGAACAACTGACCCAAAGCTGGCTCAAGCTTCTCACCAGGCTTTTATATAGTTCATTACTTTCTCCCTGCCAATGGTGTGTTCATTTTTAAAGGCAGATGCTATACTTTTCTCATTTACAGTTGTTTATCTCCTCAGAGATTTCATTCACTCATTCATCATCTAATCAAGTGTTGCCTGTGAGGAGCACAAGAGCTCGGAGCTGGGCAAGTTGGTCCTGACATTTAACCTCTTCGTTCACCTAAAGTTTTCTGTAAGCTTGGGTGACATGATCAAAGAAAATGCTGCAAAGGCAGCCTAGACTCATACACAAAGGAAAACATTCCCATGGATTTTATTTGCCCCTGAAATTGGTTATACTGGTATTAACTGTATACAGTACCATCATTTTTGCTGATGTTTATTCTATATGATAAGCTAATAAAAACACACTAAACTGATGAGTAAAAGTACAGTGAAAGTACCAAAATACAATGAGAATACAGTAAACCCTTGACATAACGACCTAATTGCGGGGAGGGGAGGTTTACTATGTCCAAAAATTCGTTATATACGAGGGGTCGGTATTTCCCAGGGATTACCAAACTCAGTTTGCTACAATTATAAGGGGAGTCATTCGATTCTACGTGCTCAAACATAACCAAAAATAACTCTATGAAGTTTTACATGGAGAATTCAATGGTTTATGAAGTTGTTCAAGTATTTACAATACTGTATGAAGTTGTACATATTACTGTAATACAATACCTATCATAAGAATACAGTATAATGTGGTACTATTACAGTACACTTACTGTGCCAGGAAAGGGATGCTGTTGTCACCGTGGGCTGATTCCCGGACTTCCCCCTCACTAGCGATCTTTGTTCGCAAAATCCGGGGGAAGTTCGGTCGCAATTTGTCCTTTCGTTATATCAGAAATTCGCAATACCAGGGTTCGTTATATTGACGGTTTACTGTAATTTGTTTCCGCAGTGAAATTAACTTCCCAACACCCTACTGCAATATTTTGTCTGAACCATGCACTAGCTAAGCATACATCTATATGCAAAATTTTGCGAGCTTTTCAAGTGGTGTCTTCAGAATTTTGATATGACCAATAGTTTTCAGGTAAACTGCCAAAAACTGCGTGTGCGCACCCCTCCCTGCCCCCACTGAAAACCGAGAGAAAGCTGACTATTTGAGAGTGTTGGCCTTGAAATACAAATCCTCCCCTATGATGCAGCAAATATTGACAAATTTCATGCTAAAGCTTAATTTTTGGTGAATATTTTTGCTCCAAACGGCCTAACCAGCATCCCTTCAGACCAACACCAACAAGTGTGTCATAGTGTGTCATCGATTCCTCTTCAGCCTAACACCACTTTGACTCATTTTGCATCAGCGTGTGCGAGGAGGTTAAGATGAGAGTGACCAGCCTCACTCATCCCTGAGTGGCATTATGAAAGCAATAAATCCCAACCATTCCTTGGATATAAACCGACATAGGCTCAATCCGACTGCAGCACCTTAACTACCCACTAAACCACCAGGCGCCACAATCTGGTTATATGGTTACCACCCAGCATTGCAAAAGGTTTCCTGCTGTACAGGAATGCATTTGGCTTGTACAGCCACCCGCAGACAGAAAGAAGAGGAAAGAATGAAAGACAGAAGAGGAAGGAAGGAAAGAACAAAGGAACAGAGGAAAGGGCATGCACCCGAGAGCAGCACTACATCGAGTGTGTGAATGGTGAGCTAACCCACCTACCACTAAATTACTGATGAAAATCCTGATCAACACCTTTGCGGGATGTGAAGTCCTAACAGAAAGTTGTACCAGCTAGCTTTTAGTCAGGGTAACCTTGTATCTAATTCACGAATTCAACTTTAGCCCACAGCCCGATGGGATTATGTCCAGATGAGCCTGTGGCCACAACAACAACAACATAGAGGGATACCAGGCCGTGGACGCAAAGCTTAATGCCATAGCGGTATATGAAATATTTATATAGCACTGTTGCAGTTCTCTATGTATGCAGAAATGACAAGTTATGCTAACTACGTGCCGTGAAAGCAACCTTGCTTGCACGGAACTTGAACCCATCTTGCCACAGCAGGTCTATAAGGTCTAAGGAAGTGAGCTTAAGTTGGCCCGGACATGATGGCTGACAGGTTGTATGCAGAAACGACAACTGATCATATTTAAAAAGGGGAAAAATTTAATCAATTGGGAGCCACTCATCTTTTAGACCTGGTGTGCAGAGATGGGTTTGAGCCCCACTCAAGTGAGGATGCTTTCATGGCTTGATGTCATCAGGTTCTTTTCCTGTCCAAATTTTGTGTTTCTATCACTCTCATCTTAAATGTCAGGACCAACTGCCTAGCCCCGGGCTCCTACGCTCCTCATGGGGCAACGTAGGATTGGATGATGGATGAACTGCTCTCCACACACACACACATTTTTTTTTTTTTTTTTTTTTTTTTTTAAATGACGTTACTGCATATAATAAGACTCACACATCTGTCGTATGTAACACTTGGAATGGTGGAGTTCTTACTAAGGGGGTAAGAACTAGCCGATAAGAATGATAACTTGGTGTTTTGAGGATCTGTGTTTGGGGAGAGAAGCATGACATGTGGATTTCTGTGGTGAGCCTATCATTGTACAGTACCCTCGCGTACAAGATGGTAATATTGTCGCCTGATGGTCCCGTCTTGGACGACAAATGTCTTGGATCAATGCAAGACCTTTTGGAAAAAATTAATATTGTCACAAAATCTTCAAAAAGTACCCGTAAAAACATCAACCTAGACCAATTTTGGCACCAAAACAAATTTCCTCACCTTGAAAGTGTGTGTTTCTGAGCTTGTTATCTCCAGCTTAGTAGCCTGAGGTAGATGGCAGTGCTTCAAGGGATTAGCAGACGGTTTCCTTGGCATGGTTATGTAAGGAGTGGCAATAACCTAGCAGCAAACACTGAGTGCAACACACACTGTGTCCACGGGATCACGACGCTCTGGTGGAGACAAAGCAAGTCCCGCCTGCTCATAACGTGACCAGATGCCAATATTTTCTTGGACAACATCGCAACCACGTCACTCTCCCGGGCATGGGAACTGTCTTGGAGTGGGTGAGACCATCATAGCTGTACTCTCGTCGGATTTGGGCCGTTATGAACCGTTGTTTCCGTATTGACGTTTGTAACTGTATTACGGCAATATATTGGATTATTATTTAAGGTCTCCGTCTTGGATGCGAAACATCTTGGACAAACCCATCTTGGATGCAAGGGTACTGTATTTTGTTTGTCACTGTTCATAAGATTTATTTCTGTATCTTGAGTGTTGTCATACCATAGTATACTTGTGATGAACTAGAAATACTGAAGAGCAACCTAACACAGTACACTGTTTTCAGGATGTGGGAAGGCTATGTCACGCATGACTAAAGAGAGATGAGAAGATAAGGTACTGTATACTGAAGCAGCATCATATGCTCTGACAGAGAAAAACACACTTAAATATGTAAGCTGTGACTGGAATCTCATAAATATTACCCAAATAAAGTAACAGTCATCAACGTCTGAGAATACAGTAAAGGAGAGGAAGGCCCTTCATTTCTAATGAAAAATGAGGAACTCTGAAGTGATACTTTAAATCCTGTAACACATGATGACCAATAAAACAGTCTGACTTAATTGTGGACAAAATAAGAAATGTTACCCGAATCAAATTAACTTAAGAACCTTACAAATGAATGAGAAATTACTTAGCTGGAAGAATTGGTACAGACACAGAAAAGTACAGTAGGCCTGCTGCTAATTAGGTTAACTGGTACTGGGGATGCACCACATTCAGATTTGTGCAGTTTAAACTGCATTTTTCCTTTTCAATATCATAAACGGTTTTCGTCATTTCTAAAGCTCCAAATTGCCTCCAGGAAACAATTACAGCAAGCCCTTACTACTGTATGGCAAACTCCAATATAGTGAATATCAGGTTTAACAGATGCCATGAAGCCCATCAAACTTTCTTCAGCTATAATTAATAAGCAATGTCCATTACATGGCATGCAATGGTTTGAAATACATGTTTCCTACCCTTTTTACTCCAACCTGGCCTGAAGTGACCCTCTTCCCATCGCAACTGTTGAGTTGTAATAACAGACTATAGTAACACTGTCCTAGTCGTGAAGAAGTGCTATGACAAGGATGTGAAATAAGCTGCAAAAGGCAAAATTATTGGCCAAGTTGGTGTAAAACGGGCAAAGTTTACATTTTTAGTACTAGAATATGCTGTTGTATTCACATATTTTCAAAGATGTGCTTGAAATCACATCTAAGGGGGGGACCCTTGGATATGACAAATTTTCGGCTTTAATGAACCTGGCTTTCTTACAATTAGTCTGTTATAGCAAAGGTCTACTACATTAATTACTGTACTATATATTGAGCTCTTATGTATGTAAATAGAACATGATACTATACATGTACAATAGTATGATTCTGATTTATAAAAGGCAGGAAAATTCAATATTCATGAATCATAGTATATGCAGTTCTAACTATCTACAGCCAGATGCTCTAATCCCTTAAGGGGTGATCACAAACAAATAAACACCATGTTGCCCTGTCCCCTGCCATTTTAATGCTATCCCCCCCAGCTTACATTCCCCTCTCTCATATACCTTTCCACTCCATTCCTCCATCTTATTATTGGTCTCCCCCTCCCTCTCCCACCCCTCCACCTCACTCACATACACTCTCCTCATTGGTCTCTCACTTTCCATCCTCTCCACATGGCCAAACCACCTCAGTGTATCTCCTAACACTTTCTATCACATCCACATCACACCACAATGTTCCTTCACTTCCTCATTTGTCAGTCTGTCTCCATGTAACTCCACATGCTCCTCTCAAATAACTCATTTCCACTGTTCTCACTTTTGATTTGTATCTTTACAACAGGGTCTAAGCTTCGCTTTCATACGTTAGAGTGGGTATCACAATACCCTCATGCAGTGACATTTTTACTTCCATGCTGACTTCCCTATTTTTTATCACTGCTTTTATTGAGCTGGCAACCTTTCTTCCCTGTTGTACCCTCTGATGCACTTCATCCTCTAAACTTCCATCCTTGCTCATCACATTACCCAAGTACTGTACTTAAACGCACTAGCATTTTCCATTTCCTCACCATCCAGCTTCACTGTGCATTCAGTGACTTCATTCCTCATGAAGACCACAACTTTACTCTTCCCTACATTTGCCTTTTAGATTCCATTTCTTACATACTCTCCCACTCTTACCAAGCCCTGCAGATCCCACTTGCCTTCAATACAGTATCATCTGCAAATACCAGAATAGGAGGTTTCCAAATGCTGCCTCCTCTCATTAGGGCTGCTCCAACATCCACTGCCCTACACTGTATCTCTTTTATAACTCCATCCATATGCAAACTGAACAACCATGGAGATATGTAACAACCCAAATTCAATCCAACAATCAGACTGCGAAATTCATTCAATTCACCATCCACACGCACTGCAGCCGATGCACCCTAATACATACTCTTCATGGCATTCAACAGCTTCCCATTTGCTCTGGTATTTTCAATATATTCCACATTCTTTGTCTATCCAACCTGTCAAATGTTTCTCCATATCCATGAAGGCTGCATACAACTTCCTTCCCTTCTCTAGAAACTTCCCCCCAAAACACCTTAGGATGAATATCTCATCGACACAACCTCTTCCCTTCCTGAAACCTCCCTGTTCTTCTTCAACTAACTTCTCAATTATTCCCCTAACTCTGTCAATAAGTATACAGTAAAACTTCGATATAACGGACTTCAATAGACCGGAATTCGCTTTTATGGGACTCAAGGAACTACCGGATTAAATTCCTACATATCGGAAAAAGTCCGATAAAGCCAGAAGCAGTTCGGACTGCTTGACCACTTCATCTATGTTCACCAGAATAAGGTAAATAAAAGACATGTTTATCAGTGTACAGTACAGTATTATCATATATATTATACCATCTGATTAATGTAGTGAAGTTATGATACAGTACAGTACCACAGTGGTAGTCAAGACGGTTTAAAAACCATTCATACTATCCAGACTAATGTCAAATATATCAGAAAAAGTCTGGATTAGCAGGGGGAAGTCCAGATGTCGTTTTTATCGGAATGGTTTGGGCTTAGTCTGTTATAGTGAGGTCTTACTGTACTACCGTTTCCTATTACACTACGAAGATAAATGCCCCTAAGACTACACACACTTCTTTTTCCCCTTTTCCTTTGTACGGAGGCATGATTATACCTGATTTTCAATCCTTGGGGACTCTACCTTCCTCTCAAGCCAATCTGCACATCTACCATATCCATACTACTATTATCTCTTCCTCAAGCTTCAGCATTTCACCACACACTCCATCAATTCCTGTGGTTTTCTCCATTTTGACTTTCTTCATTGCTTCTGTTACTTACATCCTACTGACCTCTTCCTCCCTTCTCATCTCCCTCCTTCCAGCCATTCCCCAGTCACTTATACAGTACTTGCATTACTTTCATTATCTATGTATAACAAATCCTTAACCCCTTAACTGCGGGGTGTCACTTTCATTACGCTTGGGAGCAAGGGATCATACCGCGGGGCGTCACTTTTGTGATTCTGTGTTATTTTGAATTTGCCCGGGCTTTCTAGTGGTGGCTTGTACCATCTATCAGTACTGCCAGTGTCCAACACTAGTCAGCACTCCTAATCTCATCTGTACTCCCATCCATTGTTGACAATTTAGCCATTTCTCCCCGTTCTTGACTCCCCTCCCTACCTCCCCTCCATTACCCTCTCCTCTCACCTGCCCAGCCGTGCTGCGCTAAGTAAATCTTCCCTGGAATTTTCCACTGATTTCATCCATTGAAATAAGCCCTATGCCCTATTCTTATACCAAATAATATATACAAGAAAGAAATAAGATAAGTGATAGTCCCATACACCTGGAATTGGCTAATTATCACCTGACAACACCTCACGTGCACTCGTTCGCTAATTTTCGCTATTTATTTCCCCTTGAAATATGCCGTACAATCTATTCTCACAATAAAAATATATATAAGAAAGAAAGGGAGAAGCCTAAGTGATATTTACATTCACCTGGAACTACCTAATTTATTATGTATTGTCTAGATTTCCTGCCAATCATTTCATAGCATATATATTAGCAGCTTTCACCCCGCTGACATTGGCAGCATTGCATTTCCCCTAGGCAGGCAGGCCACCACACTGTATGCAGTTTACTGTCGTCTTTCAAGGTGAAAGCACGTCAGATTCTCACCTGCCCAATTACGTTGCTTTTTAGCCCCATGCAAAGGCCCTGTGACCTCTACCCCCTACTAAACCTCGTGCGGAAAGAGGTAAAGGGGTAAGTGACTGTGGAACGTGAACTGGCTAATTTGTCAATGAAAATGATAGACAGTGACTACGATCTATCTGGTGAGTAAAACAGTGCAAGTGGAAATGTAAATAATGTGTAAACAGCAAGTGAAAGCAATGAATGTAAATATAAGTGAACACTGGAAAATAGTTTTATAAGTTACTGCAAGTGACTGCATAACACAGTGTAACTAAAATTGAAATGTAAGTAATGTAAATAAAATAGAGAATATAAATAGAAATGTAAATGAGCAGTAATATAAGAATACGAGTATATAAACTAGGAGTAATGAAAGTGAAAGTTTCACTCTAGCATGTATGAATACTATGAGTTATGAGAGTGAAAATGAAAGTGACAGATCACTCTCAACGCTAGTATACAGGACGAGAAAGTGAATGCTACGTATTTTACTGAAAGAGAAATTGAATGCCTACAGTGACAATAAACTACTATTACTGAACGAAACTTATGGATAAAGACTGTAGATATATATATGTGTTATATAGTAACAGAAATATAAACTGCGAGTGTTTTTATGAATAATAAATGACAGAACACCAGTGGCGAACGATGTCAAGTGGGAAAGTCATACGCGCTTGTGATTTTCATTGCTTTCACAATGTTTTTTTTTTGGAGTATGGATTCCAAACTATTTGAGAATCATAGAATAGTGTTTCTAGTGATAATATCAGGCTGTGGTAATCATATTACGGGTTGTCGGGAAGTGTAAAGTGGAGACTTCGTTACCCAACTTCAGAGGTCTCCACAAGTCCTACGGTACTCGACGAAGGCTCAAAAAACATCCCAGGAGAAAGCTGAAGGTATGTGCCATATGCATATGTGATTAAAATATTCTAGGAACAATAACTGATTTTTGGGAAATATTTTTAGAGAGTCTGTCAGAGCGCGAATATGCTCGGGAGACATGCAAGTCAGGCAAAAACAACCCCGCGGTTAAGAGGTTAAAATGTTCTCTCCATGTGCTCACATTTTTTCCCTTCTCCATTAGCAATCTGCCGTTTTTATCTTTCACTCCCCTACCACCTTCTTCATCACCCTGTCTTACTCTCATGACCTCCTTCCAAAACATTTTGTTATATTCCCTCCACTTTACATTCAAATTCCTTCTAAACTCCTCATCCACTCTTCTTACTCTCTCTTACTATTCTTTTCACCTCTCTCCTCTTCTCTACATATAACTCTCTATTCTGTCTCTCAACTTCCTCCATGCCTCTGCTTCCCATGCACTCACTATATGTTTTCTTCTTTTGTGCCACAGCTTGTCTCACCTCTTCATCCCACTATGCTGTTTCATTTGCCTCCTTTTGTCTTCTCTTCATCCCAGTTGTTTTTGCTTTTTTTCAACTTAGCTAAATAACCAATCATAATGAATGGTGGTATTCTAAAAAAAAAAAAAAAAAATTGCATCAATTAATGAAGTGTCAAAACCTACACTACACTGTTAAAAAATGCATTTCATTAATGATCTGATAACTCTTTTGTGTATGTGTAATTCAGATAAAACTAAATCAGTATGGCTCACAAAGAAACTTCTAGTAGAAATGCCAAATTGGATCATTTTTCTCTGCAATACATAATTATTTTAAATGCAACATTCCAAACCACCAAAGTTTGCTGAATCCACTACAACAAGCTATAAAAACATCTTCATCACCGTAATGCCATATAACTGTCCTGATTGATACTACTCAATTTAGTCACTGTGAAGTTTTCTTCCCACTTCATGCAATGAATGTACAGTACAATGTATGACCATCTGTAATACACTTGAAGATAAATGAACAAATAACAAGAAAATAAATGAATGAATGAATGGTAGGTGGGGGCACTCACCATCCACTCAATGTAGTGCTGCTCTTGGGTGACTGCCCTATCCTCTCTTCCTTTTTTCCTTCCGTCCTCTTCTGTCTCTCTCTCTCATTCTTTCCTCTTCCTTCTGTCTATGGGTGACTCTACACTGAGTGACAAGCCAAATGGTTTCCCGAACACCAGGAAACCATTTACTGCTAGGTGGTAACCATATAACCAAATAATGGCACCTGGTGGTTAAGTAAGTAATTAAGGCGTTCCAATTAGACTGAGCCTGTGCAGGTTTACATCCGAGGGATGGTTGGGGTTTATTCCTCACGTAATGCCACTCAGGGATAAGTAAGGCTGGTAAGGCTGGTCACTCTCATCTTAAATGTCAGGACCAACTTCCCTACCCCCGGGCTCCTACAGTCCTCATGGGGCAACACAGAATTAGATGATGATAATGACATACAAACAATAAAACATTATGATAAAAGTCCCCAAAGTATGACACAACTCTTGTTGCATTACTGTTGGTAAGTAGCTCCACTGAAGTACAGCCAACCTCTGGTACCTAAGTGACCAATATCTGAATTTTCACTCATCTGAATAGCCATTCTAATTTAACATCCCTCAATATCTGCATCAGGATTCTCATTTATCTACAGTCCCAATACAAAATTCTGTACAAAACTGATCCTTTCAGCAGCAACTGAACCATTCAGCAGAGTAGGGCTGCCAATCCCAAACCACAAATACCACTAAACATGCTCTTAAAACCATTAGAATGTAGCCAAATACAAAATCTCACAAAAAATACTAGAAAATGTACAAAGTACCCAAAATATTTTAAAAACTTTGTAAAAATTTCCATAATACTGCCAGATTTCTTGCAATTTTGTAAAAATCTCCATAAAACAGCTAGATTACTTGCTAGTAGGGGTGGGAAATTGCCAATACACTGAATCATTTGCCACTAAACGCTAAGTTGGTAACACTACACCAATGTTATTGTTTTGGCCACACAATCATGGTCATATTTTCCTTCAGCATTCAGGTATGACAATTGTGTTCCTGAACATTATATGATATCTGTTGTTGGTACTGTGCTTCTTTATGTACTTTCTGAATACAGTAAAAGCTTCATATAATGGAATAATTCAGCCAATCCCTGTTCTATCTATCTATCTATCTATTGCCAGACGCCTCAATCCCGTTTGGGGTGGCCACAAACAAATTGCCTCCACGTCGCTCTGTCCCTCGCCATTTCACTGCCCTGCTCCCAACTCACACCCCCCTCTCTCATATACCTCTCCACCCCAACCCTCCATCTAATCCTCGGCATCCCCCTCCCTCTTCCCCCATCCACCTCACTCACATACACTCTCTTCGTCAGTCTCTCACCATCCATCCTCTCCACATGGCCAAACCACCTCAGTGTGTTCCTCATAATGCTTCCTATCACATCCACATCCACACCACAACACTCCTTTATATCCTCATTCGTCAGCCTGTCTCTCCATATGACTCCACAGGCTCCTCTTAAATAACTCATTTCCACTGCCCTCACTCTTGACTTGTGTCTTTCCAACAACGTCCAAGCTTCACTTCCATACGTTTGAGTTGGTATCACAATACTGTCATGTAGTAACTTTTTCACTTCCATGCTTACTTCCCTGTTTCTTATCACTGCTTTCAAATTCCATTTTATCAAATATTCCGCTTTTTCAAGCTTCCATTCCAAAACCATAGATGGAATGAAATTTTCCGGAAATTTGCAATTTTTCCCATATTTCTTCCCTAACTCATGACCTGAAGCCTATACACAGTTACTACCAAATAGCTTCTTTTGTTACACACACACATGCTGCCTATGCTAGTCATAATGATACACACAGAGCAGTCAGAACCCACAATAATAATAATAATAATAATAATAATAAAGTTATAATAAAAAATAAAACAATAAAAAACTCACCTCCAATTGGTGGAGATATGACCTGTTTGTAGAATTATGCCTGACACAGACCTCCAGATATATGTCGAGATTATTTCTAATTTCTGGCCCAGAGAAAGCCTCACCCTTTTCTTTTTTTCCTGCACTTTCAGGCATGGCGAACGATTCGTTTGCTTATTTTCTACAGAAAAGGCACAAAAAAGTTTGTAATGCCAAGGTAATCACACACACTTGGAGAGAAGATCTGAACTGTGTGGGGGTTGCTGGTAGACTGCGGCGAGGTGAGCGGCCTCACCCGGCCTGGGACAAAGTGATTTGTTGCCACGAGCTGTGACAAAGCCCCGCACCTCGTGATCAACCGGAAATGATCCGGTGCATCACGATTATTCCACAGCCACGGACAAACTGGCTTGTTTCCGTTATGGAAACCTGACGCCCTGCGACAGAACGGTAAACTTCCAGAATATTACGAGTACCTTATAGGAAAAAATCATTACGTTTTCTCAAGCTTCCGTTTTATCCCGCGTTCATTATATCAGGCTTTTACTGTATAGATCAATCCCTTATTTATCCGTCATAATTCTGACAAGGCCCAGTCTGATAATGCATTGTTTCAGATAATGCTGTACTTCCCCCAACCCCTCTACAGGGAGTATAACCCCTATAAAACCCTGTATAGGTCCCCCTGTCAATATGCAAAACCTGTCTCTATAATGATTTTCCAATAGCCACCTTTATATATTCTTTGTGTAATTCTTACACAATCACTCCTATAAGGTGCCCGCTACCAGAGGAGCATAACTGCTAAAACAGTTTTGAGTAATTTAACCTCTGCCGGGCTGATTCTTTGTAAGATAGTTTACCTCTCCTTAGTCACTGTTTTATAAGCAATGTAAATTGTACAGTACTGTATATGGCATGGCCCATGCAGACATTTATTATGCCTCATATTGAGGTCTGCAGCATGACAAAGGTTAAGGTTAAAGTGTGCAAAAAAAAAATTTCTTCATGGTTTTGGCACTTACACGTAAGTACTCTGTATAGTGGAATCTCCTAAATTGCAGCGTTATGAGACTGGGCACACGCCGCAATTTGTGAATTCCGTGAGTTAGAAATAACTAATCTTATGGGGAAAATTACCTATGAGTCTGCAATTTTGGAAAAGTTGTCCCTTTACCCTCAAACCTACATCAAACTGATCACAAGAGAACACTAACAACCTTGAAAAGAAATTAGTAAAGCATATTTAACCCCTTAAACGCGGATCGTCGCGTTTGCGACGCTCGCCAAAAAGGACATAACGGCGGAGCGTCGCGTTTGCGATTCGAGTTAATTTTGAATAAATGCAGGCAAGGATGTTCCAGCTGGTATTGTCTATCAGTACCACCATCCTTCAGCTATAATTAGCATACTTTACCTTTGTACTACTGACCTCCGTTGTTGCCAAGTATCGCGTCCCCCCCCCCCCAACGGCCCGGCCAGCCTGGCTGTGATACATGACAGCGCTCTGACTGCTCAGAACTGTAAATCTGCGCTCTCCTCTCTCAAGCAGTTTATGCTAATAGGAAACGCTTGTTTCCCCAGTTGTAACACTAGCTTTTTTTTGCACGGTTTGCCCCTGTTTAGCATCAGTTTACCGCAGGCTTTCAAAGTGACATTATGGCAAGTTCTAGCTCTTCCGAGTCAGTGCGAGCGGCCGACAGGAACGAGAATAAAGTGACGGGCGTAAGGCAGAATAAAAAGCCCGCCGCGGTGATCTTTTGGGAAGTAATATGATTGAAAATAATGTAGTATACATGTTTTTAGCTGTGAAAATGGAAATGTTTGTTGAGTGACGGGAAGACCGCCACCGCGCTGCATGTCGGCCGTACGCTCCGTTGATTTTAGCCTTATTTTCAGTGCTTATTGTACAAATACGGATTCCAAACCACCTGTACGTTGTAGTATAAAGTTTACTGTGACAGAATGAGGCTGTGGTAGAGGGGAAACTGGGTTGCTGGAGGTGTGAAAGTGAAGATTTGGTTACCCAACTTTGCAAGTCTCCACAAGTCCTTGGGTAGTCCACGAAGGCTCAACACCTGTCTCTGGAGAAAGCTGAATGTAAGTACTATCTGCCGTACCAAGTATAATGTTCTAGGGTTAATCTCTGATTTTTGGCTAATATTTTCCTACAGGTACTCAGACCGCGATACAACACTGCCACCCGGGGAGGGGTCGACTGTTCATGGCCGCGCATTAGGGGTTAATGAGAATGAACAATATTGCAAAATTCTTACCCGACTCTGACGACATTCCTTGAACAGACGAGGGAGGAAGGATGGGTTCCACGGACTGAGGCGGACTATGGCCTCTCAGCATGGGGTGAGTGTGCTGCTTCCTCCTCATTAAATGGATGCAGTGTCGTCATTGCCCTCAGTTGCCTCTGTGTCGTAGTAAGTCGTCGATTCATTGAGCTTAATTCTTTACCAAACAGGCGTGGCCTTTCCATATTTTTTATTGAAACGAGTCTTTCTGAAGTTCCTTATTATTCCTGGATTACCACAGCTACTGGGCATTTTTATAAACTTACCTCAGAAAGCTATAAATGAGGATTTAGAATGCGTGATACACTGACGCATCCAGTCGGAGCTATGGTTGGTAAACAATGCAGTCAGTTGGAGATATTGTCAGTAAACACTGCCGATGGCAGCCTGCCCGCTTCCTTGAATACCCTAAAATATAGTGCAGGTATTTTTTGTTTTTTTCCACTCACTTCTTGCAGTCACAATTCAACAGTTAACTATCTGTGTTGCATATGTACCAAAATTATTTAACTTGAGATCATGAGCTGATTATTATACATGTGGAATCGCCGCACCTGTTTGGTAAAGAATTACTCTGGCATAAATTCTTTACCAAACAGGCACAGCCTTTCCATATTTTCTACTGAAATGAATCTTGCACAGTTACTTGTTATTATTCCTGGATTACCACAGCTACTGGGCATTTTCATGAACTTACCTCTAAATACAGAATGCATGATACACTGAAGCATTTAGCTGGAGCTGTGGTTGGTAAACAACGAAGCCAGTTGGAGAAATTGTCCTCGTTGAGTCCGTAATGGCGGGCAACTTTGGCTTTCTTCTCACCCGCCGCCAACTCTCCTTATTACAGTACTCCTCCATTTATCCGACGTAATAGAGCCAGAGGCTTGTCAGGAAAATGGCTCTGTCCGGATAATGGACTTCTCCCCTGGCCCCCCTTTGTACATAACCTAACTTTGAAAGCCACTGTAAAAGGCCACTACAGTGCATCTTACAACACTTACACTACTCAATCTGGTCAAGCACACCTATAAACCACAGCCAAGACTTTACCATGGTCAAGCAGACTCATCAAACGATCGACATTGGCATGCCTAAGGAAGCCGATAGCCTTCTGTTCGGCACTGTGTCTGTTTCTCTCGCCAAAGTCTGCCGTGTACTGGGTCAGTTTGCCATGGGATTTCTTGATGTCATGTAGGGCTGAGCAGGTCAGGTTGTACTCCTTTAACCCCTAACTGTCAGGTGTTGGTCAAAACCATCAAGAAATTGGTGGCCAGGCAGAGCCGGGTGTCAGTCAGAACCACACTTGTTTTTGCACCAGTTTGAAGTAGCCACTACTTTATTACCAAAAGCTAGAGAGGGACTCCCACCAGCCGAGCCAACCATACTTTAGTTGTCTCTGTGACTCTGCCAGGTATAAAACGATCTTTTCTTAATCCTTCTTGTCTGATTCTGTTCCCGCCTCATGTGGACTTTTGCCTCATCCACCCCTGCCAAGCCTCTTTCCAAGGATACTAGGAATGGACTCAGTGATAATGCCATACGGTGTGCACTGGACACCTGTGTCTAGTTTATCTAGTAATGGAGAAGTTATCATGTTGAGAGCAAAGCCATAGTCGGGGCCGTGGGCAGACACATGAATACATCCTGTTCTCATGGCAAAAATTAGTCCTCTACCTCACGTCACTACTCACTGACGCAACGACCTACAGACATGGGGATAATTTCATTCACAGGAAGAAGAGTTGGTGAGTAATATGGTCTTTAATTAGTTTCCCTAACTGCTACATTTTCCAAGATACTGTACAGTATTAAGGTTTGAAAACAAGCTACAGTATTTTCAGAAAAAGTCCTGTAGTGAGAGAACAACGGTGCTATAACTAGCCCGGAAAGGAGAGGTTAAGATGCGGGACATCGACCATTCTGCATCAACCTTATCCAAGATCTCTCGCTTCTTCTCCTGAGTCATCACAACCCTCTTCCTTTTCTGTGGTGGAGAGGCCATCATCACACACCGTAGAAAGAGGCATGCATGGAATAGCAAGGCCTGAAGCAGGCAGGGAAGAACCACAAAAGCCGCCATGTGCACCGCCATGACAACTATACGAGAGGAGCTGCTCACTACACGGTCGATGCACGGGAACTGGGAATAGCGGAGGGGGTCTCTAGCAGATGCTGGGTGAACTACCGGTCCAGACAACGCAGTGCCACAGGACTATTCCAGCCCGGGTAGGCAAAAAAGTTCCCACAGCCATAATTCCACCCGAACGCAAGCATTTTATCCACATAAAATGGATAAATGTATGTATAATGGATTAATAAAGCCAGAACACACAGCGTCCGGGTTATGGATCGTACAGATAATGGACATCTGAATAAAAGGGGGATTACTTTACATCTAACTTTTGGGTGTAAGTTAATGTTGGCTTCTTTTTCTTCTGTCCCTTCCTCAAAGAAGTTGTAGGCTTAGAGGGGCCATGATCAGCCATGGTAACAACGAGCAGGCATTTTTACATGGGGGGGGGGGGAATCCTCTCATAAACCACACTGGAACCACACGCTGTCAACAGAGAGGAGACAATGCACTATGCCGGGCAGGTGCCAGAACTCAAGCACGCGCGTCCTTCATGCTTGGAGTGGGGGGGAAGTGCTGTAATTGGCTTATAGTAAGTGCTGTTTGAATATGACTGGTTTAGTAATTGCCATGATCAACTGGTTAATGCCTGGCTAGACATGACAGCCTGAAGTAATGGTGGTGTGTATTACACGAGGCATCAGAAAAGCTTCACTTCTGAGGCTGCAGTTGCAAATTTCATATAATTTCCGCGAGTTACTGATACTGCAAACTGTTGCTGTATATTATGAATCTGCTGTTTAGGATCACGCAATTTGGGAGATTCCACTGTATGTATTGTGTATGTAACCACAAGAATGATTTGGTCGTGCACTTTTTGATGACGTAAAGTTTAATTTGTTCTTGTTTTTTACTTTTTTTTTTCCCACTTATTCTACACCCCTATGTACACTGTCCTCATAAAAATAATCCTGTCAGGAACAAAAGTGTGTTCCATAACATCATCTGTAAGAGTACAGAAAACCAGGGCTGTGGAGTTGGAGTCATGGAGTTGGAGTCGGAAGCAATTATGGTGATGCTGGAGTCAGAGTCGAAGTTGCTAAAATAGTCCTGACACCAATTCCAACTCCAACCACCAGCAAGAAATTTTTAAACATGTAGATGCAATGTGAAGCTATTGCCTTTTGAATGGCAGCTCCTTTAGTTTTATTTCTTGTTGCTGCTGCAGTTCTTTTTTTCTTTTCTCTTATTTTCCAATCTTTATTTTGGACTTGTTTGCTGTTCTTTTGTTCTTCATTTATGTTGAACACAAACACAGGTGCTGCCATCTGTTGACAGAACGACAAGAACAGAGTGTAAAAAGACACCACGATCAGCAAATTTCCCACTGAGTGAACATGTCCAGATACTTTCTTGATTCTAGAATCTAGAGGTGAGTTTTTTAATGCAAAATTGCTAGGAACGAAATGGTAATAGTATAATATGACATGAGAGCATCAGCCAGTGCCTGTGAATTGTGAGGTGGGAGTTTTGAGCATGTGCAAATCAGTGCAACCCACCCATATACCCAGCCTCACCTAAGTACCACCCCACAGTGATTGTAATTTGTGTAAGTCATCATGGCAAAATTATTATAAAGAAAGTCTGAGGGGTCGGAGTCAGAGTTGGAGTCAAAGTGAGACACACAAAATCAAGGAGTTGGAATCGGAGTCGGAGTCAGGTGTTTTGGGGACTGACTCCAAAGCCCTGCAAAAAACAGTAAAATTTTTTATTAGTTTGATCTCTCTCTCTCTCATTAAATTTTCACCTCTTGCTCAGTTGCAGACCTGGTATGAGGCATTATGAAGGTCTGCATGGGTCAAGCTGCAACCCTCACATGAGGCAAAATTTACATTAGTTATAAAATCAGTTATGTGGATGTGGTTGAGATTAGGAGAAATACACTGAGGTGGTTTGGACATGTGGAGAGAATGGAAAATGAAAGACTGACTAAGAGGGTGTATGTAGGTGAGGTGGAGGGAGGGAGAGGGAGGGGTAGATCGAGGATGAGGTGGAGGGATGGAGTTGAGAGGTATATGAGGGAGGGGAGGGTGAGTTGGGGGGAGGGTAGTCAAATGATGGGTGACAGAGCGACTTGGAGGCGTTTTGTCTGCAGCCACTCTTTGCGGGATTAGGGCGTCGGGCTAGAGACAGATATAAAACAATGACTGAAATTTACCAATGTTTTAAGTCTATACCTCAAAAAGGTGACCTCTATGAACATACTAATTAGGAAATGAGTGAAAATATTAAAATATGGACATTTACCACTCTTTCAGGGTCAGTAATCTTTGGGTGGATTGACTGAGGAAGTGGGAGATGGGGTTAATACTCGAGGAAGTCACTGACCGAGTCAGACTCCTCTGCCTCTAATCTGCTTAGCAGTCTTTTGTTTCCAATTATCAGACTGCCTGCTACACTTCCGGACGTGCACCTAACCCAGCTCCCAATCTTCACTATTGGAAGAACTCATTTCAATGTGTATTTCTTGCCCAAATAACATAATAACATGATAAAGCTGATGACACAGGGCAGAATGTTCACAGCATGGGCTTTTAACAGAAACCAGTGCTACCTGGTACAGTGATATGTGCATGATTAGCCAAGCAGGAGGATGACAATAATGGTGACTGTAAGACTCTCGCTCACTGAATGGCTGCCAGCTCCCACCTCCCATGACATATGCCCCTTTAACCCCTACACCGCGGGCATGTTTACCGATGTTTTGTGTGTGCCGCGGGGTTATTCGGGCTCCGACAGACTCTCAAAAAATATTTGCTAAAAATCAGTTATTAGTCCTAGAATATTAAAATTAAATATGCTTATGGCACATACCTTCAGCTTTCTCCTGGAATGTTTGTTGAGCCTTCGTCGTTACCGTAGGACTTGTGGAGACCTCTGAAGTTGGGTAACGAAGTCTCCACTTTACACTTCCCGACAACCCGTAATATGATTACCACAGCCAGATATTAACACTATAAACACTACTCTATGATTTTCAAGTAGTTTGGGATCCATACTCCAAAAAAAAAAACACTGTGAAAGCAATGAAAATTATGAGCGCGTCTGACCATCACACTTGCGCTAGTTCGCTCTTGGTACTCTGTCATTTATGATTCATAAAACCCCTCACACTTTATATTTCTATTAATATATAACACTTATATATATATACAGTCTTTATCCATAAGTTTCCTTCAGTAGTATTAGTTTATTGTCACTGTAGGGATTCAATTTCTTTTAGTAAAATACGTAGCTTTCACTTTCTCGTCCTGTATACTAGCATTGAGAGTGAATGTCACTTTCACCTTCACTCTCATAACTCATAGTATTCAGACATGCTAGAGTGAAACTTTCACTTTCATTACTCCCAGGGTATATACTCGTATTCTTATAATACTACTCATTTACATTTCTATTTAATTTCTCTATTTTATTTACGTTATTTACATTTCTATTTTACTTACACTATGTTATGCACTGTCACTTGAAGTAACTTATAAAACTATTTTCCATTGTTCACGTATATTTACATTCATTACTTTCACTTGCTGTTTACACATTATTTACAATTCCACTTGCACTGTTTTACTCAATAGAAAGATCGTAGTCACTCTTTTATCAATTATCAGCCCTTTACCTCTTTCCACACGAGGTTTAGTAGGGGGTAAAGGTCACAGGGTCCTTTGCATAGGGGTGAAAAAGTCCCTGAAGTCAGCAAGAGGAAACAGACGTACCTTCACTTCGGAAGATGAGAGTGAACTGATAAGGGAGGGCCGGGTGGAGGCCTACTTAGGGGATATTCAGTACTACCAACGTTAGCTCTTGAAACAGCTATGTATAGCACTGAAATGACTGGCAGGAAATCTAGACAATACATTATAAATTAGGTAGTTCCAGGTGAATGTAAATATCACTTAGGCTTCTCCCTTCCCTCCTTATATGTATATTTATTACGAAAATAGATTATACGGCATATTTCAAGGGGAAAAAAACAGCGAAAATTAGCGAACAAGTGCACGTGAGGTGTTGTCAGGTGATAATTAGCCAATTCCAGGTGTATGGCACTCTCACTTACCTTATTTCTTTCTTGTATATATTATTTGGTATAAGAATAGGGCATAGGGCTTATTTCAATGGATGAAATCAGTGAAAAATTCCAGGGAAGATTTACTTAGCATAGCACGGCCGGGCAGGCGAGAGGATAGGGTAATGGAGGGGGGGTAGGGAGGGGAGTCAAGAACGGGGAGAAATGGCTAAATTGTCAACAATGGATGGGAGTACAGATGAGATTAGGAGTGCTGACTAGTGCTGGACATTGGCAGTACTGATAGATGATACAAGCCCCCACTTGGAAGCCCGGGTGAATTCAAAATAACACAGAATCACAAAAGCAACACCCCCCGGTATTATCCCTTGCTCCCAAGCGTCACGAAAGTGACGCCCCGCAGTTAAGGGGTTAATGACTGAACTCCAAACTTGGTCCTGGTTTTTTGCAATCTATAGATAGGTAACTTTCAACCCTATATACACCCACTTTAGGGTCAAGCTTCCTTTGGCAAACAGTACCATGAGGCAGGGTGATGGTGGAGGAAAGTGTTGCAGGGAAAAAAAAAGAAAATGGCCAATTTGGGAGTTATGCCCCTCTAGTAACAGGCACCTCATACGTTATGGTAATGTTATTTTAATTATTAACAAGGTGCGTGGATGGAAATAAGCAGAGCCAAATGCAGGTGACTAGCTCTATAAGTTACATTACACAAAGCAGATAGGCTGGCACCAACTTCATACATACAGTTTTTATGTAAATATTTTTTATTATTTTCCACAGAAGCTACAAACATGGACACAACAAAAAAGCAAGTAACATAAGCCTCTGCAAATGCTCTGGTATGGCGACAAAGGCCACAAACTTCATGACAAACTTAATGTGCACCAATACTGGACAGTTTACTCTCTGTGACTGGGATGGAATGGGGAGCAGCCTTTGTTTATGCTGCCACTGTAGGTAGTGTGGGGGAGTTGCTGGGAGCACCAGACTGTTTGAAAAATTCAGTTTCCATGCTCCATGCACACTGTTAAATCATGCAACAGAAAATGGATATTGCTTTTAATACTACCAGATTTTTTTCCTTGCTGGATAATGACATATGTCAGATAGTGCAGCGCTGGATAAACGGAAGATTACCGTGTTAGGACTGGATGGGTAAAGTCACAATAAGCTCTATCTTCGGTAACTGTTCTGCTAATAGTAGATCAGCTGGTGTTCCCAAGATGTAAACCTAGGCCAGCAAAGGCAGGTGTTCAGAGTTGTGTTACTGTACATTCTACAATGACTGTTGCTTGTACAGGGTATTGTACAGGTTTAGGATATTACTGCATGAAATTCTGACTCGTGGTATGTATTGTGATGTTGCAGGTGTGCAATAAGTATACTGAGATTTTATATGTTCAGTACAACCTCCTAAATCTGATGATTTGATTTCCAAATCCTCCACCTTCCAAATTATTTTTTAAGGCAATAGAGAGATGTTGATATCAAAGGTCCTTACACAATCCATGCACATTTAAAGACATGATATATTTATGAATAGGCATAACAACAAATGATCTATTATCAATATACATGTTACTTAACTGCATCTACTGTTCACAGTACTGTAGGTTACTTTTATGTCATTTTCCTCACAGTAATCATTATGAACCTACTTTAAAAAATTATTCCATTTTCTATATATTCTTTGGATCCAACTATTTTGGATCTAAGAGTTTGTTCTGCACTTAGTAGGGGTTAACTAAATTCACCAAGTGAAAACCTCTATGGCCACTTAACATAATCCCTATATAACTCATGTAATAACCACTTCAGTATCCGAAAAATTATCTAAACTAACTTGGCTTAAATCTTTTGGACACTGGATGTAGTCTGTACTGCTGAGGTGGTGTTCATGTATCTTATCCAGTAATCCATCATCCAATTCTTTATTGCCCAGAGTGTAAGGGCCTGGTGCTAGGCTACTGAGTCTACACCCTTACGGCAAAAGTGATAGTTACTCACCCCCATGTGGCATTATATGAATAACAAACCTCAACTACCCCTTCCATTTACATCCTTATGTGCTGCATCCACTCACTAGACTTAGCAGGCATCTCTTTGTTGGCTATATGATTTACATCCAGTGTACAGTATATGGTTTGCTGGATTACAGGAAACCATTTGACTTGCCACTCAGTGCAGAGCCACCTGAAGGTTACACTACCCTGCCCCGTTATTTAATTTCCCACGGCTACAACCTGTTAGCAGCAGTCCTACTGTATGTGTGGTTTGGGTTACATTTAAAAATACTGTATATACTGGGAAAAAGGGTAAGTTTAACAATCTTTCTAGTCTTTAAGGTGAATAAATCAGTATAGGCATCCTCTTTATATTTCAGGGATGTGTTCCAAAATACCTTTACCATAACTTTCCATACAACAGGTACAGTACTGTCAACTGGGAGAAAGGCAAATGAGCTTTACACAGTATGCAGTAATGGAACTTTAATAAGCGCTCTTTCCGTAATCTATCGTTAACATAATAGCAAAAACAGAAAACAGAAAGAAGACACATAATGAGGCTTTACTGTATTAGAACTGGAGCATATACAAATGCCACTTTCATCATTTTGGGAGATTAGAGCTTACAAGGGCAATCAGTTAACCCAAACCACAATCATTACTCATTTAACCCATGGAGTGCACAAATCTGGTGTAGGTCTCTTTGGCACAGCCTGAGCTTTGACTTGCATTCCACAGGTTAAATGTTGTAATAAGTATGGCCACCACCAAGACAGCTGTGGATCATTTACCTTTAATACTCATGCAGAGCTGTCTACGGGCAACAGCTGAAACATCAAAAGTTGATGCCAATGAAAAGTTTTGAAATTAATTATGGGTACATTTTTCTCTCATACCTGTATATGTAAAACTTTAAACTACACAGGGAAGTTCCACTCCTGGCTTGTAGTTAACTCAAGGAGTCATGTCAAATAAAGAATTACTACAAATACCCAACACCAGTGCACACAGTAAGAATAACTAAAAGCAGAGGCAGTTTTAGTAGTGGCAGTTAAGTATAATTTTTAAGGGTTTTCCTTGTTTCAGTGCAGTCATAATACAAAATGCATTAATTATATTATATTCAAACTAGTTGCTTATACAGTAAAAATGACGTACTGTACTATATTCCTGTTCAGCCTCAGTACGTAATTCTAATTTTATTCTTGGTACCACTGGACAATTTTATTCTTGTTAGACAGACTTCTGAAACTGGAGGGGTTAAACAGCTATTAACCCCCTTACTAGACAATATCTCAATAAAGCTGAATAAAATAATCTGAAGGCAGAAATACTTCACCTATAAACTAAACCTCTAACTTCTTCTCAAATACAAAGAACAATGTGGACAAGCTTCAAAATTCTGCACTGACACTCCTCTACCTTGTCTCTGAAGTAATTTTCCCTTCACTGTGGTAACTCACTTGGACTCAATCCCACCTTTCTACAAATATCCTCTTAACTGACCACCATATTCACCTATATTATGCAACATTCTGCTGCCTAATCATATTTAGAGATCACTATCAGGTACATAACACCAAGTCAGGTTTACCATACCACTTCTAAATCAACAAAAATTTCCTGTATACTCACCCCATTGATGAAAGGGAGGCTTAGCAGCTGGCCAATGACTGGCATCCGTCGCAGGAAGTTAATGGCAACTGGGAAGAATCCACTGAAAAAAAAAAAAAAAAAAAAAATCAATCAATCAATCTCATCACAGAGCTGGAAATATTTCCTCAATCTTTGGAATTACAGTGTATACAAGGCACAATATTTTTCATTCTGAGAGGAATTATGACTGCTGATTCATTTGCTGCATCTTTTCAGTACATTCAGTACAGTTTATCTTTTCTTTTCTATCACTGCTATGAGATCCTTAAAATCTTCCAACAATTCAGTCTCACTTCATTCACCAGCATATCACACAAAATGAATCTCCTCTCTACAACTATTACTTTACTCTCATCTAGATTAACTTTTGCCATCCAGTAGCGGCAACAGCTAAACCCATATTACTCTCTTTTGAATAGTACTGGCCCCAGGCTCAATCATTCATCATCCAATCCTACCTTGTCCCATGAGGAGTGTAGGGGCCTGGGGCTAGGCAAGTTGGTCCTGACATTTAAGATGACAGCAACTAGCCTCACTCATCACTGAGTGGCATTACATGAGCAATAAACCCCAACCACCCCTTGGATATAAACCTTCACCAGCTCAATCCGACTGAAGCGTCGTAATTACCCACTAAATCACCAGGCGGCAAAATCTGGTTATATGGTTACCACCCAGCATAGTAAACGATTTCCTCGTGTACAGGAAACCATCTGGCTTTGTCACTCTGTGTCAAGTCACACACAGGCAAGAGGAAGAGGAAAGAATGAAGAAAAGAAAGACAGAGGAGGGAGTGTAAAGTCACCTGTATGCAGAAGGATGAGAAACGAAGGAAGGAAAGAAAGACAGAAGAGAATGGAAGGAAAGAAGGATGGAAGAGAGGAAAGGGCAGACACCCGAGAGCAGCACTACATCAAGTGTGTGAATGGTGTGCGCAGCACAGGCCATTTTTTTTCAATGGCAGATGGCTACCTTACAACCCCTAATGCCATTACATACACAAAAATGACATTATGCCATGCTTTCTCTTATGGAATTCCAGTACAGGGGTTGGCCATGGTACAAGTGATATTTTCTACAAACTGGAAGCTAAACAATGGGCCAAAGCCTGTTAATTACTTCTTGAGTGTTGCTCAAAACTGTTGGGAAAAAGAACTCAAAGATGTAATAAAAACTGTAATACTGAGTCCATGTTTAGACTTTGACACTAGGCATGATCAAGAATCATCTTCTGAAGATCAAACCTATGCAAGGCTGTAACTCCAACATTTTTTATTTAACCAAATATGAAAGAACCAAAGGCTGCAAGTCAACCTAAGGTTGGGGAGAATTAGGGTTAATAAAACATGGAAAGGAAATGCATACGAGAAGGAAAGCAATTACCAGCATGCTATGTGAAATGGGCTGGACACTCAGATAAGTCTCTAATAAATATAAAATAAAATACAAATAAGGCTTAAT
Organism: Coenobita brevimanus; assembly: GCF_032717465.1. Lineage (NCBI taxonomy): Eukaryota > Metazoa > Arthropoda > Malacostraca > Decapoda > Coenobitidae > Coenobita > Coenobita brevimanus. The sequence continues at coordinate 15,168,666 of NC_136978.1, forward strand.
TACATTACTGCAATTGGGTAAATATGGATTGGAGCAGAAGGGGGATGTGGAAGTTGTGTGCAAGATATTCACAGAAGAAATATGTGCTGCATGTGAGGTGGTGTGTACAGCAAAGATAAGAGGAAAGGGGATGCAAGGAACAGCAAGGTGGAATGAAGAGGTGAGACAGGCCGTGGCACAAAAGAAGAAAGCATTCAATGAGTGGATGAGAAACATGGGTGTGGAAGAAGTTGAGAGATGGAAGAGAGAGTTATATGCAGAAAGAAAGAGAGGTGAAAAGATTAGCAAAGAATAAGAGAGTGGATGAGGAATTTGGAGGGAATCTGAGTGTAAAGTGGAGGGAATGTAAGAATATGTTCTAGAAAGCGGTAAAGAAAGTTAGACAGGGTATCACCGAAGTTAGTCGGGGAGTGAAAAATAAAAATGGTAGATTGCTTGTGGAGAAGGAAGAAAAAGTGAGCAGATGGAGAGAACACTTTAACGAACTGTTGAACATAGAGAGTGAAAGTAATGTATATATAAGTGGTTGGGGAATGGCTGCGAGACAGAGGGATGTGAGAGGAGAGGGAGAAATCAGCAGGATGGAAGTTGTGGAAGAAATGAAGAAAGTCAAAATGAGGAAAGCCCCAGGAATTGAGGGAGTATGTGGTGAAATGCTGAAGCATGGGAGAGAGATAGAAGAAGAATGGATGTGGAAGATGTACAGACTGGCCTGGGAGGAGGGTAGAGTCCCAGAGGATTGGAAGTCAGGTATTGATATTCCCCTGCACAAAGGAAAAGGGGAAAGGAAGTGTGTCAAAATCACAGGGGCATTTGTCTTCTTGGTGTAACTGGGAAACTGTATGGTAGGATACTTACTGACAGAGTTAGGGAAATAGCAGGAAATAGTTAGAGATGAACAGGGAGGTTTTAGGAAGGGAAGAGGTTGTGTAGATCAGATATTTATTCTTAGGTCTTTAGTGGAAAAGTTTCTAGAGCAAGGAAAGAAGTTGTATGCAGCCTTCATGGATCTGGAGAAAGCATAAGACAGGGTGGATACACAAGGATTGTGGAAAGTATTACAAATACATGGCGTAAATGGGAAGCTGTTGAATGCCGTGAAGAGTATGTATGAGGGTGCCATGGCTGCAATGCGTGTGGATAGTGAAGTGAGTAAATTTTTCTATCTGAAGGTAGGATTGAAACAGGGATGTGTTATGTCACCAAGGCTGTTCAATCTGTATATGGATGGGGTTATAAAAGAAAGACAAGGTAGGGAAGTGGATGCTTATGCAGCCCTAATGAGAGAGGGCAGTGTTTGGAAACTCCCCGTATTGTTGTTTGCAGATGACAATGTGCTGTTAAAAGAAGATAAAGGGGAACTGCAAGGCTTGGTGGATGAATGTGGGAGTGTGTGTAAGAAACAGAATCTAAAGGTGAATATAGGGAAGAATAAAGTAATGGTCATTGAGAGAAATTAAGTCAGTGAATGTACAGTGAGGTTGGATGAGGAGGAAATGGAAAATGTGAGTGCATTTAGGTTTGAGTAAGGATGGAAGTTTAGAGGGTGACGTGCTTGAAAGGGTACAACGAGGAAGAAAGGTTGCTGGTTCCTTGAAAGCAGTGATAAGAAACAGGGAAGTGGGCATGGAAGTGAAAAAGTTACTGCAAGACAGTATTGTGATACCAACTCTAACATACAGAAGTGAAGCCTGGACCATGTTGGAGGGACACAAGTCAAGAGTGACAGCAGAGGAAATGAGTTATTTGAGGGGAGCAGAGAAGTATGTGAGGGTGGTGAAGGACATGTACAACAATAGTGTAACAGCAGTGAGATGTGCAGTAAGAATGACTGAGGGTTTCAAGGTGGAGGTGGGATTGCATCAAGGATCGACTTTGAGCCCCTTCTTGTTTGCAATGGTGATGGACAGATTGACAGATGAGATTAGACAGGAGCCTCCGTGGACAATGACGTTTGCGGACGATTTTGTGATATGTAGTGAGAGCCGGGACGAAGCTGAGGCAGAGCTTGAGAGATGGAAATATGCACTGGAGAGAAGGGGAATGAAAGTAAGCAGAAGCAAGACTCAGTACATGTGTGTAAATGAGAGAGATGACACGGGAACCGTGAGGCTGCAAGGTGTAGAGGTGGCAAAGGTAGATGAATTCAAATACTTGGGGTCAACTGTACAAAGTAACATAGAGTGTGGTACAGAGGTAAAAAAGAGAGTGCAGGCGGGATGGAGTGGGTGGAGAAAGGTGACAGGAGTGATCTGTGACAGAAGGGTCTCTGCAGAAATGAAAGGGAAAGTTTATAAGACTGTAGTAAGGCAAGCCATGTTGTACGGAATGGAGACAGTACCACTGACAAAAAGACAGGAGGCACAGTTGGAGGTACAAGAATTGAAGATGTTGCGTTTTTCACTAGGAGTGACGAGGTTGGACAAAATTAGAAATGAACATACTAGAGGGACAGTGCACGTAAGTCAGTTTGGGGACAAAGGTAGAGAGGCAAGACTGAGATGGTTTGGAGATGTGCCGAGGAGGGATGAGGAGTATGTCGGGAGGAGGATGCTGGAAATGGAGTTACCAGGCAGGAGAAAGAGAGGGAGGCCAAAGAAAAGGTTTATGAATGTAGTGGAGGACATGCGGGTGGTAGGTGTAAGAGAAGATGCAGAAGACAGAGTAAGATGCAGACGGGTGATCCGCTGTGGTGACCCCTAAGGGGAGAGCTGAAAGGAGAAAAAGAGATGTGGACCCACATGGAGAAACAGACTGACAAATGAGGAAGTGAAGGAGCATTGTGGTGTGGATGTGGATGTAATGGGAAGCGCTAGGAGAAACACACTCAGATGGTTTGCCACATGGAGAGGATGGACAGCAAGAGACAGATGAGGAGAGTGTATGTGAGTGAGGTGGAGAGGGGGAGAGGGAGGGGGAGGCCATGGATGAGATGGAGGGATGGAGTGGAGAGGAATATGAGAGAAGGGAGTGAGGGCTGGGAGCAGGGCAGTGAAATGGCAGGGGAAAGGGCGACAAGGAATCAATTTGTTTGTGGCCACCCCTTATGGGATTAAGGCATTTGGCAATAGATTGATAGACACATAAACATTACTGCTAATTAAACTTTAGGAATGTTGAATATGAAACACCAAAAACCCACCTGAACAAGACAACAAATCCATACAATTCAATACACATGCCTACAATCGGCCACCCCACAAGGACAGTAAGGATGCCACCAAAAAAAGCTCCAGAACCCTTCCATTTGTGCCGCTGGAAAAAGAAGCGGAATGTCCGGTCCAGTCCTGCCACAAAAGCCAGGCCAGCCAGGAAGAGGATCTGTGGGCCAGTGGGAAATGCATAAGCTTCATAACCCAGCGATACATACTGTGTGTGTGTGTATGTGTGTGTGTGTGTGTGTGTGTGTGTGTGTGTGTATGTGTGTGTGTGTGTGTGTGTGTGTGTGTGTGTGTGTGTGTGTGTGTGTGTGTGTACAGGCATACCCCAGTTTAACGATGTAGTTGGTTAGGTAAAACCCCATTGTTAAGGCAGGGTATCGTATATCAGGGTACTATTAACATGTAAAGTAATGTGGATCGTTCATCAGCCTTGGGTTTCCCCCTGAACCAAGTCCAACCCACCCAAATGAGCCCAAAAACAAGTTTAAAGCCAATCTAAATGGCCTAACAGCTGTCAAGGAAGCTAACCTAAGCCTAACACCTGTAAATAACTCACTGAAACCACTAAATAAAGCCTGAAAATCATAAGGAATTGGTTAGAAAATATCAAACACCTCTCATCACTTACTTCTTGTAAGTCCATGTCTGGTCCTGGCCATCATCCTTGCTATCTCCCCCCCCCCCTCCAAGGTTAGGGGACATGTGGTACTCCCTACCACTCAATCCACCTCCTCAAAGCCCTCAAACCCCATCTCTAGGGGAGGGTCAGAAGGGGGAGGAGGGGGGATGCCTGGCGAGGTGGGGTGGCCATAGCGGGAGACTGATGCGCTGGCTCTGGGGGTGGCGATGGAGTGCAATGCAATGAGGCAGGTGGTGGTGATGGGGTGTGATGCAATGGCTCAAGCGGTGGTGATGGGGTGCGATGCGATGGCTCAGGTGGTGGCGATGGGGAGCATTGTGATGGCTCTTGGGGTGGCACTGGAGTGCGATGGGATGACAGAGGCGGTGGTGAGGGAGACAGCTGTGATGACCGGTAAGGTGGCATGGGAGAATGCTGCGATGACTGATCAGGTAGCAATGGAGGCAGTTCCGGTTGCTCACATCGTGGCGAGGGAGACAGACAGTGGCCGAAGTGGTGAGGGAGATGGAGACCAGGGCAAGGAAGGCAGCGATGAAGTGGCGGAGTGCCTTAGTGGAGACACAGGTGACACTGGAGATGGGGATCGGATGGAGGTTAGGTCCAGCACTACAGGCCAAGCTAGTCCTCAGTGGGAGGGGACCCTGGGTGTTTCTATGATGGTCAATGGTGGGGGGAATGATCTGCTGGTTGAAGGTTGGGGAGATGCTCTGCTGGTTGAAGGCAGAGATGCTCTGCTGGTTGAAGGCTGGGGAGATCTTTTGTGGCTTGCTGGCATGGTGGGGGCCTGTTTGAAGAAGGCAGTGATTGTTGTCTGTCTGGTCGCCCTCTTCTCCTCCTTCAGCATCGTCCTGTACATCTTCATCCCCTCCTCCAGCCGATCAGCTGCATCCCTGCTTCATCCTGGGAGAGGGTCGTGTGAGAGCATCAGCGCAGTGATTTCTTCTAGCTTTGTTAACATGTCCCTCAGGATTGTTACAGTATATTGAAAGCTCACACTTCAGGGACGACCTCATCATCCTGTGCCTCCTGCCTGCTGAATCTCCATATTGAGCAGCTCCTCACTGCTGAGCTGCTCCCTGTGGCTTTCCAGGACCTCCTCCACATCATCCTCAATGACCTCCACAAAGCCCGCCTTGTGCGACAATTCCATGATGTCCTGCCACACATGCTGCACTGGAGGAGCTTGCTCACCCTCAGGGATGTTGGTGACGGAATGCACGCACTCTGACCATAGCTTCCGCCACATACCGTTCATGGTGGCCTGGCTAACCTTATGCCACGCTGCAGAAATGTTCTCTAGGGTGTGGAGTATGTTGTAGCCCTTCCAGAACTGCTGCACTGTTGTCCTATCATCACTGTCACAGGCCCTCACCAACTGCTGCACGGTGTGGAGGAGGTAATACGCTTTGAACGTAGCAGTCACCGCTTGGTCCACTGGCTGCAACAAGGTTGTGGTGTTGGGGGGTAGGAACACCACCTCTATGTTGCTTGCCCATTCCTTCAATGCGGGAGGGTGGCTAGGCGCGTTGTCTACCACCATGAGAAATTCTCCCATGAGGCATACCTCTTCAGGACACAAAAGGTACGAGGGGAAATATGACACACAGATATCAGAGGTCAGCCAGGCCTTCTTGTTTGACTTCCAAAACACCCCAAGGTTCTCTTTAACATACCCCACCAGAGCCATGGGGTTCTCGGAGTGGTAGACATGGAGCAGCTGCAACTTGATGCCGCCCTCGGCCTAGCCTCCCAGCAGGAGTGTCATACAGTTTTTCAAGGGACTGAAGCTTGGCGTAGACTTTTCCTCTGTTGTAAGACATGTCTTGGAGGTCATTCTCTTCCAAAAGAGCCCAGTCTCGTCAAAATTCAAGACGTGCTTTGCACTGTTGCCACTCTCTGCAATGATGCGTTTCAGTTCGTCAGGAAACGCCACCGCAGTCACTGTATCTACACTCGCCACTTCACTGTATATCTTCACGTGGTGGAGATTAGCTCGCCTCTTGAATCGGTCAAACCACCCATGGGTCGCCTTGAAGGTCTCACTATCACCAAGATCCCGTCTCACCTTGATTTCATCCCATAGTGAGAGAGCTTTAGTGCAAATAACTGACTGGCTCATGGGTGCCTTCCACTGGTTCTGATCCTCCACCCACATGTGCAGCATCTGCTCCAGCTCCTCCATTGCAGGCTCTCTCTAGTAGGTGATACAGGAGGCAGATAAGGTTGCAACCTCCCCAGCAGCAGCCTTAATGGCCTCCTTCGTCTTGATAATGGTGGAGACAGTCGACTGGGCCGGGTGGAGAGCTGAGGTGATGGCAAGCGCACCTTCACCTTTGTCGTAGCTCTTAATCCCTCAGTGGCCGTGGGTCCGGAATTTTATGTGTGCCCCTGGCCAATGCCGGGGCCATTTTCTGAAGTTTTGAAAATTGATTTTTTTCCCCTAACCATATTGAAGAGAAAGTTCCAACGTACATGGCAGTGCAAATTTCAGCTTCCTAGACCCATCCTGTGGCGTGCAACTGAACGCGGAAGTTGCGTAAATATAGGCAGCTGATACTAGTCACACTTAGGTATTGAAGTGATGCAACACTGCACCTTTTTTTTAACTAAAAAAAAAAAAAACATTGTCAATGGTGCAGAAAAGGTGAGAAATAACTATATATGTGTATTTTGAAGTTTCTCAATACATACATATGCGAGGTTTGAATGTAAAAAAGTATATTATGAATTTATTTGGCTTTTTTCGGTGTTTATTGTGTTTATGGTAGTATCGACTTATTTTTGTAGTCTGGGTGGTGGAATTTGTTGGAAAAGGGAGGCAAGAGTTTCTGTTTTCAGACCTAAATGAGATAAATGTCATTCTTTGAGTGCACAGGCTGGACGAAGAGGGTTGAAATGCAAGACGACCTGCCATTCACACCTCACACGAGCTGATTAGCAGGGAGGGAAAGGAGGCTTTTCCACCCACGAAAGCATTACAAGAACACAGAAAACTTTCTTGTTATGCTTGTAAAAGGCAAAGAATATGTAAAACGATTCAAAACAGTGCAACAAACCAGAGCAATCAGGTAAAGATACCACACAGAATTTAATTTTTCTGTTATTTTCATGTCTTTTTGTTTATGCCTGTGTTTATTTATAATTGTAGACAGGGTGGTTGTGTGTGTGTTTCGCAAGAGAGGACAAAGATGATATTTTCTGTCTGGGTTGAGATAATGAGTGCAGTTGTGCTTGTCTAGGCATGGCCACAAGCGAACAAATTGAAAATCCACTCATCACAGCAGCAGGCTCTGAACCGCTTGATGGTATGTATGGGAGTGTAGCGTAGGTCAGTCTGAAGACGTTCAGAACGTTCGTTCACTTCCTCAAAATTTGCGCTGATTTTTATAGGCCGCCCTCAAACGACGCCTGGGACCATTTACCAGCTAAACGTCATTCGACACCTGCGACCATTTACCGGCTAAACGTCATTCGATGCCGGTTACCGCGGAGGGGTTAAGAATGTCTAGCTTTACTTCTAGAGACACAGTTTTACACACGCACTTCGCAGGAACATCACCAGCACCAACACTAGCAGGCCACTTACCACCCCGACTAGGGCTTCCACTAGCACCACCACTAGCCCCACCTCGTGCAGCACCCTTACCAAACATGATCAAACTTATTTAGGTTACAATTCACACAATATCGCACTCCACACACAATTACTATCACTGCTCTACTCACGGCACTGCTCATACACAGTTACGATGTACTACAATAGCAGCTTGTGTAATGTTGGTGGTGCAACACAATGCATGGTGGGCCAGCGTAAGAGAGTTCCTTACTCTGATATGGCAGGTGCGAGAAGAACGATATGGATGAGCGCGAGTTGAGTGATGGCTAGGGGCCTGAGTGAGCGTTTTTGCGCATCCTGGGAGACGGGTGGGTTCAGCTGGTAATTGGAATGCACAGATTCAAAATTTCGGCCTATCACCTATGGACGTGACGTCGGAGGGCCCATCGTTAAACCGTGGCTTGGCCATCGTGTAACGGAGTTTGGTGGTATCTGTACCCCCATTGTTAAGCTGGGGTATCACATCAAGGAGTACTGTAGGGCCCCCATTTATGTGACAATTTGGTTGGAAAACAATCATGCATAAATGGAACCACAGGCCTTATGGGAAAAATGGAGTTTGGTGGACAGATGATCCCCACTTTAGGGGGTTAGACTTATGATTACCTCTTATATTCACATTAATACTCATCCATTATAAAGAACAATGATATTTATTCAAACTAAGGTACAATAATAAACAAAGAACAATGTACAAATGGTTGTTTACCGCCAGCTGGCGGCAACTCCACTCGGTTCCAAGACAATTTGCCATCAGACAATTCACCGTCAAAACATGTATGATTCCCGGTCAGGACAATTCGCACCCTGGACGATTCCTCGTCATTCTACAAATATATTTATCATTAATTAATCAATACTTTAATAACTATATTTCAGGGGGATCCATCAAAGTCTATGTTCAACAGGGTAGGCTTTGGATATTATTTATTAGTTGCTCCTTTAGTCAATAATTAAACTGTTTCTTCCTCGCTGTAGTTGCCTTTGAATTATATTCTAGCGTCACCCATAGCTGTCTTCATTAACCCCTACACCGCGGGCTTGTTTACCAATGACTTGCGTGTGCCGCGGGGTTATTTGGGCTCCGACAGACTCTCAAAAAATATTTGCCAAAAATCAGTTATTAGTCCTAGAATAATAAAATTATATATGCTTATGGCACATACCTTCAGCTTTCTCCTGGAATGATTGTTGAGCCTTCGTCGGTTACCGTAGGACTTGTGGAGACCTCTGAAGTAGGATAACGAAGTCTCCACTTTACACTTCCCGACAACCCGTAATATGATTACCACAGCCAGATACAAACACTATAAACACTATTCTACAATTTTCAAGTAGTTTGGGATCCATACTAAAAAAAAAAAAACACTGTGAAAGCAATGGAAATTACGAGCGCGTCTGATCGTCGCACTGGCACTAGTTCGCTCTTAGTAGTCTGTCATTTATTATTCATAAAACCCCTCACACTTTATATTTCTATTACTATATAACACTTATATATATCTACAGTCTTTATTCATAAGTTTCCTTCAGTAGTATTAGTTTATTGTCACTGTAGGGATTCAATTTCTTTCAGTAAAATACGTAGCATTCACTTTCTCGTCCTGTATACTGGCATTGAGAGTGAATGTCACTTTCATCTTCACTCTCATAACTCATAGCATTCAGACATGCTAGAGTGAAACTTTCACTTTCATTACTCCTAGGGTATATACTCGTATTCTTATAATACTACTCATTTACATTTCTATTTACGTTCTCTATTTTATTTACGTTATTTACATTTCTATTTTATTTACACTGTGTTGTGCACTGTCACTTGAAATAACTTATAAAACTGTTTTCCATTGTTCACGTATATTTACATTCGTTACTTTCACTTGCTGTTTACACATTATTTACAATTCCACTTGCACTGTTTTACTCAATAGAAAGATCGTAGTCACTCTTTTATCAATTGTCAGCCCTTTACCTCTTTCCACACGAAGTTTAGTAGGGGGTAAAGGTCACAGGGCCATTTGCATGGGGGTGAAAAAAGGCCTTGAAGTCAGCAAGAAGAAACATACGTACTCTCACTTCGGAAGTTGAGAGTAACCTGATAACGGAGGGCTAGCGTGGAGGCCTGCTAAGGGGTTATTCAGGGTTACCAATATTACTTGTTGAAACAGCTAAGTCTAGCACTGATATGATTGGCAGGAAATCTAGACAATACATTATAAATTTGGTAGTTCCAGGTGAATGTAAATATCACTTAGGCTTCTCCCTTCCCTCCTTACATGTATATTTATTTCGAAAATAGATTAGAGGCCTACTTAGGAGATATATTTTCAGAGCTACCAATGTTAGATCTTGAAACATCTTTGTTTAGCACTGATATGATTGGCAGGAAATCTAGACAATACATTATAAATTAGGTAGTTCCAGGTGAATGTAAATATCATTTAGGCTTCTCCCTTCCCTCCTTACATGTATATTTATTACGAAAATAGATTATAGGGCATATTTCAAGGGGAAAAAAACAGCGAAAATTAGCGAACGAGTGCACGTGAGGTGTTGTCAGGTGATAATTAGCCAATTCCAGGTGTTTGGCACTCTCACTTACCTTATTTCTTTCTTGTATATATTATTTGGTATAAGAATAGGACATAGGGCTTATTTCAATGGATGAAATCAGTGAAAAATTCCAGGGAAGATTTACTTAGCGTAGCACGGCCGGGCAGGCGAGAGGATAGGGTAATGGAGGGGGGGGTAGGGAGGGGAGTCAAGAACGGGGAGAAATGGCTAAATTGTCAACAATGGATGGGAGTACAGATGAGATTAGGAGTGCTGACTAATGTTGGACATTGGCAGTACTGATAGATGATACAAGCCCCCACTTGGAAGCCCGGGTGAATTCAAAATAACACAGAATCACAAAAGCGACACCCCGCGGTATGATCCCTTGCTCCCAAGCGTCACGAAAGTGACGCCCCGCGGTTAAGGGGTTAATGACGGTGAATTGTTATTGTTGTGACAGCGAACTGACTTGACAGCGAATTGTCCTGAAACCCTCCACTCATCCACTAGTGATGGGCAATACTCACTTTTTCCGGTAATCAATTATTTCGATTACTTTTGTGGTCAGTAATCGATTATTTTTTATTACTTTTACCTTAAAATACATATTGCATGAATACATTGGTAGAGAATAAAGTATAAAATTTTATGATCTTCGGTGAACTCTCTCTCTCTCTCTCTCAGCCCGGCGCCAGCCAGGCCACCACAGCCTCACCTAAACTGATGGAGTGCAACGCATAACTGCGTTTCTCCCCGAATTTAGGCCACTATGTGTAGCGAGCCGCATAAAATGAGTTAATTTCGCATAAACTGATAATTATTGAATGAATATTTTGCCGCTCACATAAATGGAGAAACGCATAAACTGAACACGCATAAATGGGGGCTCTACTGTAATATATGTCCAGGTATTACTGTATATACAGGTATATACAGGCATATCCTGGTTTAAAGATCTAATTGGTTAGGTAAAACCCCATCGGTAGGCGGGGTATCGTATATAGGGATACTTTTAACATGTATTTCAATGTGGACCGTTTACTAGCCTTGGGTTTCCTCCCAAACCAAGTCAAAAACCCACCCAGGTTTAAAGGCAATCAAAATGGCCTAACAGCTGTCAAGGAAGCTAACCTAAGCCTAACACCTGTAAATAACTCACCTAAACCAACAAATATAATCTGAAAATTATCAAATATAAGTCTGGAAAAAATCAAGCTTAGTAAACTGTACCCCAAAATGACAATGTTCACCCCACCTGTGGCTAAAACACATTAATTGAAGTCTAAAAGCAGTTTATAAATCAACCTAAACACACAATTTTAGTCTAAAATATCATCAAAATCGGTGAGAAAAATCAAAACCCATCATTAAACCAGGGTATCGAATCTAGGGGTATCGTATATCGAGGTATTACTGTGTACAGGGTGTAATGTGACATATGACAAAAACTTACACCAGTGATCTATCATGTAATTTTGAGTATATTTTGTTCTATAAACATATGTTCTCTGTGCCCTCAGTTCAGTACCCAGCATTCAGCTGTTTAGTTTTGTGGCCTGAATGTCATCGGGTGGGAGCTTTGCAGGGTGATGGGAGACAAGAATTATTAGCTTATACTGAACTGTACATGAAAACCCCATATCCTATCAATATAAACAAGTTTAAGAAGAAACTTTACATAGTCAGCCTATTCTTTAACATCAAGTCATGCATTCCAGCAATTCTTTTGCACAAATCGACTCTAATTAAGGATTTAATTAAAATTTTATGGATTCCAAGGGAGGAGGGAGGGAGGAGAGGTTGGTGTGTTATTGCCAGTTATGTAATGTTTGGTTTGTATTATAATGCTACCAGCATTATCATAACACCTACAGCTCATTCAACGAAACAACATTATTGTAATGTGTGACCAGAGTCACTTTAAGTCAGGAGTAATAATATTATTATAATTTTTCTGCTGCAAGTAAACATGGCACCATTTCTTTCATATGATGATGATGTAAGAATAGTGACATAGGGTTGCCAATTTAACGACTTCGCAGCTAGATCTATTTTTTGCTTCTACCTTGTGGCACTGCTTAACATCTGGCAACATGATATCTAGCTACATTCTGGATATTTTTGCTAGTTTTAGGTAATATTCTAGAGATTTAATTGTATTTTCTAGCGACATTTTGCAGCAACATTCTAGCAAGATTCAGGACTAAACTAGCGATACTGATGATAAGGACTTGGCAACCCTGTGTCCATGGTGTAATTTGAACGGGAAAACTTGCAGGCGAGGCACACACTTCAAATACTGTTCTCCGCGTTCAGTTGTTCACTGGGTTCAGCTTCAGTTGTTCATGAAACAGCATGTCACGTACGTACAGCAATGAAGAATATGCAGATATCGTCTATTTTTACAGATTCTGCGATGGTAAAGCCAGTGCTGCAGCAAGGGAATACATGTGGAGATACCTGATGGTGCAATGTTTACTTGCAGTGGAAAAATTGTAATAAATAATGACGTTAATATTGCTTTACAATAACATTTTTTCATTGAATGAGCTGTGGGTGTTATGATAATGCTGGTAGCAATAGCCTACAAACCAAATATTACATAACTGGCAATAACACACCAGCCGCTCCTCCCTCCCTCCCTTGCAATCCATAAAATTTGAACTTAATCCTTAATTAGTCGATTTGTGCTAAAGAATTGCAGGAATGCATGACGTGATGTTCAAGAATCAGTACTCTATGTAAAGTTTCTTCTTAAACTTATTTGTACTGATTGGATATGGGGTTTTCATGTATAGTACAGTATAATCTAACAATATTCATCTCCTATCATCCTGCGAAACTCCCACCCTATGACACATTCAAGCTACGAAACTTTCACACTTAAACAGCCGAATTCTGGGTACTGAACTGGGGGCACAGAGGGCTTATGTTTATTGAATAAAATATACTCAAAATTACATGATAGATCATTGGCGTAATTTTTTGTCATACATTGCATTACACCCAGTACACTCAATCCTCATAAACCGCGGCAATTTGGGTCTGGACCACTGCCGCGGTTTACAAAATTCGTGGTTTATAAATAATAACTCATGTGAAAAATTAATTAGGGTCTGGACTTTGGCCAACCACCCCCCAAAGCACCCTACCTACACCTATCTAGGCACCATCAAACACAAACATACAAATTTAGGAATATTCAGTGAATGTATTAAATAGTAATAAGCAATGTTAAGGGATCTCACCTTAATCCTATGACAATATTGCTTAAGTGAATGAAGTGGGGTGGTGTTGGGAAGAACTTAGAACCTTTCAGCATGAGATGGGGGTGCTCCCTCATGCTGTTCTCCCTTCTCCAGCTCCTCAGCCTCCCTCAGGAAGCCCTCAAAGTCTGCCTCAGAGATGACTGATGCTACGTCATCCACGTCCTCAGTGTGTGAAGGGCCAGGCTGTGGTTCAGGCTCAGCTTCTGCCCTTACCCGGGCAAAATAGTGGGTGATGAGTTCCTGATGTTTCTCATTAACTCTATAATAATGCAGGTCCTTGTAAAAACGCACAGCTTTTTCTAGGTAACCAATACTCACTACACCTTCCCTCATCACGTTCAAAGGATTTCACAATCTCCTTGGCCAAGTCTACATAAACAAGCAAATCACTGAGATCCTTCATAGAAGGCTCTCCACGTTCCTGCTCATTCACTTCACTCACTTCTTGGTTATTCTGCCTTTCCAAGTACTCATCGTCTTGTATTACAGCCTCCATGACAGCCTCTTCCGTCCATGGAAGGTAGGAGGTGGGGGGAAAGTGCACAAAAAAAGGCAGGTAGCTCTTGTACCGCATGACGATGCTCTGTAAATATATATATATATATATATATATATATATATATATATATATATATATATATATATATATATATATATATATATATACCCCCTGGGGATAGGGGGGTTTTTCAAGAATACTCCCCCAGTATCCCTGCTTGTCGTAAAAGGCGACTAAAAGGGTTGGTGGAGGGTTAGTGCCCCTCCCCGGAAAACAACTAACTAAAAAAACAAACAAGAAGCCTCGGACAAGGACTGACCAAACGATGACGACCCAGGACCGGACAAAGGACTTGGTAATGGCTACGTGGAATGTAAGAGGAGCAAATGATGAGGTGAAAGAGAGAGAGATTGTCCAGGTGCTTGAGGGTGCAAAAGTGGATGTATGTGGAATGACTGAAACAAAATGGAGAGGAGGAAGTGTGAGAGAACGGGAGTATGGATGGGGTATATGTGCAGGAGTAGGTGAGAATGAGAGGGCAAAGGAAGGAGTATGTATAGTTGTGAGTAAAAGATGGAAGAAGAGCATAAGACAGTATGGATCAGTTGGGTCAAGGATTGTGTGGGTAAAGCTGAAAGTTGGAATACAAATGTGGGCGATTGTGTGTGTGTATGCGCCAACGCAAGATCGTGCTAGCAGAGTGAGAGAAGAGTTCTGGACAAATGTGGAAGTGTGCATGGAAAAGTTTGGAAGGAATGAGAGAGTGTTTTTGATCGGTGATATGAATGGTAAAGTAGGAAATGTGAAGGTGGATGGAATAGTTGGTGAGTCGGGTGTGCCTGCTGCGATAGATGAGAATGGCAGTGTGTTAGTGGACATTCATGCTGGGAGGGGGTTGGTGATAGCCAATACCCTCTTCAGGCATAAAATGATCAACATGTATACATGGCGACTGATGAGAATGGTGGGTGGTGAACTGAATGAAAGGAAGGCAATGATTGATTATGTGTGTGTGGATGAAAGGATGCGAAGATGTGTAATGGATGCAAGAGCTTATAGAGGTTGGGGGAGTGGACTTTCTGACCACTACTTGGTGGTGGCCAGAATTAGGATACAAGTAAGATGGAGGAATAGAAGAAGGGAAAGACGAGAGGAAGGAGTAGTTGCAAGGAGAGTGGAAAGGTTACAAGAGGATGAGAAAAAGGCAGAGTATAATAGAGAAGTGGAGGAACGATTGGGCAAATATGAACTGGAGCAGATGGGGGACGTGGAAGCTGTGTGCAGGATATTTACAGAAGAAATATGTGCAGCATGTGATGTGGTGTGTGGGAGGAAGAGAAGACGGAGGGGGGTGCAAGGAACAGCGTGGTGGACTGAAGAGGTGAGACAGGCTGTGGCACAAAAGAAGAAAGCATACAATGAATGGATGAGAAATAGGGGCATGGAAGAAGTTGAGAGGTGGAAGAGAGAGTTATATGTAGAAAGAAAGAGAGAGGTGAAAAGATTAGTAAGACAGAGTAAGAAGAGAGTGGATGAGGAATTTGGAAGGAATTTGAGTGTAAAGTAGAGGGACTGTAAGAAGATGTTCTGGAAAGAGGTGAAGAGAGTAAGACAGGGTGGAAGTGAGGCTAGCAGGGGAGTGAAAGATAAAAATGGTAGATTACTAGTGGAGAAGGGAGAAAAAGTGAGCAGATGGAGAGAACACTTTAAGGAAATGTTGAACATAGAGGATGGAAGTAATGCGAGTATAAGTGGCTGGGGAATGGCTGGGAGAAGGAGGGAGGTGAGAAGACAGGAAGAAATCAGTAGGATAGAAGTTGGAAGCAATGAAGAAAGTTAAATTAGGGAAAGCCCCAGGAATTGATGGAGTGTGTGGTGAAATGCTGAAACATGGGAGAGAGATAGTAGTAGAATGGATGTGGAAGATGTGCAGACTGGCCTGGGAGGAAGGCAGAGTCCCGGAGGATTGGAAGTCAGGTATAATTATTCCCTTGTACAAAGGAAAAGGGGAAAAAGAAGTGTGTGGTAATCATAGGGGCATTTGTCTTCTTAGTATAATAGGAAAAGTGTAGACTTGTATGTACCCAGAATGTTTAATATTGTATAAACTCACCTCTAAAACCTCATTTTATGGTTCTTTTGCATTTATTTCAGTCTTTTATGTCTCTTATTGGTGTGATTTGGGTCTTAAATAGGTGCAATGCATGTCCAGAGGGAGTTGTATAGGTGTTTTTCTGAGTCAGGGTCCATAAGTACAAGTCCAGGAGGCTGGGGCCCAATATTCGGACAGGATCACTATCCGGACATGCCTTTGGCTCTATTACATTGGATATTGGAGGGATTACTTATATATATATATATATATATATATATATATATATATATATTATATATCTATTATATATATATATATATATATCTATTATATATCTATTATATATATATATACAGTATATATATATATACATATATATATATATATATATATATATATATATAAGTAATCTCTGTACTATCCGGACGCCCACTTTCCGGACTCCCCACTTACCGGACATTGTGGGCCTGGACCTTTGGAACCAAAAAAAAAAAAAAAAAAAAAAAAAAAAAAAAAAAAATTGAAATTTTTCCCACCTGTAATTTGAAATTGCCACGCAGCGCTGAACAGCTGTTTACACCACAGCCCCTTCACCCTTTCCTTCCTGCCCCCTCCCCAGTCAGGGTTGCCATTTGGTATTTTTCATTACCAAATGTGGGCCAATTTGGTATTGAAAAGTTTGTTTGGTAGTGAATCAGCATGATCCATTACCAAACAGATTTTTCACATGTATGAAGATATAGAGAATGGAGACGGTGGACTGTCTGCTCTCTTTGATCAATCTGCTAGCATACATAGTGCAAAAATAAACATGCTGCTGATTATAAGGAGAGTGATTATTTCCATTTGTACATATAATTAGTGAAGAATAAATGTTTCCTTTCAGAATTTGGTAATGAAAAGTTAAATTTGGTGATGAAAATTGAGGAGTTTGGTAATGTGGCCGAGCTCAGATCTGGCAACCCTGTCCCCAGTTAACTGCCTAACCATCATCCAGGGAAGACATTCATCACAATGGATGCCGCACGTGCTTGTTTTTGTGAATAAACTATAAATAAACTGCAATACCTCGCCACTAGACCACATGGGCATTTACGGTGTTGTGCAGTGTTAAGAAATTAGAATTTTGAGTGAGAAGGATTAAGTGGAGTGCAAAGTGGCAGCTGAAACTGGTAGCTGAAACTGGCATGGTGCAATGAAGAACAGAATGTGAAGTTAAACAATTATAACTCACAGTGCAAAGAATTAAGTGTAGCACAACACAGGATTACTGTATGTGCTTCAAGAGCATTTTCACAACTACCACAGCCCCAGAGGAGGCGGCCACAGACGTGCTGTAAGTACCCTGTACACTGCTAAGTATTTGTCATACTTCTAATTCCTCATTCTCTGGTTCCTTTTCATTTATTTCATGCATTATGCCCATTATTGGTGTGAATAGGGTCTTAAATAGGTTTAAATAAATGCTATGCATGTCCGGTAGGGAGGTATTTAGGTGGCTTTCAAAGTTAGGCTGGGTTAGGGTCATAAGTACCAGTCCAGCAGGCAGAGGCCCACTTTCCGGACGGGACCACTTTCTGGACATGCCTTTGGCTCTATTACATCGGATAGTGGAGGGATTACTGTATATGTATATATATATATATATATATATATATATATATACATACGCACACAGGTATACCTTGATAACTGATACCCCTAGATGCAATTTAGGGGTACAGTTTATGAAGCTTGAGTTTCAAGACTCATATACGGTAAAAATCTCGATAACAGACTTCATTAGACCAGGATTCGCTTTTATCGGACTCGAGGAGCTACCGGACTATATTCCTATATATCAGAAAATGTCCAATAAAGCCACAAGTAGTCCAGACTGCCTGACCACTTAAGGTATATTCACCACAATAAGGTAAATAAAAGAAATGTTTATCAGTGTACATTACAGTATCATTATATATATTATACCATTTGATTAATGTAGTGAAGTTATAACACAGTACAGTACCGCAGTGGTAATGAAAACAGTTTAAAAACCGTTCGTGCGATCTGGACTAATGTCTGATATATCGGAAAAAGTACGGGTTAGCAGGGGGAAGTCCGGATGTCGCTTTTATTGGAATTTCACATTTTTCAGAATGGTTTGGGCCCCAATTACAGTAAGACCTCACTATAACAGACAAATTGGGGCCCAAACCATTCTGAAAAACGCGAAATTCCGATAAAAGCGACATCCGGACTTCCCCCTGCTAACCCTGACTTTTCCCGATATATCAGACATTAGTTTAGATCGCATGAATGGATTTTAAACTGTTCTGACTACTTTTGTAATACTGTACTGTGTTATAACTTCACTACCTTAATCAAATGGCATAATATATATAATAATACTGTACAATATCGTACACTGATAAACATGTCATTTATTTACCTTATTGTGATGAACATTGCTGAAGTGGTCAGGCAGTCCGGACTGCTTCTAGCTTTATCAGACTTTTTCAGATATATAGGAATTTAGTCCGGTAGCTCCTCAAGTCCAGTAAAAGCGAATTCCGATCTATTGAAGTCAGTTACATCGAGGTTTTACTGTAGTCCATTATAGTGAGGTCTTACTGCATGATGACTTTCAGATTTTGTTTGTTGGTTTATATACTGTACACTCAACCCCCTGCTATCGCGCGTTCAGCTATCGCATTTATCTGCTATCGCGCACACATCAAATGCACAACCATACATGCTATCACGCACCGCAAGACCACTATCATGCGTCGAGTTTGAAGACAGGCTAAGCGAAACTTATTCACACAGCACTTCATACGAGGTTTGCCGAGGATACGATGTCAATCGGAACGGTAACGTGGCAAAATTGCCAATGATACCACGGGCATTTGAAATACATCTTAACGGATTCCTGCCGAGGATATGACGGGTAAAACAGTGTGAACAAAACCCATTCGACTCGAAAGAATATATCATACTACAGCATTGAAATTTAGCCTAACGCTGAATACTTATTCTATCTATCTATCTATCTATAGCCCGACGCCCTAATCCCGCAAAGGGTGGCCGCAGACAAAATGCCTCCAAGTCGCTCTGTCACCCACCATCTGACTACCCTCCCCCCAACTCACCCCCCCCTCCCTCATATACCTCTCAACTCCATCCCTCCACCTCATCCTCAGTCTACCTCTCCCTCTCCCTCCCGCCACCTCACCCACATACACCCTCTTAGTCAGTCTTTCATTCTCCATTCTCTCCACATGCCCAAACCACCTCAGTGTATTTCTCCTAATCTTCTCAACCACATCCACATCCACCCCACAGCATTCCTTCACTTCTTCATTCGTCAACCTGTCACTCCACGTCACTCCACATGCTCCTCGCAAGTAACTCATTTCCACTGCTCTCACTCTTGACTTGTTCCCCTCTTGTAAAGTCCATGCCTCGCTTCCATACATCAGGGTAGGGATCACAATACTATCATGCAGTGACTTCTTAACTTCCATACTCACCTCCCTATTTCTCATCACTGCTTTCAGTGTACCAACGACCTTCCTTCCCTGCTGTACCCTTCCACCTGCTTCATCCCCCAAAGTTCCATCCTTACTCATCACACTACCCAAGTACTTGAATGCACTCACATTCTCCATATTCTCACCATCCAACCTCACTGCACACTCTGTGACTTCATTCCTCTCAAACACCATAACTTTACTTTTGTTTACATTAACTTTCAGATTCCTCCTCCTACACACTGTCCCAAATTCATTCACCAAACCTTGCAACTCCCATTCATCTTCACTCAACAGCACTGTATCATCAGCAAACAGCAACACCGGAAGCTTCCAAATCTCACCCTCATTCATTAGAGCCACCCCCACATCCACTGCCCTACCCTGCACCTCCTTTACAACCCCATCCATGTATATATTAAACAGCCATGGAGACATCACACAACCCTGTTTCAGTCCCACATTGAGATCAAAGAACTCACTCAGCTCACCATCCACACGCACCGTAGCCCTAGCTCCCTCGTACATACTCTTCACAGCACTCAACAATTTCCCCTCCACTCCATATATTCTTAATACCTTCCACATACCTTGCCTATCTATTCTGTCACAAGCTTTCTCCAAGTCCATGAAGGCAGTATACACTTCCCTTCCCTTCTCTAGATACTTCTCCACTAAACATCTTAGAACAAATATCTGATCTACACACCCTTTTCCCTTCCTAAATCCCCCTTGTTCTTCTCCAACTAGCTCCTCTGTCATATGCCTAACCCTATCAATGAGTATTCTACCATATATTTTACCAGTCACACTAAGTAGGCAAATACCCCTATGGTTACCACATACTTCTCTCTCTCCTTTTCCTTTGTATAAAGGAACAATTATACCTGATTTCCAGTCCTCTGGAACCCTTCCCTCTTCCCAAGCCAATCTACACAACTTCCATATCCACTCCACAACAATCTCACCCCCATACCTAAGCATTTCACCACACACTCCATCAATTCCTGGGGCCTTTCCCAACTTAATGTTTATCGCTTCCACTACTTCCGCCCTACTGATCTCTTCCTCCCTCCTCTCATCTCTTCTTCTCCCAGCCATTAAATAATGATTGGTCTAAAAGAGGTTACACCACAGATGAGTGAGCAAGCCATTGGTGCCACCACAACTCAGTCATGACATATCTTATGATGTCAGAATTCGTCAGAACTTCGTCACAGTCTTTGTTGTCAAAACACAGAGCCGTTGCTAACACGAGGTCCTCAGAAACAGGGCTATCCTGAGGCCCATAAGCTGCCATTCAATAAAGAGTGTACCAGCGTACCACGGTAGCGGTTCCGGTGTCTCACTGGTGTTTACAGGCGATGTACGGGGGTACATCAAAACACATTTTCGGTAAAGAATGGGTTAATAACTAGTTTTCAGGGGGATCCATCAAAGTCTATGTTCATTCAATAGCGTAGGCTTTGGATATCATTTATAAGTTGCACTTTGAGACAATAATTGTTTCTACCTCGCTGCAGTTGACTTTGAATTATATTCTATCATCACCAATAGCTGTCTTCATTAATTTCCATTGGTACTAAAACACCCTGGGTATATTCTAAAATGACTTTGAAGAGGTACAAGTATTCAATAACTTGTGTACTTGCTAAATAAACTGATATGTAAATAAACGACGGGGAATCGTCCTGATGGCGAAAAGTCCTGATGGCAAATTGTCTTGTTATTGTTGTGATGGCGAATTGTCCCAAAACATTTATATAGACGTAATATGAAGACTATTTGTATAATTCTAAAGTATGTTGATCGTTCACTTAAGTTCATTAGGAATTTATATAAATGCCAATGTCTCGTATGTAGCTTTATGTTGAACGATGAAGGAAAGATCATAAATCACCTGATTTGCATTTCAATATATTTATATTTTTTTCAGTTAATATCCATTATCTGATGCCATATTTTAC
Organism: Coenobita brevimanus; assembly: GCF_032717465.1. Lineage (NCBI taxonomy): Eukaryota > Metazoa > Arthropoda > Malacostraca > Decapoda > Coenobitidae > Coenobita > Coenobita brevimanus. Next base: position 15,189,981 of record NC_136978.1, read on the forward strand.
ATTTATTACAGAAACAATAAACCACCATCACATTTATAACTCATTTAATTAAAAAACTAGTGTACTTGCTAATTAAACTGATATGTATATAAATGACGAGGAATCGTCCTGATGGCGAATTGTCCCGACTCCAAGGCTAAGGGATGGTAAGGGCCTCACAGCCCTTACTCATCACTGTCAGAACTGGCTGGCTGGGCAGGGCTGGCTGATGAGGCTGGACTGGTGGACGAGCGTGTGTTGTCCAGCACCAATCATGTGGGGATGTTTGCATTGCGTTCGCTGTTCCCTGAGCCATGGACGATCCATCGTTGTAGCGAATTGTTCCCATCGTATAGCGAGCATGAGGTACTAAAATGTCGACATCGTATAAGCAAAATATCATATAAAGAGCCATCGTATAAAGAGGGGTTACTGTACATATTTACCCTGACTAAGTACACCCATACTGTACCCAATCAAAACTCATTTGTTATTAAACTGTTTATACAATTGGTCTGTTACTATTTGTGATATTTTATGTTGCTTTCAGGTCCCAGATATTGTTTATTAGGTACAGCATGTGCACACTTGTTCACAGAGGGTGATTTGTGGCTGTAGAGGTATTCATGGGAGGGCGCACCAAACATTCGTGGAAATTCCACATTCGCGGGGGTCTGTATCCCCTAATCCCCGCGCATGTGGAGGGCTGCCTGTATTTTTATCTGCAACGTGTAAAAAGGTAAAATGGTTACAGCCATTCCTACAGTACTTCCTCTACTACAACCAACCTACAGACAGCACTGCAACTGCATATAAGAAGCATTTAATGGCAGCTTCAAGCATGCACATCAGAGATACAGTATGACAAACTACTGTTACTTGCGCTGCTGTCCTGCCACTGTCCTGAAATAGCATGCTCGTCACATCACATCATTGTATCCTTTATAAAGACTTCAACATGCTTACATGCATCGGCCATGGTCACCTAATGATGATTCTCCACGCTGCATGATCTCTTGCAGCTTCCCTATTCAGTCCCTTATCCATGGAGTCATACTCTATGACAACGTCCCCGGCCTTTTTTGGTCTGCCGCTAGTAACCATACCCTGACATTCAAACTTTTCACCCTCCACACCCAACTGTCATCCTCCATAATCTCAACATGCCCAAATGATCTCAATCTACCCCTCCTCATCACAACACCAATACATTCAAGTTCCATCCTCTCTCTACACTCTTCAATTGTAATCCTAGCCCCCCAGCCCCTGTATTCAATGATGAACTACACATCCACATAATTAGTGTCATTTCTGTACATTTGAGCCTACAAATATCCTCTTCTGCTACTGCCCAGGTCTCACTACTACACGGCATTATACTAACATATGCTGCATACGAAGATCCATTAGCACGGAGGAAGAGCCGTCTCAATGTCAGGAGGAAACAGCTCCCTGAACTTTCTCCAATCACTCCTTACCCTAACCACATGGCTGGCTCAAGCCCCACCTCCAGCATATAATATGTTCCCCAAAAAACAAAACTCCTTCACGCACTCAAGAGAATCTCCAGCAAGATCAATCCTTTCATGCCTAACGATCTTTTCATGCTCTCTCGAACAAACTACACACACAAAATCAGCATTATTTCTCAGCCCACCTCTAACATCACCACAGTACATCTCTAATGCAACCAATTATCACAAATACTGCACAAGATCGAGCTACTTCCTACATCCTCGTGACAAACTGCACATGGCCACACTCACTCTGCTTCGACAATACATCCAACAGCCCTATATATCATCACTTTTGTTTTAGCTGCATTTACTCTCAAACCCTTGCGCCCTATTCCATCTCTTCATTTCCTAAATCTTTCCTACACCTTCTTTTCATTCTCTGCAATCAACACCAATTCGTCAGCATACATCTCCCATGGGAGTCCATTTCTGAAGGCACATGAGAGAGCTTCAAGCACCATATTAGCAAAACAAGGTATTGTACTACTAGTATATTCATACTGTACTTACATTTCCAATGGCTAGTAGCCCTTTGTCAAAGAACAAGATGATGCCAAGAAAGATGAAAGTTACCCCAAAGGCAGCAAATCCAACCCCAATTTCTGTAACATAACAATGAATTGGTAATTAGTACAATAAAACACAATAGCATATCCTATAAACATGATGTAGCATGATGCACTTTTTTTTTTTTTTTTTTTTGGCTGACCATTAAATCAGTTTGATTGGAAGGTTAGTGCCATACTGTAAAGCAGGGGGGAGAAGGGTCCATTAACCCCTATGTAGGGAAAAGACTGGCATGAGTTTATGCATAGCACACACATTTTTTAGAATGGTAATTGTTAGGTAAATTTTTTCATTACTGTTGCTTCCTCAGATTTTGTACCACAATGAGAACTGCAGTGAAACATGGAATACCAAAAAGAAATGAACCTCAGCTTACTGAATACAACTATCTGTTTTACAGTATTTACTTTTACTTTATGGATTTTGGTGTTTGTGTTCTTACCTTACCGAGAAGACCTTACTGATACATGGAAAATTCACTTTATTTTAAAATGCTTTACTTCCACCCCCCTCCCCATGCCTGTACAATACGCAGTTCCCTTGATAATCTAAAAAATTGATTCTCCTGTTTTTTCTTTTTAATACCTTATGGAATTGTTTTTCTGCTCTTATCTTTCTCGGGAAGCCATACTGATATATATAAGGGGCTCTTTATCTTCATTTGCCCTGCATTTTTTTTTTTTTTTTTTTTTTTTTTTTTACAGAAGATGAACAGAGGAAGGAAACACATATTAAATAAAAAATAACCCATACACCAGATTACTGGTGTCCTCTGTTCATAAAAGATCTGTAACAGCTGGACTTAACTGCTACTGGTTGAAGTTTGGGGGAAAACTACTCTGGGAAAGTGAGCTCCAAACAGAAGCAATTCAGGAAATAAAAGAATTCTGACAGGCATAAGGTCTGCAATATGACAGTGTGACAGTCCAGTCATGAGCGCTACCAAATGCCTATGTAGCATGGAGGAAGGCATGGAGAGGTGGCATAATGGATGCAACTTTGCATAAGAATTTGCCACAAGAGTTTCTAAAATAATGCAAGGGAGTAATGTTCCTTTTTACTTGAATGGGAGGTAGTTCCTTTGTAATTGCTGGGTTATTAATTACTGTACATAATAAGACCAGGAAATTATTAGGTTTAGGGGATGCAAGACATTAATTCCTTCCTCAGAGCATAGTTGTGCAAGATTTACAGGGGGGGTTTCACCCCCCTGGGGGTCTGGGGGGTTTTCAAGAATACTCCCCCAGCATCCCTGCTTGTCGTAAAAGGCGACTAAAAGGGTTGGCGGAGGGTTAGTGCCCCTCCCCGGAAAACAACTAACTAAAAAAACAAACAAGAAGCCTCGGACAAGGACTGACCAAACGATGACGACCCAGGACCAGACAAAGGACATGGTTATCGGAACGTGGAATGTAAGGGGAGCGAATGATGAGGTGAAAGAGAGAGAGATTGTCCAGGTGCTTGAGGGTGCGAAAGTGGATGTATGTGGAATAACTGAAACAAAATGGAGAGGAGAAAGTGTGAGAGAACGGGAGTATGGATGGGGTATATGTGCAGGAGTAGGTGAGAATGAGAGGGCAAAGGAAGGAGTATGTATAGTTGTGAGTAAATGATGGAAGAAGAGCATAAGACAGTATGGATCAGTTGGGTCAAGGATTGTGTGGGTAAAGCTGAAAGTTGGAATACAAATGTGGGCGATTGTGTGTGTGTATGCGCCAACGCAAGATAGTGCTAGAAGAGTGAGAGAAGAGTTCTGGACAAATGTAGAAGTGTGCATGAAAATGTTTGGAAGGAATAAGAGAGTGTTTTTGATCGGTGATGTGAATGGTAAAGTAGGGAATGTGAAGGTGGATGGAATAGTTGGTGAGTGGGGCGTGCCTGCTGAGATAGATTAGAATGGCAGTGCGTTAGTGGACATTTGTGCTGGGAGGGGGTTGGTGACAGCCAATACCCTCTTCAGGCATAAAATGATCCACAGATATACATGGTGAGTGATGAGAAGGGAGGGTGGTGAACTGAATGAAAGGAAGGCAATGATTGATTATGTGTGTGTGGATGAAAGGATGCGAAGATGTGTAATGGATGCAAGAGCTTATAGAGGTTGGGGGAGTGGACTTTCTGACCACTACTTGGTGGTGGCCAGAATTAGGATTCAATTAAGATGGAGGAATAGAAGAGGGGAAAGACGAGAGGAAGGAGTAGTTGCAAGGAGAGTGGAAAGGTTACAAGAGGATGAGAAAAAGGCAGAGTATAAGAGAGAAGTGGAGGAACGATTGGGCAAATATGAACTGGAGCAGATGGGAAACGTGGAAGGTGTGTGTAGGATATTTACAGAAGAAATATGTGCAGCATGTGATGTGGTGTGTGGAAGGAAGAGAAGACGGAGGGAGGTGCAAGGAACAGAGTGGTGGACTGAAGAGGTGAGACAGGCTGTGGCACAAAAGAAAGCATACAATGAATGGATGAGAAATAGGGGCGTGGAAGCAGTTGTGAGGCGGAAGAGAGAGTTATATGTAGAAAGAAAGAGAGAGGTGAAAAGATTAGTAAGAGAGAGTAAGAAGAGAGTGGATGAGGAATTTGGAAGGAATTTGAGTGCAAAGTGCAGGGACTAAGAAAATGTTCTGGAAAGAGGTGAAAAGAGTAAGACAGGGTGGAAGTGAAGTTAGCAGGGGAGTGAAAGATAAAAATGGTAGATTACTAGTGGAGAAGGGAGAAAAAGTGAGCAGATGGAGAGAACACTTTAAGGAATTGTTGAACATAGAGGATGGAAGTAATGCGAGTATAAGTGGCTGGGGAATGGCTGGGAGAAGGAGGGAGGTGAGAAGACAGGAAGAAAGCAGTAGGATAGAAGTTGTGGAAGCAATGAAGAAAGTTAAATCGGGGAAAGCCCCAGGAATTGATGGAGTGTATGGTGAAATGGCGGGAGACAGGGCGACTTGGAGGCGATTTGTTTATGGCCACCCCAAACGGGACTGAGGCGTCTGGGAATAGATAGATAGATAGAATGAAAGTGAAAGTTTCACTCTAGCATGTATGAATACTATGAGTTATGAGAGTGAAGGTGAAAGTGACATTCACTCTCAATGCTAGTATACAGGATGAGAAAGTGAATGCTACGTATTTTACTGAAAGAAATTGAATGCCTACAGTGACAATAAACTACTATTACTGAAGGAAACTTATGGATAAAGACTGAAGATATGTATGTTATATAGTAATAGAAATATAAACTGTGAGTGTTTTTATGAATAATAAATGACAGAACACCAGCAGCGAACTAGCGCAAGTGGGAAGGTCATACGCCCTCGTAATTTTCATTGCTTTCACAGTGTTTTTTTTGGGGGGAGTATGGATTTCAAACTATTTGAGAATCATAGATTAGTGTTTCTAGTGATAATATCAGGCTGTGGTAATCATATTACGGGTTGTTGGGAAGTGTAAAGTGGAGACTTCGTCACCCAATTTCAGAGGTCTCCACAAGTCCTACGGTACTCGACGAAGGCTCAACAAACACCCCAGGAGAAAGCTGAAGGTATGTGCCATAAGCATATATGATTTTAATATTCTAGGACTAATAACTGATTTTTGGCAAATATTTTTAGAGAGTCTGTCGGAGCGCGAATATGCCCGCGGGAGCCGCAAGAAAAAGCAAAACAAGCCCGCGGTTAAACGGTTAATAAACTCTATGGAGAACTTTTCAGTGTAAATCTCATTTAGAGGATCGTAAAATATCTCAGAAGATTATAACACTGGTATAATGCTTTATGCATGAGTAATAATCCCAATAGGATTTTTTTTGAAGGAAGGTATGCCAGCTCTGAGTGGATAATGAACCCACGCTATTCAGTGATCCAACAAACACTGGCAACTTTCAGGAGTTTGTGGGGGCTCTAATCCCGGCAGATTTTCGAAAAGCTTTTTTTTTTTTTTGGCTAAAACTTCTGCATTTTATGGAAAAAAAAAAAAAAAAAAAAAAAAAAAAAAAAAAATGCTCACCTGTGCTTAGAAATGGGCTATCCAGGTGACCCTTTAAACACCTGGTACAGTGTCCTCTGGAGTTGCGCTGCGGCTGTCGCATTTTCGATGGCAGCGGTAACTATCGCAAACCACTCAGAATAGGTAGATATTTGTTCATTTGGTATGAATTTATAAGTAATACAAGAATGTACTGGTTTTCACACAATAATATAGGCGATATAAACATTGTTTCACTCATTGAACACATCAACATACTGAACCTTCCTTGGCGACGTTACCTTCTCATCACTTCTGCTCATTTCTTCCTCTGGTGCCATGTAATCTTTGTCCTCCACATCGTCATCGATTGGAGAATCACTCTCGCCTTGAATTTCATACCGTGGCATGACATGTCTTTACTGGCCAGGTCACTGCTAACATGTGAGTTGCCAAGACAATGGCATGCAAGGGGGGGGAAGTCCTGCAGGATAAGGCGGTGTCACCGCCTGGTGGCGGGTAGAGGAAGGTCTCCCATGTATGCCTACCAAAAATCAGGCACGAAACTAGAAAAATGTGCAAATGATGGACCTCGCAATTGCAAAACATATGGGTACGTTGACAGGACTCAGCATGAAAAAACGTTATAACGTACCCATACGTTAACGGGATGCGGAGGGTTAAGGCACCGTGTCACGGGGTTTTTATAATATCACGGTAATTTTGAAATATAAATGCTTAAATATTATTTAAATTGATAATAATATTCAATAATATTGAAGAGCAGAGACAATGATTGTCTTGCTACATCAAGCAACGATTACTTTACGCTGACTTGCTACGATTCTCTAAGATCGAGAATTTATAAACTTTCTCAACAGTACACAGCAGAGACTAATTACTCACAATTGCTGAATTACTGTACTGTTAGCCTCTGGAGAAAGTTATTTCACCCCTGACAATAAATAACTAATACTAATAATAATAACATCAGGTTCTTGCTGATGCATTAACTCCTGGCACAACGGATTTTAAGTTAATACAACAAGACTGGTCTAAGTACCAGTTATGAAAGCAAACGTTTATGCCAGCTAGGAGCTATATGGAAAATAAGCTTAATTTGGATTAAATGAAACAAGATTTTACTTTACATTGAGCTCAAGAAAGGAACTGTTAAATTTATTAATCACAAAAAAATAAATTTAACGTTACAATTCAAATCAAATTAAATGAGACGCACTCACTCACTCACACAAAAGCTAAATACTTACGCCTAGGAAAAACACCTTAATTAAACTCTTAAACTAGGATTATACAAAAAAGAAATACCAGTCGATGAATGCTATGTATCACCCGAGGGGTGGGAGGACTGGATTAACTGTCTCAGTGGAGATTGGGTGCTAGCGACCTCTCACACTTCTTGGAGCACAGGACCTTCCTCCGTCACAACAAACACTAGACTGAATTCAAATAATGCATAGGCAGGACGCACAAGCTACCGGAAGAGGGCGTGGCTAACGGTTTAGGCAAGCAGAGGCGAACGATAAAGAAACAATTGTATCGCTCAGTAGAGCACTTAGTGACGTGCATTAAATCGGTCACTTTTGAAAGTGACGAATGTTTTGAAAAGTATACTCCGAAATGGAGGGAGAAACGGTTAGCTGAGCGATACACAGTGAGTTTTCCACTAATAGTTCGTGGCTTCTCACAAAAGGGAAATGTCGCGAATTGATTCGTGACACACCAGAACAAACACATACAGCAGTTTGGTGTTCACTACCATTTTTATAGGTGCCTTACCGAGTTCATACACTTAGCCTGTCTTAACACTATTCTGGGCCGATGACATGCCGACATGTCATTTGTTAGCTGACCGATTCTGGGCCAATCACGTGGTGGCATGACAAGTTTTAGCGATTTTTCATGGCTCAAATATGTGGCAACAGGCACAACAATTTATTGAACACGCCAGACTTGCACGAGTATTTCATTGGAAACTCATCCCTGGCCCAGGAAAGGTGTAGTAAAGTTATGTAAGGTTGGCCCAGTATAGTGTTAACTATACCACACCAACTGATTTCTGCTTAGCCAATGACAGATGCTCTCACAAGCAAACCTTTCGCACAATCAACCGATCATGGAGCTTCTCATCAGCTGTTTCGTTTTGTTTATATGTGGTCCAACATGCTTGCATGCATTGGCCTCAATCACCTACTGGTGACTCTCCATGCTGCTCAATCTCTGGCATCCTCCCTATTCAGTCTCTTATCCCTGAAGTCACACACTCTATAACCTCGTCCCAGGTCTTTTTTGGTCTGCCTCTCACAACCCTACCCCCAACATTCACACTTCTCACCTTCTGCACCCAATTATCATCCCCCATGCTCCCCACAAGCCCAAACCATCACAATCTACCCCTCCTCATCACAACACCAATACACTCCAGTCCCATCCTTCCTCTCAACTCTTCCATTGTAAGCTCCCTTGTGTAAATACAAAGTGCATCCATCCACTAATATAGGGAAACAACTATCTCATTAGGCTACTGTATTTATTTGAGTCAATGGCAACATGAAGGGAGAAAGAAATACAGTAAGACCTCATTATAATGGATTAATGAGAGGAAAAGGTGGACAGTATATCTGATATACTTACATTATATAAGACATCTGAAAGGGACCCGTTATACCAGTTCTAGTGTCGATATACTGTATTTGAAAAATGGTCTGGTAGGTACCCAACATAGGACAAATTACAAGATGTAATAAATTAGTACTGGTACTGTATGAGTTTGGCCTGCGTTCCTTGATACAGTGTACAACAGATCAACAGGCAATATAGAACTAATGTTCTCTCTCATTTCAATAGGTAATAATGAAAAGCAGAAACAGCGGGCCTGAGTTTTGTACAGTATTTAACAAATTTGTCCAGCAGGTTGCTGGATGCACTCTCTCTACTGGACCTTGGCTTGGTATATACAAAAAGCTGTCTGGTAGGGCCAAGGAGCCCATTACAGTACTGTATATCCAAAGTCCAGTATAAATGGGTCTAGAACCTGAGATGTTCCATATTTCCAGTGATGAATTAATAAACTGCTGCAACACTGAGAATTTATTTTTGTTTTTTTAACACACATTTATTCTCTTTTGGTGACTTGATGGGAATACAGGTCCCATCAGTGCCATCGATTGCCCTTGGAAAACTACTAATTACAGTAATTCTTTGCTCTATATTATCTCTTGCACTGCTCTAAAATTCTTATCATTTTTTTTTTTTATTCAGCACATAACTAACTTGGATGATTACTCAAACACTAGACTGGCTTAGTCCTGTGGAATGAACAAGTAAACTAAACTGACATATCGTAACTGTACAAAATCTACTCTAACCTGACAAAACCTAATTTTAATGTAAATGCCATAACAGGGGCAGATACCCTCCCCTAACCTAACCAGACCTGACTTTAACTCAGATGTCATAACAGAGACATATAACCTTACCTAACCTAAACACTTCTGACCTAAACCAAATTTAAGGTGGATGTCATATATAACAGAGGGAGATACCTAACCTAACCTAATTTTCTCATGAATGCCATAACAGAGGGAGAAACCCTAACCTAACCTAACTAGATATGGCTTAACCTTATTTCAACATGGATCCCATAACAAAGGGAAAACCTGACCTAATCAGACCTGATCTAACTCAGTTTTAAAGTAGATGCCATAACAAAGGGAGATAACCTAACCTAACCTATGTAGATGCTATAGCAAGGAGAGGTAACCTAACCTAACCAGACCTGACCTAACCTAATTTTAATGCTGATTCCCTAACTGTAGGAGTAAAAGGCCAGAGAAGTACCCCTCCCTCCTCTTTATTTACTTCTATCTATCTCTATTGCCAGACGCCATAATTCTGTAAAGGGTGGCCATTTGACTTTCAGTTATTTGTTTTATGGCGAGGGGCACTAACCTGCACCAAACCACTTGCTGGCGCGTAGGGAGCACATATGGATTGGTTATATGGTTACTACCCAGTGTTGTAAATGGTGTCTTGGCTTACAGGAAACCATTTGGCTTGTCACTCAATGTAAAGCCACCTGTAAAGGAAAGAAAAGCAATAAGATGTGACAGGAAAGATGGAAGAAATAGGAAGAGAGGAGGGCAGGCACAGAAAAAGAATGATAAAGGCTAAGGAAGAAGTAGGCAGCACTACATCTTTACTTACTTAATACACTATACAGTGAGCCTGTGGTGGTAGGTAAGGGTGCTCATTATTCACTCATTTGACATAGAGCTGCCTACTTCCTCCTACTTGTCTATCGTACTATTTCTGTGTGTCCTACTCTCTTCCTATTTCTCCCATCCTTCCTATCACAATTTATTCTTCTTGTTTCCACTTCAAGTGGCTCTACACTAAGTGACAAGCCAAATGGCTTCCTTTAACTCAGGAAACCATTTACAATATTGGGTGGTAACCACACAGCCATATAATGGGGTAATGTGGAGCCTACTATGGTGCCCCTGTTAATTGGGTGGAGATGCAAATGTGGCATCCACCCAGGAACCAAGCCTCCACAATAATCCCTGCATCTTGTTGTGGCAAGGCAGTCAGTGGCATGGGAACACTGGTTCACTGAACGGGAAAGCCGTGCAGGGGCGGTTACTTACCTCTGGTTGGTGGGTCTCCTTGATCAGACAGACAAGGGTTCCACAACAAAAATGACCTTGTGTCCAGTACAGCAACTAGATCAGATAACACTGCCATACTGGACTAAGTTCATACTGAACAAATAATAAACCTTATGGGGAAAATTATTTTGATCATAGAAGACTTTACAATACTGTACTTAAAGAGGGGGGAGGGGGGGTGAAATCTACAGAATGCTGTCAACAATGATAGGCCAAAAAGCAAAAATGCAATTCAACATACAGTATGTATTGAAATACGCTGTGAGTTGGACAATATCACTGCTTAAAATACTATTATGGTGTCAGTACACCGGTGAGCACAGGAAGACTGACACTCAGTGACGTCACACGCAAATGATCGTTTTGATTAGTCACTGTACCTCTCCCAGCCAACACACATTCTCACTGTCTGTGGCACCTCTCTTGGAGCTTCCTGGAAATAGCAACCCCCCCATCCTCACCCCCAAATCACACAGACACACCAACTTGTTGAGTTTTTACTCAAGAGCGATTGACGTGCTTCAGGAGAGAGATGGTTGGGTGGATTGTGTGTACAGCAGACCCTATTTATCCGTGGAATTTGCATCCACGGATTTAAGTTTAAGCGGATGAAACATTTTAATACAGTACTAAACACCGTAACTCAATTTGAAATTGGCACGCAACACGCACTTCTTTTGTTGCTATAGCTAGGATACCCACACCCACAGGCATTCCCACCACTCTGCCAGTCTTATTGTAAACACCAATCAGTTTGTTACTTACGTCGTCGTCGTCGTCCTTCTCATGTTTACAACTCTACTATACTGTACTTCATTGTGTAAGTGAAAAATGGCTCCCCCAAAACAAGTAAAGAATTAAAGCAATCCTTCTGAGCCAGAGACAGAGCGTAAGGTGTTATCTAGAGTCCTGTCAGATGGGTCAGACTAGATTCACAGCTAACCTACAGTGTCGCCACACATCTCGTCGCCTCACCACACTGGCACTGTAGGAATTGCACTACAATCATCGTTGTCATCATACAGCAATCATCGTCATCTATACAGCAATCGTCATCATTGTACGAAGGTTATGAAGAAAACACAGTCTTTTGGTGAGTGTTAATATGTATTTGTAATATCTTAAAGTATGTTTTTATTTTTTCAGGGATGTGCTTAGCTTATGTGGAAATAATATGCCATTTTGTGATGATGACTTGAGTATTCGCGAAATTTGCCTTCCGCGGGGGTCTGTGGAACCTAACCCCCGCGGATAACTAGGGTCTGTTGTACTGTACTTAGATTTGGAGAAGGCCTTCGACAAGGTACCCCATAAGAGACTAATGTGGAAACTAGAGCATATAGGAGGACTGAAGGGGAACCTCCTGGAATGGATGAAAGACTTTCTGGGAGGCAGACAAATGAGGACAGTAATAAAGAATAGGATGCCTGGATGGAAAGAAGTAAGGAGTGGAATCCCACAGGGCTCGGTGTTGGCGCCAGTAATGTTCCTGATTTACATAAATGATATGGTAGATGGAGTGAACAGTTATGCAAGTCTGTTTGCTGATGATGCAAAGATCTTAAGGAAGGTAGAGGTTAAGGAGGATTGTGAAATGCTGCAGGAGGATCTGGATAGGATACACAAATGGAGCCAGATGTGGGAATTGAAATTCTGTGCAAAAAAATGTAAAATTTTGGAAATGGGAAAAAGTACCAAGAGGCCATCACTAAATTATTTGATGGGTAATGAATCGATCACAAAAGTGAGAGAAGACAAAGATTTGGAAGTGCTGGTCCAGGACAGTTTGTCACCTGAAAAACACATTAACAAGACAGTTAGAGAGACGTATGAACTCCTGACTAATATAAGAGAAGCTTATCATTGTATGGATGAGATGATGAAGAAATTGATAGGGGCCATGATTTGCCCCAGGTTAGAATACACAGCAGTAGTGTGGTCCCCAGTCTGGGAGATGTCGTACAGAAAGAGGCTGGAAAAGCTGGATTTGCCTTCCTTAGAAGAAAGGAGAGAGGCAACATGATTGCAGTGTTCCGGACCAGGATGGGAATAGATAAAATTGACAAAGAAGATCTGTTTTTATGGGATTCGAGAGCAACAAGAGGACACGGAACAAAATTGAAGAAGCCAAGCTGCTTGCAAGATATCAAGAAATATAGTTTTCCTTACAGATGTATAGACCTGTGGAATAGCGTGGACAAAGAGATCGTCCAGTCTAAAAAATTAAACAAGTTTAAAGCTAAATTTGACTTACTGAGAAACAGAGACAGGACCCCACGAGCGTAGCTCATTTCCTGTATATCACAATTAGGTAAATACAGTTAGGTAAATACACACACACACCAAGCACATCTGTGGCAGCAAACTGTTAACGTAAGTGTTCTGTACTAATATCTTTTTACATAATATTTGAATGTTGACCATACTGAAGGTAACCAGTACTAAAGAAACATGTGATGGACATGAGACCACTGTACAAAAATGCATTTGCAACAGATGTTTATAGAAGAGAAACTGACTTACACCTGAGCATATTAATTTCAGTGTTGGTCAGTTGGATGTAATTTAGAAAAAATACCCTTCCCACATTGTCTGCTTAAATGGCCCGAAGGTTTTCCCTCTGCTACCTTTGTTAACCATTTCGTGTTTAATGGGTGTGGTGCAAACTTCAACCACTAGTTACCATTCGACGCAGGCTGCATCTGTGCACACATCACCCGCATGTTACCATCCGACGCCAGTAGTGTGGAATGAAATGGCCCATTTTTTTGGTTACAGAATGATTTTGCATCCACTTCTGGGTGAGAACAAAGCACTACTTGCATCCCCGTGTATCCCTCTGCCGCGCTCAACCCACAACACATCCAGCGTCACCCCACTGCCCCAGTCAGTGTGCTATGAGTCTTGCTCAAGCATAAGTTCCTTTCTTGTTCCGTAAAATCATCCCTAACTGACCTACAGTAATTCTTTATACACCAGAATGTAGCCAAGTAAATTCCCTATAACTTTTTCTCAGTAACATTTACCATAAAAATGACATTTCTATGAGAAAAACTGAAGTTAAAAAAAAAAAATAAATTAAGGCATAATTTACATTTGGCTGATCTTTTTTACAACACCATAAGCAAGTGCAGTACATTATTCAGGATTACGGTGAAAAAAAATTGTGATAATCGAAGCATAAATAAGGGTGTGAGGATAAACTGTTTATGAACTATTGAGTGCATGGGCATAGCATGGTGACAGGGGGAGTTTCTCAGTGTGTGGCCTTGGGCGCTGAGGCCCGTGTCCCAAGTGCTCGCTCATGGTAGGACACAGTCTGCGTTGAATGGTAACACAAGGGTTAATTACATATTCCTGTTATTTACTAATGACTGAATATTGGCAGATTTTCTCAGTAAGGAAGAAAACAATTATGGCACATCTCTTCTCACTGTAGCACTTCCATTATTGCTTTAATAACACTGACTTCTGTAGATGAGGTTCAGAAGCTATCATGGGGCCCAGGGATCACATAAACAGTAAATGCACTGTTTCCATGTTGTGGTGTATGTTAATGTATGTACTCCTTGCACTTATCTTGCGACACCAGGTATCACTGCAAGATGGCGGCGCACCCATGCTCTATGAATGACTATATCTGTCCCAGTACCTTATCTTTAGACAATGCTAGGGAATCTGGTGCCTTATATATATTCTGTGAATCTGCCCCCTGGTAGTCTCGTGGGTAAAGGCTGTGAGGGAAATTTATTTATCTTGATACATTTAATTTTTTCCTATGAACAAATCATTAAATTAACCCCTTAAACGCGGATCGTCGCGTTTGCGACGCTCGGCGAAAAGGACATAGTGGCGGGTCGTCGCGTTTGCGATTCTAGTAAATTTTGAATAACCGCGGGCAAGCAGGCTCCAGCTGGTATTGTCTATCAGTACCACCACCCTTTAGCTACAACTAGCATACTTTACCTTTGTACTACTGACCTCAGTTGTTGCCAAGTATCGCGTTCCCCCCCCCCCACGGCCCGGCCAGCCTGGCTGTGATACATGGCAGCGCTCTGAGCGCTCAGAACTGTAAATCTGCGCTCTCCTCTCACAAGCAGTTTATGCTACTAGGAAACGCTTGTTTCCCCAGTTGTAACACTAGCTTTTTTTCTCACGGTTTGCCCCTGTTTAGCATCAGTTTACTGCAGGCTTTCAAAGTGACATTATGGCGAGTTCTAGCTCTTCCCAGTCAGTGCAAGCGGCCGACAGGAACGAGAATAAAGTGGCGGGCGTAAGGCAGAATAAAAAGCGCGCCGTGGTGATCTTTTGGGAAGTAACATGATTGAAAATAATGTAGTATACATGTTTTTAACTGTGAAAATGGAAATGTTTGTTGGGTGACGGGAAGACCGCCGCCACAGTGCATGTCGGCCGTACGCTCCGTTGATTTTAGCCTTATTTTCAGTGCTTATTGTACAAATACGGAATCCTAACTACCTTTACGTTGTAGTATAAAGTTTACTGTGACAGAATGGGGCTGTGGTAGAGGGGAAACCAGGTTGCTGGAGGTGTGAAAGTGAAGATTTGGTTACCCAACTTTGCAAGTCTCCACAAGTCCTTGGGTAGTCCACAAAGGCTCAACATCTGTCTCTGGAGAAAGCTGAATGTAAGTACTATCTGCCATACCAAGTATAACGTTCTAGGGTTAATCTCTGATTTTTGGCGAACATTTTCCTACAGGTACTCAGACCGCGATACAACCCCACCACTCGGGGGGGAACGACTGTGCACGGCTGCGTTTAAGGGGTTAAACAGTGCTTCGTTTGTCCACGCTATTTTCCCTTTAAACCTTTCGAACTATGTAACTGATTCGCTGAACCCTGTAATTAACTGATTAACTGAAGCTGGTTCATCAATGTCTCGTGAAGCCTTGAGCATAAAACAGAACTGATTTCAGTGGGACTGATGAACCTGTCCTCACACTCTCATTGACTTCTGCCAAGAGCACACGTCTGTATTTTCATATGAGTTTACTTTTGCTATTTCTTTTTAAGAGTACTTGATTTAGTGCAGTTTGTTTCAAAAACCTTTTTTTTTTTTTTTTTTTTTTTTTTTTTTTTTTTTTAAACTAAACATCTATCGACTTTATCCTAGTTCAACTGTTTTTGTTGTTGTTGTTTACTGTGTCAGTCCTTTGTAGTTGAGGCCGTACCACAACCTGGCCAAGCGGGGATGCATCCTATTACCTGAGAGTTGTCACCTATGAGCCGAGGAGCTGCCCAAGCACCTGTTGCCTAACTGCCATGTCTTCTACTCCTGTTTAGTGCTTCTCCCTAGCATCTTTTAAAATGACCTGTTCAACATTTCACTGAGCAGTGAGCTGATCTGAAACCGAACTTCTGGGGGATCCACAAGAGTACAGTTGGCAGTGGAAAAGTTATATAACCATTCAAACTTTAGGGGTAGGGGCATGCTCGAGTTTATTCACCCGGTTTCATTAACATTATTTATTTTAACAAATTCTGTGGTAGCTTATTAATCTTCGAATTAAGATTATTGTATTAAAGTTCTCCATCTTTCTGTCTGTGTTTTCTGTAACCCTTCTATAGTGGCAGTGCTACAATTTACTTTTAAACGAACTGTCACGGACTCATCCAAAAAGGCACTCCATCACTTGAATGTGGCCTCTGAGGACTTATGTCCATGAGATGGCTGGAGTTTATGGTACTGGTCACATGATGCCACTTAGGGGGCAGTCAGACTGGTAACCGTCACTTTATGTATCAGAAATGAGTAGCCTAGCCTCGGACCTCTATGAATTTTGTAACAGAGGAAGTGCATGTTTGTCATACACTTACTGTCACAATATGCAAAGAGGTCCCAAGCTAGGCTGTTCATTTCTGACACTTAAGACAAAGGTGATTAGTCTCACTCTCACCTATATGGCATCATGTGCCCAATACTGTAAACTCATCCATCTATCTATCTATCTATCTATTGCCAGACGCCTCAATCCCGTTTGGGGTGGCCACAAATAAATCGCCTCCACGTCATCCTGTCCCCCACCATTTCACTGCCCTGCTCCCAACTCACACCCCCTCTCTCATATACCTCTCCACCCCATCCCTCCATCTCATCCTCGGCCTCCCCTTCCCTCTTCCCCCCTCTACCTCACTCACATACACTCTCTTTGTCAGTCTTTCACCCTCCATCCTCTCCACATGGCCAAACCACCTCAGTGTGTTCCTCATAACACTTCCTATCACATCCACATCCACACCACAACACTCCTTTATATCCTCATTCGTCAGCCTGTCTCTCCATGTGACTCCACAGGCTCCTCTTAAATAATTCATTTCCACTGCTCTCACTCTTGACTTGTGTCCTTCCAACAATGTCCAAGCTTCACTTCCATACATTAGAGTTGGTATCACAATACTGTCATGTAGTAACTTTTTCACTTCCATGCTCACTTCCCTGTTTCTTATCACTGCTTTCAAAGAACCAGCAACCTTTCTTCCCTGCTGTACCCTTTCAAGCACTTCACCCTCCAAACCTCCATCCATCTCATAGATATAAATCCTCATAGGCAACATTCAGGTGGAGTGTCTTAACCCACTAGGCTACCAGGGGGAAAATTCACAGAACATCCACATCCACACCATAATGCTCCTTCACTTCCTCATTTGTCAGTCTATTTCTCCAGAAGAACGTGTGGAGTTGCATGAAGAGACAGAGTGACAAACAAGGAAAGGAAGGAGTGTTGTGGGGTAGATGTGGATGTGACAGAAAGCATTAGGGGTTTGGCCATGTGGAGAGGATGGAGAGTGACAGACTAATGGAGAGAGTGTATGTAATCAAGGTGGAGAACGAGACCAAGGATGAGATGGAGGGATGGAGTGGAGAGGTATATCAGAGAGGAGTGTGTGAGTTGGGGGGAAGGCAGTGAAATGGCAGGTGAGAGGGTGACATGGGGGCAATTTGTTTGTGGCCACACCTTATGGGATTATGGCATCTGGCTGTAGATAGAAATAGATAGGAAGTGCATGTGTGTGGGTGCAGCTCCAGTTTAACATGAATTTTCTTCAAAATTAAGCTTACCAGTGAGGAAAACTGGGCTAAGGCAAGTTCATTAAATGGTGTTGAGGCTCCGAGGTAGAAAAATCAGTGCAAAAAGTGACCCACAGAATTATTAACCCCTTCTTTAGCAAATTTCCGAAATGTGTACCCCTGTACTCAAAATGAAATATCAGCAGCGGTACCGAATAAATCGTGAGTATCAAGACACTCATGATCATTATAGGGGCCTATTGGGCTTCCTCTTCCATGATATGGGTGCTTTGTGATCTCATGTGTGATGACATATGGTAACTGTCACTGATGCCGCACTCCCCTGCCATATGCCCCTACCATGGGACATAGTTTTACAAAAATGACTCGGATATTTTGTATAGGTCATTGTACCCTATATATTTTGAATTTGGTATATATAATGCCCTATAACATGTGATATAATATAGCCAGATAATGCTTCTTGGTATGGGGACTCTCGCTAGCTTAGCAACAGTGGTGGTATCGCGGGAAAATGGGTGGGAACACACCGTACTGTTTTTCAAGCAGCCGCACATGTCAGTGCTTTTGGATTTACTTCAGTGCCATGGCGTCCTACGACAATTAATCTGACTTGGATAGAGACTTAGAAGTGTCTGACGATAACAAAACAGAATCTGACATAACTGTGAGCGACTCTGATGAGGAGTACATGACCGAGAATGACAGTGAAGTGAGCGATAGTAGTAGGGAAAGTGATACTGATTCTGGTAACAGTTTGGCCTTGAAGCGCATCACCCCACTCCCACCTACTTTTGACCTGCCTGCCACCTACCTCATTCTTCATACTTACAAGGTAAATAATACAATCATTATTCTCTTCCCTATTCATTGATTTATATCTCTATCTACTATATTTATCTGTATATTGTATGTTTACTAAATCAATTGGTTAGACATGTAATATTGTTATGTACATTATTTTAACATATCAAAAACACATCTCGTGGTCAATATCTACTTACCAGTACAAAAATAAATAATATAAAGCAAATAGAAACGATGTAATGATAAAATAAATACTACCCCACGAAAGAGCCACACCTGGGGGAAATTTTCAGTTTCATGGGGGTGGGGGGACGACAACGACTGAGCAGGGGAGGGAGGGGGAATGCGGTAACAAAGGGGTTAAAGGAAGAAAAATTGATCACTCTACCACGATGGCAGACTGACAAAAGAAATCCAAACAAATGTAGAGGCCCCCCTAAGTCCACAGCCAAACAACTGAGACAAGATATGTCTTAAGAACCTAGCACAGGATCCAAGAATGGACTACAAAATAGGGGTAAACCTAACATAAACAAAACTATGGATGATCAAGAAAGTGGTGGAAGTATTAACAAAGCCTGTTCAGAGGACTCCATGTTGGAGGACAGTGATTGGATGTGTGATGGGTGTTCACAGTGGTATCATCCAGAATGCCAGGACCTACCACCAGAAGTATTTTATTTCTTAGCTGTGTCTGGAAGACCCTTTGTTTGCGATGTGTTTTCAAGAGATATCAAAGTACTGTTAAAGGCTAAGAACTTTTTAAAAGAGATAGGAAGTAAAATGAAAGACCTAGAACAAAAAATGGCATTGTTGAACTCTACGTTAGAAATACTGGAAGTGAAAACTGACTAATAGTGAAAGTGAAGAATTCAAACCTAAAGTGTGGAAGGAATTAAATCGATTTAAAGCTAATGAAGAAGAGAAAGTTAATGGAAAGAAAAATTTTCTTCTGCAAGGGTTTACAGAAGCTGCAGCTAATGACGAAGAAAACCATAGTGATGTACAACTAGAACAACAGATTGCAGCACAAACTGGGAATACTTAAACTGTAGACATCAAATCAGCCACTATGGAAGGTTAAATCATCCCAAAGATAAAGCAAATCTTTGCCATTCAAAACCAAGACTGCTTAAGGATGTGCTCAACAGGGAAGACATTAAATGGAAAACACAGGAAGGGAGTGGAAAACTGAGCAATGTTTATAAGATAAACACATCAAGATATTCCCAGATAGAACACTCAAGAAGAGACTAGCCTACAAAGAACTTGCCCAGGAATGAGATGCAAAAAGCCAAGTGATAAACAAGGAACAAAGCCATGGGAAAAAGCTGGTTATATCAAAGGGAAGACTGAAAGAAATGATGGTTGATAGCTCATATGAACAGCAAACCCAATCACTGTCCTAAAATGCCTGCACACAGACGTCAATGGTGTAAACAAGATACAGCAATCTAATGCATTATGTGTAAAAGTTAGTAATCAAAAACCAAATTGAGGAGAGATGCTGCATTCCAGTTTTATTAATACATGTACTGTACATGCAGAGTGTACAAAAAAGAAATGGAAACCCTAAGCGGTAGGGATGTTCTTCTAGCTTGCATGGACTTGCATAGTGAAAATTTTACTGAATATGTGTGGGAGAAAATAGAAACAGTGGCTTGCAAACTTTCATAGAATGACAGAAAATCACTTCTAGCATGCATGAGCAGACCCCCCAGGATCCTTAGCTGAATACAATTCAAGATACTGGCCTCTCTGAAAAGAATAAGCAATGTACAGTACAAGTGGACCAGGCAAACTCTTTCGCCTTTGTCTGTCAACTTGTACCCTTCCTTCTTGCTGGAAGTTTGCTCTCATTCAGCCAGTCCCAAAGAAGGGTGACCATTCCCAACCCTCTAACTATCGTCCAATTGCTTTAACATCCTGTATCTCAAAAGTTTTCGAGTCTGTTCTTAATAGAAAAATTTTAAAGCATCTTTCCTATCACAACCTTCTTTGTGATCATCAGTATGGGTTCCGTCAGGGACGCTCCACCGGCGATCTTCTCATCTACCTTTCTGACTCCTGGTCATCCTCCTTTCGGGACTTTGGTGAAAGCTTTGTCATTGCACTTGACATCTCTAAGGCTTTCGATTGAGTCTGGCATAAATCTTTAATTTCCAAACTGCCCTCCTACGGTTTCTATCCTTCTATCTGTGCCTTCATCTCTAGCTTCCTTTCTGGTCGTTCTATAGCCGCTAGTGTAGACAGCCATCGTTCTTCTCCTAGATCTATTAACAGTGGTGTTCCTCAGGGCTCTGTCCTATCACCAACTCTCTTCCTTTTATTCATCAATGACCTTCTACGCTGTACATCTAACCCTATCCACTCATACGCTGATGACTCCACCCTTCACCTTTCTATTCGATTCCTGCAACGTCCATCTCAGCTGTTACTTCAACAAACAAGGGATGAGGCTATGGCACACCTAATGTCTGACTTGGCTCATATCTCTAACTGGGGTAAAAATAATCTTGTTGTTTTTAATGCATCAAAGACTCAGTTTTTGCACCTATCAACCCGACAAAATCTTCCACAGGTATACCGACTTATGTTTGATAATATTCAGCTTAATCCTGAATCATCCTTGAACATACTTGGGGTTTCATTTACTCGGGACTTGTCTTGGAAAGATCATATTACATCTCTTGTAAAATCTGCTTCCAAGAGATTGGGTGTGCTAAGCCAACTCCATTCCTTCTTTACCCCTGCACAATTGTTGACTCTATACAGGGGTTTTATCCGCCCCTGTGTAGAGTACAACTCTCATGTGTGGGGAGGCTCCCCACATACAGCTCTTCTCAATAGGGTGGAGTCAAAGGTTTTTCACCTCATTAACTCTCCTCCTCTTACTGACTCCCTTCAACCTTTGTCTCTTCGCTGCACTGTTGCATCTTTATCTCTTTTCTATCGCTACTTCAATGGTCACTGCTCCTCTGAACTGTCTGCATGCATTCCTCCACCCCTATGACGGACGCGTAGCACCCGTCTAGCAGCAAGCTCTCATCTCTTTTCTGTCCAACTCTCTAATGCAAGAGTTAACCGTTACTCCCAGTCCTTCATTTATGCAACAGGTCAACTCTGGAACTGTCTCCCTCTGTCTGTATTTCCTACTTCCTATGATCTCCAGTTTTTCAAACGCAGTGTGTCCAGGCATCTGGAAATGATCGGATCTTGAATTTGGCTCTCTCTTATATTTTGTTTTCTCTTGGAAAGAATAGTTTTGCAGGCTCGTTTGCCTTTGGTTCCTTCTTCCTCAAAAAAAAAAAAAAAAAAAAAAAAAAAAAAAAAAAAAGGCTCTGATTTGCAGGAATTTTAATTTTTAAGAAATCAACTGGGCAAACAGACATGTAGCAGGTAGCATCCATTATACACCGATAAATTTCTACAAGACATACAATGACACCTTCTTGTATCAACATGTCATGGAATTCACCCACGGTCATGGAAGTATTTGCCCTGACTCCTAGATCTCATCCTTATGAACAATCACTTAGAAGTGGACAACATAGGAGTACAAAACACTTATGGGCACCACTGATCACAATGTACTCACTTTCAACTTTCAGGTAAAGGGAGGGATTGACAGTGAGACAGATTAGCAACCAAAACTGATCTCTTTCAAGCGTGACTACCAAGCAGCCAATAATCTTTTCAAAGCTGTCAAGTTGGCAAGGAAGCTCAGTGATCTTTCAGTGGATGAGATGTGGTACAAGTTCCCGCAAACACACAAAACTGTAGTACAGTACAGCTCTCTGTCCTGGCAAAACTCATAAGGCTGCATGGAAAAAAAGTGAAACCAAAGTGGATGATGCAGCGGGTGACTGACAAAATTAACAAGGAAGACACATAGAGAAGATAAAGAAGAAGAAGAACTGGCCTAAGATATACGGTATGACAGATACTGCAGGTCCAGGAATGAAGCCCCAGCAGTAGTCCATGAAGCCAAGTAACTCTATGAAAGAAATGTACGGTAGTCAATAAAATTAAATCCAATCCTAAAGCCTTCTACCAAAAGCAAAACTACAATTAAAGATGTTATCATGCTGATGAAACTGATGAAGCAAGACTGATCACTCAGTTCAACAAACTAAGAGGGCCGCGAAGAGCTGAACAGAGACTTGCGGCAAGTATTTGTACATCAGGGACCCGAACCCATTCTTGGATGAGTGATCCCTTTCTTGGATCAAAACTCACTGAGACAGATCTCACTATAGAGGAAGTGAAGGAGGCCATCTGAGCACTCTGACAACTCTGCCCTGGCCTGATGATGTTCACTCAATGGCACTGAAGGAATGTGTATCCAGTCTCAATATACAAATGAACATTAAATACCAGCACATATGCAAAGGACCGGAAAACTGCCACAATGTATGTGCTTGCAAACTGAGGAGTAGCCAGTGGCCACCAGATAATATAATTACGACCTCAGTCAATTACTCCTGCCTCACACAGTTACATGTTTTCTAAAACCCCTTCCATGATATTTAGTGATGACCAGTACATACATTCTTCAATATTGTAATCATTGGTTTTTATACCAGTTGTCTGCATATGTTTTACTTAGTAAAATACTGCAGAACAGTTACTAGAATCCATAAAACGACACGTGGTCTGTCAGCATTCATCACATAATATTAGAAATCTCCCTGCATGTTTAATTGGAAACACTTATCATTTAGAGGGGGTTGGTGATAGCCAATACCCACTTTAGACACAAAATGATCCACAGGTATACATGGCGAGTGATGAGAAGGGTGGGTGGTGGACTGAACGAACGGAAGGCAATGACTAATTACGTGTCTGCGGATGACAGAATGAGAAGGTGTATAATGCATGCAAGAGCATACACAGGGTGGGGGAGTGGACTTCTGACCACCACTTGGTGGTGGTGAAAGTCATGGTTCAAATGAAATGGAGGAATAAGAGGTGGGAAGGACAGGAGGAAGTAGTCCATACAAAGAGGGTAGAAAGGTTGCAAGAGGATGGAAAAAAGGCAGAATATAAGAGATAAGTGGAGAAGTGACTGGGTAAATATGATTTGCAGCACATGGGGGAGGATACTGTATTGTTAAGAGAAGATGAAGGGGAGCTGCAAGGCTTGGTGAATGAGTTTGGGAGAGTGTGTAAGAAACGGAATCTAAAGGTGAAGGTAGGGAAGAGTAAAGTTATGGTCTTCAAGAGAAATGAAGTCACTGAATGTACAGTGAGGTTGGATGAAGAAATGGAAACTGTGAGTGCATTTAAGTACTTGGGTAACGCAATGAGTAAGGTACGAAGTTTGGTGGGTGATGTGCTTGAATGGGTACAACAAAGAAGAAAAGTTGCCAGTTCTTTGAAAGCAGTGATATGAAACAGGGAAGTGAGCATGGAAGTGAAAAAGTCACTGCTTGACAGTATTGTGATACCAACTCTAACATATGGAAGTGAAGCTTAGGCCTTGATGGAAGGACACAAGTCAAGAGTGACAGCAGTGGAAATGAGTTATTTGAGGGAAGCATCTGGAGTTACACGGACAGACAGACTGACAAATGAGGAAGTGAAGGAGCGTTGTGATGTGGATGTGGATATGACAGAAAGCGTTAGGAGAAATACACCGAGGTGGTTTGGCCAAGTGGGGAGGATGGAGAAAGACTAACGAGGAAAGTGTATGTGGGTGAGGTGGCGGGAAGAGCGGGACGGGGAGCCCATGGATAAGATGGAAGGATGGAGTGGAGAGGTATATGAGAGGGGGATGTGAGCTGCGAGCAGGGCAGTGAATTGGATTGGGACTGGACAACATGGAGGCAACTTGTTTGTGGCCACCCCTTATGGGATTAAGGAATCTGGCAATAGATAGATAGACAGATAGATCATTTAGTTATTCAGGATATTAATCTTTCATCTGGCAAATGCTGAAGTGAATGGACTGACTATTAGTTAAAATATATATATATATATATATATGAGGCTGAAATCATACGAAGATGAAGCTGCCACCCGAAATCACAAGTACTGATGTTTCCAGGAAGACAACAACAAAACTTAACGCAGGCGTGCATATAATTTTCATCGGATCCCTATAATTATTTTGTGGCCAAATGACATGATGTTATCATTATATTGTATATAGGGACATATCAGTATGTCTGAAATTTTTATTTAATTAACTATATTAAAAGACAAGACTGAGCAAGTGAATAATCAATTTTACACCATGAACAATACAGTATCTGTCCCAAGATTTAGACGGTATATTAATTTAGGGACTCCCTTCAACTTTACCATACTGAAACTTGTTTTCCTCAGTTTACTGAGTAAATATGTTCTTAAAATTACACTAATGAACAAAGTGATAAAGGAAACACACAAAGCAGTAGTTTAATTGAATGTAATTTTATTTTTCAAATTAAGTTATCAGGTGAAGACTGGCAACTCTTGGGAGTCTGTGAAAGCTCTCATCTTCAAAAAGGAGGGACAGAGAGGACTCCCTCAAATTATCGACCTGCCAGTCTCACTTCAATCTCCTGTAAGATCCTCGAAAAACTACTCAGGATAAGGATTGAGGACCTTGAGAGGAGAAGAATTTTGAGTGATCATCATCATGGATTAAGGTCCAAAAGGTCTCGTTTAGCTTAGTTGTAAAAATGCTTTGAAGACAGAAAATGCCCTGGACAAAGGAGGCTGTGCACGTTTATTACATATCTTCCAAAAGGCCTTTGACACACTGCCCTACAAACAAGTGATAGCCAAGCTTCAGGCAGTAGGGCCTGAAAACAAAGCGCTGGACTGCATAAAAAGTTTCCTGCTTAACCGGAGGCAGAGGTTGTGTTAAGAGTTCATATTCAGATTGGAGGAAGGTGTTAAGTGATGTACTGCTGGACAGCATCCTTGGTCCTCTCCTACTCCTGGTCTACGTCAATGACATAGCTACTAGAGGAGACTCAGTCTTGTGAGAAATTATTAGGTGACAATGCAAAACCGTACAGGGGAGTCTGAGATCCACCTGACAAAGAAATCTTTCAGTTAGACACACTCAAAAATGTTTACTTACATTTAATGAAGCCAAATGCAAGAAGATGCACAATGGCAAGGGCAACCCAAATTATGACTACCTTATGAATGACATTCTCCTTTAGAAAATAGAACAGGAAAAAGATCTTGGGGTCCAGGCTGACTTCAAGCACAACTCATCCTTTAACATCTACAAGACAGCTGCAAAGGTAAAGTCTGGTGGAGAGGATTAAAAGAACCTTCACACGTGTAGTTGCAGAAATGCTTCTGACACTGTATAAAACCACTGTCTGTCCCCACTTGGAGTATGCAGCCCAAGCCTGGTCCCCATACATCAAGAGGGACATTGGCAAATTAAAATGGGCAGTGACATGCCCTTAAGCTCGGACCTATGCAGACAGACTTATTGCCTTGAAACTAACAACACTTGAAAGAAGAAAGAAAGGGAGATATGACTTATACCTTCACAATCTTAGAGGGCTACGAGAATGCCAGTGCTACTCAATTCTTCCAGAGTGATGTGAATACCATCACCCGAGGATACACCTTCAAAATGAAGAAACCAGAACACAGAATAACAAAGACAAACTCTCTGGCTCACGAGTACAGTAATCAACCGCTGCCGTGCTCATCGCCTCACATGAGGTGATATGCAGGGCCCTCCATGGCCATGCTGATCACCTCATATGAGGCAATGGGTCTTCGCGCTATAATTTCAAGAATGAGGAAGCATCAGTGGTTTCCACAGGAATGCTGAGTCTCCCTCTTCACCATCAGAACAGTTGCCAAGCCCTGCCACACCGCATTTGCCAAAGAACGCGTATTTAGTAATTCAGATATGCTGGCCACCCCTGGCCACGCTGATCGCCTCATATGAGGCGATGGGTCTCCGGACCATAATTTCAAGCAGGAGGAAGTGTCAGTGGTTTCCATGGGAACAATGAGTCTCCCTCTATGCCATCTGAGCAGCTGCCATGCTCAGCCACACAGCAGTTGCCAAATATGGCATATTTAGTAATTCAGTTCTTGTTCGTAGCCCAGCAATGGAGGATTCACACCCATCTACCTCCCAAGGTGCTGGCGACTTATCGCCACCCTCACACCCACCCAAGAGGCATAAATTACAAAAAGACAAGAGTGATGAAGAGACTGAGCTCAGAAACACTTGATCTGATGACAGAAAATTAACTTAATACAGTATACAAAAGTCCGAAAACAATGACTCAGTGAAGGTAACTGGGTTGATAAGAATCAGTGTTGCAGGGGTTAAAATGTGGAACAGTCTACCAGAAAATGTAGCTAAGAGTGCTAGTGTCAATGTTTTCAAGGGTAGTTACGACTGTTAAATTGAGAGTGGAGATTTTGTAACGGTGTATGAAAGTGTGTTTTCAGGTATGAAGGGGATACATCAATAAAGGGGGAAAACATGATTCCATAAAGGATACGATGTTATATTAGGTTAGGATGAGTTTGGTTAGGTTAACATAAGTTAGGATGTTACGATACACAAGGCTGGTTTATGAAAATTTATGTTAAATTTGGACAAACAGGCCCTGATAAGGGTAATTTTATCAAAAAATGGTGTACTGTACTACAATGGCGTCTCCCGGTGCAATAATTTTGTTAAAAAATGGTGCTCTTCGATGATGTCTGTCGAGTGTGACGAAATGCTGAATTGGCATTCATTTACCAAATTGGCATTGAACTGCCACTCTTAAGTGGAAAATATTTTAATTTTCATCACCAAGTACGTTCTTACACACCTCATTACCTGAAATCTGGTCAAAAAATTGTGTTTAACTCCAGTATTAATAAAAAATCAGGATTCAGAGCGGAAACAAGCTAAAAATGGTGGATATTTCCCCATTAGATTACCAACACACCTTGACAAATTTCTGTTTTACACAAATATTGATTAAACCCCAGATGGCCGTGGGTTCAGAAATCTGCGTGCATCCCAGGCCGGCCCCACAACCATTTTTTTCAGTTCTAAAATTGATTTCTTTTTCTTTCAGATGTGAAAAAAATCATCTTGCACACCTGGGACCATATTTATCATTAGCTGTGAACATTCACAAGGGGCCTTGTGAATTCGCAAGCCAGTGAACCGTTCACAAATCTGTGAATGACTGTGAGAGTTATTCATCAAGCTTGTGAATCGCTCCCAACGCTGTGAACCAACCACAACAATGAAGGAAGTCTACTAACTGTTTGGAGCACTTTTAAGGACTTGGGAATTGTTCACACGAGGCAAGTCTGCGACAGCATGAACTTAAACGGTCGACTTACGCATCTGCCAACTAAGGAAATTTCGACAACAGAAAGACTTCCTCAATGACTATGATGACTGAGAGTTAGTAAAACATACCATTTAGACAGGGAATGAATTATATTTGTGACAGACTTTGTGAAAAATGAGATAACTACACACGGTGATGTAACGCAGTCTCCCCTGAGATGAAACTTGCTATGAACTTTCAGTATTTGGCAAAACTGACAAAATGCAGCAGTGCAATGAGAACAATTTTGGCTTATCACAATCAACAGCCAGCTGAGTGATCGCACAGACATTTGAAGCTCTAGTTACACCAGAAATAAGAATAATTCATTTTGAAACAGATACTTGAAATATTCAAAGAAAGCAGGCAAATCATTCTAGGAAAGTAGGTAAAATGAACACAACTGTTAACTTTTTTAGTTTTCTGATCAGATGGGCATGTCAGGAAAGGAGTTTGTGCACTTGTAACCCACAGTGTAAACACAAAGATGCAAACAAATACACCTGGTACAGACGGAAAGTAGACAGTGGTGAAAGGAACCTGACTATGTTCTTGTGGAGAGAAAGATGCTTGAGTGTCGTGGATAACAGAGCGATTAGAGGACGACTGCGAGGTCTGTCTGATCATATGATTGTGGTATGGAAGATTAAGCTGAGACCTGTGAGGAATGAGAGAGAGAGAGAGAGAGAGAGAGAGAGAGAGAGAGAGAGAGAGAGAGAGAGAGAGAGTGCTCAGGGGGAAAAAGTGTGATAAAACTAAGAAACAAACAAGTGGCTGATGAATATGTGGAGGAGCCAGATGCAGTAGATAATGATACAGCGTGGTGGGATAATGAGGCTGAAGAGTAGTGGAGGAAAAAGAGGGAGAAGTGGCTAGAGTTGATGCAGAAAAGGGACTCAAGTGAAAGATAAAAGCATACTGACAGAAAAGCATCAGAGACACTACTATGAGGAGGGGGGGGGGGAAGTAGGTAAATGAGGATCTTGGAAAAAAAACAAAAAAACATAAAGTACTGAAAATAGGAAACTCTTCTGGAAAGACGTGGAAATGAAGTAAGGAGCAGAAGGAAAGAATTTTTCAAAAGGTTGATGAATGGAAATCATGAGAGTAAAGAGGCTTTGATGAGTAGAGAAGGAATTTAGATACTGTACTTTGGTTATCTCACTTTATCCTTTTTTTTTTTTTTTTTTTTTTTTTTTTTTTCCCTGGCTATCTGCCAGTCCACCCTGGCTCACCCCACTTTGAGGTCAACAACTGGCAGTTAAAAAAAAAAAAAAAAAAAAAAAAAAAAAAAAAAAAAAAAATATGTAATGCTTTTTAACCTGCCTTGTCCCGGAGACGTGAATTCACGTCCTTACATGATGTGCACTCATATCCCGGAGACGTAAATTAACGCGGCAACATTGCAAGGTCCCTAATTTGCACAATTTTCAATTTAATTTGCACAATTTTCAATTTTTGCGAGTGATTTTTGGCACATATACACAGGACACCTTCCTCTACAAGATGCCAGGCAGGGACAATGCCTTACCTGGCATGACCTCCTCCCCCCCCTGCATGCCCTTTTCTCAGCAATTCACCTGTTACCAGTGACCTGGCCAGTAAAGCCATGTCATGCCACGGTATGAAATTCAGGGCCAGAGTGATTCCCCAATCGATGACAATGTGGAGGACAAACATTAGAGGAAGAAACAGTCAGAAATGATGATCAGGTAATGTGGCAAAAAAAAAGGTCAGGAATGGTGATGAGTTAGTAAGTGAAACAATGCTTATAATGCCTATATTACCGTTTGAAAACCAATATACTCTCGTACTACATATAAATTCGTACCAAATAAATAAATAAATACCGTTTATGAGTGGTGTGAAATAGTTATCCTCCCATAGAACTCGTTTTCTTTGCAGCCAGCCTGATAGAAAACCCTGTAAGGTAAGGAGGTACTCCTACCTGGATCGAGTATTTTAAACCTCAGGTGAGCGATTTCTCTATGAATTTTCGGTGTTTCTCACCAAAAGCGGATGTTTGAGCCAAAAAAAAACAAAGGTCCAAAAACGTCGGGACTGGGGCGTACCACTGCCCAGAAAACATCGGGATGGGGGGGGGTTAAAGTAACTGCTATTTTAATCACACTTTTATTAAACTTTTGTCTCATCTTACATGTCAGGACATACTTGCCTAGCCCCGGATTCCTACACCCCTTATGGGGCGACATACAATTGGATAATGGATGGATGGATGGGGAAAAAAAAAAAAAAAATTATTTATGGAAGAGGGGGAGAGAAGTGTAGATGAGATGTGGGAGGATGTGAACAAAGTTTTGCATGAGACTGCTGAATGTACGATTGGAAGGAGACATAGATTCAGGAGAAAGAAATGGATGTCAGAGGAAACGTGGGATATGATAAAAAAGAGAGGTGAGGCTAAATTGAGGAGTGAGATGCAATGCGTTGATGAACAAGAGATTGAATTAGCAAGAGCTGCGTACTGGAGTTTGAATTCAGAAGTAAGAAGGTTAGCTAGGAGAGATAAAAGAAGATGTGTGGATGAAAAGGTTGCAGAGACTGAAATCTTAATAAACAAAAATGATGGACAGAGTCAAAGAATAGCATATGAATCGATTACAGAACTGAGTGGTAATGCAGGTAAACGCAAGGAAATACCAGTTAGAGACAGGGAAGGAAATTTATTGACCAAAAATGGAGATATTAAAAATAGATGGAAAGAGCATTTTGAGACAGTTCTTAATAGACCAATACCACCAGAAGAGGATATACCGTCTGCTCAGGAAGATTTAAATATAGATACAGGAGAGTTGAGGCTTGCAGAAGTGGAGAAAGCATTAAAACATTTAAAGAATAATAAGGCACCAGGGGAGGATGGTTTATTTCCGGAAATGTTTAAAGTGGAGGGGGATAGATTAATAATGATCTTGACCAAGCTATTCAATAAGATATGGGTGACGGGGTTACTACCATCAGTTTGGAAGAATGGTGTAATTGTTAAAGTTCCGAAGAAGGGAGACCTGAGTGAATGTGGTAATTGGAGGGGAATCTCTTTGTCACCGATAGCTTTGAAAGTTTTCAGTAGAGTGTTGTTAAATAGGTTGGAGCCGGTGGTTGAGGGTATTCTGAGGGATGAACAGGCTGGTTTTAGAAAGGGACGTGGTTGCAATGATCATATCTTTATAGTTAGGCATTTGATGCAGCAAGTTAATGAAATGAGAGTACCGTTAAGTCTTTGTTTTGTTGATTTTGAAAAGGCTTTTGATAGTGTTTCGAGAGAGACTATGGGGAAGATCATGAGACATTATGGAATACCAGAGGAGTTTGTGAGGGTCATTATGAACATGCATGAGGATACATTTTGTAAAGTGATGGTTGATGGTTGTCTGAGTGATTCGTTTGAAGTCAAGTCCGGAGTAATTCAAGGTGGTGTTCTATCGCCTTTACTATTTATATTGGTCATTGATTACATTATGAAACGCGTTGGAACAGAAACCGGTGCAGGTATACTTTGGGGAGAGAACAGGAAACTTTTGGATTTAGATTATGCAGATGATATAGTTTTGATTTGTGATGGGCCAGAAGAGATGCAGAGAGTGTTGGACTGTTTGGTGAGTGAAGGTCGCAAGGTGGGTTTGGTTATTAATTGTGGAAAAACTGAAATAATCAATATGAATATGGAAAATGCGCAGGAATGTGTAATTGGAGGTATGGTTGTAAAGCAAGTTGATAGGTTTAAATATTTAGGTACTTATTTAGCCAAGGATGGTTCTTTGAACTTTGAATTCAAGGAAAGGTTAAAGAAGGCTAATCAGGCAATGGGAATGCTTAAAAATATTTGGAATAATAACAATTTTTCTGTGCATACAAAAATCAAACTTTATAAGGTAATGGTTAGGAGTATCTTAATTTATGGACACGAGTCTTGGTACAGCACAGTGACTATGGAGAATAAATTCTTGGTGTTTGAAAATAAAGCACTTAGAAGAATATTAGGAGTTAAGTGGTGGGAAAGGATACCAAATAGTAGAATTAGAGAAATAACGGGAGTGCAGCCAATCGATGAATATGTTAGATTCTCACGATGGAAGTGGCTAGGACATGTGTATAGGAGACAGGGAATAGTACGAGGTACACCAGGGTGGGTGGCACTTGGTAGGAGAGGTAGAGGAAGGCGAAAAGAGACGTGGGTGAGGACAATGAGACGGGAAGCTGGAGATGAGTGTTGGGGAGATCTTGAGGAGTTAGCACAAGATAGGATGTGGTGGTGTGAGTTCATCGAGGCCCTATGCATCCCCGAGGGTGCCACAGGAAATGATTGATTGATTGATTGATTTATCTATTGTGTAATCAAGTCAAAGACAACATCAGCATACTGTTTTTATAAATATAATGATCATATTCATGCTAACTTTAGCATTCCTCCACTGATTGCAAGGTACAAGGTTTTGACTCATGGGCGGCGTTCACAAGACTATCATCTATCTATCTATCTATTGCCAGACACCATAATCCCATAAGGGTAAATAACTCCTATGAACATCTCACAGGAGTGAAATGTTTTGGAGCTTGGGAATGGAATCTTGTGAAAGGGGAAGGCCAGTATGACTAATATGGCCCCTTGCAATGTGTTTTTGAGCTTCCTAAATCCATCCTGTGATTCTCTATGATTTGCAGAAGAATTAATAAAATTATGGCACATGTGCCATTAACATGTAAGCATATGGGTGAAAACATCTGAGATGAAGTGACCGCCCAAGTGCCTGGGATGGTAGAGTAGGGTCGTGTAAACATACCAGTGACCTTTGTTCCCTTCCCATACTTTTTCGCAGTTTTTTATAGCTCATGCTAATTCGACATCACCGGCACTGGTACAGTAAAATGTCATTTGACACCAGCAGCTATTGAGGGGTTGTGCAATTAAATGTATTTACAGTGTAAATCAAGTTATACAAAACAGAAATCTAAACAGAAATCTGTCAAGGCAAGTAGTTAAGCTAAAGGCAAAACATTTTCACTAACTTTATCAAGTTTTTGCTCTGAATCCTGATTTTTTATTAACTGTTAAATTAGAGACATTTTTGGACCAGATTTCAGTTAATTAGGTGTGTATGAACCTATAGTGATAAAAATTATAATATTTTCCAATTAAAAGTGCTGTGCTGATTCAGTAATTCACCACACCCACAACTATCTGCCTTTGCGCACCACAAGATGCCATCTGCTCGCCTTTGGTGCAGTTAGGGACTGTAAACAAACATCACTTTTCAAATGCTTTTCACTATATTCAAAAGAAATAAAAAACACTGAAAATGCAATCATAAAATACAATACTCAAAGACTCCTTCCCCCCTTAAAAAAAAAAAAAAAAAAAAAAAAAAAAAAAAAAAAAACTGCAAAATAAGGTGGTCATGTGTCTCCTTAACGCGCCCCGTACCCACAACGCACAGTGCACGTTGCAACTTTTTTTCATGCTGAGTCCCCACAATGTATGGTGTATGTTTAGAAATTGCAAGATCCGCTGTTTGCACATTTTTCAAATTTCACGCATGATTTTTGGTACATATACTGTACACAGGACACCTTCCTCTACCACACTTTACACCTTAATACATTTTAGTACTGTACATTACTGATACTGTGTGTGCTTCAGATAATACTAGGTTTGCTATAACAGTATGGCCTGTAAATATGCAATAATAGGAAGCTCACTACAACAGTGAGGCCTGTAAAAATGTGATAAGTTATATAAGGTGGAAACTGGTATAATGTTATTGGAAAAGTATAATGTAAGTTGAAAAATAGAATGTACGTTGAAACAACAGTCATAGTGAGTAAACTGTGCAAGAATTCGGCAATTTTCATGTGTTCGTGAATAAAACAACACACACTGCCTAAATTTTTATGTGAAAACCAATATATTCTTGTACTACACGTAAATTTGTGCCAAATTAATATCTACGTGTTTTGAATGGCTTCCAATAGTTACCCTACCATAGAAAACACGACAGTAGCAGCATAGCTATAGAAAACACACTATCAGGTGGTCAGAGGGTCACCTGTCTAGACCATTTTTAACCACAGGTGAGCACTTTCTTGTAATTTTCTATTGTTTTTCACCAAAAGCGGAGGTTTGAGGGGGGGGGGGGGAAGTTGGGTTTTGGAGGTGGGTTTTGTAATAAATTAGTTGGTACAGGGCGGGTTAAGGATTACTGAGGAATTTATCTGGGTCATGCTCCCTAGTCTCTTTACTACCAATAAAGGTAAAAAATTACTAACAGTATGGCCTTGATGGGGCAACAAATACTGAATGATGGATAGATGGACTGTTCTTCTATCTTTCATTATTATTATTACTAATGGTTTAGGTGGGGGCGCCCACCATCCACTCACTCGATGTAGTGCTGCTGTCGGGTGTCTGCCCTTTCCTCTCCTCCATTCTTCTTTCCTTCCATCCACTTCTGTTTTCCTTTCCTTCACTCTTTCCTCGTCTTTCTGCCTACAGGTAACTTTACACTCCCTCTTCTGTCTTTCTTTTCTTCATTCTTTCCTCTTCCTTCTGCCTGTGGGTGACTCTACACTGAGTGACAAGCCAAATGGTTTCCTGTACACCAGGAAACCCTTTACTACACTGGGTGGTAACCATATAACCAAATTTTGGCGCCTGGTGGTTTAGTGGGTAATTACTGTGTTCCAATCGGACTGAGCCGGTGAAGGTTTATATCCAAGGGGTGGTTGGGGTTGACTGCTCATGTAATGCCACTCAGGGATGAGTGAGGCTGGCCACTCTCTTTTAAATGTCGGGACCAACTGCCTAGCCCCGGGCTCCTACGCTCCTCATGGGGCAATGTAGAATTAGATGATGGATGGATGGATAGATTACTAATGGTGGTAGGTAAGGATGCCACCATCCACTTTACTGATGTAGTGCTGCCATCAGATTAGTATTGGCAAACACCAAGTAACAGTACTAACTTAAGCCAAATGGTTTCTTATGGCCTGAACTATTTACGACACTGGTAGTAGCCATAGAGCCAGGTGATGCTTGGTCGTATAGTGGGTTAAGGCGCTCAAACAGGATGAGGCCCATAAGAGCTTGTAGCCAAAGGATGGCTGAAGAGTCACACTATTGTGAAAATGAAATAGGATACAAAAATCCCACACTGGCAGATGAAAAAGATGTACAATATTTCCAGTTTTCGTGACAGCTGTCGTCCTCTTCAGTGGATCTACGGATGAAGAGTCATACATACAATTGCTGAGAAGCTGCTTATATGCAAGGAAACATTCTTTTTTTTTCCAACTGCACCAGATGTGATCTCACCTGACACTCCCTCTACACTGTCCACAACCTGAGTGAGGGATTACAAGCGATGGCAAGGACCTGGCCACTAATCCTCTAATTACCGGATCTAATTTATACATTCCTTCACTGTAGTTAAAATTATTATATCTCTCCAGACATACAACTTCTAGTATCCCACGTTACTTATAATTACAGTAGATGCTCGATTTAACAAACACCTATTTAGCGGAATCATTTTTTTCTGGTATTTTTTTGCCCAATTTAATGGGAAAATTTCGATTAAAATGAGTATATGCTGCCCTCGGGTGACTGCCCTTTCCTCTCTTCCTTCCTTCCTCCTCTGCCTTTACCTTCATTCTTTCCTTTTCCTTTTGCCTATGTGTGACTTTATACTCTCTCTCTCTTTCTTTCATTCGTTTCTCTTCTTCTGCCTATGGTTGACTCTACACTGAAGCCAAATGGTTTCCTGTACATCAGGAAACCATTTACTATGCTGGGTAGTAACCATATAACCAAATTATGGCACCTGGTGATTTAGTGGGTAATTAGGCGCTCCAATCGGATTAAGCCTGTGCGGGTTTCTATCCAAAGGGTAGTTGGGGTTTGTTGCTCATGTAATGCCACTCAGGGATGAGTGAGACTGGTCACTCTCATCATAAATGTCAGGACCAACTTGCTAGTCCCGGGCTCCTACGCTCCTCATGGGGCAACACAGGATTAGATAATGATGATGCTAATCCTGTTATGGAATTTCCATTCCAAAAACCACCTAATTATCGGAAAGTCCCGTAAATCGAGTGTATCATCAAGCTCATTCCGGAAACACTCACCTGACCGGCAGTGTGCGGTGTTGCCACATGTCTCCGCCCAGGATGCAGTCTTCACGTGATACTCCAACTATAAACAATTGCTCTGTGTGTGTGCAGCTTTGCCTTGGTACTGTGGCCTTATTTGTGTTTCTTTTCAGTGTAAGCTTTTATGAACCATGCTTGTGGTTCAGGAAAAGGAGAGGATGAGGCTTTCTCTTGGCCATAAATTGCAAATAAATGAGTAGATGGAGTGCCATCCCTGATGCTCCCTAGCCTCTCTGTCACTCCCGTCCCACCTCAAGTGCTGATGGAGGGTGACTCTGACAGTGACTAAACCACACTCAGGCCTGACACAGGTTTGAGGGGGCCGGTATGGTTACCTGTGTCAAGCATATTTCTGCAACAGGTGCAGGGCCCCTACTTTTGGAGGTAAGCCTTACTGTAGCTTACTATCCCTGTTTACTATCCATTTATCTATTGCCAGACGCTTTAATCCCATACGGGGTGGCCACAAACAAATCACCTCCACGTCGCCCTGTCCCCCGCCATTTCATTGCCCCACTCCCAATTCACATCCCCCTCTCTCATATACCTCTCCACTCCATCGCTCCCTCTCATCCTTGGCCTCCCCCTCCCTCTCTCCCCTTCCACATTACTCATATACACTCTCCTCGTCAGTCTCTCACTCTCCATCCTCTCCACAAGGCCAAACCACCTCAGTGTGTTTCTCCTAAAGCCTCCTATCACGTCCACATCCACACCACAATACTCCTTCACATCCTCATTTGTCAGTCTGTCTCTCCATGTGACTCACAGGCTCCACTCAAATAACTCATTTCCAATGCTCTCACTCTTGATTTGTGTCCTTCCAACAACGTCCAAGCTTCACTTCCATACGTTAGAGTTGGTATCACAATACTGTCATGTGGTAACATTTTCACTTCCACACTCACTTCCCTGTTTCTTACCACTGCTTTCAAGGAACCGGCAACCTTTCTTCTTTGTTGTACCCTTTCAAGCACTTCACCCTCTAAACATTCATCTTTACTCATCACACTACCAAAGTACTTAAACGTACTCACATTTTCCATTTCCTCATCGTCCAGCCTCACTGTACATTCACTGGCTTCCCTTCTCTCGAAGACCATAACTTTACTCTTCCCTACATACACCTTTAGATTCCGCTTCTTACACACTCTCCCAAACTCATCCACCAAGCCTTGCAGCTCCCCTTCGTCTTCACTTAAGAACCCAGTATCATCTGCAAACAACAGTGCAGGGAGCTTCCAAACACTGCCCTCTCTCACAAGGGCCACTCCAACATCCACTGCCCTACCTTGTATCTCTTTTATAACCCCATTCATGTACAGATTGAACAACCATGGAGACATGACACATTCCTGTTTCAACCCAACCTTCAAACAGGAAAATTCACTCAGTTCACTATCCATGTGCACTTCAGCCTTAGCACCCTCATACATACTATTCACAGCATTCAACAACTTCTCATCTACTCCATATGTTCTTAATACTTTCCACAATCCTTGTCTATCCACCCTGTCATATGCTTCCTCCAAATCCATGAAGGCCACATACAACTTCTTTCCCTTCTCTAGAAACTTTTCCATTAAAGATCTAAGAATGAATATCTGATCTACACAATCTCTTCCCTTCCTAAAGCCTCCCTGTTCTTCTCCAACTAATTCCTCAGTTATTTCCCTAACTCTGTCGATAAGTATCCTACCATATACTTTTCCTATTACACTAAGAAGACAAATGCCCCTATGATTATCACACACTTCTTTTTCCCCTTTCCCTTTGTACAAGGGAATAATTATACCTGACTTCCAATCCTCTGGGACTCTACCTTCCTCCCAGGCCAATCTGCACATCTTCCACATCCATTCTACTACTACCTCTCCCTCATGCTTCAGCATTTCACCACACACTCCATCAATTCCTGGGGCTTTCCCCATTTTGACTTTCTTGATTGTTTCCACAACTTCCATCCTACTGATTTCTTCCTGTCTTCTTACATCCCTCCTCCCAGCCATTCCCCAGCCACTTATACTCACATTACTTTCATTCTCTATGTTCAACAATTCCTTAAAGTGTTCTCTCCATCTGCTCACTTTTTATCCCTTCTCCACTAGTAATTTACCATTTTTATCTTTCACTCCCCTACTAACTTCATTGCCACCCTGTCTAACTCTCTTTACCTCTGTCCAGAACAGTTTCTTCAATTCCCTCCACTTTACACTCAAATTCCTTCCAAATTCCTCATCCACTCTCTTCTTACTGTCTCTTACTAATCTTTTCACCACTCTCTTCCTTTCTACACATAACTCTCTCTTCCGTCGCTCAACTTGTTCCACGCCCCTATTTCTCATCCATTCATTAAATGCTGTCTTCTTTTGTGCCACAGCCTGTCTCACCTCTTCATTCCACCATGCTGTTCCTTGCATCCTCTTTCGCCTTCTCTTCATACCACACACTGCCTGACATGCTGCACATATTTCTTCTGTGAATATCTTGCACACACCTTCCTTGTTCCCCATCTGCTCCAATCCATATTTACCCAATCGTTCCTCCACTTCTCTCTTATACTCTGCCTTATTCTCATCCTCTTGTAACCTTTCCACTCTCCTTGCATCTACTCCTTCTTCCCGTCCTTCCCTTCTTCTATTTCTCTGTTTTACTTGGACTTTGATTCTGACCACAAGTGGTGGTCAGAAAGTCCATTCCCTCAACCTCTATATGCTCTTGCATCCACTACACATCTTTGCATCCTTTCATCCACACACACATAATCAATCATTGCCTTCCTTTCATTCAGTTCACCATCCACCCTTCTCATCACTCGCCATGTATACCTGGGGCTCATTTTGTGCCTGAAGTGGGTACTGGCTATCACCAACCCCCTCCTGGCACAAATGTCCACTAAAGCACTGCCATTCTTATCTATCTCAGCAGGAACACCCCACTCACCAACTACTCCATCAACCTTCACATTCCCTACTTTACATTCCTATCACCAATCAAAAACACTCTCATTCCTTTCAAACTTTTCCATGCACACTTCCACATTTGTCCAGAACTCTTCTCTCACTCTGCTTGCATGATCTTGCGTTGGCGCATACACGCACACAATTGGCCACATTTGTAGTCCAACTTTCAATCTTACCCACACAATCCTTGAGCTAAATGATCCACACTCTCTTATATTCTCCTTCCATCTGTTACTCACAACAATACACACTCCTTCTCTTGCCCTCTCATTCTCACCTACTCCTGCACATATACCCCATCCATACTACCATTCTCTCACACTCTCTCCTCTCCATTTAGTTTCAGTTAATTCACATACATCCACATTTGCACCCTCAAGTACCTGGACAATCTGCCTCTCATGTCATCATTTGCACCCCTTACATTCCACATCACCATCTGTTTACTACACTACAGTATTTGGTACACTACTGTCCTCACCTTATTCTCTATGTGTATATTTTATTACTAAGTCAGTAGTGCATTTATCACTGTTAACACGTACACAATGCAGTAATCCCTCAATTATCTGACGTAACAAAGACAAAGGCATGTCCAGGTAATGGCTCCATCCGGATTATGGACCTCTCCCCTGCCCCCCATTTGTACATAACCTAAGTTTGAAAGCCAGTGTTAAAGGCTCCTACAATATATTGTACAACACTTGTTCTTGTTGTTTAACACCACTCTGTCTGGTCAGGTAGACTTATAAACCACAGCCAAGCAATTAGCATGGTCAAGCAGATCCATCAACCACAGACAGGTAATCACTACTGCAGGGCCACGCCATGCAGTGAAAAAAAAAAAAAAAAAGGCCACTCAAGAATGGGCACACAAAAGATAATGGTAAAATGGAATAAAATCAAGGTAAAATAGAATAAAATCATGGTACAGTACATTAAGCTAGAATAAAATCAAGGAACAGTACAGTCTGCTAGAATAAAACTGGCTACACAAGAAAAAAGCAGTGGCCACAAAAAACCTAAGGGTACAATGGAATGAAATCATGGTAAAACAGAATAAAATCATGGTATGGTACAGTATGATAGATTAAAATCAACATAAACATTCACAATTCCTCGCTGGACGTTTTGCTGAATAACCCATTACTTCCTTGACTCTAACCGTTGTACTGTGGCTAGAAAAGCTGTTGCACAGCACAATAAATCCCATGTGGTCTAGTGGCACAGCCTGAAGAGTTTAGTCCAAGTCAAAAGCAAGGAGGATCTCTGGCAGTAGGCCCAGGGGAGCAGCTGTGGGATGTGGTGATGGACTGCCTACTTCAGCTGCAAACTCATGTCCAGGAGAGGAACAATGGCTGACAACGTGCTAGGTGAAGGCTCTGTCGTTGAAGGTGTGGTGTGATGCTGTGGTGGTTGCAGAGCAGAGGTGACCTGGGTGGGGGTCAGAGGCCTGAAAAAGGAGTCAATCTTGGACTGGTGACAAGAGTGGCAATTCTGGCGTCAAATGACTTTCCCGCACAGAACAGAGATCCTCCACAAGGAGAAGAGGAACTATCTCTCTGTCACATTCTGGGTGCTCTGCATACTCAAGTATCTGCTCGAGGTGTGGCCGGGAATGTGCTCAGGCAGGGAATGGCTGGAGTACTGCCCTTCTTCAGGTTGTCCGCATCATCCTCGTCACTCTCTTCTGGCCGGGAAGCAGCAACAGAAGTGGTGTTCTAAATGTCTGACAACACCTGGTGGCCGGGATAGCCCCCATCATCATCTAACCACTCCCACACATCACTGACATCCACAACCTTGTCTGCAGTACGAAGGCAAGTATGGAAGTCGTCCACGTCAAAGCCCAGAATGCCGTGTCTGCTTCATGTCCCTGAAGGAGACGAGACCAACCACTCTTGAGAGTTTTCATGGAGACTTCCTTCCATGCACTCCCCCATGTGCACACACCTGACTTGAGGTTGTAGCGCCACAGGTTTTCCAGTGTCCTCTGCCCTCGTGTGTCCAGCCCGATTCTGCTCATCCTCGTCATCAAGAACAACCATCACCTCATCCAGGAACCTCTGTTGGTACAGCCTCTTTGTGGCCACAAAAACACCCTGGTCCATTGGCTGAATCAGAGCAGTGGAATTAGGTGGCAAAAACATGCACCCAATGCAATCGTCATCTGCAACCAATTCTTTCTCGGAGGGATGCAAGGGGGCACTGTCCAGGAGAAGAGCCTTTACCTGGTCATGAGGGATTCCAAGTTCCTCTGTCCGATAATATATGACTTCCTTGATAAAATTCCTGTGGAACCAATCTGTGTAGATCTTGTAGGTACCAGGCCTTCACAGAATGGGACCATGCAACAGGAA
This sequence comes from Coenobita brevimanus, assembly GCF_032717465.1. Taxonomy (NCBI): domain Eukaryota; kingdom Metazoa; phylum Arthropoda; class Malacostraca; order Decapoda; family Coenobitidae; genus Coenobita; species Coenobita brevimanus. Next base: position 15,231,349 of record NC_136978.1, read on the forward strand.
GGACATCCATCAGCCCACGAAGGCAACAGGGCTGTTTTGCCCATCCAACAACAATGGGTGTCAGCCAGAGCGGCCTGTTAGCACTGGAACAAAACAAAATAGATATATGTTGGTTAGACAACTTGTGGCCAGGCACATGCTTCTCCTTATTTACCAGGGTGTTGGTGGGCACTGAGTGGCAGAAGAGGCCAGTTTCGTCAGCATTATGAACCTGACTGAGAGCAAGGCCTTTCTTCTCAATCAAGCCTAACAAATTCTGATGAAATTCCTCCACTCTCTCCTCACTAGTGTCCAAAGCTTTGCCATGGGTCTTGCAATTGGGAAGGCTATGTCAAAGCTTGAACCTGAACAGCCAACCTGCAGATAGCTTGAAGTCTGGGATGTTGTGAAGGTTGGCAAACCTCTCAGTAGCAGCCTTCAACTTGGTGCCTCTCAGTAGCACGCCTGCGGCCCGTTGTTGCCAGTACCAGATCAATGTCCAATAACTGACTTCAGCCTGGTGGGTCAAACTCATGGCCTTCCATTTGGTATTGCGTCTGTTTTTCTCGTCAAAGTCTGTTGTGTACTGGGTGAGTTTGTTACAGGCTTTCCTGACACTGTGTAGGGTTCAGCAGGCCAGATCGTACTCCTTAAGGATGCGAGAAGTGGACCATCCCGCATCATTCTTACTCAGGATCTCCCGCTTCTTCTCCAGAGTCAACACTACCCTCTTCCTTTTCCCAGGTGGAGGGGCCATCATCACACACACTAGGAAGAGGCATGCAAGGAATAGCAAGGCCTGAAGTTGGTAGGGAACCACCATGCTCCACCATAATTGTCTACGAAGAGCTGCTCACTATGGAGATGATGAACGGGAACTGAAGGTGAGTGAGGAGGGTCTCTCGCGGACGTTGGGTGAACTAACAAGGCAGACACGGTGGTGCTGCGGGGCTATTCCCACCCGGCTGGGGGGATTTTTTTGGCGCAACTATAATTTCCAATCGGACACTAGAATTTTATCCAGATAGTGGGAAAAAATGTTCGACTAATGGTTTAATACAGCCACATCACAAAGTACAGATAATGGATGGTCCGGATAATGGCTGTCCAGATGATACAGAGATTACAGTACTGTCATACATTTAATCAGGGGTATTAATTATGGCTTCAGACTGCTGTGTGTAGCACTGAGAGTTAGCATTATTTGTTAGGTTTGGACGTTTATTGTCAGGAACTCGGCTTGACTGGTGGGTTCAAGGATACAGTGGAAAGCACCTCAAAATACTGGAAAAGTTTCCCTTATACTGTACTGAACCTTGGCTATGGAACTTGATTTGGCGGAATATTTCAGATAACAGAATAGGGGTTGGCTGAATTTGTTTGTTAAATCGAGCATCTACTGTACTATTTTGTACAAAATATTCCAAGAATTCCAGTTGATTCTATGGTCATTTTCTGAAAAGTGAACATACACTGCATTATTTATGTTGCCTATGTTACAAGCATACTTGTGTTCCTTAAAGTGTGTCCAAATCCCATGCAGTTTCACCAATATACAGTAAACTATGTCACAGTCTCTACATGGGTTTTTGTATGCCCCTGCAGTTTCGTTACAATGGGTTTATTCTTTACTAACACCGATCTTAAGTGGAAGTATATCTAAATGCCATGTTTACATCCAAGTCATGACTCACTCTCAATCTCTGTGGTTTTAGTTCAAGTTTTTAGTGTTTCTTTGGACACTGGTTGCTAAGTTGAGTTGTTTCCATAGAGATGTCTTTTTTCTCAGATTATTTTTCTAGTCCGTGGTAAGGCTTTGGTTCTAGCTGATCCAGAAGTTTTCTTTGGTGGTATCCAGTTCTTGCATACATGGAGATGCAAAGACAGGAATGTCTCTAGTATACCATAAAGATCTTTGATTTCCAGGGTCAGGTCCCAATTTACTGCAGGTTTTTGTTGACTTCATCCCATCCAATATTGTCATGAAAGAAGGTTGGGGCACTGAGGTCTTAAGGATTTATTTCTGCTTCAGTTGGATATTTTCCTTCTTTTCTGCAATGTATTCTTATCTTGATGAGATTATGGTCTGAGCAGATACAGTAGTTTTTTCTAACTGGCAGCCATGTATTAGTTCATGGTTATTTGTAAATGGATACCAGTCTAATATACTTTAACCTCTTGTGGCTTTCTCTATGACTTGGGAAAGGAAGTATTTGTCTGCTAGGTTTATTAGATCATTTGTTTAGTCCTTGTCATTGCGTGTGCCTCCTGTTTTTTTTCTTGATGGCCATTGTATTACAGAGAAGTGTAAGTCTCCTTTTATAATTATATCTGGCACTGGTGCCGAAAGGGAATCAAGTGCCATTTCTATTGCTCCAATTGCAGTTTGGAAGTTTTCCTTGGTGCAGATTGGAGGTCAGTCTGTACTGACCAAGACTAAGGCTATTCCTCTGATATGAACAACATTTAATTCAACTTGTCCCTTCGAGAATGACAGCAAAGTATCAACAGTAATGACCAAATAATTTCTTACACAGGTTACGACACCTCCAAGATATCGCCCAATCCTCTCAGTTACGAGTGGGGCATAATTTTCTGACTGTATTTCAGCATCATATATTTCTTTAGTGTGGTATGACTCTGTTAAGGCAATAAAGGCATACCTGGTATTTTTCCTCTTTGGACAGTTCTGAGAGGAATGGTATCATGTTCTGGTTAAACTCTGGGTACAAGCCTCGAATATTACCTAACAAGGCACTTTCTAGTGGGCTTTGACAGCGTTCAGCCAGGGGAAACATTTGGTTCTGGGGATTCTGGGGTAGACAGGACTGAGGTACCGGTTTGGATTTAAGCTGGCTGATTTGCTGTCATGTAGTTGGTTATTATGGATGACTGGGCTTCCATGAATTTTGTGAGGGTATCTAATGGTGTTTTCATCCCCATCATCTACTCTAAAAAAAACAAGGGCAGAGTCGGCAGAAAGGGGCAGGTGGGTTTTATTAGAATATTCAGTTTGAGGGGCAGCTGCGGTTACGAACTTGGTGGCTGCTCAATTTGAATTCTTTTGGTTCCATTAATGTGGATATGTTGTCAATTTCTATCAAAGCATTCATGTTTCTTGAGAGGAGATTCACATAGTAAGGGGTGAGTGAACCTATAATTTTTACCCAGCTTGCAGCCTAAATCACTATTTGGTCCATGACTCAAGAGTTTGCAGCAAAACTCAGGATGGCTGTACTTACAATTTTGTCCTGCTCGACCATACCGACAGATCCCCCACCTATAGTACCTGCATACTTCAGTCCTTGCCGTGGGTTCGACTGCAGAAGGGTTGTTTGGGCTGGCCTTGGGTTTCACAGACTGGGTGCTGCCTTCAGCTGATGTTTGGTCTCACATGGGCTGATTGGGTTCAACTTCCTGAAGTGATGGAACTAGTGCAGACATGATGAGGTCCTCTGGTGCTCCCCAGGTCCAATGTACAAGTAGATTCCTAGGTTACATTAGGTTTAGGCTCACTTGGGGTGACTGATGTGGTTTGTGTGGTTTCTCTGGGATGTTCTTTCCTCTGCTCTTCTGGTACAGACCTAGGCCTAGGTTTGTTTGTCTTTTGTTCTTGAATTATACAATTTTCAATTTTGGTGTAGAGCTCCTTATTGTTTGCATGGTTATTCTTGGTGTACATTTGGCAAGCGTACTGCATGTTTCATGTGGTGAACATGTTCAGGAAATATGTAAGCATTTCTGTACAATAATAATGAATCCACATTTGACAGGAAGGTGGGGGTGCCCATTACCCACCAACTTAGTATAGTGGTACAGTACCCTCGCGTCCAACATGCGTTAGTCCAGCACGATTCACGTCCAGCACGGAGAGCAAATAATTAGTATTATTTAATACGATTTAATTACTGCAACACAAGTGTGTTAGCATAACACGCACAGAGCTCCGAGAAGTGGGCGAAATCCGCTGAGTTCACCTGTAGCACGATCACCCACGGTCCAACACAGTCATACTGGACATTCCCATGATGATGATAGCCAATGAAAACTTCTGATCAAGTAGCCTTCCCCGCCCGCTATCGTGACGTGATCGTGATGCCGCCCAATTAAAAACGCTTCTGCTGTCACGTGATGTTTTGTTTAAATTTCTCCCGCCACAGCGCCACTCAGTCGCATAATTCGCATTGGAAGGTGCTTTTTTCTTGCTGCATTTTCTGCCCTTGTTATTGCATTTTACCCTGCTCACGATGCCTAGGAAGCCTTCTGAGAACCCCAAGAAGCGTCGGCACCTCCCTCAGGCCACCAAGCTAGAAAGCATCGAGAGGAAGAAGAAAGAGGAGAGGAAAGTTGACATTGCCAAGGCCTACGACATGAAGCCAACGTGAGGACCATAATGAAAAACCAAGACAAGATCCTGGCAGCCTCAAAGGCTTTCGATCGAGTCTGGCATAAATCCTTAATTTCCAAACTGCCCTCCTACGGTTTCTATCCTTCTATCTGTGCCTTCATCGCTAGCTTCCTTTCTGGTCGTTCTATAGCCGCTGTTGTAGACGGCCATCGTTCTTCTCCTAGATCTATCAACAGTGGTGTTCCTCAGGGCTCTGTCCTATCACCAACTCTCTTCCTTTTATTCATCAATGATCTTCTAAGCTGTACATCTAACCCTATCCACTCATACGCTGATGACTCCACCCTTCACCTTTCCATTCGGTTCCTGCAACGCCCATCTCAACAGTTACTTCAAGAAACAAGGGATGAGGCTATGGCACACCTAATGTCTGACTTGGCTCATATCTCTGACTGGGGTAAAAATAATATGGTTGTCTTTAATGTATCTAAGACTCAGTTCTTACACCTATCAACCCGACAAAATCTTCCACAGGTATACCCACTAATGTTTAATAATATTCAGCTTAATCCTGCATCATCCTTGAACATGCTTGGGGTTTCATTTACTCGGGACTTGTCTTGGAAGGATCATATTACATCTCTTGTAAAATCCGCTTCCAAGAGATTGGGTGTGCTAAGCCGACTCCGCTCTTTCTTTACCCCTGCACAATTGTTGACTCTATACAGGGGTTTTATCTGCCCCTGTGTGGAGTACAACTCTCATGTGTGGGGAGGCTCCCCACATACAGCTCTTCGCAATAGGGTTGAGTCAAAGGCTTTTCGTCTCATTAACTCTCCTCCTCTTACTGACTCCCTTCAACCTCTGTCTCTTCGCCGCACTGTTGCATCTTTATCTCTTTTCTATTGCTACTTTAATGGTCACTGCTCCTCTGAACTGTCTGCTTGCATTCCTCCACCTCTACGACGGGCGCGTAGCACCCGTCTGGCAGCAAACTCTCATCCCTTTTCTGTCCAACTCTCTAATGCAAGAGTTAACCGTTACTCCCAGTCTTTCATTTATGCAACAGGTCAGCTCTGGAACTGTCTCCCTCTGTCTGTATTTCCTGCTGCCTATGATCTCCAGTCTTTCAAACGTAGTGTGTCCAGGCATCTCAAAATGATCGGATCTTGAATTTGGCTCTCTATTGTATTTTGCTTTTCTCTTGGAGGGAACTGTTACTGCGGGCTCATGGCCTTTGGTTCCTTCTTCCTCGCATAAAAAAAAAAAAAAAAAAAAAAAAAAAAAAAAAAAAAAAGCCGTAGGCTATCACACGGCACTTCATACCAGGTTTGCCGAGGATACGATGATAAATCGGAACGGTAACGTGGTAAAATTGCCGACGATAACACGGGCATTTGGAATTCATCTGGATGGATTCCTGCCAAGGATACGACGGGCAAAACAGTGTGACCAAAACCCAGGCGACTCGACAGAGAATGTATCGTACTACAGCATTGAACATTTAGCCTGACACTGAATACATATTAATATTTCAGAATAAATATCAATCGTTTTGAAACCCTTCTCATCGGCATGTGTACCAGTTTAAAAACAAAGTTGCTTCTCCTTATTCTCAACCGAGTCAGCAACAGCGATCACTTTCCACAGTCACGAGACGGGGCTCTGGCAACAGTGTGAGAAGCATGCCCTTTGCCGAGGATTACAGAGTGCTAGGACAGGCAGAAGCAGGACCTTCCATGGCTGTGGACAAAGATAGTGATTCTGAGTATGATTTTGAAGGATTTATGAGGGAGGTTGAGGAGGAGCAACAGCCATTACCCGCAAGTGACGCCAGCAGCCATCCTCCGGGGACCCAGTAGGACTACCTACAGCCTTGGATACCATCTTCCATTCCCAGCAAGCCCACCAACACTATCCTAAAAGGTTAGTTATCATTCATAGCACAGTACCATTTATTATAATTACAACAGTACCAATATATGCATATGTATATGGTAGGTATTTAGGGTGACTCTTCCTAGGGTTGCTGACATAATTCATTTTTCCCCATAAGCTCTATTGTTAGTTCAACACGTTTTTGGTCCAACACGTGACCCATGCATGACAATATTACCGCGTTGGACGCGAGGGTACTGTACTCTGTTTTTAGGGTAGCTAGCTCTACACTGAGTGGCAAGTCAAATGATTTCCTGTAACCCAAGAAACTATTGATAATGCTGGGTGGTAACTTTACAAATACCCAACACCAGTTCCTTACGTGACAACAAGTGGGCTGGCGGAGGGTCAGTGCCTCTCCCTGGAAAACAACTAAAGAAAAATACAAATAAGAAGCCTCAGACCAGGACTGACCAACAGGTGACGACTAAGGACCAAACAAAGGACTGGTATGGATTGCAAAATGGAATGTAAGGGGTGCAAATGATGCGGTGAAAGAGTGAGAGATTATACAGGTGCTTGAGGGTGCAAAAGTGGATGTACAGTAAGCACTCTAATATCGGGACGCCCAATATCCGAACATCCCCACTATCCGGACATAAGAATGTTTCATACTGTACTTTTTTCCATACTATACTTACCTCATTTCACTCTTTAATGTCCTTTATTGGTGTGAATAGGGTGTTAGGAGCTATGCATGTGCAGTAGGAAGGTGTTTTTCTGAGTTAGGCTAGGTTAGGGTCCATAAGTACCAGTCCAGGAGCCAGTCACCAGAATGTTTATTATTGTATGAACCTACTTCTAAACCCTCATTTTATGTTTCTTTTGCATTTATTTCAGTCATTTATGTGCCTTATTGGTGTGATTTGGGTCTTAAATAGGTGCTATGCATGTCCAGAGGGAATTGTATAGGTGTTTCTCTGAGTTAGGGTTCATAAGTACAAGTCCATAAGCTGGGGCCCAATATCCGGACAGAAGCAATGTCCGGACCTACCTATGGCTCTATTACGCCGGATATTGGAGTGATTACTGTATGTGGATTAACTGAAACTAAATGGATATGTGAGAGTGTGAGAGAATGGGATATATGCAAGGGAGTGGGTGAGAATCAGAGGGCAAAGAAAGAAGTGTACCATACAGTATATGGTTGTGTGCAAGAGATGGAAGGAGAATATAGGAGAGTATGGATCAGTTGTCTTGAGGACTGTGTGGGTAAGATTGAAAGTTAAACTACAAATGTGGACGATTGTGTGTGTATGCACCAATGCAAGATCGTGCAAGCAGAGTGAAAGAGGAGTTCTGGACAAACATAGAAGCATGCATGGAAAAGTTCGAAAGGAATGAGAGAGTGTTTTTGATTGCATATGAATGGAAAAGTTGGGAACGTGATGATGGATGGAGTAGTTGGTGAGTGGGGTGCGCCTGCAAAAGTGAATAAGAATGGCAGTGCTATAGTGGACATTTGTGTTGGGAGTGAGTTGGTGATAACAAATACCCTCTTCAGACACAAAATGATCCACAGGTATACATGGTGAGTGATGAGAAGGGTAAGTGGTGAACTGAACGAACAGAAGGCAATGACTGATTATGTGTGTGTGTGGATCACAGAATGAGAAGATGCGTAATGGATGCAAGAGTGTATAGTAGTTGGGGGAGTGGACTATCTGACCACCACTTGGTGGTGGTGAAAGTCAAGGTTCAAATGAAATGGAGGAATAGAAGAATGGAAGGACGAGAGGAAGTTGTTCATACAAGGAGGGTAGAAAGGATAAATGAGAATGGAAAAAAGGCAGAATATAAGAGAGAAGTGGAGGAGCGACTGAGTAAATATGATTTGGAGCAGATGGGGGACGTGGAAGGTGCATGCAAGATATTCACAGAAGAAATCTGTGCAGTATGCGAGGTGGTGTGTGGGGTGAAGCGAAGACGAAAGGGGATGCAAGGAATAGCATGGTGGAATGAAGAGGTGAGACAGGCTGTGGCACAAAAGAAGAAAGCATACAGTGAGTGGATGAGAAACAGGGGTGTGGAGTAAGTTGTGAGATGGAAGAGAGAGTTAAAAGCAGAGAGGAAGAGAGGGGTGAAAAGATAAGAGAGAGTAAGAAGAGAGTGGATAAGGAATTTGGAAGGAATTTGAGTATAAAGGAGAGGGAATTTAAGAAACTGTTCTGGAAAGAGGTAATGAGAGTCAGACAGGGTGGCAATAAAGTTAGTAGGGGAGTGAAAGATAAAAATGGTAAATTACTAGTGCAGAAGGGAGAAAAAGTGAGCAGATGGAGACAATACTTTAAGGAATTCTTGGACACAGAGAATTATTATTATTATTTTTTTATTTTTTATTTTTTTTTTTATGTGTTCGACTCTGGGCAAAGGCTTCACAGCCTGCTATCAAGGCACAGCAGTCCTCCTACATACCATACACCTCTACATGTCACCACTTCGGCACTAACACCCACCGTCCATATTGAATACGGTACATGCCAGGGCTGTCTCATACAGGACTGGTGTATTTGTATTAGCGGGGGTATTTTTACGACATGTCGGTGGGTCTACTGGTAGATCAGTAAAGCCTGATTTAATGAAATTCATATCCTTAAACTGTTCCCTGCCCCAGCCGGGATTTGAACCTGGGTCCGTTAGAACCGCAGGCCGCCTCTCTACCGATTGAGCCACGCCTCCCCCAAAATGAATGAAAGTAATGCGAGTATAAGTGGCTGGGGAATGCCTGGGAGAAGGAGGGATGTGAGAAGAGATGAAGAAATCAGTAGAATGGAAGTTGTGGAAGCAAAGAAGAAAGTCAAAAAGGGGAAAGCCCCAGGAATTGATGAAGCGTGTGGTGAAATGCTGAAGCAAGGGGTAGAGGTGGTAGTAGAATAGATGTGGAAGATGTGTAGGTTGGCCTGAGAGGAAGGTAAAGTCCCAGAGGATTGGAAGTCAGGTATAATTATATCCCTGTACAAAGGAAAAGAGGAAAAAGAAGTGTGTGGTAATCATAGGGGAATTTATCTTATTAGTGTAATAGGAGAGGGATATTGGTGATACTTATTGACAGAGTTAGGGAAATAGGAATTAGTTGGAGAAAAACAGGGAGGTTTTAGGAAGGGAAGAGATTGTGATGATCAGATTTTCATTGTCAGGTCTTTAGTGGAAAAGTCTCAAGAAGAAGTTGTATGTGACCTTCATGGATTTGGAGAAAGCATATGACATGCTGGATAGACAAGGATCGTTGAATGTATTAAGAATACCTGGAGTACTGTAAATGGAAAGTTGTTGAATGCCATGAAGAGTATGCATGAGGGTGCTAAGGCTGCAATTTGTGTGGACAGTGGACTGAGTTAATTTTTCTATTTGAAGGTTGGCTTGAAAAAGGAATGTGTCATGCCTCCAAGGTTGTTCAATCTGTATAAGGATGAGGTTATAAATGAGACATATACAAGGTAGGGCAGTGGATGTTGGTGTGGCCCTAATGAAAAAGGGCAGTGTGTGAAAACTTCCAGTAAGGTACTATTGCTTGCAGATGAAACTGTGTTCTTAAGTGAAAACAAAGGGGAGCTGCAAGGCTTGGTGAATGGGTGTGGGAGTGTGTGTAAAAAACGGAATCTAAAGGTGAATATAGGGAAGAGTAAAATTATGGTCTTCGAGAGAAATGAAGTCAATGAATGTACAGTGAGGATGAATGAGGAGGAAATGGAAAATGAGAGTGGATTATGTACCTGAGTAGTGTGATGAGTAAGGATGGAAGCTTAGAGGGCGAAGTGCTTGAAAGGGTACAACAAGGAAGATAGGATACTGGTTCTTTGAAAGTAGTGATAAGAAACAGAGAAGTGAGCATGGAAGTGAAAAAGGTACTGCATGACAGAATTGTGATACCAATTCTACCATATAGAAGTGATGCTTGGGCCTAGTTGGAGGGACACAAGTCAAGAGTGAGGGCAGTGGAAATGAGTTATTTGAAAGGAGCATGTTGAGTCACATGGAGACACAGACTGATAAATGAGGCAGTGAAGAAGCAGTGTGGTGTGAATGTGGTTGTGATAGGAAGTGTTACGAGAAACACACTGAGGTGGTTTGGCCATGTGGAGAGGATGGAGAGAGAGAGACTGATGAGGAGAAAGTATGTGAGGTGGAGGGGAGGAAGAAGGAGGGGGAGACCAAGGATGTGATGGAGGGATGGAGTGGAGAGATATATGAGAGTTGGGGGTGTGAGATAGGAGCAGGGCAGTAAAATGGTGGGGGCCAGAGCAACATGAAGGCAGTTTGTTTGTGGCCACCCCTGATGGGATTAAGGTGTCTACCAACAGGCAGATAAACACTTGACAGTCACTGCACTTTATGCCAGTATCAATATGGACCTTGCAAACCTTACAGGGGTAGATATCTCCTATTTTTTAGAAATGGACTCAGTGGCTGTGCCTGTGGTGGTGCTAGCCTGGGTTCCGGTACCATTTACGTTTACCATGTAATGGGTCATGTTGTCGATGTTCAATTATACCTCAGGATTTCCATGAAATTCACCAAGATAATTACTATCACTCTTGATTCTTATGTTCACTAGTCACTTATCATGATTATAGTAATGTTTCTCGTACAATTTGTTTGAGAAAGACTCGAGATTTGTTGGAAATACCGAAAGCGTTTCCACACCAGTTGTTGTTCTTTCTTATATTGCCCCTAGCAATCCCTCACTCTGGTCATGGACAGCGTAGAGGGAGTGTCAAGTGAGGTCACATCTGGCACAGTTGGAAGAAAAAAAATGGTTACCCTTCATATAAGTAGATTCTCAGCAACTGTATGTAGCCTACCACTACTGGTCTGTAGAATCACTGAAAAGGGCGACAACTGTCACCGAAACCGTTTGAAAATAAATCATTTTCGTCTGCCAGTGTATATATATATATATATATATATATATATATATTTTTCTTTCTTCAGTCAACGGATGGTTCAAGTTTGTTGCTCAGAAAACTCGCCACTCGCGCGAGCGAGGCTGGACACCCTTGCTTTATATGTCCGGACTGAGTAGCCTAGCCCCGGGATCTTCCGCTCCTGATGGTACTAAATGGTGTGATTGGCCTACAGAGGCAGATACTGTCAGCAAACAAATGATGGCACCTCAGTTGCAAATTACAATACGGTCTGGTCGATCCACGTAACAAACCCTCAACAGGCTACTTCTTCCTCCAAAACAATACTATCTGCAAACACATGAGATACTTAATACCAGTAAAGACTTACTCTGTGTGTCTGTGATGTTTATCATACTGAAGTACGGTATATATCGTGTTTTCTATAATATACCGAACCAACACACTCTCCGTGTCAGAAACCTCCACGACGACATGTTTGGATGCTTACTTTGGACAGTCTGCTCTTGGGGACGGTCGTTACCAAATGCCTATTGAATATTGTTGTAACGGGTACAGAGTACTTATACAACAAAAGAAGGTGGAGGGTCTTGCCACACACCAACAAATTCTTTAATCACAGTTACTTTCTACATAATAAGCGTCGGAAAATGCTTTTTATTTTTCGAAAAACTAGTGTGCAGTAAAGTAAAAGCTACCATTTTTTTTTTTCCAATATCACAATAATGTATTTGTACTCCGATATTCGTCACATTATTTCGGTATATCTGCTATAATACGGAAGAAATTCTCATAATCAGAAGCCCAATATATAATTACGCATGGATAGTCCCCAGTGAAATGGTATTGTTGGCACTCTGCATTAGTACTGTTGAACAAACTGCTGCAGTACATCAGTGGCAGTGGAGGGTTACTCGAGATAGTTTTGACAGATTTAAAAGATATGAAATCTTTTAGTAGAACAAAATACCCAAGTGCCCTACAGTATATTTATCTATAGCCAGACGCCTTGATCCTATAAGAGGTGACCACAAACAAATCGCCTCCATGTCGTCCTGTCCCTTGCCATATCGCAGCCCTTCCCCCAGCTCACACCCCCCTCTCTCATATACCTCTCCACTCCATCCCTCCAGTCTCCCCTTCCACATCACCCACATACATTCTCCTAGTTAGTCTTTCCCTCTCAATCTTTTCCACAAGGCCAAATCACCTCAGTGCACTTCTCCTAATGCTTTCTATCACAGCCACACCACAATGCTCCTTCACTTCCTTATTTTTCAGTTTCTCTCTCCATGTAACTCCACATGCTTCTCTCAAATAACTCATTTCCACCGTTCTAACTCTTGACTTGTGTCCCTCCAACAAGGTCCAAGCTTCACCTCCATTCACTAGAGTTGGTACTGTATCATGTAGCCACTTTTCCTTCCAAGCTCACTTTCCTATTTCTTATCACTGCTTTCAAAGGACTAGCAACCTTTCTTCCCTGTTGTAGTCTTTCAAGCACTTTCTCCTCTAATCTTCCATCCTTACTCATCACATTACCCACATATTTAAATGCACTCACATTTTCCGTTTCCTCATGCAACCTCACACTGCATTCAGTGACTTCATTCCTCTTCGAGACCACAGCTTTACTCTTCCCTACATTCACCTTTAGATTCCAGCTCTTACATACTCTCCCAAACTCATTCACCAAGCCTTGCAGTTCCCCTTCATTTTCACTTACCAATACAGTACGGTCTCATCTGCAAACAATGTAACAGGAAGTTCCCACACACTACCTCTCTCATTAGGGTTGCTGCAACATCCACTGCCCTACCGTGTATCTCCTTTATAACTCCATTCATACACAGATTGAAAAACCATGGAGACATGACACATCCCTATTTCAATCCAACATGAAGAAAAAAATTCACTCAATTCACCATCCACACACAGTGTAGTCTTAGTGCCCTCACACATACTCTTCAGAGTTTTCAACAGCTTCCCACTTATGCCATACATTCTTATTATTTTCCACATCCCTTATTACCCACTCTGTCATATATTTTCTCCAAATCCATGAAAGTTGCATACAACTTCTTTCCCTTCTCTAGAAGCTTATCCACTAAAGACCTTCGGATGAATATCTGATCTGCACAACCTCTCCCCTTCCTAAAAACCTCCCTGTTTAAAGGGATTATTCTACCAAGCTAGACCTAGATAGATCATACAGTCTTGCTGAAGTTAAAGGAGAGCGCTACCCCTCCCAGCAAAGGCAGCTAGTCGGGCGAGGTGTGAACTCTCGACCTCACAATCTCCTGTCCACGCTCTACCACTGAGCCACCCCACTCCTCAAACCTCCCTGTTCTTCTCCAACTAATTCCTCTGTTATTTTCCCAACTGTCAATAAATATCCTACCATATACTTTTCCTATTGCACTAAGAAGACAAATGCCCCTATGATTAATAAGTGCACAAACAACTTTCAGGGTTTGTAGTTCCATGTTGGCAAAGCTCTTGCTCACCCTGTTTATTGCATTAGGTCAGAGGTGGTCAGCACCAACCAGGGAGGCTAACAAAACTGTAAAAAGTCGTATAAGTAGAAGAGTTTAATTTGGATTTCAGTACCATGCTGACAGTATAAACTCCCAGAGTGACTGGCAGTCATATAATATAATTGAGATAGGAGGAAAAAGCACCTCGTTTTGTTGTACAGTAAATGTACTCGGTATACCTTTACAACAATAAACGTTTCGGTCAATCAGTCACTCAGGCAGGTAATTAGGGTCTGTAGCACCAGCTGAAGTTGGTGTACTTCCAGGGCACCCTTCAGCTGCCAATCACTTTTTTTTTTTTTTAACCATCGTTAGTAATATGTGCAGTGAGGTTGGATGGTGAGGATATGGAAAATGTGAGTGCAATCAAGTACTTGGATAGTGTGATGAGTAAGGATGGAACTTTGGGGGATGAAGTGCGTGAAAGGGTACAGCAGGGAAGGAAGGTTGTTGGTACACTGAAAGCAGTGATGAGAAATAGGGAGGTGGGTATGGAAGTTAAGAAGTCACTGCAAGATAGTATTGTGATCCCTACCCTGACGTATGGAAGCGAGGCGTGGACCTTGCAAGAGGGGAACAAGTCAAGAGTGAGAGCAGTGGAAATGAGTTACTTGAGAGGAGCATGTGGAGTGACATGGGCAGGTTGACAAATGAAGAAGTGAAGGAATGTTGTGGAGTGGATGTGGATGTGGTTGAGAAGATTAGGAGAAATACACTGAGGTGGTTTGGACATGTGAAGAGAATGGAGAATGAAAGACTGACTAAGAGTGTGTATGTAGGTGAGGTGGAGGGAGGGAGAGGGAGGGGTAGACCGAGGATGAGGTGGAAGGATGGAGTTGAGAGGTATATGAGGGAGGGGGGGGTGAGTTGGGGGAGGGTAGTCAAATGGTGGGTAACAGAGCGACATGGAGGTGTTTTGTCTGCGGCCACCCTTTGTGGGATTAGGGCGTCGGGCTATAGATAGATAGATAGAGAGATAGATAGATAGTAATATGGGCCCAGGAATCCTCTGGGAGAAGAACCTAAATACTACCATGGCCCCTCTGGCGACAAACATTCAAGATTATCTCTGGTTTCACTAACATACATTCTACTCCATTCTACTCACTCTCTTAACACAGATTTGTTTTGGCAAGATGGACAAGATGAATTCAGAATCTCCCAAGGTCTCTTTTCATCCTACTAAAATCTTTGCTCCAGGGGAACAATTAAGTAATTTTGTTTTGAAAGAACAGGACAGGAGTATGCAGAGACTTCCTATAACTCTTCCTTTTCCTGCAAAAACTGGAAAAGCAATACAGTTACGACTGAAATTGGTTATAAATTTGTGTCTGATTCACTTTCCATCAGTTTTTGTAACATCTGTGGCCTGTCCTCAACTTCTTTGCTGAACACCATCTTCCATCCTGGAAGTTGAACCTTTCAGTCCTTACCTTTTTCTCTCCAAGACTGTTGAGGCCACTCACAAGAGTCACTCAGTTTCTAAAAATAACTTTTTACTTTAATTCGCTGCTGTGGCTGAGTGTTCAGAATCAATGACTGCAAAGCTGCTGGCCTGTTAATGCCAGGGTTCAAATCCTGGTGTGGGCAGGTAGCATCACTTGACTTGGACCACTGCATCATTCAGATTACCGTACCACTTACCAGTACCTCTCCTAGATATTACCCATGGTACTCAGTTTACCTATCAACCCATTAAAGCAGGGCTATTCAACTGGCAGCCAGCAGGCAAAATCTGGCTCTGGAATCAATTTTGTTTGGCACTTGGACTGACTCAAAATAATAAAATCATCATCATCATCATCTGGACCTCCTTTCTCACCCTAGGGCAGGGACAGGAGTAGCAACATCCAGACAACCTGAGTTTGCCAAAGTCAGTGGGCCACATTGCAACTGACTCATCACTGAAATCCACGGAATCCTGGCTCCATCACATAGGCAAAAAAAAATTTCACCACGTTCTGTAGCTTCACATATACCTATCTGACAGAGTCAATTCAAACGATGTCAGGTTAAAAAGGGGTGCCAAATCCCTGGTTATGCACTTCTCCGCACAAAATTCATCCAGCCAGCTCGATCTCTTGTCAGTTCCTTAGCCTCACCAACTTCCATACCTCTCTTCCTCACACATTCATCCACCATATCCCTCCACCTCCTTCTTGGCCTACCTCGCCTCATCCCTCCTTCAAATTCGCTCAGATTTACCTTTTTCACCATTATATCTGTATTATCATCCATTCTCTCCACACGACCACACCATCTCAGAAACTCTCTTCCATTCTGGTGTCCAAAGACTTCCTCACTCAACATCTTTCATGAATCACATTATTCCATATCCTATCCACTCTCTGTACTTCACATATATACATTCCTCAGCATTACCATCTCTACTGCTCCTACTCTTGACTTTTGATTTCCATGCCACATCATAATCTCACATCCGTATGTTAAAGTTGGTACTAACACTCCTTCATGTAAACCTAGTGCAGCTGCAACACTTTAACCTCTGTTTCTTATCAATGCTTTCATAGCACCAGTTACTTTCCTTCCTTGTGTCACTCTACTTTCCACTAATTTTGCACATTTTTCTCTCTTTTCTACCACTGTACCCAGGTATTTCAACTCTCTTACCAATTCCAGTCTCTCTCCATTCACTGTAACATCACACTGGGAGCCACCTTCTCTCTCCATAACCATCACTTTACTTTTTTCTACATTTACTCTCAAAGCACAATGCTCACAGACATCTACAAAACTCTGCACTAATCTACCAAGCTCTGGTCCGGTATTTGCAAGTAGCAACGCATCATCAGCATACAACAAATTTGAGATATTGCATCCATCACCATTCACTGTCAACACCATCCCTCTCTCCATTACTCATGTTTTATACATCTCTCATCATCCCATCCATATACTGTATATATACTGAACAACCACCGGGACATCACGCAACCTTGTCGCACACCCACAATGATCGTGAATCAATCACTTAGATGCTCATATACCCATCACTGCTAATGCCATCCCTCTCTCCATTACTCATATTTTTACTTCTCTCATCACCCCATCCATATATATATTGAACAACCACAGGAACATCACGCAACCTTGTTGCACACCCACACTGATCGTGAACAAATCGCTTAGATGACCATTTACCCTCACACATGCCTTACTACCATCATAAAAACTTGACGCCATCTAGCAGCTTACCATCTACAACGTACATGTGCAGAACCTTCCACAATCCTTCTCTGTCCACTTTGTCGTATGCTTTTTCCAGATCCATAAATGCCATAAACACCTTATAGTCTTTCTCACACGTCTTTTCTACTGTCTGTTTTACTGCAAATACTTGATTCACACATCCTCTGCCACTCCTAAATCCACCCTGTTCATCACTCACTAGGACTTCTAATCTCACTCTCTTACTTTCTCTATAATAATTCTTCCAAATACCTTCCCTACCACATTCAATAAACTTATGCCATGATAATTCTAGCACTCACTTTGCTCACCTTTATTTTTGTACAGGGGTACAATCACTACACTTTTCCACTCTACTGGCACAGTTTCACTCATCCACGCCTTCTTACATTTCTTCAACAAGCATTTCATTCCACTCTCTCCACTACACTTAATCATCTCTGCATACACCTCATCAACCTCAGCTGCTTGCCCATTTTTCAGTCGCTTCACAGCATTCTTCACCTGTGCGAGTGTCACATTTCCTGACACTGCATTCCTTCTCCGTACATCTCTAAAACCAATCATGTTAGCAGTTGCTTTGCTCTTTCCATTCCCATTCATTGTTTCGTTTTTAAAGGCTCCAACATGCTTGCATGCGTCGGCCTTGGTCACCTAATGGTGGCTTTCCATGCTGCACGATCCATTGCAGCCTCCCTGTTCAGTCCCTTAACCCTGAGGTCACGCTTAATGACCTCGTCCCATGTCTTTCTCGGTCTACCCCTCATAACCCCACCCCCAATATTAACACTTCTCACCTTCCTCACCCAATTATCATCCCCCATCCTCTCCACATGTCCAAACCATCTCAATCTACCTCTCCTCATCACAACACCAATACACTCCAGTCCCATCCTTTCTCTCAACTCTTCTATCGTAAACCCAGCCCCCCCGGACCTTGCACGCAGGGACACACTACACATCCACCTAATCATTGTCATTTCTGTACGTCTGAGCCGGCGAGTATCCTCCTCCTTTACTGCCCAGGTCTCACTACCATATAGCATTACACTCCTAACACATGCTGCATACAAAGAAAACTTAGCACATAGGGAGAGCCCTCTCAATGTCAGAAGGGGCAAGAGCTCCCTGAACTTCTTCCAACCACTTCTCACCCTAGCCACAGAGCTAGCTCCAGCCCCACCTCCAGCGCATAACATGTCTCCCAAATAACAAAACTCTTCCACACACTCAAGAGATTCACCAGCAAGTTCAATCCTTTCATGCCTGACAATCTCCACCTGCTCTCCCTGACATGCCGTACACATAAAATCAGCATTATCTCACAGTCTACCTCTGATACCACTACATCTCTTGTGCACCCATTTATCACAAACACCGCACAAGATAGAATTACTTCCCACGCCCTTGTGGCAAACTGTACATGGCCACTCTCCCTTGTCTTTGACAGCACCACCACCAACCCTAGATATCATCACTTTTGTTTTAGAATTACTTCCCACGCCCTTGTGGCAAACTGCACATGGCCACTCTCCCTCATCTTTGACAGCACCGCCACCAACCCTAGATATCATCACTTTTGTTTTATTTGCATTTACCCTTAAGCCCTTGTGCCCCATACCATCTCTCCACATCCTAAACCTTTCCTCCGCCTCCCTTTCTTTCTCTGCAATCAACACCAAATCATCAGCATACAACATCTCCCACGGGAGTCCGTTTCTTCAGTCACGTGAGAGGGTTTCAAGTACTATTACTGTATAAACAACATGGGACTCAAAACTGACCCCTGATGCACACCAACATTCATGGAAAACTCATCACTCAAATCTCCATTCACTCTTACCTGGGTGCAAGCACCCACATACATGGTCATAACCACCCTAACCAGCCACTCCTCCGAGCCAAGCTTTCTCATTGCCCACTTCACCACCTCTCTAGGTACTCTGTCAAAGGCCTTTTCCAAATCAACAAAAACAAAATACAGATCCCTTCTCCTACAATTATATTTTTCCTGAAGCTGTTGAACAATGAATATGGCATCAGTGGTCTCCCTACCTGGCATAAACCCAAACTGCATCTCATCAATATGCACTCTTTCTCTAATCATACCTTCTAAAACTCTCTCCATTACCTTCATTATCTGATCTAAAAGCTTTATACTGTAAACTGGGGTGGCTTCAGACGATTTTGAGGGTTTTTTCAACCTGCTGCAAAATATTTGGGACAAAATACAGTTGTTAAGTACTGCATATGTGCGTGAGACGGTAACCTCTCAGTACTTATCAACACGAAAACCTCAGTAGCTCCATTATTCTGGAAGAAAATAGTTTATAGGTGTCCGAAGTCACCTCCACTTTGGGGTGACTTCGGACAGCCCTGGGGTGACTTTGGACATCCCTTTAAAATATACTGAAACAGGCCTCCAGTAGCTCAGATGCATTTCCGGACAAGTCTGGGGGGACTTCGGACACCTTTGGAGTTTAAAAAAAAAATGCTGCAAAAATTAAAAAAAAATACAGAGCAACCAATTTGAAAATTTTGATATATCTGTTGGTGTTTTCAAAGAAAAGATTCACTGATAATATTAATAAAAAATTTAAAAGCTGATGGCCTCCTTTTAAGTAAAATATTAAAGAAAAATCATCAAACTATACTGCAATAATTTAGTTTTTATGATAATCATCACCCAACAGTGCAGGGAAATTTTTGTAAAACGACTGAAAAAAATAGACACTTTCTGAACTTACATAGGCCGACACTTTCAGGACTACTGGGATTACAAGCCTGTCTGCTACTTTAAGGCACGACTATGAGCTTGAATATAAAGAGAACACATCAAAATGTAACAGGAACTTTAGTTTGAAGGAAAAAAATGGATAATAGTGGTTTGGCAAAGAAAAAGACAACTTTAAGTTAAAATATTTAAAGATACTATCAAAAGTTATATAAATAATATCTCTTCTCAGATTAAACTACCTAAACTAAACTAAATAATATCTCTTCTCTGACTAGAAAAATGAAAAGAATATACCATATCTTTGTCTCAGACTAGAAAAATGAAAAGCA
Source organism: Coenobita brevimanus (assembly GCF_032717465.1). NCBI lineage: Eukaryota > Metazoa > Arthropoda > Malacostraca > Decapoda > Coenobitidae > Coenobita > Coenobita brevimanus. Next base: position 15,251,292 of record NC_136978.1, read on the forward strand.
TATCATACTGTGCACCTGGCATTATGGTGATTTAGTGTGGCCATGAATTAACATCAAGGTCAAAAATCATACATTCTTGTTTGTCCATGAGTGGTTCCTGTAAGTACATTACAATATCTGACTCATCTATGACACACATTTCATCACCCGGAATGTTAGAAATGACAAGTACGTTTTTTTGTACACCTGACATGTTTTAAGAACCGAACTTTTAATGTTGGCACAACAACTATGACTATAGCTACAAAATATTTCATCATCTTTCTTTTCTCATCTGAGATTTGAACAACTACCCATTCATGTAGCTTTGGAGTACACTGCACATCTGTCTCTAGTTAAGCTGTGGTGTCCAAAGTCACCCCTTTAAATCTCCAAAATTCATACACATACTGTACACTCATGTCATGTTTTGACATATTTGCAGTACAGATCTTAACCCTCTTTCTGTTTCAGTCTTCAAGATAGAGATTAACACAAACCTCTGAACCTGTAGAATCATGCTATGTGTTATGACTCGTTCCCACCAGAGAAAGTTTTGCAATTCTCATTTTTCCAAAAAAATTTAAGTATTTTCTGCACTAATTAAAATTCACCACTGAAACATTAACTTAGAAAGAGATAATCATATGGAAAAATGTACAGTTCCAATGCAACATTTTGCTGTTAAAATAATTATTTTTGTTTCCTTCTTTTAGCAGTGGTGTAGCATTTAAACTTTTTACCCAAATAATGTCCGAATTTACCCTGTGTCCGATGTCACCCCGGTTTACGGTACCTCTATAATTTCCCCTTTCCAGGGCATCACCCTTCCCTTTATACACATTTACAATTACACTCTTCAGCCAATCATCTGGGACAACACACTCATAGATAATCACATTTATCAGGTCAGTGACTAACCTCACCCCTATATCTCCTGAGGCCTTCAACTTTTCAGCAGTCAACCCAGACACACCTGCTGCCTTCCCCACCTTCATCCTGCCTGTTGCCTCATTCACAATAGCAGCATCAAATTAGAGGCCAAGGGCCAAACACTGGATCAGCTGGCTCCAAACCTTCCCTGTCCCAGTTAAACTCCTCACTCAACAACCAGCTATAATGCTCTCTCCATGAATCTTTAAGATCCTCACTGTTCACCACTACCCTTCCTTCATCATTCTTGACACACTGCTCACCTATAATATCCCGATTATCCCTCTTCATCTAATTTGCCACCTTAAATATCATATTTTCCCTTTCCTCTTGATTTAGGTTATCAAGTAAAAGTCTCTGTGACTCAGACCTCACCCTATATACCTCTCTTCTAGCCCTACGCTTAGCAGCCAAGTATTCCTGTCTGCTACCACCCTTCTTCCATTCCCGGAAAAGCCTTCTTTTCTCCTTAACTGCAGCTTCTACACCCTCATCCCACCACCAAGTTACTTTATGTCTGGGTGGTCCTCTTGTCCAACCGCATGTTATATCAGTAACTCTCAAGAGATTGTTCTTGAGGGCTCTGTACTGTTCATTAATGCCTTTGTCTACAGCTCCTTGTTCAGCCACCACTCTCCTCATCTTGCTATAGAAGGCATCCCTTACTGCTTGGTTTTTCAGCTTCCATATTTTCCTCCTAGGTACACAAGTCCTCTTTTTCATCACTCATTCTTTAAGCACCATATCACAAATCAATGGTTTGTGCTGCTGCGCACACTCCTCACTTCTTATAACTTTAACATCCCTCACTAACCTCCTATCAGCCCTCCTAATCAGAAAATAATCTATCTGACTGCTATTTCCCCCAGACTCATACGTAATTAACCTACTCTCTCTTTTCCTAAAATATGTGTTGCACACAATCATGTCTGTCGCCTCCCCAAACTCGAGTATCCTTTCCCCTTCTGCATTCCTTATATAATACACACATCCCCCATGTACTCCTTCATAACCTTGTGCTGCTTCACCTACATGACCATTTAAGTCCCCTCTCAAAACCATTATCTCATCATCCCGCATACCACCTACCACACGTATTAAATCATCCCAAAATCTATCTTTCTCTGCTTCATCCAATCCTTACTGTGGAGCATATGCCGATATAACTGAAGCTATCTACCGAATAGAATTTTCACTACCAATATCCTATTGCTTAAGGGGCCCACACACGTTCAATAATATTGATCAGTTTTGGGTGTTGATCAATATTATTGACTGTGTGTGGGTTATATTGAAGGACTGATCAATATATTGACAACATCAAAATGAGTTTGATTTTCTGTCAATAATATTGGCATGATGTCAGTATTATTGATCGTGTGTGGTAGTTTCGATAATACTGATCAAAATTTTCCCAGTTTCTCCTAAAAGCTCAAGAAGGAAGGATGTCAGGCACCACAAAAAAGATGAAAGGAAGTTTATTCTTGAATTTATTGAAGTGTACCGGAACATTCCAGCCCTCTGGATAGTAAAATCAGATGATTATAGTGATCAGAACAAGAAGTTGCAGTCATACAAAACTTTGCACAGAAAATACAAAGAGAAATTCCCAGAGGCTACCATTGATGACATGAAGAAAAAAAAATCAATACTCTCTGTTCAAATTTCAAGAAGAAACTAAAAGAAGTTTGTGACTCACAAAAATCAGGAGTGGCGACAGATGAAGTTTGTGAATCAAGTCTATGGTACTTTGAAGATATGCTTTTCCTCAATGATCAAGAAACCCCTTCAGTTTCAAGGAGTAGCACCGTCACAGTCCGTCTGATGCTGGCAGTTTGACAGCAGCTCCACAACTGAATATTGATCAATAATATTGAACCGTTTGTGGCTGCCGGGTTTTTACAGTTTGCTGATGTGAATATACTGATGTCAATATTACTGATCGTGTGTGGGCCCCTTTACTCTTATAACATTCATAACATATTCCACCCACTTCTCCGCAACCATCACACCAACATCCCATATCCGTCTGTCCCCCCCTGCCAAAACAACTTATAGTAACAGTCCTTCCCAACAATCTTTCTGGCTGATCCACCCCTGTACCAGACTTCCTGCAAACACGCCACATCCACCCACCTCCTACTGAATGCCTCAACGACTTCCCCCGCTCTTCCCCTCAAACTTCCCACATTCCATGAACCCACCCTCATCCCCCTGAGTGATTTACTGTCCTCAGGCTTGCTTTGAAACTTATTCTTGTGTTCTGTCATAGTCAGGATTAATAAAGGGGGACAGACATACCACAGGCCCCAGTCACTGCACAGTCCCAGGTCTGGGCAATGGATCTGGGAACCCTAGCCCACTAACCAGTGGCTGTGGTAGTGGCCTCAGGGCACCCTGCCAGGACAGCTGCAGTGACACCCTCCAAGCGTGCCTTAGCACTGCAACTATCCCACCATTATACATCCACCAATAGGGCAGTCTCCTGGGGCGCTACTCCCAGGTTCGGGCCCCTCTCTATTGGGCGGAAGCGGCAGCCTGGGAACCGCAATGCCCTGTACCCTCTAGCACTGGCCTGATCCCCATCTCGCCCTGGACCCATGATCTGTGCCGGCGGAACCCCCGTCACGCCTCCCCCCAGAAGTCCGCCACTAGGTAGCGGGGGGAAAGTTTTCTGGCCGCATGCCCTTGCTAGTGCCAACCCCTGTAACGTAGTGGGATACGTTGTGTGAAATGTAAAGTGCATGTGGTGTGGTGCATAAGATAGTTAGAGGAAATGTTTGGGAGAGTATGCTGGTCTACTCTCCATGTTACTGTCACACTGAAAAGGTCACCAAAGGGGGATGGTTAAATAGCCAGTGAAACAGGAGCTCCAGCTCTCCCTATCACCAGCATTCCCAGTCCCCTCGGGAGTACCACCCTGTTTGGCCCGTGCTACAGCCTCCTCCTCATAATTTCAAAATATTCTTTCCATCGGATCCTTACTTCATCCCCATGGGTTAATAATCTACCACTTACATCCTTCACACTCACATATCTTTTCACTGTTACTTCTATATTTCTGCATGTTTTTCCAGAATAAGTTCCTACTTCCAGAATAATCTGCATTAATTTTTCTTCTTAGATCATCATTTACATCCATGTTTTTCCTCTTCACTAGTCTCTTTGTGCTTCTTAATCTCAATGTACTAATTTCAACTGCACCCCTGTGCTGTAACTCTTCTAGCCATTTCTTCCTCTTTTCCTCCACTGCTTTCTTAACCTCTTCATCCCACCATGCTATACCTTTCTTCTTTGTTGTTACTCATGCCACACCACACACTGCTTCAGCATTCATAAGTAAGCAATCCCTATACACAGTACCCACGTGTCCAACAAGGTACTCTAATATTTTCATGCATGGGTCACGTGTTGGACCAAAAACGTGTTGGACAAACAATAGAGCTTATGGGGAAAAATGAATTATGTCAGCAACCCTAGGAAAAGTCACCCTAAATACCTACCATATACATATACATATATTGGTACTATTGTAATTATAATAAATGGTACTGTGCTATGAATGATACCTAACCTTTTAGGATAGTGTTGGTGGGCTTGCTGGGAATGGAAGGTGGTATCCAAGGCTGTAGGTAGTCCTACTGGGTCCCCGGAGGATGGCTGCTGGCGTCACTAGCGGGTAATAGCTGTTGCTCCTCCTCAACCTCCCTCATAAATCCTTCGAAATCACACTCAGAATCACTATCTTCGTCCACAGCCATGGAAGGTCCTGCTTCTGCCTGTCCTAGCACTCTGTAATCCTCGGCAAAGGGCATGCTTCTCACACTGTTGCCAGAGCCCCACCTCGTAACTGTGGAAAGTGATTGCTGTCGCTGACTCGGTAGAGAATAAGGAGAAGCAACTTTGTTTATAAACTGGTACACACGCCGATGAGAAGGGTTTCAAAACGATTGACATTTATTCTAAAATATAAATATGTATTCAGTGTCAGGCTAAATGTTCAATGCTGTAGTACGATACATTCTCTGTCGAGTCGCCTGGGTTTTGGTCACACTGTTTTGCCCGTCGTATCCTCGGCAGGAATCCATCCAGATGAATTCCAAATGCCTGTGGTATCATCGGCAATTTTACCACATTACCGTTCCGATTTACCATCGTATCCTCGGCAAACCTGGTATGATGTGCCGTGTGATAGCCTTCGGCTGCCAGGATCTTGTCTTGGTTTTTTATTATGGTCCTCACGTTGGCTTCATTCATGTCGTAGGCCTTGGCAATGTCAACTTTCCTCTCCCCTTTCTTCTTCCTCTCGATGCTTTCTAGCTTGGTGGCCTGAGGGAGGTGCCGACGCTTCTTGGGGTTCTCAGAAGGCTTCCTAGGCATCGTGAGCAGGGTAAAATGCAGTAACAAGGGCAGAAAATGCAGCAAGAAAAAAGCACCTTCCAATGCGAATTATGCGACTGAGTGGCGCTGTGGTGGGAGAAATTTAAACAAAACATCACGTGACAGCAGAAGCGTTTTTAATTGGGCGGCATCCACGTCACGATAGCGGGCGGGGAAGGCTACTTGATCAGAAGTTTTCATTGGCTATCATCATCATAGGAATGTCCAGTATGACCGTGTTGGACCGGGGGTGATCGTGCTAGAGGTGAACTCTGCAGATTTCGCCCACTTCTCGGAGCTCTGTGCATGTTATGCTAACACACTTGTGTTGCAGTAATTAAATCGTATTAAATAATACTAATTATTTGCTCTCCATGCTGGACGTGAATTGTGCTGGACTAACGCGTGTTGGACGCGAGGGTACTGTACATTCCACAAGCTGTCCATATCCATTTCATTCCAATTCACTGATTCTAACACCTCCCCTCAATAAACAAACAGAAAGTTTTGTGCTTTTCTTTTTATTAATGTATTTACTGGGAAATGTCATGACCAACTTGCCTAGCCCCAGGCTCCTACACTCCTCATGGGGCAACATAGGACTGGATGATGGATGGATGGATGAAAATGTAAATGCAAAGAATTCATGAATTTCTCATTTCTTTCTGTGTATAAGTGATTAGACGAGGGGGGGCGGGGGATATAGGTAAAATACTGTATGGCCCTTCTGTTAATTTATTTGAGTTTCACTGTTCAGCCCTACTTCTCGAGTAGTAGAATAACCCTGCATTAAAGGTTACACCCCCATTCCCCAATACAGCATGTCAATTCGTATACTGTTTTACTTTTGCAGTCTATGAAACTGAAAACACATGAATGACATACCATCAATCCAGCCATTATCCAATCCCACATTGCCCCATAAGGGGTGTAGGAGCCTGGGGCTAGGCAAGTTGGCCCTGACTTAATAAGGTGAGAGTGACCAGCCTCACTCATCCCTGAGTGGCATTACATGAGCAATAAACCCCAACAACCCCTTGGATATAAACCTTCACTGGCTCAATCCGATTGGAGTGCTGTAATTGCCCACTAAACCACCAGACGCCAAACTTTAGTTATATGGTTACCACCCAGTGTAGTAAAAGGCTTCCTGGTGTACAGGAAACCATTTGGCTTGTCACTCAGTGTAGGGTCACCCACAGACAGAAGTAGGAGTAAAGAATGAAGGAAAGAAAGACGAGGGAGGGTAATGTCACCCGTAGGCAGAAGGACGAGGAAAGAATGAAGGAAAGAGAGTCAGAAGAGGATGGAGGAGAGGAAAGGGTAGACACCAGAGAGCAGCACTATATCGAGTGAGTGGATGACATACAAGAGAATATTAATTTAGATGTTAAATGCATCTTAAATAATTAAGGATGAGGTGCTAGAAAGCCTCCAGTGCTGATCAGAACATGGTGCCTGGAATGGTGTATTAACAATGGACCTGAAAGGATTGCAACTCTAGGAGGACAAAAATTGGCTCAATGAATAGTGGATTAAACAAAACATGTGTATGTAGCCATGATGAAAGGCCTTGCTACAGAAATCTTTTTTAAATTATCATCATCCAGACCTCTTTTCCCACCCTAGGGCAGTGTGAGGAGTAGCTATGTCCGGACAGCCTAAGTCTGCCCAATCCAATGGACCATGCTTCCATTCACTCATCATTCAACCCCCCGGATTCTTGGCTCTATCTGATACACTAAAAACATTCACCACGTTCTGTAGCTTCACATAAACGTATGTGAAAAAGTCAGTCAGGACGCTTCCACGTTGAAAAGGGGTGCCATATCCCTGATCATGCACTCCTCACAATATTCATCCATGCAGCTCGATCTCTTGCAAGTACCCTAGTCTCACCGACTTCCATACCTTTCTTCCTCACACACTCATCCACCATATCCCTCCAGCTTCTCCTTGGCCTACCTCACCTTGTCCCTCCTTCAAATTTGCCCTGATATACGTTTTTCACCACTCTAATGTTATCCGTTCTCTCGACACATCCATACCATCTCAGTACACTCTCTTTGATTCTGGTGTCCACAGACTTCCTTTCTCCACATCTTTTACAAAGCACATTACTTCATACCCTATCCACTCTCTGTACTCCACATACATTCCTCAGCAGTCCCATCTCCACAGCTCTCACACTTTTCATTTTCATGCCACACCATAGTCTCACATCCATATGTTAAAGTTGGCACTAACACTCCTTCATGAAAGCCTCGTGCAGCTGCAAAACTCAAGCCTCTGTTTCTTATCAACGCCTTCATAGCACCAGCTATTTTCCTTCCTTGCGTCACTCTACTTTCCACTTCTTTTGCACACCTTCCTCTTCTTTCAGTCACTGTGCCCAGGTATTTCAACTCTCTTACCAATTCCAGTCTCTCTCCATTCACTGTAACATCACACTGGGAGCCACCTTCTCTCTCAATAACCATCACTTTACTCTTTTCTACATTTACTCTCGAGGTATGACACTCATAGACATCTACAAAATTCTGCACTAGCATACCATGTTCTTGTCTGGTATCTGCAAGTTGCACTGGATCATCAGCATACAACAAATTAGAGATACTGCATCCATCACCATTCACTGTCAATGCCATCCCTCTCTCCATTACTTGTGTTTTTACTTCCCTCATCACCCCATCCATGTATATATTGAACAACCATGGGAACATCACACAACCTTGTCACACACCCACATCGATCGTAAACAATTTACTTAGATACCCATTTACCCTTACACATGCCTCACTACTATCATACAAACTCTTGACGGCACCTAGCAGCTTGCCATCTACACCGCACATGCGCAAAACCTTCCACAATCTATTCTCTGTCTACTTTGTCATATGCTTTTTCCGGATCCATGCATGCCATAAACACCTCATAGTCCTTCTCACAAGCCTTCTTCACTATCTTTCTTACTGCAAATACCGTATTTGATCCACACATCCTCTGCCACTCCAAAAGTCACCCTGTTCATTGCTCACTAGGACTTCTGATACCTCTCTTACTTTGTCTATAATAATTCTTCTATATTCCTTCCTACCACACTTAATAAACTTATGCCACGATAAATTTTGCACTCACTTCGCTCACCTTTATTTTTGTACAGGGGTACAATCACAACCTTTTTTCACTCTTCTGGCAAAGTTTCACTCATCCCTGCCTTCTTACCTATCTTCAACAAGCACTTCATTCTGCTCTCTCCACTACACTTAATCATTTCTGCATACACCTCATCAACCCCAGCTGCTTGCCCATTTTTCAGTCGCTTCACAGTGTTCCTCACCCGTGCGAATCGAAGAGAGTGTACTGAGGTGGTATGGTCATATGGAGAGAATGGATAATAATAGTGTGATGAAATGGGTATATCTGAGCGAATTTGAAGGAAGGAGGAGGCGAGGTAGGCCAAGAAGGTGGAGGGACATGGTGGATGAGTGTGTGAGCAAGAGAAGTAAGTTGGTGAGGCTAGGGTACTAACAAGAGACAAGCTGACTGGATGAATATTGTGAAGAGAAGTGCATGATCAGGGATTTGGCACCCTTTTCTAACGTGACGTAATCCTGAATGACTCTATTGGATACATTTATGCGAAGTTACAGAATGTGGCGAATGTTTTTGGCATACCAGACAGAGCCAGGATTCTGGGGATATGAACAGTGAGTGAATGGAAGCATGGCCCATTGGACTGGGCAAATTTGGTCTGTTGGACATTGCTACTCCTCACCCTGCCCTGAGGTGGGAAAGGAGATCCAGATGATGATGATGATGAATGATGATGATGACGATGTTGGTATGAAAACTACACGAATTGTATGCAAAAGAATATTCAGGTGTCATACGTAAAATAAATAGCTAAGGATGGACTGCTATGACACCTTTGTCGCGGAATACATACTTGAAGAACAGCAAGACAAATGAATAAAAACAATTCCAAACAGTAGCATTATTGCAACAAATTTTGCTCATTTTTTTAGGGTAACCTTCTGAGACACAGACAAAGCAAATGAGCACAAGTGTAACTGAAAAAGTATTTCATCATGGGTATGACCCAGTAACTTAAAAGAAGAACCATACGTTGCATTCAGAAAGACGCTGACAAGAAGCTACACATGATGGCACTGTGCACTAAAGGTGAAGCAGCTGTGCAGTACACCTGGAAACCAAACGTCCTCATATTTCCCTGCATCTTGTCACAGGAAGAACCCTGGTGAGGTACATTCTACCATAAAGGGGTGCTGGTTTTCTACATTGTGTACGTAACTGCAGGACAGCCCAACAGAAGCAGTTGCTTACCTGTGATTGATGGGCCTGTTTGGCCAAACTGACAGGTTTTAAGCAACAACAACAAAAAACAACCAAAAATTCATGGATTGCAGAGGTGCTGATCACAATTCAGGATGCAAATGAAGGAAATTCTACAGTAAGCAGGGTTTTGCTTCATACCCCTGTGATCACATCAACTAATAATTTTTAATAGCTACATCATCCCTGAAAGTACTGGTGGTCTGAATTCTCTCAGCAGTAGAAATGGGCATATCATCAGCATGTGCAATCATTTTAGAGCAAACTTCAAACCTCACACCACTGGTAAAAGGGATGAAATGCAGAGGCCCAAGTACACAACCTGATCGTATAACCAATGTAACTGTACTAAAGGAACTAAAAGTACCATAAACCACCACACACTGCTGTTTATAAGTTCAGAATGTTGAGACACTATTAAAAAGAAGAACCACCTATTTCACACTTACTTATATATATATATTACATTCTTGACTACTGTTCATTCATATACCTTACCTACAAGAGTCCACCATTTTCTAGATCATAAACTAACTCTGACTGTGCAACTCCTCCTCTCCAAGTTCTCTAGCATATTATTTGCAATTGGTTCATTGTGCTCTCCTCACTAAATTTTATGACTGTTGCATGCATAGTCCATGCACTGATATATGAGTTTCTACAATGCGAAATGCCTAGAGTGACCCGGGGGGGGGGGGGGGGGGGTGATTAAATCATCAGTAGTGTGCAAGTTGGTTTTGAAAACGTGAAATTGGGGAGGCAAAGTGAACCACATCCAGTGTTGCACCACAGAGTGCAACCTTACCCTTGTAGGGTGTGTGAAGATGTGACACACACGGGTCATGACATCAGTGCGCCGTGTGAGATAGCAGGCGTTTGCACAGCTTCTCTCAGCTAAGCCTAGGCACCCTCATGGAGTGTATATAGTCCCCTCGTTTACGCAAAGCCACGCCTTTTTTTTGCTACTGTGTGGGTTATACTTACTGTGTACATGTGTTTAATGTCCCATAATACATAGGCATAATGACAGGCTAGGGACCAAAGGTGTGACTTTTGAGGCAGTCACCACATCAATTAGAATTTACCCCATAAAGTATGTTATGTGGTAAGGGGCACTCACCATCCACTCACTCGATGTAGTGCTGCTCGCACGTGTCTGCTCTTTCCTCTCCTCCCTCTTTTCCTTCCTTCCTCTTCTGTTTTACTTTACTTCATTCTTTCCTCGTCCTTCTGCCTATGGATGACTTTACACTCCCTCTTTTGTCTTTCTTTCCTTCATCCTTTCATCTTCCTTCTGCCTATGGGTGACTACACTGAGTGACAAGCCGAAAGCTTTCCTGTACACCAGGAAACAATTTACTACACTAGGTGGTAACCATATGACCAAATTATGGCGCCTGGTGGTTTAGTGGGTAATTGCGATGCTCCAAATGGACTGAGATGGTGAAGTATCCAAGGGGTGGCTGGGGTTATTGCTCACGTAATGCCACTCAGGGATAAATGAGGCTGGTCACTCTCATCTTAAATGTCAGGATCAACTTGCCTAGCCCCACACTCCTACACTCCTCATGGGGCAACGTAGGATTGGATGATGGATGGATGGACAGATGTATGTTATTTGTAAAGCACAAAATTTCTAGAAAGCGAAGTCTTCTACTGCTCAAATTCTTGCGTATTAAGTGAATGGACTGTATGTTATTAACAACTGCTGCCATCTTATTTTCATTCTTTTTTTTTTTTTCAGGTTACTTATTTTACTATGGGGCACCTATTCCTTCTTTATGCATCACCATAGCCATTCAAATATATCAGATTTTCAAAATATTTCCAGCTATCCTTTATTTCTATCAATTGAAAGCTTTTTTTTTTTTTTTTTTTTTTTTTTTTTAATGCACGAAAGAGGGAACCAAAGACCAGGAGCCTGCAAAATTGTTCTCTACGAGAAAAACCAAAAACAAGACAACAGACAGCCAAATTCAAGATCTGTTCATTTCGAGATGCCTGGACACATTGCGTTTGAAAGACTGGAGATCACAGGCAGTAGGATATACAGACAGAGGGAGACAGTTCCAGAGTTGACTTGTTGCATCCATGAAGGACCAGGAGTAATGGTTAACTCTTGCATTCGAGAGCTGGACAGAAAAAGGATGAGAGTTTGCTGCTAGACACGTGCTACGCGCCCACCGTAGTGGTGGCAGAATGCAAGCAGACAACTCAGAGGAGTGATGATTATTGAAAAGACAGAGGTTGAAGGGAGCCAGTAAGAGGAGGAGAGCTAACGAGACAAAAAGCCTTTGACTCAACCTTGTTGAGAAGAGCTGTATGTGGGGACCCTTCCCACATATGAGTTGTACTCTACACGGGGGTAGGAAAAAAGAAAAGAAAAAAGTTTAAAGTCGACAACTGTGCAGGGATAAAGAAGGCACGGAGGTGGCTTAACACACCTAATATCCAGGAAGCAGATTTTACAGGAGAGTTAATATGATCTTTCCAAGATAAATCCAGACTGCATGAAACCCTAACTATGCTTTAAAAAGATGCAGGATTGACCTGAATATTGCTAAAAATTAGAGGATACATCTGTGGAACATTTTGTCGGGTTGAAATATGTATGAACTGAGTTTTTGAGACATTAAAAACAACAAGGTTACTTTTACCCCAATCAGAGTTATGAGCAAGTCAGACATTAGGCGTACAATAGCCTCATCCCTTGTTTGTTGGAGTAACTGATGAGATGGATGCTGCAAGAAGCGAATGGAAAGGTGAAGGGTGGAGTCATCAGTGTATGAGTGGATAGGGTTAGATGTACAGCTTAGAAGGCCACTGATGAGTAGAAGGAAGAGAGTTGGTGACAGGACAGAGCCCTGAGGAACACCACTATTTGCAGTTCAAAGGAGAAAAACAGTGGTTGCCTACAATAACAGGTACTGAACAACCAGAATGGAAGTTCGAGATGAATGCACGACAGAAGGATAGAAACTGCAGGAGGGCAGTTTGGAAATTAAAGATTTATGCCAGTCTCATTCGAAAGCCTTTTAGATGTCAAGTGCAATGGCAAAGCTTTTGCCAAAGTCCCGAAAGGAGGATGACCAGGAGTCTGAAAGGTGGGTGAGAACATGGCTAATGGAGTGTTCCTGCCAGAACCCATACTGACTGTCGGAAAGAAAGTTGTGATTGGAAAGGTGCTTTACAATTTTTTTGTTAAGAAGAGATTCAAAAACTTTTGAAATACAAGATGCTAAATCTACTGATTGATAGTTAGCAGGCTGGGAATGAGTCACCCTTCTTTGGGACAGGCTGAAGTAGAGCAAAGTTCCAGCAAGAAGGAAAAGTACAAGTTGACAAACAAAGGCAAAAGAGTTTACCTACGCAGGGTGTAAGCACAGATGCACAACTGAGGATAACAGGAGGAACCCCATCAGGTCCATATGCCTTGTTAGTATTGAGGCCAGTGATGGCAGAAAATACATCACTTGGAGAAACTTTAATGTCAGCCATGAGGAAGTCAGAGGGAGGAAGTGATGGGGGAACAGGAACAAAATCGTCTAATGTGGAACTGGAGGAGAAAGTCTGACCGAATAGTTCTGCTTTACCAGTAGAAGAAATAGCTATAGAGCTATCACAGTGGAAAGACGGAGGGAAGGATGATTAGGTAAAGATGTTAGAAAGGTTTTTGGTGAGGTGTCAGGAGTGGGAAGAAGTTGAGTTGGAGAGTTCACAGCATTTAGATCCATCCATCCATCAGCCAATCCTATGTTGCCCCACGAGGGGCGTAGGAGCCCGGGGCTAGGCAGTTGGTCCTGACATTTAAGATGAGAGTGATCTGCCTCACTCATCCCTGAGTACCATTATGTGAGCAATAAACCCCAACCACCCCTTGGATAGAAACCTTCACCGGTTCAATCCGATTGGAGCGCAATAATTACCCACTAAACCACCAGGCGTCAAAATCTGGTTATACAGTTACTACCCAGCGTAGTAAATGGCTTCCTGGTGTACAGGAAACCATTTGGCTTGTCACTAAGTGTAGAGTCACCCACAAGCAGAAGGAAGAGGAACAAATAAAAATTATTTTTTGCAGAGCAAAGAACAGACTTAATACAATTCTGGACAGAAACATAAAAGAGATGAGATTCAAGGATGGGTTGGCTCTGGTACAGTACCTTTTGCAGGCCTTTTCCTTGTTGTGGACAGCATTAAAACAAACATGATTAAACATTTTTTTTTTTTTTCCATTACTCACAGAATAAGAGAAAGGCATGTATCCCCATGCTTGAAAAAATAATCTCTGTACAATAATGCGCAATGCACACTCAGATGGCTCTTGGCCATGGAAGCAATAATCATTCCTGAGAAAATTAAACAAGTATTGCCTGAGGGCCTCCCTAACAGCAGATCCAAAGTGCCACATCCGCCGCTTCTTGGGAAGGTCCATAGGCCTTACTGGAGCGATAGGGCAGGTTAGGGTGATAAGGTTGTGATCGGAGAAGCCCAACGGAAAGAAAAGATTAACAGAGTAAGTAGAAGGATTAGTTGCAAGGAAGAGGTCAAGCATGCTGGAACTCTCTCCAAGGTGGTCATTGATATGGACAGGGTGCTGTACAGGCTGCTGCAGGTCATTAAGGATAGAAAAGATGTAGGCTTGTTCACCAGTTGGATCAGTGAAAGGAGTGAAGAGCCAAAGGTGGTGGTGAACATTGAAATCTTCTAGAATGGAGATTTCAGAGAAAGCAGAAACAGACAGGATGTGTTCCATCTTAGTGGCAAGATGGTCAAAGAATTATTCACAGTCAGTGTTTTGGGGGATAAGTAAGCAGCACAGATATATTTACACAGAGAGTAACAGGACAGCCAAAGCCAGAGGGTAGAGAATTCAGAAGATTCAAGCTCAGGAACACGAGAGCAAGATATGTTGTTGCATACGTATACATTTTTATCCGATATTTTCCTAGTTATTGCCACATTAATTTAAATATTTTCACACCTTTTAAAACTACTTCCTATATCTTAGTAAGAAACCATGAAGGCAAACTTTCATTTACACTGTAAACTATTTAGGATAAAGTAATACATGGGCTTCTTAACTATTAATTTATGTTATGAATATTTTAGTTTACAGGTAAAAAAACAAAAATACATACATGCAGGTAAGTAGACTGAAATCACTACATCAAACATATGTTATGCTTGTTCTTCTTGATCGCTAATAGTTTTTCCATCTGTGTCGTCCGCTTCATTATGACCTTTCTTCTGTTTTTTTGCTCTAATATCCGCTAATGTTTCTTCTATAGTTCGCTTATCTTTTTTTAGTTCACTTCGAACTGAAAAGATAATAAGACAATTAGGTACATGTAATAAAACAATATATAAAATATCAGTTTCTTTCCATTAACTACAAGTGCATGAAAGCCAAACCCAACTGCAAAGAAAAAAAAAAATCTATCTATCTATAGGCAGACGTCATAATCCCATAAGGGGTGGCCATTTGTCTTTGAGTTAGTTGTTTTATGGGGAGGGACACTAACCCTCCACCAACTCACTTGTCAACATGCAGAGGACACGTGTGGGTTGGTTACATGGTTAACACCAAGTGTTGTAAATGGTTTCCTGATGTACAGGAAACCATTTGGCTTGTCACTCAATGTAAAGCCACCCGAAAAGGAAAGAAGAGTAATAAAAAGCGACAAGAAAGATGGGAGAAATAGGAAGTGAGGAGGGCAGACACAGAAAAGACTGATAAAGGTGATGGAAGAAGTAGGAAACACTACATTAAGTCCATTTACTTATTATGTCCTTGTGTTATTGCAACAGAATTCCATGTTAACTGGCTTATATCCTGTGCAATGGTAACACCAAGAATCTAAATAACCAGTCAGCACACCAAGAATCTAAATTACCAGTCACCAACAAAACATTATTGAATCAGGAATAGTTCCCTTAAATACAGTGAGCTGTAGTTTCTTCTTGCTACCTTATACTGACTTTATTCAGCAATGAACAGGCATTTCAAACATATGTTCATTAATCTCCTCACTACCAGGGGACTCTAAAGCTGAATATAAATGCCTGGTAGTAGCATGATTGAATTGTTATTGTGGCTCCAGGCTCATCTAAACATGAACCCAGTGGACTGCAGACTGATGGTGACCTTGCCCTGCAGCCCATCCTCCTCTTTTAAGGGGACAGAAGGGGTGATGAGGGATGTTTCTATAACTGGGCAGCTCCGCTGCCTGGTTATACTGATGGTTCATTGGGAAGGCATCTCCCTGCTGCACCAAGAATAAATCAAATATAATGTTTAAAAGATGACATTGAACTGAGGGTATTAATTACATTGACAATATTCAAGATTTAAGCATGGCTTATTAACCTTCTGGCAGGTACAAACTTCCTGCAGAAAACAAAATTGTAAATAAAACAGTAAGTGATGGGGTTTGTGACTTTTCCCCCCATTCCATGAGGTAGTGTCAACTCTGGAAATGTCCTACTCTGTCTGTATTTCCTGCTAGCTATGATCTCCAGTCCTTCAAATGCAGTGTCCAGGCATCTTGAAATGATCGGACCTTGAATTTGGCTCTCCCTTGTATTTTGTTTTTCTCTTGGAAGGAACAGTTATTGCGGGCTCGTGGCCTTTGGTTCCTTCTTCTTAACATAAAAAAAATAAATAAATAAATAAATAAATAATGGATGGGTTAATGTCAGCTGCCTTAACATTTGCAGCCAAGCACTAAGGGGGTGGGGGTAACATCTCAGACCTGAAACTTTTTTTTTTTTTTTTTTTTTTTTTTAATAGTGCAAAAGATAGAATGAGACTAATGCAAGGTGCAGATGTCAGTGTTTCTGATACCTGTATATAGCTGAAATAGGCCTAGTTCACCATCATACCCTACAAGAGTGCTTTGCCTGACACTCTTTTAAGAATGGGTTGGACACTGAATGGAAGCATGCCAATTTTGCCTGCAACAGTGGAGATTGAAGCATCCTCCACTAGCTCATACATAGTAACCGTGCTCCTTACTTGGAGCTGTTTAATTTCTAACATACAGAGTTCAATACCTGAAACTAACTGCAGCACTCCATATTACTGTGGGTACTAGACAGGGGCAGGATTCTGGAGGCTTGAATGATGAGTGAATGGAAGTATGGCCCATTGGACTGGGCAAACTTAAGCTGTCTGGACATGGCTGCTCCTTACCCTGCCCTAGGGTGGGAAAGGAGGTCTGGATGATGATGATGACAATGACCAGAATTTCAACAATGAATTTTCACCCATGAGGTGACATTCAGATATGGTGTACTTCACTAATGACTTGTCAGCAGTGTCCATTATCCAGCTTCCTGCCATGTGTGAAAGAACAATACTGAGTTTATGACAGCAACCCCTTATCGCCTTCCAGTCTGGACCACTAAGGGTGACCACCATGCTGTCTGCCTCGTGGCACCTCTGTTGTTGTTGTTGTTGTTGTTGTTGCAATTCCTGGCTCATCTGGACATGACCCAAGTGGACTGCAGGAAACTAGCCAAAGCAAGTGGTTGCTACCAGAGATTTTCTGTTGAGGTTATGCTGAAGGACTGTCATATTATGATAGTATGATACATGAGGTGTGTTGCGGTGTGGGGCTGAACTTAAGGGGATTGTCTGGTTGTTACCCTGAATGAGTCAGTAGATTTCGTCCGATTTCAATGAGATGTGGCACACAAATAGAGGGCTATTAGAGATAACGACAGGTACATCACAATTGAAAATCAGTAGATTAGTTTTCGAATTAGTTACAAATTAGGGTAAACTAAATACCATACCTAAAAATCGATGTAGTCCTAAAAAATGCCCTGTATAATATATTTTTGGTGTTCACACAACTCACAGAAGGTGTGTCATGAACTGAATCTCGTAAGTTTGTGATATCATGTCTAATTATGACACTACGTGATGTGGAAATTAGGTAAAATTAGTTCCCTCCTAATTAGATTTTGGAGAGATGCTGTGCACGAATGGAGAGGGGTATAAGAATTCAACAAGTTGAATTTACAGAGCTTTTTACGTGCTTTATTGGTATATAAAGGATCCTCATACAACCAATAGTAAATGAGCTTATCAATCTCAACGGTCACTAAATTACATTTCGAGGAAACGACCCTCAAAGTTTCCCCAACTTTGCAAACATGCTATGCAAGAATGAAAGGGGGGAGAGGGAGTATAACAGAATGCCTGGGATACCTTATAGAACTTTCTACGCCCTTTTGATTGGTATATCAAGGAACGGTATATCAAGGAACCTTGTATGACCAATAGTTACCAAACTTATCGAGAAGTTTGAGAACACACTGTTGCCAGGAGGTGTACTGAGATGGACCCAACACTGTTGTTTGCCTTGTCATCTCCAAGGTATCTCAGAATGCCCCAACACTTGTCTCCATGCTGTTTTTGGAGGGGCCCAACACTATAGTGGACATCATCATCTCCAAGGTGTCTCAGAAGGCCCCAAGAACGTAGTCTGCCTCATCTCCTGTACCGAGACGTCCCCAACTCTGTAATTGGCCTCATCGTCTCCAAGCTGACTCAGAAGGCCCCACCGCTATAGTCTTTCTCATTGTCTGCGCCCTTCTTACTCTGACGCCTGACAGTTTTCGTGGGGGTTCGTGATCTTATGCGGTCATTTTATGGTCCCCACCCACCCACCCCGTGTTGCCCCATTCTCAAACGACCCTTGAAAGTTTGAAACGAGGTATAAATCGACTGATTTTTACCTGGTTTTCAGCAGTACTATTTCACAGGCATATGAGGGAATGCTGAAGGATTAATTTTATGGGGATAACTCAACTTCGTCCAGACCCGCCATTTTTTGGTAATTTTCAACAGGCCGATCCCCTTAAGTGTGGGTACAGTGAACTGTTTAAATGGACTGTGCCTGGGAAGGGTGGTGAATGCACTGCAGTCTGGCTGGGTGCATTCATGTGTCTCTGGGTAGGGTAGTTTCTGAGGAGTGGATGTCTGGTAGTGGTTTGTGAAGGATGCCATATGGATAAAAGCTCTGGATGGTTGTTGTGGCTTGTGTTTATTGATATGTTTATGAAATGAAGTGTTGGCTGCTGGAAAGATGTTGCTGAGATTCTCTGTGTAATGTTGGATGGCTGTTTTTTGTGTTTCTTTGTAGAGTGGGGTGATGTAACATAAAATTACAATGGTGGGATGGGTCCTGAGTTGAACCGATGAACTTTATGCCCCACATATTCATATGATACCTGACTGGTAGTACAGTGATCCCTTGGTTATCCTGCACTTGGTTATTGTGGTTTTCATCATCACAGCAAGATCAAAATCTGCACTACTGCCGTTCTCACGCATTTTTCGGATAAAAAACATCATTATCACACACCTGTGCTGGGGTCTGTTGACAATAATGATGAAGTGTCTGAGGTTTCTGATGGCTCTAAGGGATTCAAAGATGAGGCTCTACTTGAGGAGTTAATTGCAGGTGGTGGAGACCACTGGCTCTCCATCCCCAAGCCTCAGAACCCGTTTCCTCATCCCCATATAAGGTCACTTTATGGTACTGTATGTGTTTCTTCCTTACTGTACCCTTTTCATCATTTTCTATTAACTTAACCATACCTATGTGTGTTTCTGATACTAGCTATAACAGTATGTATGTATGTAGTGGGTCTATATTGTTGTAAAAGAGAAAATCTGGACTTGCACTTGGGATGCCTGCTACCAAATAGGATAAACACCATAGGTTCTGTTCTTTCACAATGGCACAATTTTGTTATCATGTGCCATGCTTGGTACCAATTATCTGTGGTAATCAAGGGATCACTGTATTTTTGCTTCCTGGTGTTGTGAATCTATACCTGTGGGCTTTGTGCATCCTGTTATTATTTGTAGAGCTCTATTTTGTGTTGGGTGGGGGCACCCATCATCCATTCACTTGGTGTAGCGGTACTCTGTTTTTAGGGTAGCTCTACACTGAGTGACTAGCCAAATAATTCCCTGTAAACCAGGAAATCACTGATAATGCTGGGTGTTAACCTTATAACTAACCAACATGTTTGTTCCCTACATGACAACAAGTGGGTTGGTGGAGGGTCAGTGTCCCTCCCTGGAAAACAACTAACCAAAAAGACAAACAAGAAGCTGCGGGCCAGGACTAACCAACAGGTGACGATTAAGGACCAAACAAAGGACATGGTACGGATTGTGACATGCGAGGTAACGGGTGCAAATGATGAGGTAAAAGAGAGAGAGACCGTGCAGGTGCTTCAGGGTTCAAAAGTGGATGTATGCAGATTACCTGAAACTAAATGGAGAGATGAGAGTGTGAGAGAATGGGAGTATGGATGAGATATATGCAAGGAAGTGGGTGAGAATGAGAGGGCAAAAGATGGAGTGTGTATTGTTGTGTGCAAGAGATGGAAGCAGAATATAAGAGAATATGGATCATTTGGCTCAAGGATTGTGTGGGTAAGATTGAAAGTTGCACTGCAAATGTGTGTGATAATGTGTGTGTATGCACCAACACAAGATTGTTCAAGCGGAGTGAAAAAAGAGTTCTGGAAAAATGTAGAAGCACACATGGAAAAGTTCGAAAGGAATGAGAGAGTGTTTTTGATTGGAGATATGAATGGAAAAGTAGGGAATGTGAAGGTGGATGGAGTAGTTGGTGAGTGGGGTGGGCATGCAAAAGTAGATAAGAATGGCAGTGCCATAGTGGACATTTGTGCCGGGATGGAACTGGTGATAGCCAATGCCCTCTACTGACAAAATGATCCACAGGTATACATGGTGAGTGATGAGAGGGGTGTGTGGTGAACTGAATGAATGGAAGGCAATGATTGATTATGTGTGTGTGCATGACAGGATGAGAAGGTGTGTAATGGATGCAAGAGCATATAGTAGTTGGGGAAGTGGACTTTCTGACCACCACTTGTGGTGGTGAAAGTCAAGGTTCAAATGAAATGGAGGAATAGAAGATGGGAAGGACAGGAGGAAATAGTTCATATAAGGAGGGTAGAAAGGTTACAAGAGGATGGAAAAAAGGCAGAATATAGGAAACAAGTGGAGCGATTGGGTAAATACGATTTGGAGCAGATGGGGGACGTGGAAGCTTATGTGCAAGATATTCACAGAAGAAATCTGTGCAGCATGTGAGGTGGCGTGTGGGGTGAAGAGAATGAGAAAGGGGGTGCAAGGAACAGCATGGTGGAATGAAGAGGTGAGACAGGCTGTGGCACAAAAGAAGAAAGTATATAGTATGCAGATGAGAAAGAGGGGTGTGGAGGAGGTTGAGAGATGGAAGAGAGAGCTATATGTAGAGAGGAAGAGAGAGGTGAAAAGATTAGTAAGAGAGAGTAAGGGAGTGGATGAGGAATTTGGAAGGAATTTGAGTGTAAAGTTGAGGGAATGTAAGAAAATGTTCTGGAAAGAGGTAAAGAGAGTTAAACAGAGTGTTAAAGAAGCTAGTTGGGGATTGAAAAATAAAAATGGTTGATTACAAGTGGAGAAGGGAGAAAAAGTGAGCAGATGGAAAGAAAATATTAAGGAACTGTTGAACACAGAGAATGAAAGCAATGTGAGTATAAGTGGCTGGGAATGGGTGGGAGAAGGAGGGATGTGTGAAAAGAGGAAGAAATCAGTAGCATGGAAGTTGTGGAAGCAATGAAGAAAGTCAAAATGGGGAAAGCCCCAGGAATTGATGGAGTGTGTGGTGAAATGCTGAAGCATGGGGGAGAGATAGCAGTAGAATGGATGTGGAAGATGTGCAGATTGGTCTGCGAGGAAGGCAGAGTCCCAGAGGACTCAAAGTCAGGTATAATTATTCCCCTGTACAAAGTAAAAGGGGAAAATGAAGTGTATGGTAATCATTGGCGTATTTGTCTTCTTAGTGTAATACAAAAATTATGTAGTAAAAAACTTATTGACAGAGTCATGGAAATAACAGGGGAATTAGTTGGAGAAGAACAGGAAGGTTTTAGAATGGGAAGAAGTGTAGATCAGATATTCATCCTTAGGTCTTTAATGGAAAAATTTCAAGAGAAGGGAAAGAAATTGTATGCAACCTTACTGGATTTGGAGAAAGTATATGACATGGTGCATAGACAAAGAATGTGGAAAATATTTAGCATATATGGATTAAATGGGAAGTAGTTGAATGCCGTGAAGAGTAAGTATGAGGGGGCTACGGCTGCAGTGTATGTGGATAGTGAACTGAGTGAATTTTTCTATCTGAAGGTTGGATTGAAACAGGGATGTGTCATGTCTCCATTGTTGTTCAATCTGTATATGGATGTGGTTATAAAAGCGATACAAGGTAGGGCAGTGGATGTTGGAGTGACCCTAATGAGAGAGGGCAGTGTGTAGAAACTCCCTGTACTGTTGTTTCCAGATGATACTGTTGTTAAGTGAAGACAAAAGGGAGCTGCAAGGATTGGTGAATAAGTTTGGGAGTGTAAGAAAAGGGATCTAAAGGTGAATGTAGGGAAGAGTAAAGGTACTGTCTTCGAGAGAAGAGAAAATAAGTCACTGAATGTACAGTGAGGTTGAATGAGGAGGAAATGGAAAATGTGAGTGCATTTAAGTACTTGAGTAGTGTGATGAGTGAGGACAGAAGTTTAGAGGATGAAGTGCTTGAAAGAGTACAGCAGGGAAGAAAGGTTGCTGGTTCCTTGAAAGCAATGATAAGAAACAGGGAAGTGAGCAACGAAATGAAAAAGTTACTGCATGATAGTATTGTGATACCAACTCTAACATATGTATGTGAAGCTTGGACCTTGTTGGAGGGACACAAGTCAAGAGTGAGGACAGTGGAAAAGAGTTATTTGAGAGGAGCATGTGGAGTCACACAGAGAGACACACTGACAAATAAGGAAGTGAAGGAGCATTGTGGTGTGGATGTGGATGTAATAGGAAGTGTTAGGAGAAACACATCAATGTGGTTTGGCCATGTGGAGAGGATGGAGAGCAAGAGACTGATGAGGTGAGTGTATGTGAGTGGGGTAGACGGGGGAGAGGGAAGAGGCGGTCGAGGATGAGATGGAGAGGTATATGAGAGAGGGGAGTGTTAGCTGGGAGCAGGACAGTAAATGGCCGTGGAAAGGGTGACACGGAGATGGAGGCGATTTTGTTTGTGGCCATCCCTCACAGGATTAAGGGGTCTGGCAATAGAAAAAAGGAGATTTTTTGTGTCTTCTGAAGTTCATCCATGTTTGTGTTAGTTAAGCTTGAGACCCAGTCTTGGGTAGTGTAATTCACTGAAGTTCTAATGAACTGTCTGTGGACAGTCAGTTTTCGGGGACTCACTCTCTGTTGTCCAGAGGAAGTGCATATGATTATTTTCGGGCACTGAGTTCATGAGATGCCTATGCACCAATGTTACCCTTATGCTGAGAAAAAGTCATGTGTGTGTCCAAATTAAGTCATGGAATTATGGTGTGTCTTTCTACTGGGTGACTGGTTAAAGAAAACCTGGGGGTGTATTGGGGATTCACGTCTGTATGGAGTGAAGAGCGTACCGGTTATTTGACTGGTGTGATAGTATTCACTTTTGTCTCAGCCAATGTTGTGGTGGGTATGAGTAGAACTGTGTGTGTGTGTGTGTGTGTGTGTGTGTGTGTGTGTGTATGTGTGTGTGTGTTCTTACCTAATTGTTACCTAACTATATCTTTACAAGAATAAGTCAAGCTCGTACTGTCCCAGGTATTAAATCATTTTTATCATACATATCCTTAAATTTATGAATAGTTTTGGCACACACTATATCATTTGGAAGTGCATGCCACTGATCAATTGCCCTAATTAGGAAATTGAATTTCTTTACATCTTTATTGCCTCTCTTTTTATGTAGTTTTTTGCAGTGTCCTCCTGCTGATGCTTCCCCACAGGTTATATATTCATTTATGTCTATTTTCTCTTTCCCTGAGATGCATTTATAAAGCAAAATCATGTCTCCTTTCTTCCTTCTCTCCTGTAGTGTTGGTAGATTCAATTTATCTAGTTTTTCTTCGCAGCTTAGATCCCTTAGGCTTGGTACCCATTTTGTAGCTGCCCTTTGTACTTCTTCAATCTTATCTATGTGTTTTTTGAGATTTTTTGAGAAGAGGATTCCAGACTACTGATGCATACTCCAGGGTAGGCATGATGAATGATGTTATCTTTCTCAGCACATCTTCATTATGTATGTGAATGCTGTTCTCATATTAGCTAGCAGTGTATACATGTTATGTATCTTCTCACTGATGTGGTCAGCCAGAGATAGTCTGTCATTGATAATCACTCCTAGGTCCTCCTTCCCTTCTGATATGTGTAGGGTTGAGCTTCCTAACTTATAATCTCAATTTTTTTTTTTTTTTTTTCACTTTTACCAACTTAATTACATGACACTAGTCCAGATTAAATTCCATTTGCCATTTATTGTTCATGAGGTTTATTTCATTCTTCTTGTAGCTCTCTGCAAGGATCTGTTTTAGTAATTTTCCTTTGTATATTTCCAACACAGCAAATATATTTAGATAGCTTCCATTTCCAGTGCTACTGTCCATGTCATTTATATATACACTCAATCCTCGTAAATTGCGGCAATTTGGGTCTGGACCACTGCCGTGATTTATGAATTCCGTGACTTATGAATAATAACTCTTATGTGAAAAATTAATTTGGGTCTGGACTTGGCCAACCCACCCCCACAGCACCCTACCTCCACCCATCTTTTTTTTTTTTTTTTATGCGAGGAAGAAGGAACCAAAGGCCATGAGCCCGCAGTAACAGTTCCCTCCAAGAGAAAAACAAAATACAATAGAGAGCCAAATTCAAGATCCGATCATTTTGAGATGCCTGGACACACTGCGTTTGAAAGACTGGAGATCATAGGCAGGAGGAAATACAGACAGAGGGAGACAGTTCCAGAGCTGACCTGTTGCATGAATGAAAGACTGGGAGTAACGGTTAACTCTTGCATTAGAGAGTTGGACAGAAAAGGGATGAGAGTTTGCTGCCAGACGGGTGCTACGCGCCCGTCGTAGAGGTGGAGGAATGCAAGCAGACAGTTCAGAGGAGCAGTGACCATTAAAGTAGCGATAGAAAAGAGATAAAGATGCAACAGTGCGGCGAAGAGACAGAGGTTGAAGGGAGTCAGTAAGAGGAGGAGAGTTAATGAGACGAAAAGCCTTTGACTCCACCCTATTGAGAAGAGCTGTATGTGGGGAGCCTCCCCACACATGAGAGTTGTACTCCACACAGGGGCGGATAAAACCCCTGTATAGAGTCAACAATTGTGCAGGGGTAAAGAAAGAGCGGAGTCGGCTTAGCACACCCAATCTCTTGGAAGCAGATTTTACAAGAGATGCAATATGATCTTTCCAAGATAAGTCCCGAGTAAATGAAACCCCAAGCATGTTCAAGGATGATGCAGGATTAATCTGAATATTATTAAACATTAGTGGGTATACCTGTGGAAGATTTTGTCGGGTTGATAGGTGTAAGAACTGAGTCTTAGAAGCATTAAAGACAACCATATTATTTTTACCCCAGTCAGAGATATGAGCCAAGTCAGACATTAGGTGTGCCATAGCCTCATCCCTTGTTTCTTGAAGTAACTGTTGAGATGGGCGTTGCGGGAACCGAATGGAAAGGTGAAGGGTGGAGTCATCAGCGTATGAGTGGATAGAGTTAGATGTACAGCTTAGAAGATCATTGATGAATAAAAGGAAGAGAGTTGGTGATAGGACAGAGCCCTGAGGAACACCACTGTTGATAGATCTAGGAGAAGAACGATGGCCGTCTACGACAGCAGCTATAGAACGACCAGAAAGGAAGCTAGCGATGAAGGTACAGATAGAAGGATAGAAACCGTAGGAGGGCAGTTTGGAAATTAAAGATTTATGCCAGACTCGATCGAAAGCCTTTGAGATGTCAAGTGCAATGGCAAAGCTTTCGCCAAAGTCCCGAAAGGAGGATGACCAGGAGTCTGAAAGGTAGGTGAGAAGATCGCCAGTGGAGCGTCCCTGACGGAACCCATACTGACGATCGGAAAGAAGGTTGTGATAGGAAAGATGCCTTAAAATTTTTTATTAAGAATTGACTCGAAAACTTTTGAAATACAGGACGTTAAAGCAATTGGACGATAGTTGGAGGGTTGGGAGTGGTCACCCTTCTTTGGGACTGGCTGAATGAGAGCAAACTTCCAGCAAGAAGGAAAGGTACAAGTTGACAGACAAAGGCGAAATAGTTTGCCTAGGCAGGGTGTAAGCACAGAAGCACAGTTTTTGAGAACAACAGGAGGGACCCCATCAGGCCCATATGCCTTGTTAGTACTGAGGCCAGTAATGGCAGAAAATACATCAACTGAAGACATTTTAATGTCAGCCATGAGGAAGTCAGAGGGGGAAGTGATGGAGGAACAGCACCGGAATCGTCTAAGGTGGAATTGGAGGAGAAAGTCTGTGCGAAGAGATCTGCTTTATCAGTAGAAGAAATAGCTACAGAACCATCAGAGTAGAAAAGAGGAGGGAAGGATGATGAGGTAAAGTTGTTAGAAAGATTTTTGGCAAGGTGCCAGAAGGAGCGGGAAGAATTCGAGTTGGAGAGTTGAGAGCATTTAGTATGGATGAAATTATTTTTAGTAGAGCGAAGAACAGACTTAGCACGATTCCGGGCAGAAACGTAAAGATTATGTGATTCAGGGGTGGGTTGGCTCCGGTACCTTTTGTAGGCCTTCTCCTTGTTGCGGACAGCATTAGAACAAGCGTGATTAAACCAAGGCTTTCTTGCGTTAGTCAAAGGATATGAGAAAGGAATGTATGCTTCCATGCCCGAGAGAATAACCTCCGTAATGCGCAAGGCACACTCAGATGGCTCACGGCCATGGAAGCAATAATCATTCCAGGGAAAATCAAAGAAGTACTGCCTGAGGGCCTCCCAGTCCGCAGCTCCAAAATGCCAGAGACGACGTTTCCCTGGAGGGTCCGCAGGCCGTACTGGAGCGATAGGACAGGTTAAGGTAATAAGGTTGTGATCGGAGGAGCCCAACGGAGAGAAAAGATTAACAGAGTAAGCTGAAGGATTAGTTGTGAGGAAGAGGTCAAGTATGTTGGAGCTCTCTCCAAGGCGGTCAGGGATACGGGTAGGGTGCTGTACAAGCTGCTCTAGGTCATTAAGGATAGAAAAGATGTAGGCTTGTTCACCAGGTGGATCCGTGAAAGGAGAGGAGAGCCAAAGGTGGTGGTGAACATTGAAATCTCCAAGAATGGAGATTTCAGAGAAAGGAGAAATGGACAGAATGTGTTCCATCGTAGAAGTAAGATAGTCGAAGAATTTTTGATAGTCAGTAGAATTAGGGGATAAGTAAACAGCACAGATATATTTAGTCAGAGAATGACAGGAAAGCCGAAGCCAGAGAGTGGAGAATTCAGAAGAATCAAGTTCAGGAACACGAGAGCAAGATAAGTCGTTGCGTATGTATACACAACAGCCACCTTTGGCTTTGAAATGAGTATAAAGAAAGTAGGAGGATACAGAAAAGGGTTTGCTGTCAGTTGCCTCAGACAGCTGAGTCTCCGTTAGAAAAAGAAGGTGAGGTTTAGAGGAGGAGAGGTGGTGCTCAACAGAGCGAAAGTTAGATGAAAGGCCGCGAATGTTGCAGAAATGAAGAAGAAGAGAGTCAGACAGTGGTTCCAGGCACCTCGAGTCGTCACCGGGAGAGGGGCAGATGGCGGGGGCATTTATGGTCCCCCCCCCTGGGGACTCCGAGGCTAGGTGAATTGACGCCATTTTGGTAAATTTTGAATAGGAAGTGTAGTGTGTACTGTGCATGTAGTTTGGTGAAGATAGATAGAAAAATTTGTACTGGAGAGCATGCTGGCCTACTCTCTGTGTAACTGAGACACTGAAAAAGTTCAGCAAAGGGGGATGGTCAGGAACTAGTCCTGAGGGCTGATGAAACGGGAGCTCCAGCACTCCCTGTCATCAGCTTTCCATCCACCTCGGGAGTACTGCCCTGCTCGACTGGTGCTACAGTCTACTCCACTCTAGGCAACATCAAACACAAACATGCAAATTTAGGAATATTCAGTGCATGTATTAAATAGAAATAAGCCATGTTTAGGGATCTCACCTTAATCCTATGACGAAATTGCTTAAGTGAATGGAGTGGGGTGGTGTTGTGAAGAACTTAGAACCTCTCAGCACTTGTTCTTCCCAAACTATTTCGCCAGCTTTGAAAACTTCTCTCCCCTCTCAACACGACGAACGATCTCCAAACATTGACTGTACAACAACTGCGGCAGCTTCTTGATGCCATACTGCTTAGAGCGCTTCATTGGGGGGTCGGGAAGGGCCATGGCAGGTAGGAGGCGGGGGAAAGTTGCACAAAAAAGGCAGGTAACTCTCCTACTCCACAGTGACGGTCTGTAGTGTACGGACTGGCAGGACAAGAACAACAACAACATGGCGGCATTAGTATGCACATATGCCACCAGGGACGCTCAGTGACTGGTTGTTGGGTCGCGATTTTCAGTTTGAATGCCGCAGTTTACGGTTCTCCTCAGAAAGGGCCCACTTGGGTGCCTAGGTCTGCGATTTTCATGACTTAACAGTGATTTACAGTTGCTGGCAGTCTGACGGCCACCTAGCTGTGATTTACGAATCCGTGATTTATGAACACGCGATTTTCAAGGATTGAGTGCACTACAAACATAATTGGTGCCAGCACTGAGCCCTGTGGAACTTTGCTAGCCACTTCCCTCCATGATGCGTACTTTTCCCTTAGTACTGTTCCCATTTCCCTTTTCTGAGAAAATCCTGCATTCAACAGTACAGGTTGCCCTGGATATTGATGGCACAGTTTCCATAAAAGTCTCTGGTGCAGTACTCTGTCAAATGCTTTCCTGAAATCTAAATAGATACTGTCCACCCAGCCTTCTCTTTTCTGTAATGTTTCTGTAACTCTATCACAGTAACTTAACTCCTTCTTTACCGAATGTTTATTTTGTGGTAAATGCCTACCACACGTCCTACCACCTCTGCCGGACCGGATCACTGGCTGTGGTAAGCTATCACCACGCGTATAAGCTGGTGTGAATGGGTCCCTGAGAAGCACAGTTTGGGCTTTATATGGGGACTACATGGTAGCAAGAAGTGCGTGTTTTGTCAACAATGACTGTGGCATGTTTCTAATGTCATGTAGCATAACAAAAACGTCATGAACTTCAAACAATGATCTACCACATCCATGATGTTGCTTCTCATCGACCAATCATTTTTTTTATTTCCCGTCTATGAAGAGTAGTTATATAACACCCTCCAACATTGTTGCTAACTTTTCCAGATGAGGCTAGCGTAGCAGTTGTGATTCAGGCATAAAGTGAGACATATTACTGTACTCTCCTCATTATGGAGTCATATGTGCCTTGTGAGAGTGATGATGAGTTTGGTGATTTTGATACTGATACTCACAGTGATGTGAAGGCTTCAAAAGATTCTTTAGATGACTATGACAGTGATTTGGACCCAGAAAATGTGAGTGATGCAAGTGGCAGTGCGGAAAGTGAGAAGGAGTTGAGCTCAGAAACGATGGCGGCAAGTAGTAATTATGACTTGCCCCAGTAGTAGCCAGCACACACACACCCCACCCCTCATTTTTCTCCCACTTTTTTCTCTTGTCCGTCTTCATTTATTTCATTCGTTTTCTCCCTCTTCATTCTCTCTTTCTACTACATTTCTTTCCTTTTACTCTTACACTTCATTATCTCAAGCGCGCGCGCGCGCACACACACACACACACACACACACACTGGATCTGCTTCTTCTCATCTGTCCAGGAGTGTACTACTGCAGTTCTTCTCATTATGAACCAAACAGGAGCATGTACTTTTTGCACAAACTCCACATCACTTACAAGGTAAATAAATAGAGCATTATTCTGTGAATGATTTTATTTTCAAGCTGATATGTTCTTCTGTTACCTGGATTTAAACAATTCAGCAAATGTAGGCTAAATCATATAATAATGTATTTTACAATTATTTTCTTTACATGTTTGCTGACATGAAAGTAAATAAGACTGAGCAAATTGTATGGGTGTGGCAATAATTATAACACTATCCCTCATGGGGCCTGGAGGGCCAGCAGGGACTCAGTGTAGGGGTGGAACTGCTTGTTTACACTGGGTGGATGGGTCGGTAGAGAAGGTGTTAATAAATTAGTAACACATGATTTTCCCTTTCTAAAACCAAACTGCCTTTCTGTTATCATACTGTGTTCTTCTATATGGTTTAACCAAACTTTTCTTACCAGCTTTTATAGTACCTTACTTACAATGCTGGTCAGTGATACAGGTTGGTAGTTGAGTGGAGTCTGACTATTCCCTTTCTTGCACAGGGGAACAATGTTTACTTTCTTCCAAATATCAGGTAGTTTACCTTGACCTATGGATTCCTTGATTATTAAATAATGGTCTGCTTAACTCTTCTGCACATTCATGTAGCACCCAACCTGAAACTTTGTCAGGACCATATGCTTTTCCTTTGTCTAATATATATAGTTAACTCTTCCTGTACTTCTTTTTCTGATATTTATATACATGGTAATATGTGTGTAGATGCACATCATCTCTTTCAAAATTATTTTCTTCCATAAAAACTGATGGGAAATTTTAATAAGAGCTTCACAAATGTCCTTCTCTTGTGTATAGATGATCCCCTCATCCATAATGGACTGTATTGTATCTTTAACTTTGGTTCTGCTTTGGATGTAGCTGTACAAATAGTTTAGGTTGATCATTACTTTTATTTATAATGTCTTCCTCAAACTGACTTTGAGCTTCTCTCATCATCCTCGTCTAATAATTTCTTGCCTCTTTGTAGTTGTTATATGCCCTCTCACTATTGTGTATTCTGTATCTATTCTGCAGCAAATGTCTTTTTTCTTTTGAATTTCTTACATTCTGTATTAAACCATTTCTTTCTTTTCATTTCTGTTTCTTTGTGCTAAGGGATGTAATACTGGACTCTTATTTCATAACTATCACAGAATTTTCTGTTTCTATCTTGTCCTTTAAGCTCCTTTTTCCAATCTATTTTTAAGAAGTATTTTTAGGCCATGGTAGTTGCCTTATTTGCAGTTCAGGCACTTTTTGTAACTCTCATTACTGTTAACCATGTCATATGCAATCCTGAAGTTGCAATTTAATACTGCATGGTCACTTTCAGCGAATGGAGGGTGATACATTATACTGTCAATATCATTTTCTTGCCTGGTAAATATAAGACCTAGTACTGATCAATCATCAAATCCTCTTTTTCTGATGTTTTCCTTTACATGTTGTGTTAGGAAAAACTGCACAAGCAGCTTTTGACCTCAACAGCTTTTATGGTATATGAGGGAGGGGGGGGTGAGTTGGGGGGAGGGTAGTCAAATGATGGGTGACAGAGCGACGTGGAGGCATGAAAGAATAGGAATATGGTTTAGGTATATGTGCAGGAGTCAATGAAAATGAGAGGGCAAGAGAGGGAGTATGTCTGATGATAAGCAAGAAGTGGAAGGAGAATATAAGAGAGTATGGAACAGTGGGTGCAAGGATTGTATGGGTGAGGATGAAAGTAGGTATACAAGCGTGGGCGATTATATGTGTGTATGCCCCGACAGAGGATCGAGTGGCAAGAGTGAAAGATGAGTCTTGGGCGAGTGTAGAAGCGTGTATGGACAAGTTTGAGAGGAGCGAGAGAGTGCTGTTGATTGGAGACATGAATGGCAAAGTTGGGAATGTACGAGTGGATGGAGTGGTTGGTCAGTGGGGTGTGCCAGCTGACGTCGATGGGAATGGAAGTGCTTTGGTGGACATCTGTGCTTGTAAGGGGTTGGCAATAGCCAACACCTACTTTCGACATAAGATGATCCACCGGTATACATGGAGAGTAATGAGGAGGATGGATGGTGAACTTGTTGAACGAAAGGCAATGATAGACTACGTGTGTGTGGATGAGCGAATGAGAAGACAAGTGTTGGATGCAAGAGTGTGGAGAGGGTGGGGGAATGGAGTCTCGGACCATCACTTAGTGATGGCCAAGGTAGAGCAGCAAAGAAAGTGGTTGAGGAGACGAAGGGGAAGACAGGAGGAAGCAACTCCTGTGAGAAGAGTGGAGAAATTGCAAGAGAGTGAGAAAATGACAGAGTATAAGAGCATAGTGGAAGAAAGATTGGGAAGGTATGAGCTAGAGCAGATGGAAGGGGTGGAAGACGTATGTAAGATATTCACGGAAGAGATAGGCGCAGCATGTGAGGCGGTTTGTGGAGTGAGGAGGAGATGCAAGGGACAGCATGGTGGAATGATGAGGTGAAACGAGCTGTGGAACAAAAGAAGAAGGCATATAGTGAATGGTTAGCGAGTAGAGGTAGGGGAGAAGATGAGAGAGAGAAGAGAGAGGTATATGTGAGCAGGAGAAGGGAGGTTAAGAGACTGGTGAAGGAGAGTAAAAAGAAAGTGGATGAGGAGTTTGGGAGGAATCTGAGTGTGAAATGGAGGGAGAGTAAGAAATCGTTTTGGAAGGAGGTAAAGAAAGTAAGGCAGTGCGAAAGGGGAAATAGTAGGGGAGTGAAAGATAGGAATAAGAGATTGTTGGTGGAGAAGAGAGAGAAACTGAGGAGATGGAAGGAGCACTTTGAGGATTTGTTGAATGTGGAGAGTGAGAGCAGTGCCAGTATAAGTGGTTGGGGAATGGCTGGGAAAAGAAGAGATGAGAAGAGGGAGGAAGAGATCAGTAGGGCGGAAGTAGTGGAAGCGATGAAGAATATTAAGTTGGGAAAGGCCCCAAGAATTGATGGAGTGTGTGGTGAAATGCTTAGGTATGGGGGTGAGATTGTTGTGGAGTGAATATGGAAGTTGTGTAGATTGGCTTGGGAAGAGGGAAGGGTTCCAGAGGACTGGAAATCAGGTATAATTGTTCCTTTATACAAAGGAAAAGGAGAGAGAGAAATATGTGGTAACTATAGGGGTATTTGCCTACTTAGTGTGACTGGTAAAATATATGGTAGAATACTCACTGATAGGGTTTGGCATATGACAGAGGAGCTAGTTGGAGAAGAACAAGGGGGATTTAGGAAGGGAAAAAGGTGTGTAGATCAGATATTTGCTCTAAGATGTTTAGTGGAGAAGTATCTAGAGAAGGGAAGGAAAGTGTATGCTGCCTTCAAGGACTTGGAGAAAGCTTATGACAGAATAGATAGGCAAGGTATGTGGACAGTATTAAGAATATATGGAGTGGAGGGGAAATTGTTGAGTGCGTGAAGAGTATGTACGAGGGAGCTAGGGTTACGGTGTGAGTGGATGGTGAGCTGAGTGAGTTCTTTGATATCAATGTGGGACTGAAACAGGGTTGTGTGATGTCTCCATGGCTGTTTAATATATACATGGATGGGGTTGTAAAGGAGGTGCAGGGTAGGGCAGTGGATGTGGGGGTGGCTCTAATGAATGAGGGTGAGATTTGGAAGCTTCCGGTGTTGCTGTTTGCTGATGATACAATACTGTTGAGTGAAGATGAATGGGAGTTGCAAGGTTTGGTGAATGAATTTGGGACAGTGTGTAGGAGGAGGAATCGAAAATTAATGTAAACAAAAGTAAAGTTATGGTGTTTGAGAGGAATGAAGTCACAGAGTGTGCAGTGAGGTTGGATGGTGAGGATATGAAGAATGTGAGTGCATTC
This sequence comes from Coenobita brevimanus, assembly GCF_032717465.1. Classification (NCBI taxonomy): domain Eukaryota; kingdom Metazoa; phylum Arthropoda; class Malacostraca; order Decapoda; family Coenobitidae; genus Coenobita; species Coenobita brevimanus. The sequence continues at coordinate 15,284,628 of NC_136978.1, forward strand.
AAGTACTTGGGTAGTGTGATGAGTAAGGATGGAGCTTTGTGGGATGAAGTGCGTGAAAGGGTACAGCAGGGAAGGAAGGTCGTTGGTACACTGAAAGCAGTGATGAGAAATAGGGAGGTGAGTATGGAAGTTAAGAAGTCACTGCATGATAGTATTGTGATCCCTACCCTGACGTATGGAAGCGAGGCATGGACCTTGCAAGAGGGGAACAAGTCAAGAGTGAGAGCAGTGGAAATGAGTTACTTGAGATGAGCATGTGGAGTGACGTGGAGGGACAGGTTGACGAATGAAGAAGTGAAGGAACGCTGTGGGGTGGATGTGGTTGAGAAGATTAGGAGAAATACACTGAGGTGGTTTGGACATGTGAAGAGAATGGAGAATGAAAGACTGACTAAGAGGGTGTATGTAGGTGAGGTGGAGGGAGGGAGAGGGAGAGGTAGACCGAGGATGAGGTGGAGGGATGGAGTTGAGAGGTATATGAGGGAGGGGGGAGGGTGAGTTGGGGGGAGGGTAGTCAAATGGTGGGTGACAAAGCGACGTGGAGGCGTTTTGTCTGCGGCCACCCTTTGCGGGATTAGGGTGTCGGGCTATAGATAGATAGATAGATAGACTTAAATCTTCAGTTAATATAATTCTTTTAGATTCCTCTTCCATTATATGTAGTAATGTTCTTAAATGCTGAATTCTACTTTCTGCCTGGTCTTCATATTCACTTCTTTCCCAAGTGTTTGTTTTGGGTGGCATGTATAAATTTGCCAAAATTACTTTCCCTTCAGATGTGTTAATCTCTACTGCAATCAGTTAGCCTCATGAAGGTATCTCTACTTCTATTTCTTTCTTTGTCATCATCATCATCATCATCTGAACCTCCTTTCCCACCCTAGGGCAGGGTGAAAAGTAGCAATGTCCAGGCAGCCCAAATCTGACCAATCCAATGGGTCATGTTTCCATTCGCTCACCATTCAAGCCCCTGGAATCCTGGCTCTATCTGATACGCCAAAAACATTCACCACGTTCTGTAGCTTCACACTGACATATCTGATTGAGTCAATCCAGACGCTGTCACCTAGCCTCACTGACTTCCAAATCTCTCTTCCTCAAACACTCATGCACCATATCCCTACACCTTCTTCATACTGCCAGCTTGATCCTTTGTCAGTCACCTAGCCTCACTGACTTCCAAACCTCTCTTCCTCATACACTCATTCACCATATCCCTCCACCTTCTCCTTGGCCTACCTCGCCTCCTCCCTCCTTCAACTTCGCTCATATATATTTTTCTTTGTTAAGATTATAATTTTTTCTCCTTTTCTTAGGTTTCTGTCCTCTCTCCATATACTGTATTCTTCTAAGTTTAGGGTATCGTTTGATATATTTGCAGTTAATTTTGTTTCAGTTAGGCAAATATGTGGTTCCTTTTTCTTTGGTATAATTTAAATTAGACACCATTCCATCTACATTTTAGTACATCAACTTAACCCCTAAACCACGGGGTTGTTTTTGCCTGACTTGCGTGTCTCATGGGCATATTCGCACTCCGACAGACTCTCTAAAAATATTTGCCAAAAATCAATTAGTCCTAGAATATTATAATTACATATGGATATGGCACATACCTTCAGCTTTCTCCTGGGATGTTTTTTGAGCCTTCGTCAAGTACCATAGGACTTGTGGAGACCTCTGAAGTTGGGTAACGAAGTCTCCACTTTACACTTCCCGACAACCCGTAATATGATTACCACAGCCTGATATTATCACTAGAAACACTATTCAATGATTCTCAAATAGTTTGGAATCCATACTCCAAAAAAAAAAAAACACTGTGAAAGCAATGAAAATTACGAGAGCGTATGACCTACCCATTTGCGATCGTTCGCCGCTGGTGTTCAGTCATTTATTATTCATAAAAACACTCACACTTTATATTTCTATTACTATATAACACTTATATATATCTAAAGTCTTCATCCACAAGTTTCCTTCAGTAATAGTAGTTTATTGTCACTGTAGGCATTCAATTTCTCTTTCAGTAAAATACGTAGCATTCACCTTCTCGTCCTGTATGCTAGCGTTGAGAGTGAAACTGTCACTTTCATTTTCACTTTCATAACTCATAGTATACATACATGCTAAAGTGAAACTTTCACTTTCATTACTCCTAGTATATATACTTGTATTCTTATATTACTACTCATTTATATTTTTATTTACATTCTCTATTTTATTTACATTATTTACATTTCTATTTTATTTACATTATTTACATTTATATTTTATTTACACTGTGTTATGCAGTCACTTATAAAACTATTTTCCACTCTTCACTTATATTTACATTCACTGCTTTCACTTGCTGCTTACACATTATTTATATTTCCACTTGCACTGTTTTTCTCACCAGATAGATCGTAGTCACTGTCTATCATTTTCATTGACAAATTAGCCACTTCACGTTCCACAGCAGTCACTTGCCCTTTACCCCTTTCCACATGAGGTTTAGTAGGGGGTAGAGATCACAGGGCCCTTTGCATGAGGCTAAAAAGCAGCAGAATTGGACAGGCGCGAATCCGACGTGCTTTCACCTTGAAAGACGACAGTAAACTGAATACAGTGTGGTGGCCTGCCTAGGGGGAATGCAATGCTGCCAATGTCAGCGAGGTGACAGCTGCTAATATATACGCTATGAAATGATTGGCAGGAAATCTAGACAATACATAATAAATTAGGTAGGTCCTGGTGAATGTAAATATCACTTAGGCTTCTCTCTTCCTTTCTTATATATATTTTTATTACGAGAATAGATTATACAGCATATTTCAAGGGGAAATAAATAGCGAAAATTAGCGAACGAGTGCACGTGAGGTGTTGTCAGGTGATAATTAGCCAATTCCAGGTGTATGGCACTATCACTTACCTTATTTCTTTCTTGTATATATTATTTGGTTTAAGAATAGGACATAAGGCTTATTTCGATCACTTACCTTATTTCTTTCTTGTATATATTATTTGGTATAAGAATAAGGCATAGGGCTTATTTCGATCACTTACCTTATTTCTTTCTCGTATATATTATTTGGTATAAGAATAGGGCATAGGGCTTATTTCAATGGATGAAATCAGTGGAAAATTCCAGGAAAGATTTACTTAGTGTAGCACGGCCAGGCAGGCGAGAGGAGAGGGTAATGGAGGGGAGGTAGGGAGGGGAGTCATGAACGGGAAGAAATGGCTAAATTGTCAACAATGGATGAGAGTACAGATAAGATTAGGAGTGCTGACTAGTGTTGGACATTGGCAGTACTGATAGATGATACAAGTTACCACCTGAAAGCCCAGGCGAACTCAAAATAACACAGAATCACAAAAGTGACGCCCTGTGGTATGATCCCTTGCTCCCAAGCGTCACGAAAGTGACGCCCCGCGGTTAAGGGGTTAATCATCTTGTTTACCTGCCATAGCTTGAATCTACTGCCTTCCTTCTTTTTATCCCCTGTTGGTTATGAACCATTTTCGTGTTAAGTTAATGTCGCATCTCTGCCTTCATTTGTTTTTTTTGTTTTTGTTTTGGGTTCTGGCAACGGTGGACGCTGCATGGCGGCGGTTATGTGGAGCTGTCATATTAAAGAGGATAATGTGCTGCTGTGTCTCCTTGTTACCTCTGCTGACTATGAGCAAATTCATCAAATGGTAGCAGAGCGTAGTTGGGTCAGCAGAGGTGATCTGTATATTTAAAGAAGACCGAGATACGAATGAGAAGATGAGTGGCCAAGCTGGGAAGTGTGTTCCACCTGTTTTTGGTGGGGACAAGAGTTATGAGAGGTGGAAAACCGAACTGGAAGCTTGGCAGATAGTGACAACTATACCTCCTAAGAAACAAGCTTTAAGTGTTGCCCTGTCCTTTCTGGAGGGCAGTGAGGTAAGGGACAGTTTTTAGTGAAGTTAATATCCAAGACTTGAATTGTGAAGATGGTATGACTAAACTGCTACAAAGTCTTGATAAGTGGTACATGAAGGATAAATTAACCAGTGCTTATGATTCTTGGTCTGAATTTGATACTTTCCGGATAAGTGAGAGCTGCAGCATAGAAGCCTACATAACTGAGTTTGAAAAACGGCACAAGAAACTATCAAAGCATGGCATTATCATTCCTAACTGTATCCTAGCATTTAAATTACTTGACTGTGCAGGCCTATCACATAGAGACAAGCAATTAGCTTTAACAGCAGTGGATTACAGTAAGCCAGATACTATGTTTCAACAAATGGTAGAAGCTCTCAGAAAATTCTTCGGGATTAAGTCTGTACCTGCATCGAGTGCTGCACAAGAAAGTTCCCAAGCTCATTCTGGCATCACCATAAAGACAGAGCCAGTGTATGTTGCTGAGGAAGTGACTTTTACGGCCAAAGGGAGATACAAGAGGAATGGTAACAGCACTGGCAGAGGAAACAACAACACCACAAGAGGACATAGACCTAGCTACAGGAATTTTGTGAGTGGAACTAAAAAGGGTACACGAAAGAACCCAGTGGACTCAAGAGGTAATGTTACGCGATGTCATATATGTAGATCTGAGTATCATTATGCAAATAAATGTACAAACAGAGAGAAAAAGGTATATGAAGCAAAGGTAGAGTCACTTCCTGAATGTGGACCTAAAGACGAGGATGAAGTGTACCTAACATGTGGAAGTGAGTCCTGTGATGAAATGAGAAATTTAGTTGGTGACACCTTCAACTGTGCTGTATTGGATTCTGCATGTTCATCTACTGTTTGTGGGGTGGATTGGCTACAGAGTTACTTAGATTCACTGCCTGATGACAAACGTATGAAAGTTCATGAAGAAAATAGTGGAGCTACCTTTAAATTTGGTGATGGTGTAGTTGTTCCCTCTTTAAAGAAGGTTACATTTCCATGTGTTTTGGCAGGTTTCCATTGTAAAATTAAATCTGATGTAGTAGAATGTGACATACCTCTCCTATTTGGTAAGCCATCAATGAAAAGAGCTAAAGTTAAGTTATATGTTGAAAATGACTGTGCAGTTGTGCTAGGTAAGAGCATTAAGTTACAATGTACTGTCTCGGGTCATTATTGTATTCCAATCACAGAGAACAATTCCAGTGATGTAAAGCAAGTCATGTTCACTGTAGGTTCAGATAAGAAAGAAAAAAAGAAGTGTGTGTTGAAGTTGCACAAACAGTTTGCCCATCCCTCTGTAAAACGTCTAAGTCAGTTATTGAAGGACGCTGGGGTACAGGATACAGACTATTTCAGATTAGTGAAGGAAATAACTGATGATTGCAATATTTGTAGGAAGTATAAGAAAACCCCTTCTAGGCCTGTGGTGAGTTTACCTTTAGCCAGAGATTTTAATGAGGTTGTGGCCATAGATTTAAAAGAGTGGAAGAAAGGGGAGGTATACTTCTTGCACCTTGTTGATGTTGCCACACGATACAGTAGGTCTGTAATTATATATGATAAGAGGAGGAAGATGATCATTGATAAAGTTGTAGAAATGTGGATAGGAACTGGTATAGGTTCACCAGACAAATTTTTGGCTGATAATGGAGGAGAATTTGCCAATGAGGAATTTTCTGACATGTGTGAGAACTTAAATATTAGAGTGATGCACACAGCTGCAGAGAGTCCATTTAGCAATGGACTCTGTGAGAGGAACCATGCAGTAATTGATGAGATGGTGAGGAAAATAATAGCTGATCAACCCACATGTCCTCTACACATAGCACTTGCTTGGGCTGTAAATGCTAAAAATTGTTTGCAGATGGTGGGGGGTTACAGTCCGTCTCAATTGTTTTTTGGCAGAAACCCTAAGCTCCCTAATGTCATGAATGATTCATTACCAGCTCTGGAAGGCACAACAATAAGTGAAACACTTGGTAAGCACCTGAATGCTCTTCATACAAGTCGCCAGGCATTTATAAGGGCTGAGACTTCAGAAAGAATAAGACGTGCATTAAGGCAACAGGTTAGGCCTGTTGGAAGGACCTTCCAGAATGGAGAGCTTGTGTATTTCAAAAGAGAGAGTGATAATGAATGGAAGGGACCTGGTACAGTAATAGGTCAGGAAGGTAAAACTGTCATCATTAAACATGGAAGTTATATTGTAAAGGTACATGTAACAAGAGTTACGGAAATGAAGTATGATATGAGAACTGATATTGAGAATGGTAAAGAGAGGCTTTTAGGTGAAGTAAGTAGTAGGTCAAATAATGATGATGTTTGTACCTTAAATAATAATGTCACTGGAACTGTTCATGACGTAGATGACGATGAAGCTGATGAGAGCACCTCAGATGATAATGAGATCATAGAGGACATACACAGGAAAGACACCGAACAGGATTCTCTCTCAATTAGATCTGTTAGCATTCCGAAGGTAGGACAGAGAGTGAGGTACAGACCTGTTGACTCTGATGAATGGAGAGTAGCTACTATTTTAAGTCGTGCGGGTAAGGCAACAGGAATGTACAAAAACTGGTTCAATATTCAGGATGATGGTTGTGCGCCTAAGTCAATAGACTGGGTTTTAGGGGTGAAACAGTGGCAGGAGGAATCCTCCATTCCACCACAAGAGAAGGATAATGAACCATTGACTCTAGACACCAATGAAGTATTCCTATCTGATGCTAGGCAAAGTGATGTTGATGTGCTAAGAGCAAAACAAAGAGAGTTAGAGAACTGGCAAAAATTTAAAGTGTATGAGGAAGTACCAGACAGAGGTCAACAATCATTGTCTGTGAGGTGGGTGTGTACTGAGAAAAATGTAAATGGTAAACAACAGGTAAAAGCTAGACTTGTGGCACGTGGATTTGAGGAATCCCACCACATTAGGACAGATTCCCCCACTGGAGGCAAAGAGATTTTGAGAATATTTTTGTCACTTATGGCTTCTATGAACTGGAAATGTAACTCCATTGATATCAAAGCTGCTTTTCTCCAAGGAGATAATTTTGAAAGAGAGGTATTTTTGAGGCCACCAAAAGAAGCTGTTTGTTCTGAGAAGGTTCTGTGGAAGCTCAACAAATGTGTTTATGGATTGAATGATGCAGAAAGGGTATGGTATTTCACAGTCAAAACATTACTCATAAAACTGGCATGTACTCAACTGAAGGCAGATCCAGCTGGATTTTATTGGTATCATGAAGGTGAACTGTCAGGTGTTTTTCTAATGCATGTAGATGATTTTATATGGGGTGGAACTGAAGTGTTCAGAGATCATGTAACTGCGAAGATTAAGTCAGAGTTTCAGGTAGGAATGGAAACATCTGGTGTTTTCAAATATATTGGTCTAGAAGTGAAACAAGATGATAGTGGAATAACCTTGAGTCAAAATGAGTATCTTAAGAATGTAAAACCTATACCTGTCAATGTCACTCGAGGCTGTAATAAGATGGAATATTGTAATGCAACAGAGCAGGAAAATCTTAGAAGTCTAGTTGGTCAGATTGGATGGTTGAGTACAAATACTAGACCTGATGTGAGTTGTGATGTGCTTGACATGAGTTGTGTTCTGAACCATCCCAAGGTAGATAATGTGATCCAAGCCAACAAGTGTTTGAGAAAAACAGAAATGGTGGACTGTAGTTTAAAGTTTTCTCACTTAGGAGATTTGAACAAGATCAAACTGGTAGCCTTTAGTGATGCATCCCATGCTAGTTTGCCTGATGGATATTCAAGTGCTGAAGGGTTCATAATATTTCTTGTTGGAGAAGATGGTAAAAGTTGTCCACTTGCATGGGCGGCAAAGAAAATAAGAAGAGTAGTTAAAAGCACTTTGGCTGCTGAAACCCTTGCTGCATAAGATGCTGTAGATATGTGCTATTATTTGGGAAGTGTCCTGTCTGAAACCCTGTTTCATGAACATGAAAAGAATGTAATTCCTATTTGTTGCTATGTGGATAATCGTTCTTTGGTTGAAAATGTTCATTCCATGAAAAATGTAAGTGAAAAGAGATTGAGAATAGATTTAGCCACACTAAAACAGCTAATACAGGAAGGTTGTTTAAAGATGATTTGGGTTAGATCAGAATTGCAATTGTCTGATTGCCTTACAAAGAAAGGAGTGAATACTTTCAAATTGTTAAACATTTTGCAAAAGGGAGATCTTACTGACATAGGTATGTAACTAAAGTTTGTGTCTTTTTGGAAAAGTTATTATTTTTTAAAAGAAAGAAACGAGGGAATTCTGTTAAATTATTGTTGTATCATTTTTTTTTTAAAGAAAGAAGAGAGGGAATTCTGTTAAGTTAATGTCGCATCTCTGCCTTCATTTGTTTTGGGTTCTGGCAACGGTGGGCGCTGCATGGCGGCGGTTATGTGGAGCTGTCATATTAAAGAGGATAATGTGCTGCTGTGTCTCCTTGTTACCTCTGCTGACTATGAGCAAATTCATCATTTTGTACCTCGAATCCAATTACTTTATAAAAAAAATGTACTCTCCTCCTCCTCCTCTGATCTTTCCTCATTCTTTGTTTTTGCTTCCTTGATCTTCTCTTTCAGTATTCCCAACTCCTCCTTAGCTAGTCATTTTTTTATCCATACTTTATTAAATTTATCTTTTTTCATGAGTTTGTTTGCATTTTCTAGTATTTCCTCCACAGTGATCACACTCTGGAAGGTTACTTTCATAGGCCTTGACTTATTTCTCTCCTATTTCCCTAGCCTTTTGTGTTCCTCTATGTCTTTATCACATATTTCCTCTGATACTTCAATATGTTTATTATAATTGCCATCTCCGTTTTATCTCAAAATTTTGTTTCTTATTTCTTCTTCATCTATACCAGTTATTACTATAGATTTGTTGATATCTGCTGAATCTTTGACCAATTTTGGGTTGTTTTTAATGACTTCTTTTAATACCTTTGGAACGCTTTTTTCTTTTACTTTTGTTTCTATGTCTCTTCCTTACTTTCACTATTTCAGCATACATAGTTTCTACTTCATCTTTACAACTTCTCATCATTTCATCCACCTGGGTTCTCATCACTTCAATATCACTGCTTTGGTCTATCAGACTGCTTGCTTGCCTAATTGTCTCTGTATCATTTCTGAACTCCTCCATAATACTCTCATGGTTGACAAATGTACTTGCCATTTCACCTGTCTCAAGTGAAACTACCTCAACTGACAGCTCATCTATTGTTGTGTCTTTTTTATTTAATTCCTTTATTAATTTTTCATTTTCTTCCTTCTGCATGCATAATTCCATCTTAATTTCATCTATTCCACTCTGAAAAGTTTTCTTCAGTTTATTCACCTTACTAATTTATTATATGTTTCCATGTCAACCAGCTCTTGGTTGAAATCATAATCTTGTTTTCTATCTTTATCCCTTTTCTTAACTCCTTCCATATTCACTTTAAGAAAGATTTTGGTCATCTTGTGATAATTCTCACTAAGAAAGATAACTTCTACTTACAAGTTTGCATCTCCCTGCCATCTGCCTGGTGACAGATGACACCCAGCTGATGATGCATTGTATCAGCAGATTCTTGCACTAACTGGATGTACTATATTATTTGGACAACACTTTTGCTTATACTTGTTCTATTATATTTGAACATCACTTAATTTAGCCTAGTACAGAGCTTGACTCATATAAAGATACTATTTAGGTGTGGCCAGCAGAGAGAGAGATGACGGACATCCTGCCTCTCTCGATGTTTTTTTTTTTTTTTTAATGCGAGGAAGAAGGAACCAAAGGCCATGAGCCCGCAGTAACAGTTCCCTCCAAGAGAAAAACAAAATACAATAGAGAGCCAAATTCAAGATCCGATCATTTTGAGATGCCTGGACACACTGCGTTTGAAAGACTGGAGATCATAGGCAGCAGGAAATACAGATAGAGGGAGACAGTTCCAGAGTTGACTTGTTGCATAAATGAAAGACTGGGAGTAACGGTTAACTCTTGCATTAGAGAGTTGGACAGAAAAGGGATGAGAGTTTGCTGCCAGACGGGTGCTACGCGCCCGTCGTAGAGGTGGAGGAATGCAAGCAGACAGTTCAGAGGAGCAGTGACCATTAAAGTAGCGCCAGAAAAGAGATAAAGATGCAACAGTGCGGCGAAGAGACAGAGGTTGAAGGGAGTCAGTAAGAGGAGGAGAGTTAATGAGACGAAAAGCCTTTGACTCCACCCTATTGAGAAGAGCTGTATGTGAGGAGCCTCCCCACACATGAGAGTTGTACTCTACAAAGGGGCGGATAAAATCCCTGTATAGAGTCAACAGTTGTGCAGGGGTAAAGAAAGAGCGGAGTCGGCTAAGCACACCCAATCTCTTGGAAGCAGATTTTCCAAGAGATGTTATATGATCTTTCCAAGATAAGTCCCGAGTAAATGAAACCCCAAGCATGTTCAAGGATGATGCAGGATTAAGCTGAATATTATTAAACATTAGTGGGTATACCTGTGGAAGATTTTGTCGGGTTGATAGGTGTAAGAACTGAGTCTTAGATGCATTAAAAACAACCATATTATTTTTACTCCTGTCAGAGATACGAGCCAAGTCAGACATTAGGTGTGCCATAGCCTCATCCCTTGTTTGTTGAAGTAATTGTTGAGATGGGCATTGCGGGAACCGAATGGAAAGGTGAAGGGTGGAGTCATCAGCGTATGAGTGGATAGGGTTAGATGTACAGCTTGGAAGATCATTGATGAATAAAAGGAAGAGAGTTGGTGAGAAGACAGAGCCCTGAGGAACACCACTGTTGATAGATCTAGGAGAAGAACGATGGGCGTCTACAACAGTGGCTATAGAATGACCAGAAAGGAAGCTAGCGATGAAGGCACAGATAGAAGGATAGAAACCGTAGGAGGGCAGTTTGGAAATTAAAGATTTATGCCAGACTCGATCGAAAGCCTTTGAGATGTCAAGTGCAATGGCAAAGCTTTTGCCAAAGTCCCAAAAGGTGGATGACCAGGAGTCTGAAAGGTAGGTGAGAAGATCGCCAGTGGAGCGTCCCTGACGGAACCCGTACTGACGATCGGAAAGAAGGTTGTGATAGGAAAGATGCCTTAAAATTTTTCTAAAGAGAATTGACTCGAAAACTTTTGAAATACAGGACGTTAAAGCAATTGTACGATAGTTGGAGGGTTGGGAGTGGTCACCCTTCTTTGGGACTGGCTGAATGAGAGCAAACTTCCAGCAAGAAGGAAAGGTACAAGTTGACAGACAAAGGTGAAAGAGTTTGCCTAGGCAGGGTGTAAGCACAGAAGCACAGTTCTTGAGAACAACAGGAGGGACTCCATCAGGCCGATATGCCTTGTTAGTACTGAGGTCAGTGATGGCAGAAAATACATCAGCTGAAGAAATGTTAATGTCAGCCATGAGGAAGTCAGAGGGGGGAAGTGATGGAGGAACAGCACCAGAATCGTCTAAGGTGGAATTGGAGGAGAAAGTCTGTGCGAAGAGATCTGCTTTATCAGTAGAAGAAATAGCTATAGAACCATCAGAGTAGAAAAGAGGAGAGAAGGATGATGAGGTAAAGTTGTTAGAAAGGTTTTTGGCAAGGTGCCAGAAGAAGCGGGAAGAATTCGAGTTGGAGAGTTGAGAGCATTTAGTACGGATGAAATTATTTTTAGCAGAGCGAAGAACAGACTTAGCACGATTCCGGGCAGAAACGTAAAGATGATGTGATTCAGGGGTGGGTTGGCCCCGGTACCTTTTGTAGGCCCTCTCCTTGTTGTGGACAGCATTAGAACAAGCGTGATTAAACCAAGGCTTTCTTGCGTTAGTCAAGGGATATGAGAAAGGAATGTATGCTTCCATGCCCGAGAGAATAACCTCCGTAATGCGCAAGGCACACTCAGATGGCTCACGGCCATGGAAGCAATAATCATTCCAGGGAAAATCAAAGAAGTACTGCCTGAGGGCCTCCCAGTCCGCGGCTCCAAAATGCCACAGACGACGTTTCCCCGGAGGGTCCACAGGGCGTACCGGAGTGATAGGACAGGTTAAGGTGATAAGGTTGTGATCGGAGGAGCCCAACGGAGAGAAAAGATTAACAGAGTAAGCAGAAGGATTAGTTGTGAGGAAGAGGTCAAGTATGTTGGAGCTCTCTCCAAGGAGGTCAGGGATACGGGTAGGGTGCTGTACAAGCTGCTCTAGGTCATTAAGGATAGAAAAGATGTAGGCTTAGTTCACCAGGTGGATCAGTGAAAGGAGAGGAGAGCCAAAGGTGGTGGTGAACATTGAAATCTCCTAGAATGGAGATTTCTGAGAAAGGAGAAATGGATAGAATGTGTTCCATTGTAGAAGTAAGATAGTCGAAGAATTTTTGATAGTCAGTAGAATTAGGGGATAAGTAAACAGCACAGATATATTTAGACAGAGAATGACAGGAAAGCCGAAGCCAGAGTGTAGAGAATTCAGAAGAATCGAGTTCAGGAACACGAGAGCAAGATAAGTCGTTGCGTATGTGTGTGTGTGTGTATGTGAGAGAGAGAGAGAGAGAGAGAGAGAGAGAGAGAGAGAGAGAGAGAGAGAGAGAGGACACAATGATTTCATCCATTACATCAGATAAGACTTACCATAGCCAAATTGTTTATTAATCTCCAAAATTCTGGCTGCTTCCTTTCCAGTCTCTTTACCTACTAAGCGCTCATATTTCTCAGTAAATTTACTGGACCCAGGATTCCTCTTCAGTTCTTCAGCTCGTAGCTTGTCCTCGTGCTCTTGCTTTTCTTTCTGAAATATAGTTTACATTGTTTACACTCGAGGCATTATATACACCATGTACTGAAATAATGTTCATTACATTTAGTTTTCTTTAAAAATAATTCTTTTCCAATCTACATATGGGTACTGGAATGAGTTAATAGAACTCTTGATTTTATATTCTGTAAGAAAGAGAATTAGCATGGAAGCTGTAAGTGGCACCCAGGAAACTTACATTACAGTACAGTATTGCATTAAACAATATAAAATTACAATGGGTTTTGATCATAATTACAAGAGCTTTTTGATGCTAAGAGGCTGGTAGTGATATATAATGCTACTAGCTTAAAAGTAACGTCTTATGGCTAACTGTTTCCATATCATCAAGCACTGTAGGCACTAAAAGACTACTTACATAAAATATATCCATATATATACACAGTGGCTCCTCTGTAAGCATGGGTAAAGTGCTAACCTAGGGTTCCACACACTCTGAGCCTATTCATATTGATCCCTTTCATACTTCACAGTACAATAAACCTAATGTGTTAACCAACCCTTTGGACTGACCCCCAACTTGCTTACTAAAACCCTCTATGATCCCAACTAGATAGCAATTATAGTTCCTAGGGACATAGCTCACTGCACATTAATGAGGTTCAAAGAAGTACAATAAATACTGGTAAGCAGGAAATTTGTATTACAAATACGATGGTTCCAAAGGATAAAGCCTGCTGTACAGAGGAAAAGGAGACAAAAAATTGTAACAGTAAAGAGGATTAAAGCAATTAATCTATCTATCTATCTATAGCCCGACGCCCTAATCCCGCAAAGGGTGGCCGCAGACAAAACGCCTCCAAGTCACTCTGTCACTCACCATTTGACTCCCCTCCCCCCAACTCACCCCCCCCTCCCTCATATACCTCTCAACTCCATCCCTCCACCTCATCCTCGGTCTACCCCTCCCTCTCCCTCCCTCCACCTCACCCACATACACCCTCTTAGTCAGTCTTTCACTCTCCATCCTCTCCACATGTCCAAACCACCTCAGTGTATTTCTCCTAATCTTTTCAACCACATCCACATCTACCCCACAACGTTCCTTCACTTCTTCATTCGTCAACTTTGGGGGATGAAGTACGTGAAAGGGTACAGCAGGGAAGGAAGGTTGTTGGCACACTGAAAGCAGTGATGAGAAATAGGGAGGTGAGTATGGAAGTTAAGAAGTCTCTGCATGATGGTATTGTGATCCCTACCCTGACGTATGGAAGCGAGGCGTGGACCTTGCAAGAGGGGAACAAGTCAAGAGTGAGAGCAGTGGAAATGAGTTACTTGAGAGGAGCATGTGGAGTGACAAAGCAATTAATACAAGGGAAATAACTACTGTACTACAGATATGATTTCTACAAGTACTGCCTAACTTTCAGAGGTAAAGCAAACTTATGATGGTTATATTAAAGAGGTCTGAAGAAAAAATATCGTACAGAACTGTGCATTTAGTAGACTTTTTCCATGCATGGGGTATAGGTAATAGCCACGGTGCACTGAGTTTGTGTATGCTGCACCTGTGCACATAGTGAGGTCTATATACAGTAATACCTCGATATTCGACACCCCTAGATGCGATACCATGGCTTAACGATGGGGTAGAAATACCACCATACCCTGCCTAACAATGGCCAAATCCCGGTTTATTGATGGGTTTTTATTTTTTTTCGTCTGATTTTGATGATATTTTAGTTTAAAATTGTGTGTTTAATTTCTAAACTTTTTTTAGACTCAGATTAATGTGTTTTAGCCACAGGAAGGGTGAAAATTGAAATTTTGGGGTATAGTTTACTAAGCTCGACTTTTTTCCAGACATATATTTGACAATTTTCAGAATTTATTTGTTGGTTTTAGTGAGTTACTTATTGGTGTTAGGCTTAGGTTAGCTTCACTGACAGCTGTTAAGCAATTAAGATTGGCTTTAAACTTGTTTTGGGGCTCATCTGGGTGGGTTTTGGGCTTGGTTTGGGGGGAAAACCCAAGGCTGGTAAACGCTCCATATTGCTTTACATGTTAAAAGTACCCCAACATACGATACCCTGCCTAATGAAGGGGTTTTACCTAACCTATTACATCGTCAAACCAGGGTATGCGTGCGTGTATGTATGTATGTACAGTAATCCCGCATTATACGATGCCTCTTTATACGATATTTCGTTTATGCAATGTCAAAATTTTAGTACCCTATGCCCACTATACAATGGGAACGATTTGCTACAACGATGGATCATCCGCGGCTCAGTGAACAGCAAATGTGCAAACGCAACAAAAACATCCTCACACTGTCGGCATTGGACCACGCACACTTGTCCACCGGTCCAGCCTCATTAGCTAGCTCTGCCCAGCCAGCCAGCCCTGCCCAGCCAGCCAGTTCTGACATTGATGAGTGAGGGCTGTGACTGTGAGGGCGAGTCGGGACAATTTGCCGTCAGGATGATTCCCCGTCATTTATTTACGTATCAGTTTATTTAGCAAGTACACTAGTTTTTGAATTATGTAAGTTATAAAAGTGATGGTGGTTTATTGTTTATATAGCAAATGTACAATATGGCATCAAATCATGGGCATTAAATGAAAAAATAATAATATATTGAAACATGAATCAGCTGATTTATGATCGTTCCTTCATCTTAGCATAAGGCTACATACGAGACATTGGCATTTATATAAATGCCTAATTACCTTAAGTGAACAATCGACATACTTTGGAATTATACGAATAATCATCATATTATGTCTATATAAATGTTTCGGGACAATTCGCCATCACAACAATAACAAGACAATTTGCCATCGGGATTTTTCGTCATCATGATGATTCCCCGTCGTTTATTTTCATATCAGTTTATTTAGGAAGTACACTAGTTTTTTAGTACTGTACTTGTACCTCTTCAAAGTCATTTTAAAATACACCCAGGATGTTGTAGTACCAATGGAAATTAATGAAAACAGCTATGGGTGATGCTAGAACATAATTCAAAGTCAACTACAGCAAGGTAGAAACAAGTTAAATATTGTCTAAAAGTGCAACTTACAAATGAAATCCAAAGCCAATGCTACTGAATGAAAATAGACTTTGATAGATCCCCCTGAAAATCAGTTATTAAAGTATCAGTTAATCAGTAATAAGTATATTTACAGAATGACGGGGAATTGTCCTGACGGGGAACGTCCATTTTATGATGGCGAATTGTCGACTTCAAGGCGAATTGTCTAGGAACCATATAAACAACCCTTGTTTGCTTCAGTAAAGGTAAGAACTACTGTATACTGTAGTTTTCATGTTTTTTTCTCTTTATTCACTATTAATGTGTTACTTTAAATGTTTAAACATAAAGATATTTCATGTATGTGAGAGCTAAGGTGTGTGTATGTGAGAGTTTAGGCACGTCTGGGAACGTATCCCCATTGACTCCATGTTATAATGGGATTGCTATACGATGGGGTTTTCAGGAATGGAACCCCATCGTATAATGAGGGATTACTGTATGTATGTATGAATGTGTGTGTGTGTGTATATATATATATATATATATATACAGTAGGCTCGCATAGTGTGCGAGAGATTGGGCGGTCCACGACCTCGCGCACTGGGAATACATAATCATATGGGAATACTTTGTAATTACATATGGACGGTACCCCCTCATACCTGGACATTTTTTGGCTCTTAGACATAATAAAGGCCATATTTTTCAGACATTGTACTACAGATATAGCTACAATAACAAAAATATGGGTAGTCACCTTAACAACAGTAGGCAACAGGCTTGATGACCTTAAATAACAGGGATTCCGAGGCGCAGCAACACTTACAGCGTTGCACTCCCCACCGCACCAACACTTCCCTCCACAGACTCCTCTTGATCACCTTCCTCTGGAGCATCAAAGTCACTCACTTCAGCCATAAACCCTTTGAAGTCCAATGCTGACACTTCTGACATTGCATCCTCTTCATCCTCAACAGGAACAGGAGCAGATGATGTCGCTGGTTCCTCAATTTCACCAACTTGAGCCCGCTGTGTGTAACTTGTTATGAGCGTCTGTCTTCTCCTGTTTATTTCTTCCCTGTGCCTGTTTGTGTAAAAACAGAAGAGTTTGTCAATACCAACCAGAAGTTCCTCCGTTCTTAGGTTGCTCACTTCCTGTTCCTTCACCTCTTCCTTGAGCTTATCCATGGCAGCAAGGATCTTGCTAATGTCTGACATACACAGCTCAGTCCTGTCTTCCATCACACTAGGCTGCTCAACTTGACTCTGCCTGGCGTCGGGCTCTGCGTCAGACTCGTCTAACCGTTGAAACACTTCCTCGGGAGGCTGTTCCTCAGTAGCAGTGTGCACTTCTTGTATGTCTGCCAACGTAACGTCCTCGAAACCTGCTACAGCTTGTGCTGCTGTCAGTGTCGCTGCCTCAGCCTCGGCCAGTGGCTGAATGGCCGTCTCCTGGGTCGTGCATAAGTGAGGCACGAGCATTCGCCATGCATGGTTCACCGTTGCGGTGTAATCTGGTGCCAGGCTTGTAGGAGAAATTCAACTGCGTCCTTCACCGTAAAATTATGCCAAAATGCCTCAACAGTCATGGCATCTGTGGCAGGTCGGGATACAGCTGCTGGTGGAGATGGAACGGGAGAAGATGCCTCATCAACGTCTTCGTCGTGATCTTCTTGTAGGGCATGAAGCTCCTCTTGTGTGTCAGTCTTCCTGCATAGGTAGTCGTACACTTGCTTATGGTAGAAGTGCTTCACAGTGGCGGTCAGTTCTTGATCCAGTGGCTGCACTAGTGACGTTATGCGGGGCGGCAGAAACACAACATGACAATCCTTATGCAGATCTTCAAGGTATGGAGGGTGACTTGGTGCATTATCAAGCACAAGGAGCATCTTAAATGGAATGCCCAGTTCCCGACGCTTGGCCCTGGCATCAGGGACACACCGCCTCGTTAACCAGTCTGCCATAATGTTCTCGGTCATCCAACCATTTGCGGACTTGTACCAATACACGCCACTTGCATCGATGTTCGTGAGGTTTTTGTAGCACCTTGGGTGTGAAGCTGTGTGTACAACAACTGGCCTCATCTTGTGGCTCCCAGACTGGTTTACAGCGAACAATACCGTCATCTTACACTTCTGGAGCTTGTGACCAGGGGCTTGTTTCTGTCTTTTTGCGATGTAAGTTGATTTGGGCATGGCCTTGTAATATAACGACGTTTCATCGACATTGTAGATCTGGTCCTTGGTGTACTGTCCCTCTTCAATAATCGCTCTAAATATCGCAGGATAGTCTCTCGTGGCTAGCTCGTCGGCAGAGGCATGTTCACCGGACACTTTCATGTAACGGAGTTCCTTGTGCTTGAGAAAACTGTCCAGCCATCCAACCGATGCCCTGAAAGGTTTGTCCACTTTAAACCTGCGAGATGCTGCCTTGTAATAGAGCTGGGCTTGGTTCCGAATAAATCTTCCATTCAGTGAAACACCTTCCTTTTCCTTCCTCATTATGAAGATGGCAAGATAGCGCTCCATTAGTATCATAGCACGATTTCCCACCCTCGAACAGCCGTCTAGGTCAGAGGCACCGTATGTCTTCACTACAGCCTTTATGGCTTCACGGTTCTTCCACAGAGTTCTCACTGTAGATTCAGCCAGTCCCAGGGCTCTCCCGATCGCGGTGTTTCCTTGACCCTCCTCCTTCATTTTGATGATCTCTAACTTGGTGGCGTGCGTCAGAAGTTTCTTAACTCTTGGGGTTGGAGCCATGGTGTGGCGAAGTACAGGCAAGGATGGAGCAGCACAAACAACGCCACACATTGTACACGACAGGTTAGCTGTAGAGAGCGGATCCGCACTGTGCACGAGCCAGGACTGTTATGGTGCGTCCGCTCCCTTGTACCCCAAGCTGCGCAGTAGAATGTCCGGGAATTTCTGCGCATCAACATGACGACACGTGACGCGCTGTGTGAGGGGTGGTCGGGCACTAATAGAAAATGGCATTTTTGAGCCAGTCCTTGCCTCTGCCTCGCGTTCTCTGCAGTAAACTCACGCATTCAAGGTTTTTGGTTATGATTTTTGGTCACTCGTGCACTGCATATATTGGGGCATTACTGTAAATATATATATATATATATATATATATATATATATATATATATTTACAGTAATGCCCCAATATACGCAGTGCTGGGCAGGTGCACAAACACTTGCGCAAAGCGCAATTGTGCTCCGGTGATATTGTTTGCGCATTTCACACTGCACGAGACCATGCGCAATTTTGCGCTTGTGCACATGAAAAGGCAGGTATGCAAGCGCAAACTTAGTTGCACTTGCACAACTAAATTTGCGTTTGCACACCTGCCCCGTGGATTGCGCACTGCGCAGTCCAAGGGACATGTGGTCTTCCAGGGGACACGTGGTCTTGAGAGCTTCCTGCATGGCTGGACAACGGATGGGGGAGGCTGGGGCGGGTCGCGAGGGTGGATTGGTGGGGGGAGGTAGGAGGGAAGGGGGTAGTAGCATTTCTTAATATGCTTCAACAGAGATAATGTATTTTTAATATTTTTTAAATTATTATTATTAGTAAATAATAATAAATATACATTATTTATTAAGATTAGCATATGCAATTCCTTACAAAAACCATTAAAACATATTATTTAAATCAAATATCCACAACCTAATAATTTATTAGGCTGTGGATATTTGATTTAAATACTCTGTTTTCATGATTTTTTATTTTTTGTAATGAATTACATATGCTATTGTATATCTATATTGAATTATTAAATAAACTGTCTTGACAAGACAAGAGAAAGAGAGAGAGAGAGAGAGAGAATAAATACGGGAATGGCAAAGGAGCGTCCCTTTGAGTGAGGAGATAAGGCATAAACTTCGTCCCTCTTCTCTCTCTTATTCTCCATTCCTTCCGTCCTCTCTCTCTTATTCTCCATTCCCTCCCTCCTCTGTAGGAGAGAGAGAGAGAGAGAGAGAGAGAGAGAGAGAGAGAGAGTTGATGATACAGTAATCACGTGATCTTTGCCAATGCCTTGGTAAATATAGGCTGTTTTTCCCGGACAATGACCTACTGTAACTCAGTCACCGCAGATGGTGGGCAGGTTGTTAATTTAGCAATTTATTTAATTATACCAATATATATTTTGCAGTAAGTCCCACAAATATATGCAAATGATTTGTGCTAGCGCTTTGCGACATTGCACAAGCTAAATATTAGATTGCGCACTTGTACAAATTACAAATAACAGAAAATAATAATAATAAATTAAATGCTGTTTTATTTAAATATCTCAATATTTTTCAGTAATTCCCAAAAATACTGTACTGTATATGCAAATGGTTTGCGCTTGCGCTTTGCGACATTGCACAAGCTAAAAATTTGTCAGATTGCACATTTGCCCTTGCGCAAGGTAGTGAACTATGGATTGCGTTTTGTGCTTGCGCAAGGTCCTTCTTCGTTTGCGCTGCCCATCACTGGATATACGATACCCCTAGATGCGATACTTCGGCTTAGCGATGGGGATACAAATTGCACCAGGCCCCGATACCTGATGGGCGAGCCCTGGTTTAATGATGGGCCCTCTGATGTCACGACCGCAGACGACGGGCCGAAATTTTGAATCGCACACGTTCCTGCGGCCAGCTGAGCCCACTCACCTCCCAGGATGCGCAGAAACGCTTGCGCAGGCCCCATAACCATTGCTCACCCCGTGCTCACCCATATCGCTCTTCTCGTACCGGCCATCTCAGAGTGAGGATCTCCCTTACGCTCGCCCGTCACGTATTGTATTGCACCACCAACATTACACAAGTTGTTATCATAGTGCAACGTAACTGTGTTCGAACAGTGCAGTGAGTAGAGCAGTGATTCTAATCTTGTGTGAAGTGAGATATTGTGTGAATTTTAGCCAAAATAAGTGTGATCATGTCTGGTAAGGGTGCTGCATGTGTTGGGGCTAGCGGTGGTGCTAGTGGATGCCCTAGTCGTGGTGGTAAGCGTCCTGCTAGTGGTGGTGCTGGTGATGTTCCCACGAAGTGTGTCCGTAAGACTGTGTCGCTGGAGGTGAAATTGGAAATCCTCAAGCAGCATGACAAAGGCGAAGGTGCATGTTCAATCCCCTCGGCTCTCTACCTGGCCCAATCGACTGCCTCCACCATCATCAAGAAGAAGGAGGCCATTAGGGCTGCTGCTGGGAAGGTTGCAACCTTATCCGCCTCCTGTATCACCCGCCAGCAAGAGCCTGCGATGGAGGAGCTGGAGAGGATGCTGCGCACGTGGGTGGAAGATCAGAACCAGTGCAAGGCACCCATGAGGCAGGCTATTATTTGCACTAAGGCTCTCTTGCTCTGGGATGAGCTCAAGGTATGGCGTGAGCTTGATGAAAGTGAGACCTTTAAGGCTAGCCATGGGTGGTTTGACCGGTTTAAGAGGCAGGCAAATCTCCATCACGTGAAGATGTACGGTGAGGCGGCGAGTGCAGATACGGTGGCGTTTCCTGATGAGCTGAAATGCATCATAATGGAGGGTGGCTATAGTGCGATGCAGGTCTTGAATTTTGACGAGACTGGGCTCTTTTGGAAGAGAATGTCCTCGAAGACATATCTTGCAATTGAGGAAAGGTCTACACCAGGATTCAAGCCCTCGATGGACCGGCTGACACTGCTGCTGGGGGGCAACGCCGAGGGCGACCTGAAGTTGAAGCTGCTCTTAGTCTATCACTCCGAGAACCCCAGGGCTATGGTGGGATATGTTTAGGAGAACCTTGAGGTTATTTGGAAATCGAACAAGAAGGCTTGGTTGACTTCAGATATCTGTTCGTCATATTTTCACTCGTACCTCTCTCTCATGTGCTGAAGAGGTAAGCGTCTCGTGAAAATCTGGCGAACAGATTTCTCCTAGTGGTGGATAACACGCTTAGCCACCTGCTCGCAATAAAGGAATGGGCCAGCAATATTGAGGTGGTGTTTCTACCCCCCAACACCACATCTTTGTTGCAGCCAATGGACCAAGGGGTGATCGCTGCCTTTAAGGCCTACTACCTCCGCTGCATGATGAAGCAGTTGGTAAGGGCCTGCGACAGTGATGACAGAACAACTGTACAGCAGTTCTGGAGAGGATACAACTGTCACGAATCAACTCGCGACATTTCCCTTTTGTGAGAAGCCACGAACTATTAGTGGAAAACTCACTGTGTATCGCTCAGTTAACCGTTTCTCTCTCCATTTCGGAGTATACTTTTCAAAACATTCGTCACTTTCAAAAGTGACCGATTTAATGCACGTCACTAAGTGCTGTACTGAGCGATACTATTGTTTTCTTTATCGTTCGCCTCTGCTTGCCTAAACCGTTAGCCACGCCTTCTTCCGGTGGCTTGTGCGTCCTGCCCATACAATGTATTTTGAATTCAGTCTAGTGTTTGTTGTGACGGAGAGAGGTCCTGTGCTCAAGAAGTGTGAGAGGTCAGCTAGTGCCCAAACTCCACTAGTACAGTTAATCCAAACTCCCACCCCCCGGGTGATACATAGCATTCATCGACCGGTATTTCCTTTTTGTATAATCCTAGTTTTAAGAGTTTAGTTAAGGTGTTTTTTCCTAGGCGTAAGTATTTAGCTTTTGTGTGAGTGAGTGAGTGCGTCTCATTAATTTGATCTGAATTGTAACGTTAAATTTATTTTTTGTAATCAATAAATTTAACAGTTCTTTTTCTTGAGCTCAATGTAAAGTAAAATCTTGTTTCAGTCTCCAAATTAAGCATATTTTCCATATAGCTCCTAGCTTGCATAAACGTTTTACTATTCATAACTGGTACTTAGACCAGTCTTGTATTAACTTAAAATCCGTTGTGCCATAGGAGTTAAGCATCAGCAAGGACCTGATTATTATTATTAGTATCAGTTAATTACTGTCAGGGGTGAAGTAACTTTCTCCAGAGGCTAACAGTACAGTAATTCAGCAATTGTGAGTAATTAGTCTCTGCTGTGTACTGTTGAGAAAGTTTTTAAATTCTCGTTCTTAGAGAATCGTTGCACGATTTAGCAAGACAATCATTATCCCTGCTCTTTAATATTATTGAATATTATTATTATCAATAAATAAATAATATTTAAGCATTTATTTATAAAAACACCGTGTTATTTTAAAAACCCCGTGACAATTGGCGACCTCATTCCAGGATATTAACTCCTAGCTCTAAAGCTATTCACGAGATAGTGCTCACTCATTCATATTTAGGTATTTATAATTAAAATCTATAGGCACAAGTTTACTGGTGTTTACCGTTAATTTAGCAAGTGAGTTTTTGCTTTATTAATCAATAGAGTACTTAACTCTAGTTTATTCTTGGTAACGCCAGACGATTTTATTCGCTCCTGGGAAGTCGGCGTACCCATTGTGTTTATTATTGAGTCTTCCCAGTCATTTACATTTTTGATTTATTCTTTGCCAGTTAACTAGATAAGACTGGTCACCACTAGCTTGTGTCTGTATTCTTTATTTGTATTATTAGCATTCGTTTGCGAAGCAGTCAGTGCTCAGTTTCGTTTGCTTAATAAATTAGCGCCATGGCAGCCAGTGCTTATGTACAGGAAGCCAAAGATATGGGTCTCACTGACCCAGAGAAAATACAGAGTTACGTTCTCTCACGGTTCAATTACGAGCAAGAACGTGAGAAAGACGCTCGTGAACGTGAGCGAGAACAGCGCGAATATGAGCGAGAACAGCGTGAACACGAACAAAAACAACGCGAGCTCGAGTTAGAAAAAGAGCGACAACAGCGCGAACACGAGCTAGTACAAGAGCGAGAACAGCGCGAATACGAGCGTGAACAACGAGACAGAGAACGAGAACACGAACGTGCCGAGCGAGAAGCACACGAGAGACATGAACTTGAAGTGCTGAAGCTCAAGCGAGATTCCTTGGCTTCAGACACGTCTGCTGCAGTTGGTCCAAGCTCCATGAGCATTTCCCCTGCACATGTCCTGGCTACCCCACGCATCAAGCTTCCTTCATATAAGGAAAGCGAGCGAATCGAGCCGTACATAGCTCGTTTTGAGGACATGGTAGACATGTATCAACTGGATGAGGCAGCTAAGCGGCTTCAGTTTCTTAGCCTATTTGAGGGCCCTGCCCTCGATATTCTCCACAGAATTCGTGGAGACAATCTCACATATGAGATGATGAAAGCTGCACTCATTAAGGCGTATGGTCTCACAGTAGACGACGCCAAAGTTCAGTTCATGCGAGCTCGTCTCCAAGACAAGGAGACAGCTGTTCAGTTCCTTGATCGTCTCACAGCTTACTTAAATGAGTGGATGGAGAAAGATGAAACTCCTTCCACGCGTGAGGGGATAATTGACCTTATGCTGCGTACACAGCTAGAGAGGTCGTGGCCTGCTGAGCTCATAGCACAGCTTAAGATCTGCCAGGTGAAAGATGCCAGCCAAATGGCAGAGAAGGCTGACGCATTCTTTACTGCATACGGGTATCAAACTCGTAAGCAAAACACCTGGAGCAAAAAAGATACTGCCAAGTCTCGGAAGCCGTCTCAGACTGAACCCCAGCAACAAGGCCGTTCTCAGAGTAATGGCCAAGGTCCAAAACCGCAGTGGAAGGACCAGGGGCAAAACACTCAGAAACCTGAGTGGAAGAGGTACAACAAGTACCCTAACCGGCAGCAGTATCAGCCACACAACCGACCGTCGGGACAAACTTTTTCACCACCAGCTCAAAAGAGGCAGGAAGCGAAGGCAGCCTTCATTCCTCAGCAGCAGCACGGTGGTCGCGTCCCTACCAGTATGGGTTCTCCCCCACAGTTCACTAGTCCCACAGTGACAGTGAACCCCCCTCCACAGATGGCCAATGTTCCATCTCCTTATAATTCTCAAGGCACAATGTTTGCCACACCAGTTCAGCAGCCTCATGAGTGGCTTGCTGCTTCCTCCACAGGCCCTCCCACAGGTGACAGTACCTTCCTTGTTCAGCAAGGGTTTGTGGGAGACATTCCTGTGAAGGTCCTGAGAGACAATGGTTCCTCAGGTTGCTCTGTTAAGCAGAGTTTAGTTCGGCCTGAGCAGTATACAGGTCGACAGATCCATGCAAACCTTATTGATGGATCAGTGAGATTGTTCCCTGAGGCATGTATCCAGGTGGCATCTCCATTTTATACTGGTACGACACTCGCAGTTGTCATGCCAGAACCTTTATTTGAACTCATCATCGGCAACATTCAAGGAGTCAAGGATAGTTGCTCCGATGATGATGCTACTCAGACTTCGGCTGCTGTGGTAACACGAGCCATGACTGAGGCTCCAGACTGTGTCACCCCAGTGATCACTGAATCGCCGCAAGATCTGATGTGCAGTCAACTTGTTGTACAAGAACAACATTCTGACCCGACACTTGCTACCGTGCGGAACAAACAAAAGGGTCGAGTGATAAAGTATTCACGGGGAGGTCGAGCCAAGTTCCTTCGTAAACAAGGACAGCTCTACCGTGAGTCACGAACACCCGAGGGCGAGGTTCGACTCCAGTTTGTCGTTCCCGCCAAGTACCGCCTAGCAGTGTTACAATGGGGTCATTGTTCAGTCTCAGGAGGTCACATGGGCAAAAGGAAGACCCAGGGCCGTATCCGAGCTGACTTTTTCTGGCCAGGGATGGGACGGGACATAGATAGTTTTGTCCGTTCTTGCAGTGTGTGCCAAAGTATCACCACTAATCAGGGACATGCCCTTCCTGTGCCATTTGTAACTACACCCGTAATCTCTAAGTCAGTTGAGAGACAGGGTAGTGGTGAAGTGGGTGCAGACCTGACGTCTCGCCCATTGGCCCCACAGGACACATTATGTCCAGGGCCTGTACATACATATTATGTACCGTAGGTTAAGGGGGAAGTTCGAGAGAGAACTCCGCAGAGGCGACTTGAGGCTATGGAAGACCCAAGTTTGCACAAGGATTCTCAGCTTCCCGATACTAATATAAGTACTGTAGGATAAGGGGGAAGTTCGAGAGAGAACTCCGCAGAGGCGACTTGAGGCTATGGAAGACCCAAGTTTGCACAAGGATTCTCAGCTTCCCGATACTAATATAAGTACTGTAGGTTATGGCACAGGTTGAGGACCAGTGTGCAGTTCGAGGCTACGGAAGACCCGAGTTTGCACAAGGATTCTCAACTTGCCGACCATAATCGTGTGCTATAATTAATGGCGACCTCGAGTGTACTTTTCGTAGCATGTACTGATTGCTAGGCAGAGAGAGTAATTGTAACGTAATAAGAATTTTGTCTCATTGACACTTTTGATGCTCCACCTTAATTGGTTTTGCAGGTTCAGCAATGGGTGTAGCAGTTTTGCTGTGCGGCCCAGCTGATCGTCTGCCGCACGCTGCCGCCTCTTCTCCTCTGCCTTCGTCGTCGTCATATTATTATTATTGTGTCGTTTTACACATAGGTACAGTCACACTACAACTGTCACACCTACACCGTGTATTACATACATCACACTACACAACAATTAGTTGTCAGTGTAAATGTAGCGACTTTTCGCTCAGTTTGACCTGAGTACAGGATTTTCACCGTCGTCACGGAGTTTTTCCCTCAAGCTTGCTTCTATTAACGTAAATACGAGGTTTTTTCGCTCACTGGCGACTGCGACTTTCTCCTGTAGCAGGATAGCACACGCACCACAGTGTGAATCTTGTGTGAATGACTTAGGATGTGTACATATATATATATATATCCACAAATTTTTTCCCATAAGGAAAAAATTTAATTTTGTAGGGGCATAATGTCACGAATCAACTCGCGACATTTCCCTTTTGTGAGAAGCCACGAACTATTAGTGGAAAACTCACTGTGTATCGCTCAGTTAACCGTTTCTCTCTCCATTTCGGAGTATACTTTTCAAAACATTCGTCACTTTCAAAAGTGACCGATTTAATGCACGTCACTAAGTGCTGTACTGAGCGATACTATTGTTTTCTTTATCGTTCGCCTCTGCTTGCCTAAACCGTTAGCCACACCTTCTTCCGGTGGCTTGTGCGTCCTGCCCATACAATGTATTTTGAATTCAGTCTAGTGTTTGTTGTGACAGAGAGAGGTCCTGTGCTCAAGAAGTGTGAGAGGTCAGCTAGCGCCCAAACTCCACTAGTACAGTTAATCCAAACTCCCACCCCCCGGGTGATACATAGCATTCATCGACCGGTATTTCCTTTTTGTATAATCCTAGTTTTAAGAGTTTAGTTAAGGTGTTTTTTCCTAGGCGTAAGTATTTAGCTTTTGTGTGAGTGAGTGAGTGCGTCTCATTAATTTGATTTGAATTGTAACGTTAAATTTATTTTTTGTAATCAATAAATTTAACAGTTCTTTTTCTTGAGCTCAATGTAAAGTAAAATCTTGTTTCATTTCTCCAAATTAAGCATATTTTCCATATAGCTCCTAGCTTGCATAAACGTTTTACTATTCATAACTGGTGCTTAGACCAGTCTTGTATTAACTTAAAATCCGTTGTGCCATAGGAGTTAAGCATCAGCAAGGACCTGATTATTATTATTAGTATTAGTTAATTATTGTCAGGGGTGAAGTAACTTTCTCCAGAGGCTAACAGTACAGTAATTCAGCAATTGTGAGTAATTAGTCTCTGCTGTGTACTGCTGAGAAAGTTTTTAAATTCTCGTTCTTAGAGAATTGTTGCACGATTTAGCAAGACAATCATTGTCCCTGCTCTTTAATATTATTGAATATTATTATCAATCAGATAATATTAATATCAATCAAATAATATTTAACCATTTATATTTCAAAATTACCGTGTTATTATAAAAACCCCGTGACAACAACATACCCCACGCCCTGGAGAATATAACTGCAGCATGGGACAAGGTGAGCCAGGCAACGATGAACGGTGTGTGGCAGAAACTGTAGCCAGAATGTGTTCACTCCTTCACCAGCTTCCTCAAGGGCGTGCAACCTCTGCCTGTCGAGTGTGTACGACAGAACATTGTCTAGTTGTCATACGAGGCGGGCTTCGGGGAGGTCGACGAGGATGACGTGGAAGAGGTTCTCGAGAGTCACAGGGAGGAGCTCAGCAACGAGGAGCTCTTCAACATGGAGATCGAGTGGGCGCACCAGGAGGCAGAGGAGGAGGAGGAGGAGGTTGTGCCTGAGGTCCGAGCTCTCAACATCAAGATCTTGAAGGAGATGCAAACAAAGCCGGATGGGATTATAGACCTTATGAAAACACACGACCCCCTCCCAGGACAAAGCAGGGACACAGCTAATCGGCTCGAGGAGAATATGAAAGTGTACAGGACGATGCTGGAGAAGAAGAAGAAGGCGGCCAGGCAGACGACGATAACATTGTTCTTTAAGCAGGCCCCTACCAGGATAGCAAGTCACACAGGATCTCCCCAGCCCTCGACGAGCAGAGCATCTCCCCGACCTTCAACCAGCAGAGAAACACCGAGGGACACCTCCTGCCGAGGACATGCTTGGCCTGTTGTGCTGGACCTAACCTCCACCTGATTGCCGTCTCCTGTGTCATCTGTGTCTCCACTAAGGCACTCTGCCACTCCATCGCTGCCTTCCTCGTCCCACCCTCCATCTCCCACACCACTTCGGCCACTGTCTCTGTCTCCCTTGCCACAACGAGAGCCACCACAACTGACTCCATCGCTACCTCATCATTCATCGCAGTGGTCTCCCTCGCCACCTCACTAGACATCGCAGCTGTCTCCCACACCACCTCCTCTATCATTGCATCGCACTCCATCACCACCCCCAGAGCCATTGCATTGCACCTCATCGTCACCACCTGAACCAGTGCATCACACCCCACCACCTCCGCCTGAGTCATTGCATCACACTCCATCGCCTCCGCCTGAGTCATCGCATCGGACTTCATCGCAAACCCCCTCTGACCCTCCCCTGGAGATAGGGTTTGAGGGCTTTGAGAAGGAGGACTGAGTGTTGGGGAGCACCACATGTCCCCTAGTCTCGAGGTGGAGAGCAAGGATGATGACCAGGAGTGGACATGGTCTTACAAGAAGTAAGTGATGAGAGGTGTTTGATATTCTCTAACCTATTCTTTATTATTTTCAGGTTTTATTTGTTGCTTTCAGTGAGTTATATACAGGTGTTATGCTTAGGTTAGCTTCCTTGACAGCTGTTAGGCCATTTAGATTGCCTTTAAACCTATTTCTGGGCGCATTTTGGTGGGTTTTGGACTTGGTTTGGGGGGAAACCCAAGGCTGGTAAACGGTCCACATTGAAATACATGTTAAAAGTACCCTGACATACGATACCCAGCCTAATGATGGGGTTTTACCTAACAAATTAGATTCGTTAAACCGGGGTATGCCTGTATAATATATATACAGTAGGTGGTGAACTGAATGAAAGGAAGGCAATGATTATGTGTGTGTGGATGAAAGGATGTGAAGATGTATAATGGATGCAAGAGCTTATAGAGGTTGGGGGAGTGGACTTTCTGACCACTACTTGGTGGTGGCCAGAATCGAGATCCAAGTAAGATGGAGAAATAGAAGAAGAGACGGATGGGAGGAAGAAGTACTTGCAAGGAGAGTGGAAAGGTTACATGAGGATGAGAAAAAGGCAGAGTATATGAAAGAAGTGGAAGAACGATTGGGTAAATATGAATTGGAGCAAATGGGGGATGTGGAAGATATTCACAGAATAAATATGTGCAGCATGTGATGTGGTGTGTCGGGTGAAGAGAAGATGGAAGGGGGTGCAAGGAACAGCATGGTGGAATGAAGAGGTGAGAAAGGCTGTGGCACAAAAGAAAAAAAGCATTCAATGAATGGATGAGAAATAGAGGAGTGGAAGGAGTTGAGAGGCGGAAGAGAGAGTTAGTGTAGAAAGGAATAGAGGCGAAAATATTAGTAAGAGAGAGTAAGAAGAGAGTGGATGAGGAATTTGGAAGGAATTTGAGTGTAAAGTGGAGGGAATGTAAAAAAGTGTTCTGGAAAGAGGTGGCAAGGGTACGACAGGGTGGAAGTGAAGTTAGCAGGGGAGTGAAAGATAAAAATGGTAGATTACTAGTGGAGAAGGGAGAAAAAGCGAGCAGTTGGAAAGAATACTTTAAGGAATTGTTGAACATAGAGAATGGAAGTAATGTGAGTATAACTGGCTGGGGAATGGCAGGGAGGAGGAGGAAAGTGAGAAGAGAGAAAGAAATCAGTAGCATGGAAGTTGTGGAAGAATTGAAGAAAGTCAAACTGGGGAAAGCCCCAGGAATTCATGGAGTGTGTGGGGAAATGCTGAAGCATGGGGGAGAGATAGTAGTAGAATGGATGTGGAAGATGTGCAGATTGGCCTGGGAGGAAGGTAGAGTCCTGGAGGATTGGAAGTCAGGTATAATTATTCCCTTGTACAAAGGAAAAGGGGAAAGGGAAGTTTGTGGTAATCATAGGAGCATTTGTCTTCTTAGTGTAAAAGGAAAAGTGTATGGTAGGACACTTATTGACAGAGTTAGGGAAATAACAGAGGAATTAGTTGGAGAAAAACAGGGAGGCTTTAGGAAGGTAAGAGGTTGTGCAGATCAGATATTCATTCTTAGATCTTTATTGGAAGAGTTTTTAGAGAAGAGAAAAAAGTTGTATGCGGCCTTCATGGATTTGGAGAAAGCATATGACAGGGTGGATAGACAAGGATTGTGGAAAGTATTAAGAATATATGGAGTAGATGAGAAGTTGTTGAATGCTGTGAAGAGTATGGATGATGGTGCTAAGGCTGCAGTGCATGTGGATGGTGAAGTGAATGAATTTTTCTACTTGAACGTTGGGTAGAAACAGGGATGTGTCATGTCTCCATGGTTGTTCAATTTGTACATGGATGGGGTAATAAAAGAGATACAAGGTAGGGCAGTGGATGTTGGAGTGGCCCTAGTGAGAGAGGGTAGTGTTTGGAAAGTCCCTGGACTGTTGTTTGTGGATGATACTATGTTGTTAAGTGAAGACAAAGGAATGGTGCAAGGCTTGGTGGATGAGTTTGAGAGAGTGTGTAAGAAACGAAATCTAAAGGTGAATGCAGGAAAGAGTAAAGTGATGGTCATTGAGAGATGTGAAGCCAGTGAATGTACAGTGAGATTGGATGGTGAGGAACTAAAAAATGTGAGTACATTTAAGTACCTGGGGAGTGTGATGAGTAAGGATGGACATTTGGAGGGTGAAGTTCTTGAAAGGGTACAACAAGGAAGAAAGGTTGCTGGTTCCTTTAAAGCAGTGATAAGAAACGGAAATGAGCATGGAAGTGAAAAAGTCACTACATGAGAGTATTGTGATACCAACTCTAATGTATGGAAGTGAAGCTTGGACGTTGCTGGAAGGACACAAGTCAAGAGTGAAAGCAGTGGAAATGAGTTATTTAAGAGGAGTCTGTGGAGTCACATGGACAGACAGGCTGACAAATGAGGATATAAAGAAGCATTGTGGTGTGAATGTGGCTGTGATAGGAAGCGTTAGGAAGAACATACTGAGGTGATTTGGCCATGTGGAGAGGATGGAGGGTGAGAGACTGATGAGATGAGTGTATGTGAGTGGGTGGAGGGGGGGAGGGAAGGGGAGGCTGAGGATGAGATGGAGGGATGAAGTGGAGAGGTTTGTGAGAGAGAGGGGGTGTGAGTTGGGAGCAAGGCAGTGAAACGGAGGGGTACAGAGCGACGTGGAGGCGGTTTGTTTGTGGCCCCCCTGTACGGTATTAACCCGCGGCATCCCGTCGACGTGAATTAACGTCCATACGTTTTGTCACTGCCAATCCCGTCGACGTACATAAATGCGAATCAATTGCAAGGTCCCATATTTTGCACAATTTTCAATTTTCGCGAGTGATTTTTGGTATATGTACAAGGGACACCTTCCTCTACAAGGTGCCAGGCAGGGACAATGCCTTACCCAGCATGAACCCCCCCCCCCTGCATGCCATTGTCTCAGCAATTCACCTGTTATCAGTGACCTGGCCAGTAAAGCCGTGTCATGCCACGGTATGAAATTCAGGGCCAGAGTGATTCCCCAATCGATGACGATGTGGAGGACAAACTTTACATAGCATTAGAGGAAGAAACAGTCAGAAATGATGATCAGGTAATATGGCAAAAAAAGGTCAGGTATGGTGATGAGTTATTGAGTGAAACATGCTTATAATGCCTATATTACTGTTTGAAAACCAATATACTCTCGTACTACATATAAATCCGTACCAAGTAAATAACTAAATACCATTTATGAGTGGTGTGAAATAGTTACCCTCCCATTGGACTCGTTTTCTTTGGTGCCAGCCTATTAGAAAACCCAGTAAGGTAAGGAGGTACTGCTACCTGGATCGAGTATTTTAAACCTCAGGTGAGCGATTTCTCTATGAATTTTTTATATTTCTCACCAAAAGCGGAGGTTTGAGCCAAAAAACTTTTTTTCCAAAAATGGTCGGGATTGGGGGGAGTCAGTGGTGGAAAAGTGGTCGGGATGGGGCGGGTTAAGGTGTCTGGCAACAGATAGATAGATAGATATATCGTCACCCTCGTAAAGAAACTGCCTAAGTCATTTTTTCTATTTTTCAGGAAATCAAAGAAAAGCTGTCTCATTTTCTTTATTTTCAATGACTTAGGCAGAAACTTGAGGCGCATTATAAACCACTCACACTTTAGACCTGGTAAAGGCTGCTATACCAATAGGTGCGGCACGTGACGAAAAATTGATTTAGGCAAAAATCCAGAAATCGCTGAAAAATGACTTAGGAAGTTTCTTTATGAGGGTGACGATACATACATATACTGTATATATATATATATATATATATATGTATATACAGTACCCTTGCATCCAACACACGTTTGTCCAGCACGATTCGTGTCCAGCACGGACAGCAAAATAGTACGATTTAATATGATTTAAGTACTGTAAAACGGGTGCGTAAGCATAACACTGACGGAGCTCCGAGAAGTGGGCGAAATCCGCAGAGTTCGCCTCTAGCACGATCACCTCTGGTCCAACACGGTCATACTGGACGTTCCCGTGACGGTGACAGCCAATCAAAACTTCCGATCAAGTAGCCTCCTCCGCCCGCTATCGTGACGTGATCATGATGTCGCCCAATGAAAAACGCTTCTGCTCTCACGTGATGTTTTGTTTAAATTTCTCCCGCCACAGTGCCACTCAGTTGCATAATTCACATTGGACGGTGCTTTTTTCTCGCTGCATTTTCTGCCCTTGCTACTGCATTTCACCCTGCTCACGATGCCTAGGAAGCCTTCTGAGAACCCCAAGAAGCGGCGGCACCTCCCTCAGGCCACCAAGCTAGAATTCATCGAGAGGCAGAAGAAAGGGGAGAGGAATTTCAAAGAATTTATGAGGGAGGTTGAGGAGGAGCAGCAGCCATTACCCGCTAGTAACGCCAGCAGCCATCCTCCAGGGACCTAGTAGGACTACCTACAGTCTCGGATATCACCTTCCATTCCCAGCAAGCCCACCAACATTATCCTAAAAGGTTAGTTATCATTCATAGTACAGTATCATTTAAAATAATTACAGTAGTACCAGTATATGTATAGGTATATGGTAGGTATTTAGGGTGACTTTTCCTAGGGTTGCTGACATAATTCATTTTTCCCCATAAGCTCTGTTGTTTGTCCAACACATTTTTGGTCCAACACGGGACCCATGCATGACAATATTACCGTGTTGGATGCGAGGGTACTGTGTATATATATATATATATATATATATATATATATATATATATATATATATAAATATACAGTAATCCCTCCAATATCCAATGTAATAGGGCCATAGGCAGGTCCGGATAGTGATCCTGTCCGGATGTTGGGCCCCAGCTTATGGACTTGTACTTATGGACCCTAACTCAGAGAAACACCTATACAACTCCCTCTGGACATGCATAGCACCTATTTAAGACCCAAATCACACCAATAAGGCACATAAATGACTGAAATAAATGCAAAAGAATCATAAAATGAGGGTTTAGAGGTAGGTTCATACAATATTAAACATTCTGGTTACTGGCTCCTGGACTGGTACTTATGGACCCTAACCTAGCCTAACTCAGAAAAACACCTTCCTACTGCACATGCATAGCTCCTAACACCCTATTGACACCAATAAAGGACATTAAAGAGTGAAATGAGGTGTTTGAGGTAAGTATAGTATGGAAAAAAGTACAGTATGAAACATTCTGCCTACTTACAGCAAGTCCACGGCCATCTCGATGAACAACCGCCTCCTCTCGGACTCTGACAGTAAGAAGGATTTCCTAAAGCACTTCCAGTACACTGTTCATGAAGTCTTGCACTGAACTTAGTCAATTGCACTCAGAAGTCCGTTCTCTTCACAGTGCGCACTCTTGTCTAACTTATGCTCCATTGTAACTTACTAAGTGTTGCACTCTGCACTTTAACATTTCCCACTCTTCTAACCATTTTCTAAAGCAAAAATAAACAAGTCTATTTACGTTAAATTATGTTCCAAATTAGTCTTTTCACTCACAACTGTAAATCCTTAACACAACACACTGTTTTTTTCACTGCACAACACTGTAAATTCCCGTGTGGTCTAGTGAAGTTCTTGCTGTTTAACCCGCGCCGTCCCGGCGATGTGAATTAACGTCCACACATGATGTGCACTCATGTCCCGGCGACTTGAATTAACGTGGCAACATTGCAAGGTCCCTAATTTGCACAATTTTCAATTTTCACGAGTGATTTTTGGCACGTATACACGGGACACCTTCCTCTACTCCTCTACAAGATGCCAAGCAGGGACAATGCCTTACACTGCATAACCTCCCCCCCCCCCTGCATGCCATTGTCTCGGCAATTCACCTGTTACCAGTGACCTGGCCAATAAAGACATTCAGGGCCAGAGTGATTCCCCAATCGATGACAATGTGGAGGACAAACTTTACATAGCATTAGAGGAAGAAACAGTCAGAAATGATGATCAGGTAATGTGAGAAAAAAAAAGGTCATGAATGGTGATGAGTTAGTGAGTGAAACAATGCTTATAATGCCTATATTACTGTTTGAAAACCAATATACTCTTGTACTACATATAAATTCGTACCAAGTAAATAAATAAATGCTGTTTATGAGAGGATAAAATAGTTACCCTCCCATAGAACTCGTTTTCTTTGGTGCCAGCCTGTTAGAAAACCCAGTAAGGTAAGGAGGTACTGCTACTTGGATCAAGTATTTTAAACCTCAGGTAAGCGATTTCTCTATGAATTTTCGATGTTTCTCACCAAAAGCGGATGTTTGAGCCAAAAAAAAAAAAGGTCCAAAAATGTCAGGACTGGGGCGTACCACTGCCCAGCAAACGTCGAGATGGGGCGGGTTAATCACTGTCAGAGTCCGAGAGTATCACTGGCAGGTGACCTAGGGGTGCGTCGCTGGGTCGTGGTGATGGCGTACCCACTGCAGACGACTCTGAAGACAGACGCAAACTCATGTCGAGCGGTGACTCCACCGTGGCTGATGTGCTGGGCTGTGGCTCGGAGCATGAGGGCCTGTCTTGGGGAGGCAACGGAGTGGAGCCAGGGCTGAGCACAGCAGGGGTCACGGGCCTGAAAAAACTGTCAATCGTTGATTGACGCAAGGACCGACGATTCTGACGATTGATGATGCGCTGCCTGAAAGCACGCACTTCCTCCACAAGTCCCAAGGGCCCCATCTCCCTGTCGCAGTCCGGGTGTTCCAGGTAGTCCAGAACGAACTCTAGGTGTTCCCGGAGTGCGCTCAGCTTGGGGATGGCTGGAGTAGTGTCATGCTGAGAGGAGTCCGCATCATCGTCGGAATCTTCAAGCTGGGTACTGACACCTACAACTGAAGACACGATCTCAATATCAGACAATGTCTGATACCCAGGATCGCCCTCGTCATCATCCAACCACTCACGCAAATCGTCGCCATGCGTACATAGCCGTGCATTCATCCACGTCAAACCCTAGAAAATCGTACTCCACATCCGTTCCGAGAAGCAGACGAGACCAACCATTTTCTAGAGTCTTGACAGGGACTTCCTTCCATGCACTGGCCCAGTTGTAGATTGCAGACCTGATGTTGTAGAGGCGAAGGTTTTCCAAAGTCCGCTGGCCTTGCATGTCCCGTCCCTCCCTGCGCTCGTCCTCATCCTCGAGAACAACCATCACCTCGTCCAGGAACTTCCGGCGGTATAGGCACTTTGTTGCCACAATCACTCCTTGGTCCATTGGTTGGACGAGAGCAGTCGTATTAGGTGGCAGAAACATGCACCAGGCCATTCTCAGCCACCAAGTCCTTGTCCCACGGGTGGGCAGGTGCATTGTCGAGGAGAAGGAGGGCCTTTACCTGGTCGCGCGGGATTCCCTGTGTCTTCGTCTGGAAATTGATGACCTCCTTGATGAAGCGGCGATGGAACCAGTCTTTGAAGATCTGGGCTGTAAACCATGCCTTCAAAAAATGGTACCAGACGACGGGAAGGACATCCATCACCCCACGAAGACACCGAGGCTGCTTTGCACGGCCAACAATAACGGGCTTAAGCCAGTGCATGCCGTTAGCATTGGCACAACACAAAGCAGATATCCGTTGCTTGGAGAGCTTGCGGCCAGGTACATGCTTCTCCGTCTCCTCGGCTAGAGTGTTCGTTGGCAAAGAGCGATAGAATAAACCAGTTTCATCAGCATTGTAGACTTGACCAAAAGTGAGGCCCTCCTTGTCGATCAAGCCCTTCACCTTGTGCCAAAACTCGTCAACTCCATCCTCATTAGCGTCCAATGCTTCGCCATGAGCTTTACAGTTGGTAAGGCCATGCCGTAACTTGAACGCGAAGAGCCAACCCTCGGATGCCTTGAAGTCTAGGGCATCGTGAAGCCTGGCGAACTTCTCAGCAGCAGCCTTCAGCTCCGTACCACGTACCATCACACCAGCAGCACGTTGCTGTTGATACCAAATCAACGTGGAGCGGTCGAGTTCAGCAAACTTGGGAGTAAACATCACCTTCCCCTCCACGTTGTGTTTGCTTCTCGACGAGAAGTCAGCCATGTACTGCATGATTTTGTCTCGGGATCTCTTGATATCGAACAAAGTAGATCGGGCCAGGTTGAACTCGCGAAGGATGCGGGAAGAAGACTACCCCGCATCTACTTTCTCCAATATCTCCCGTTTCTTCTCCAGAGTCAACACCACTCTCTTCCTCTTCTCAGGCAGCGGGGCCATCATCACACACACTAATAAGAGGCCCGAGAGCAGCAAGAGTGCCTGCAGCAGGTAAGGAACCACCACAAAAGCGAGCATGTGGGCAGCCATGACGACGAGCGTGCACTCGCGGTGAGAGACAGGTGGAAAGTGGGGAGGATGCAGCGGCACTCTATCGGACGTCGGAGGAATGATGTGCCACAACAAAGCTGTCCCGCCCCGCGTGCGGCAAGTTCAAATTACGGGCAGGAATTTTTTTTTTTTTTCGATCTTTTTGCGGTTTTCGGACCATTTTGGGAATATTGGATCCCTGGACGATTATGTCCAGTTAGTGGGGATGTTTGGATATTAGAGGGATTACTGTATATAGTAATCCCTTTAAGCCCCGGGTGCCTAAGTCTCGGACACCCCAAGTCCCGGACACTTTGGGCTCAGGTCTCTGGACACACACACACACACACACACACACACACACACACACACACACAAAATAAGGCTGATGTGTGTTCAATCCTACTTTAAATTTGCCGCGTTGTGACAGACAGCTGTGTTTTGGCGCGTTGTTACTCTGACAGCCATTAGAGCGCCTCTCCAATCCTCCCTAGTTCCTGCCTACCCACCATTGTGACTGCACGCTTGCCGCCATGGCTGCCCACAGCTCATTTTTGTGAACAAACAGTGTATAAACTGCAATACCTCACCACTAGACCAGATGGGAATTTACAGTGTTGTGCAGTGTTGAGAAATTAGAATTCAGAGCGCAGATGATTAAGTTCACAGTGTAACACTGGCGAGTTTCAAGTGCAGCGCAAGTAAGAACAGAATGTGCAGTGTTAAACAATCATAATTCACAGTGTAAAGGATTAAGTGCAGCACACCACTGGATTACTGTACATGTTTCAAGTGCACCTTCACCACTGTCAGAGTCATAGAGGAGGCGAATTAATCTTCGTGACAGCCACGGATGTGTCGTAAGTACCCTGTCCACTGCTAAATATTTTTCATACTCACTTTTAATTTCTCATTCTCTGGTTCTTTTTCATTTATCTTATGGTTTCTGTCCCATACTTGTGTGAACAGGTCTTAAATAGGTGCTGTGCATGTCCGATAGGGAGTTATTTAGGTGGCTTCAAAGTCAGGTTCGGTTGGGGTCTATAAGAACCTATCCGGGGGCATTTTGCCCAAGTCCCAGACAAGACCAAGTCCTGGACGTTGCTTGGGCTCTATCACGTTGGATATTGGAGGGGTTACTGTACCACCATATCCCGCCTAATGATGGCCAAACCCCAGTTTAACGATGAGTTTTTAATTTTTTTTACCGATTTTGATGATATTTGAGACTAAAATTGTGTGTTTAGGTTGATTTATAAACTGTTTTTAGACTTAGATTAATGTGTTTTAGCCATAGGTGGGGTGAACATTGTCATTTTGGGGTACAGTTCACTAAGCTTCATTTTTTCCAGACTTATATTTGATGATTTTCAGATTTTATTTGTTAGTTTTAATGAGTTATTTACAGGTGTTAGGCTTAGGTTAGCTTCTTTTACAGCTGTTAAGCCATTTAGATTGGCTTTAAACTTGTTTTTGGGCTCATTTTGGTGGGTTTTGGAGTTGGCTGAGAGGGAAACCTAAGGCTGAAAAATGCATCCCATTGCTGTACACGTTAAATCTACCCCGATATACGATACTCAGCCTAACGATGGGTTTTTACCTAACCAATTGCATCGTTAAACCAGGGCATACCTGTACATATATGTCTGCCTTAAGACACCCAAGACAGTGTGTTTACATACGATCTCACTGGCTGGACACGTCAGTGCATTCTAACCTAACCGACTAGTTTTGCCCCCTAACCCCTTAACCGCGGGGCGTCACTTTCGTGACGCTTGGGAGCAAGGGATCATACCACGGGGCATCGCTTTTGTGATTCTGTGTTATTTTGAATTCACCCAGGCTTCCAAGTGGGGGCTTGTATCATCTATCAGTACTGCCAATGTCCAACACTAGTCAGCACTCCTAATCTCATCTGTACTCCCATCCATTGTTGACAATTTAGCCATTTCTCCCCGTTCTTGACTCCCCTCCCTACCCCCCCTCCATTACCCTATCCTCTCGCCTGCCCAGCCATGCTACGCTAAGTAAATCTTCCCTGGAATTTTTCACTGATTTCATCCATTGAAATAGGCCCTATGTCGTATTCTTATACCAAATAATATATACAAGAAAGAAATAAGGTAAGTGAGAGTGCCATACACCTGGAATTGGCTAATTATCACCTGACAACACCTCATGTGCACTCGTTCGCTAATTTTTGCTGTTTTTTTCCCCTTGAAATATGCCGAATAATCTATTTTCGTAATAAATATACATGTAAGGAGGGAAGGGAGAAGCCTAAGTGATATTTACATTCACCTGGAACTACCTAATTTATAATGTATTGTCTAGATTTCCTGCCAATCATATCAGTGCTACACAAAGCTGTTTCAAGATTTAACATTGGTAGCTCTGATTATATATCTCCTAAGTAGGCCTCTAATCTATTTTCGTAATAAATATACATGTAAGGAGGGAAGGGAGAAGCCTAAGTAATATTTACATTCACCTGGAACTACCAAATTTATAATGTATTGTCTAGATTTCCTGCCAATCATATCAGTGCTAGACTTAGCTGTTTCAAGAACCAATATTGGTAACTCTGAATAACCCCTAAACAGGCCTGCAGGCTGGCCCTGCGTTATCAGTTTACTCTCATCTTCCGAAGTGAGGGGACGTATGTTTCCTCTTGCTGACTTCAAGGCCTTTTTTCACTCCCATGCAAATGGCTCTGTGACCTTTACCCCCTACTAAACCTCGTGTGGAAAGAGGTAAAGGGCTGACAATTGATAAAAGAGTGACTACGATCTTTCTATTGAGTAAAACAGTGCAAGTGGAATTGTAAATAATGTGTAAATAATGTGTAAACAGCAAGTGAAAGTAATGAATGTAAATATACGTGAACAATGGAAAATAGTTTTATAAGTTATTTCAAATGACAGTGCACAACACAGTGTAAATAAAATAGAAATGTAAATAACGTAAATAAAATAGAGAACGTAAATAGAAATGTAAATGAGTAGCATTATAAGAATACGAGTATATACCCTAGGAGTAATGAAAGTGAAAGTTTCACTCTAGCATGTCTGAATGCTATGAGTTATGAGAGTGAAGATGAAAGTGACATTCACTCTCAATGCCAGTATACAGGACGAGAAAGTGAATGCTACGTATTTTACTGAAAGAAATTGAATCCCTACAGTGACAATAAACTAATACTACTGAAGGAAACTTATGGATAAAGACTGTAGATATATATAAGTGTTATATAGTAACAGAAATATAAAGTGTGAGGGGTTTTATGAATAATAAATGACAGAGTAACAAAAGCGAACTAGTGCCAGTGCGACGATCAGAAGCGCTCGTAATTTCCATTGCTTTCACAGTGTTTTTTTTTTTTTGAGTATGGATCCCAAACTACTTGATAATTGTAGAATAGTGTTTATAGTGTTTGTATCTGGCTGTGGTAATCATATTACGGGTTGTCGAGAAGTGTAAAGTGGAGACTTTGTTACCCTACTTCAGAGGTCTCCACAAGTCCTACGGTAACCGACGAAGGCTCAACAATCATTCCAGGAGAAAGCTGAAGGTATGTGCCATAAGCATATGTAATTTTATTATTCTAGGACTAATAACTGATTTTTGGCAAATATTTTTTGAGAGTCTGTCGGAGCCCAAATAACCCCGCGGCACACGCAAGTCATTGGTAAACAAGCCCGCGGTGTAGGGGCTAATACTCCCTATAAAAATTTTAACCACCAAGGATTGCCACTAAGCTTCTTGATGTTCCTCATTACCAATGAGGAACTTCTGACCTAATCAACATGTGAATAATGGCCGCCAACCATCATGCATATTTCACCAGGAATCACTTTTGGTGCTCAAAAAAAAAAAAAAAAAAAAAAAAAAAAAAAAAAAAGCCAGTGAAGCTATTTTTAAAAGACATTAGTCATCAATAATAAAGGAAAAAAAATCTATACTGAAGTCGTCAGCATGAAGTGATTGCGTACTTCTCAGATACACACGAATGCTGTAATTGTGAATGATAAACAAGTCAGCCAAGCAGTATAATTTGTATGAGAGTATAATTCACAAGAACTGAACTCACATAATTCAACTACTTACATCAACATATTGTGTCCTCACACACTGTAAGAGCCGAATTTTCTCGACCAAAGACCGTCAATTCTTAACAAAGATAGCCTTTTTCTTTTCACACTTGTTGCACTAAAGGTGAAAACAAGAATTTTACTGCCTTTCATCATTAACTTTTTTTTCAGCAAAGAAACTATCCACATCGTAAACACATCCAACTCATTTTATATACTGTATCTGATTGTTTGCATTTAAGCTCCCACACCACATGCCACTTCGTCCAACAATTTTACATTTTCCTTTGGAATGAATACTTTTCTTGTGCTCATAACACTTTCAGGGTGCTTAGGCATACATGAAGTTAGTTTGGAACCACATGCTCTGAGTTCTCAGTGGAAATGAGAAGCAAGGAAACAAGCAAATGAACGCCTCTCATCACAGCGACCGTCCACACAACACTGAGGCAGGCTGTGGCAGGTGGTATGGGACATGGGTCAGGTGGGTCGGGTCTGGTCGAGGAAGCCAATCAGCGACTGACAAAACCATAACAAACGAGATGCAAACAATGCAGTTATCTGGAAATCCAATACCTAAACGCATCCACTTCCCACACAGTTTCTCTTGCGCAGTTGAGTGATATTACTGCGCTATTAAGCTTGGGAAGAGGGAAGGGTTCCGGAGGACTGGAAATCAGGTATAACTGTTCCTTTATACAAAGGAAAAAGGGAGAGAGAAGGATGTGGTAACCATAGGGGTGTTTGCCTTCTTTGTGTGACTGGAAAAATATATGGTAGAATACTCAATGATAGGGTAAGGCATATAACAGGGGAGCTAGTCAGAGAAGAACAAGGGGGACTTAGGAAGGGAAAAGGGTGTGTAGATCAGATATTTGTTCTAAGATGTTCAGTGGATAAGTATCTAGAGAAAGGAAAGAAAGTGTATGCTGCCTTCATGGACTTGAGAAAGCTTATGACAATAGATAGACAAGGTATGTGGAAGGTATTGAGAATATGAGGAGTGGAGGGGAAATTGTTGAGTGCTGTGAAAAGTATGT
Organism: Coenobita brevimanus; assembly: GCF_032717465.1. NCBI lineage: Eukaryota > Metazoa > Arthropoda > Malacostraca > Decapoda > Coenobitidae > Coenobita > Coenobita brevimanus. Next base: position 15,326,789 of record NC_136978.1, read on the forward strand.
ACGAAGGAGCTAGGGCTACGGTGTGAGTGGATGGTGAGCTGAGTGAGTTCTTTGATCTCAATGTGGGACTGAAACAGGGTTGTGTGATGTCTCCATGGCTGTTTAATATATACATGGATGGGGTTGTAAAGGAGGTGCAAGGTAGGGCAGTGGATGTGGGGCTGGCTCTAATGAATGAGGGTGAGATTTGGAAGATTCCAGTGTTGTTGTTTGCTAATTATTCAGTATTGTTGAGTGAAGATGAATGGGAGTCGCAAGGTTTGGTGAATGAATTTGGGACAGTGTGTAGGAAGAGGAATCTGAAAGTTAGTGTAAACAAGAGTAAAGCTATGGTGTTTGAGAGGAACGAAGTCACAGAATGCACGGTGAGGTTGGATGGCGAGGATATGGAGAATGTGAGTGCATTCAAGTACTTGGGTGATGTGATGAGTAAGGATGGAACCTTGGGGGATGAAGTGCGTGAAAGGGTACAGCAGGGAAGGAAGGTTGTTGGTTCACTGAAAGCAGTGATGAGAAACAGGAAGTAAGTATGGAAGTTAAAAAGTCACTGCATGATAGTATTGTGATCCCTACCCTGACGTATGGAAGCGAGGCATGGACTTTGCAAGAGGGGAACAAGTCAAGAGTGAGAGCAGTGGAAATGAGTTACTTGAAAGGAGCATGTGGAGTGACATGAAGGGACAGGTTGACGAATGAAGAAGTGAAGGAACGTTGTGGGGTGGATGTGGTTGAGAAGATTAGGAGAAATACACTGAGGTGGTTTGGACATGTGGAGAGAATGGAGAAAGATTGACTATGAGGGTGTACGTAGGTGAGGTGGAGGGAGTGAGAGGGAGGGGAAGACCGAGGATGAGGTGGAGGGATGGAGTTGAGAGGTATATAAGGGAGGGAGGAATGAGTTGGGGGGAGGGTAGTCAAATGGTGGGTGACAGAGCGACTTGGAGGAATTTTGTCTGTAGCCACCCTTTGTGGGATTAGGGCGTCGGGCTATAGATAGATAGATATTAAGTAACTGTAGTGTGGCCTTGCATCTGGCTTTTCTTTAACTGGTGGTTTTGCATCTGGCATCAGGTTGGAAACTTCCCAAAGCCCTGCATCTGGCAAGCGCTCACCAGGCGAAATTCTGAGCGCACCCACTTCAGCACTTGGAGGACATCTTGTAATTACACCATTGTGTATGCCACCACCGCACATACCACAGCTACTACCTTGCCTGACTAATTTTTGTGCCTGTGTCTTGTGTTTGGCAGTGTTCAGCCAGAACTTATTAAAATAATATGATGGCAACCTTGAGAAAGACCTGGGGCAGCAACCCAGGCTGCCACACAGTAGTTATTCATCAATCCATAACCCACACTTTTGTTCAAATAAAACACTCCTGAACTTGATACTGGTGAGTTTTTATTTCCTTTACATATTTATATTGATGTTTAGTATGGTTATGATTTACTTCCTTGGGACAAAAAAAAAATGGTAGGTTACTAGTGGAGAAGGGAGAAAAAGTAAGCAGATGGAGGGAACACTTTAAGGAATTCCTGAACATATAGAATGAAAGTACTGCAAGTATAAGTGGCTGGGGAATGGCTGGGAGAAGGAGGAGGAATGTGAGAGGAGAAGAAAAAATCAGTAGGATGGAAGTTGTGGAAGCAGTGAAGAAAGTTAAAACGAGGAAAGCCCCAGGAATTCATGGAGTGTATGGTGAAATGCTGATGCATGCGGGAGAGAAAGTAGTAGAATGGACGTGGAAGATGCGCAGATTTGCCTGGGAGGAGGGTAGAGTTCCGGAGGATTGGAAGTCAGGTATAATCATTCCCCTGTACAAAGGAAAAGGGGAAAAAGAAGTGTGTGGTAATCATAGGGGCATTTGTCTTCTTAGTGTAATAGGCAAAATATACGGCAGGATACCTACTGACAGAGTTAGGGATATAACAGAGGAATTAGTTGGAGAAGAACAGGGAGGTTTCAGGAGGGAAAGAGGTTGTGTAGATCAGATATTCATTCTTAGATCTTCACTGGAAAAGTTTCTAGTGAAGAGAAAGAAGTTATATGCGACCTTCATGGATTTGGAGAAAGCATATGACATGGTGGATTGTGGAAAGTATTAAGAATATATGGAGAAGATGGGGAGTTGTTGAAGGCCGTGAATAGTATGTATGAGGGTGCTAAGTCTGCAGTGGGTGTGGATAGTGAACTGAGTGAATTTTTCTACTTGAACGTTGGATTGAAACAGGGATGTGTCATGTCTCCATGGTTGTTCAATCTGTATATGGATGGGGTTATAAAAAAGATACAAGGTAGGGCAGTGGATGTTGGAATGGCCCTAATGAGAGTGGGCAGTGTGTGGAAACCCCCTGTACTGTTGTTTGCAGATGATACTGGGTTGTTAAGTGAAGACGAAGGGGAGCTGCAAGGCTTGGTGGATGAGTTTGGGAGAGTGTGTAAGAAATGGCATCTAAAGGTGAATGTAAGGAAGAGTAAAGTTATGGTTATTGAGAGAGGTGAAGTCATTGAATGTACAGTGAGGTTGAATGACGAGGAAATGGAAAATGTGAGTGCGTTTAAGTACTTGGGTAGTGTGATGAGTAAGGATGGAAGTTTAGAGGGTGATGTGCTTGAAAGGGTGCAACAGGGAAGAAAGTCTGCTGGTTCCTTGAAAGCACTGATAAGAAACAGGGAAGTGAGCATGGAAGTGAAAAAGCTACTACATGACAGTGTTGTAATACCAACTCTAATGTTTGGAAGTGAAGCTTGGACCTTGTTGGAGTGACAACAAGTGAAGAAGCATTGTGGTGTGGATGTGGATGTGATAGGAAGCATTAGGAGAAACACACTGAGGTGGTCTGGCCATGTGGAGAGGATGGAGAGTGAGAGACTGAGGAGAGTGTATGTGAGTGAGGTGGAGGCCAAGGATGAGATGGAGGGATGCAGTGGAGAGGTACATGAGAGAGGGGGGTGTAAGCTGGGAGCAGGGCAGTGAAATGGCGGGGGACAGGGCGACACGGAGGCGATTTGTTTGTGGCCACCTCTTATGGGATTAAGGTATCTGGCAATAGATGGATAGATAAACAGATAGATAAAAGTACAAAAATATGAGGGGCTTCGAGCCAGAGGGGCGACTATGCATTTTACTTATTTGCTTTGACATCTAATTACCAAACTGTAATATACTTTAAACATGTCATGTTTACCACCATTTTAATCATCTTGTCTTGCACTTTCATGCTAAACAATAAAATGCATAAACGTTAGTTTTCCCACTGTATAATTAGCCAAGTCAAAGTTTAAAAACTTATTACCGAAAATAAGCAAAATGCACAGTCGCCCCTCTGGCTCGGAGCACCTCATATGTAAAACAAGGTAACTTTCAGGTGACAAAAGACTCCTGTTAATTTTTCCCATTTAAACTTTGCCCCAGATCAGGCAGTTTCGCATCTGGGGCAATTTTTTTAGACTACTGTATTTGCCAGATGTGAGGCCCCACTGTATAGGAGAAATTAAATGCCTGTGTTATTGTAAGATCGTTGTTGTTGTTGTTTTTTTTTGTCTTAAATCGCGACTCTACTGTACTGTATATCGGAAAAAGTCCAATAAAGCCAGAGGCAATCCAGATTGCCTGACCACTTCAGCTATGTTCACCAAAATAAGGTAAATAAAAGATATGTTTATCAGTGTACAGTATAGTATTATTATATATTTTATAGCATTTGATTACTGTAGTGAAAGTATAATACAGTACAGTGCTGCAATGGTTGTTAAAACAGTTAAAAAACCATGGGTGCGATCCAGACTAATGTCTGATATATCGGCAAATGTCTGGGTTAGCAAGGGGAAGTCTGGATGTTGCGTTTATCGGAATGGCTTGGGCCCCAATTGGTCCATTATAGTGAGGTTATACTGTAATGTGGTGCTGGAGTTCAAGCAGCAAGTGAAGTGCAGTGGAGTGAAATAACTACAAGCTTAGGTGAGTTGGAAACCCATTTTTAGACTCATTTTTGTTGGTAAGCAGCAAGTGAAGTGCAATGAAATGAAATAACTACCAGCAGAGGTGAGCTGGAAACTTGTTTTTAGACTGTTGTGTGGGTGACCCTTAGCCAAAAACAAATCCCCAGTGAAAGCCTCTTATAACTGACTTGATATATGATAAATCATTATTCAAAGTTTTTTTCTCACCCACCCACTTAATGTAGTGTTACCCTATAGCTCTACATTGAGTGGCAAGCCAAATTATTTCCTGTAAACCAGGAAATCATTCACAACGCTGGGTGGTAACCTTATAACCAACCGACATGTGTTCCCTACATGACAGCAAGTGGGTTGGCAGAGGGTTAGTGCCCCTCCCCGGAAAACAACTAACTAAAAATACGAACAAGCAGCCTCCGACCAGGACTGACCAAAAGATGACGACTAAGGACCGAACAATGGACATGATATGGATGGCAACATGGAATGTAAGGGGTGCAAATGATGAGGTGAAAGCGAGAGAGATTGTCCAGGTGCTTGGGGTGCAAAAGTGGATGTATGTGGATTAACTGAAACTAAATGGAGAGGAGAGAGTATGAGAGAATGGGAGTATGGATGGGGTATATGTGCAGGAGTAGGTGAGAATGAAAGGGCAAAAGCAGGAGTGTGTATTGTTGTAACAGATGGAAGGAGAATATAAGAGAGTATGGATCAGTTGGCTCAAGGATTGTGTGGATGAGACTGAAAGTTGGACTACAAATGTGGGCGATTGTGTGCATGTATGCACCAACGCAAGATCGTTCAAGCACAGTGAGAGAAGAGTTTTAGACAAATGTGGAAGTGTGCAAGGAAAAGTTTGAAAAGAATGAGAGTGTTTTTGATTGGTGACATGAATGGTAAAGTAGGGAATATGAAGGTGGATGGAGTAGTTGGTGAGTGGGATGTGCCTGCTAATATAGATAAGAATGGCTGTGTTTTAGTGGACATTTGTGCCGGGAGAGGGTTGGTGATAGCCAATACCCTCATCAGGCACAAAATGATCCACAGGTATACATGGCGAGTGATGAAAAGGGTGGATGGTGAACTGAAGGAAAGGAAGGCAATGGCTGATTATGTGTGTGTGGATGAAAGGATGCAAAGATGTGTAATGGATGCAAAAGCTTATAGAGGTTGGGGAAGTGGACTTTCTGACCACCACCAAGTGGTGGTCAAAATCAAGGTCCAAGTAAAATGGAGAAATAGAACAAGGGAAGGATGGGAGGAAGGAGTAGATGCAAGGAGAGTGGAAAGGTTACAAGAGGATGAGAAAAAGGCAGAACACAACAGAGAAGTGGAGGAACAATTGGGTTAATATGAACTGGAGAAGATGGGGGATGTGGAAGGCGTGTCCAAGATGTTCACAGAAGAAATATGTGCAGCATGTGAGGTGGTGTGTAGCGTGAAGAGAAAACGAAAGGGGGAGCAAGGAACAGCATGGTGGAGTGGAATGAAGAGGTGAGACAGGCTGTGGCACAAAAAGAAAAAAAAAAAGCATATAATGAATGGATGAGAAATAGGGGCGTGGAAGAAGTTGAGAGACAAAAGAGAAAGTTATATGTAGAAAGGAAGAAAGAGGTGAAAAGATTAGTAAGAGAGAGTAAGAAGAGAGTGGATGAGGAAATTGGAAGGAATTTGAGTGTCAAGTGGAGGGAATGTAAGAAAATGTTCTAGAAAGAGGCAAAGAGAGTTAGACAGGGTGGCAATGAAGTTGGTAAGGGAGTGAAAGATAAAAACGGTAGATTACTAGTGGAGCAGGGAAAAAAAGTGAGCAGATGAAGAGAACACTTTAGGAATTGTTGAACATAGAGAATGAAAGTAATGCAAATATAAGTGGCTGGGGAATGGCTGGGAGAAGGTGGGAGGTGAGAAGAGAGAAAGAAATCAGTAGGATGGAAGTTGTGGAAGCAATGCAGAAAGTTTAAACGGGGAAAGCCCCAGGAATTCATGGTGTGTGTGGTGAAATGCTGAAGCACGGGGGAGAGATAGTAGTAGAATGAATGTGGAAGATGTGCAGATTGGCCTGGGAGAAGGTAGAGTCTCGGAGGATTGGAAGTCAGGTATAATTATTCCCCTGTACAAAGGGAAAGGGGAAAAAGAAGTGTGTGGTAATCATAGAGGCATTTGTCTTCTTAGTGTAATAGGAAAAGTATACGGTAGGATACTTACTGACAGAGCTAGGGAAATAACAGAAGAATTAGTTGGAGAAAAACAGGGAGGCTTTAGGAAGGGAAGAGGTTGTGCAGATCAGATATTCATTCTTAGATCTTTACTGGAAAAGTTTCTAGAGAAGGGAAAGAAGTTGTATGCAGCCTTCATGGATTTGATGAAAGCATATGACATGGTGGATAGACAAGGACTGTGGAAAGTATTAAGAATATATGGAGTAGATGAGAAGTTGTTGAATGCTGTGAAGAATATGTATGAGGGTGCTAAGGCTGCAGTGCATGTGGATAGTGAACTGAGTGAATTTTTCTATTTGAAGGTTGGGTAGAAATAGGGATGTGATCCATGGTTGTTCAATCTGTATAAGGATGGGGTTATAAAAGAGATACAAGGTAGGGCAGTGGATGTTGGAGTGGTCTTAATGAGAGAGGGCAGTGTTTGGAAACTCCCTGTACTGTTGTTTGCATATGATACTGGGTTAGTGAAGACGAAGAGAAGCTGCAAGGCTTGGTGGATGAGTCTGGGAGTGTGTGTAAGAAATGGAATCTAAAGGTGAATGTAGGGAAGAGTAAAGTTATGGTCTTTGAGAGAGGTGAAGTCAGTGAATGTACAGTGAGGTTGGATGACGAGGAAATGGAAAATGTGAGTACGTTCAAGTACTTGGGTAGTGTGATGAGTAAGGATGGAAGTTTGGAGGGTGAAGTTCTTGAAAGGGTACCGGTACAACAAGGAAGAAAGGTTGCTGGTTTCTTGAAAGCAGTGATAAGAAACAGGGAAGTGAGCATGGAAGTGAAAAAGCCATCTATGACAGTAGTGTGATACCAACTCTAACATATGGAAGTGATACTTGGACGCTGTTGGAGGGACACAAGTCAAGAGTGACAGCAGTGGAAATGAGTTACATGAGAGAAACATGTGAAGTCACATGGAGAGACAGACTGACAAATGAGGATGTGAAGGAGCATTGTGGTGTGGATGTAGATGTGATAGGAAGCGTTAGGAGAAACACACTGAGGTGGTTTGGTCATGTGGAGAGGATGGAGAGTGAGAGACTGATGAGGAGAGGGTATGTGAGTGAGGTGGAGGGGTAGTGAGGGAGGGGAAGGCCATGGATGAGATGGAGGGGTAGTGAGGGAGGGGAAGGCCATGGATGAGATGGAGGGATGGAGTGGAGAGGTATATGCGAGAGGGGGGTGTGACTTGGGAGCAGGACAGTGAAATGGCGAGGGACAGGGTGACGTGAAGACGATTTGTTTGTGGCCACCCTGTATGGGATTAAGGTGTTTGGCAATAGATAGATAGATTGATCCTCATAGTAAAACTAGGGCATGCTGTGCAGACAGTCCTCATTATAAGTCAGGGTGTGTTCCAAAATAACTGTTTCCATACAACTCGTACTGTACTCCTGTTCTGCTGAAAATGGCTTAGATTCATGGAATGCAACTGAGCTTCAATAGGCAATGTTTAGGTAATTTGCTGTGGACTTAATAGCAGTAATGAAAATTACATGGGTGACTTACAACAAGCACTTCCTGTACAAACACAATATCAATATCATCATACATACAAGTATTGCTGTTTCCTTTGCTTTCTCTGGATCCCACTCCTCCCCTTTTCTATACGCTTCCAGTTCTTCTTCTGTCAGTGGGTACTCCTTTTTGAATACCATTACGTGGCGGTCAACATCGTCGGTGCCAAAAGCATATGTTGTCAGGCCAGCAATATCAGCCACATCACGTCTGCCAGGAGCAAGCACAGGTATCCAATAAGTATCTGTAAGGCATATGAGGTGAAGTAAGTATTCCAGAGGCTTGAATGGGGAGTGAATGTGAGTATGGGTAATTTTGCTGAGCATGCTGTTGATTAGTTCTCTCTATCAAGTTTTCTCTTGCACTCTGTACCCTATCTTATTCTGCTGTTGTGGGAGAAAGGAGATGGTTGTTGATGATTATGATGATGATAATGATTAATGGCAACACTGAAGAGTGAGAAGAAAACGCAGAAAAGAGTTTAACCTCTTCAAACTCAGTTCATACTGTAGCCGAGCTGACAGACAGCCGGTTTCCTATCCCAATGGACAAGGATTCAAATCCAGGCTGGGGCATGGAACAATTTAAGAATTTGAATTTTGTTACTACAGACTTTACTGATCTACCATCAGACCTGCCAGCATGTGGCAAAAACACTCTCCCTAATACCAACACACCAGTCCTGTATGAGACAGCCCCTGCATGTATTCAATATGGACGGTGAATGTTAGTGCCAAAGTGGTGACATGAAGAAGTGTTTGGCACCTATGAAACTTCCGGGTCTTGGGGAACAAACTGTTAAGCCTAAGCCCTATCAGACAAAAAATAAATAAGTAATTAATAAATAAATAAATACATCTAGACTATTTCATTCACCTTAAGAAAGAATTTTCATACTGGAATGGGTAATGAAGTCTAGTTCTGACCCACTCACCCACCCCAAAATAAATCTCAACAATGCTTTACATGCTGGCAACAGGAGATGCCACATAAGGCCAAAATAAGGCACAGATACTACATACTGCCTGAATTTTTAATTTCCAATTTTATTTTGTGGACAATGCAGAATGCTCCCATACGTGTGTTTTTCCATAATAATATTACAGTATGTACAAATTTTTCTCATTTATTTAAGGTGACTTCTGTGCCTAATAATGAGGTCACAAAATATTTTGTGATGTTATTCGAATGTTTTGTGGTGTAGGCTATATACATAAAGAGATGAAGATTTATTGGTTTTACACATATGTACGAATATTTCTTATTTATACTTTTATTCAAATACTCCCAGTGGTCACCAGCAGACATATTAAAAGAAAAAAATAAGATTTTCATCAAAGAGCCTGTGGTTCCCACCGACAGAGATTGCACAGTCGAAGGGACAAACTCGGCAAAGAATCTGTGATTCGTCTCTCAACTCATAAATGCATAAACTTTTCACTATCTGAGAAGCAAATAATAGTTAAAATATGTCTAAAGTACCATTATTTAGAGATGATTTGTGCAATACAGCTTATGTTTCACATATACCAACCATTATAACCACTGCTAGAATCTGTTATGTATAGAGGATGGAGGGTGAAAGACTGACGAAGAGAGTGTATGTGAGTGAGGTGGAGGGGGAAAGAGGGAGGGGGAGGCCTAGGATGAGATGGAGGGATGGGGTGGAGAGGTATATGAGAGAGGGGGGTGTGAGTTGGGAGCAGGGGAGTGAAATGGTGGGGGACAGGGCGACTTGGAGGCGATTTGTTTGTGGCCACCCCAAACGGGATTGAGGCGTCTGGCAATAGATAGATAGATAGATAGACACTTAAGGGGCTATATTAGTATTCGTCTTTATATGAACTCACAGCATCGTAAAGTCATGGATATTGCTGTCAAGTCAAATTAGCATATTTTTCTGCTGTAAAAAAAATACTGAATTCAGTCTCGGCTCCAGAGCTCCAAGGTGCCTGATGTACGAGTGTTTGTCAAAAGACTATTGTCTACATTCAATATGACACACTTTATATGTGCTGTGGCTGACTGCAGATCAGACTCAAGAAAGAAAACAGGAAAGAAGGGTGCGAGAGATGTCAGAGGCTGGGCCAAGTTCCCATCTGCCAAGAAAGAACCAATAAGAAGAAAAGTGTGGGAAACATCTGAGACAAGATGTGGCTGTGTTTTGATCTGCAGAGGATGTCGTACCGCAAGCAGCGATTATGTGGTGAAACAACTTTTTTTCTTTTAATACATTTGCTGGTGACCACTGACAGAATTTGAATAAAAGTATGAATCAAGAAATATTCGTACATACTGAATGTGTAAAACCGATAACTCTTCATCTCTTGAAGTATACAGCCAACACCACAAATCATTCAAACAATATTGCAAAGTATTTTGTGATCTCATTATAAAACCTCAGGCTCACCTTAAATGAATGAGAAATATTTCTCTATTTATCTATTGCCAGATGCCTTAATCCCGTAAGGGGTGGCCACAAACAAATCACCTCCATGTCACCTTGTCCCCCGCCATTTCATTGCGCTGCTCCAAGCTCACACCCCCCTCTCTCATATACCTCTCCACTCCATCCCTCCATCTCATCCTTGGCCTCCCCTTCCCTCTCCCCCTCTTCACCTCACTCACATCCACTCTCCTCATCAGTCTCTCACTCTCCATCCTCTCCACATGGCCAAACCACCTCAGTGTGTTTCTCTTAATGCTTCCTATCACATCCACATCCACCCCACAATGCTCCTTCACTTCCTCATTTGTCAGTCAGTCTCTCCATGTGACTCCACATGCTCCTCTCAAATAACTCATTTCCACTGTTCTCACTCTTGACTTGTGTCCCTCCAACAATGCCCAAGCTTCACTTCCATACGTTAGAGTTGGTATCACACTACTGCCATTGGTAGCTTTTTCACTTCCATGCTCACTTCCCTGTTTCTTATCAATGCATTCAAGGAACCAGTAACTTTTCTACCTTGTACCCTTTTAAGCACTTCACCCTCTAAACTTCCATCCTTACTCATCACACTACCAAAGTACTTAAATGCACTCACATTTTCCATTTCCTCCTCATCCAACCTCACTGTACATTCACTGACTTCACTTCTCTCAAAGGCCATAACTTTACTCTTCCTTACATTCACCTTTAGATTCCGTTTCTTACACACTCTCCCAAACTCATCCATCAAGCCTTGCAGCTCCCCTTCGTCTTCACTTAACAACACAGTATCATATGCAAACAACAGTACAGGGAGTTCCCAAACACTGCCCTCACTCACTAGGGTTGCTCCAACATCCACTGCCCTACTTTGTGTCTCTTTTATTACCCCATCCATATATAGATTGAACAACCATGGAGACATGACACATCCCTGTTTCAATCCAACCTTTAAACAGAAAAAGTCACTCAGTTCTCTATCCACATGCAGTGCAGACTTAGCACCCTCATACATACTCTTCACGGCCTTCAACAACTTCCCTATCTACTCCATATATTCTTAATACTTTCCACAATCCTTGTCTATCCACCATGTCATAAGCTTTCTCCAAATCCATGAAGGCTACATACAACTTCTTTTCCTTCTCTAGAAACTTTTCCATCAAAGATCTAAGAATGAATATCTGATCTACACAACCTCTTCCTCTCCTACAACCTCCCTATTCTTCTCCAACTAACTCCTCTGCTATTTCCCTAACTCTGTCAGTAGGTATCCTACCATATACTTTTCCTATTACACTAAGAAGACAAATGTCCATATGATTACCACACACTTCTTTTTCCCCTTTCCCTTTGTACGGGGGAATAATTATACCTGACTTCCAATCCTCCGGGACTCTACCTTCCTCCCAGGCCAATCTGCACATCTTCCACATCCATTCTACTACTATCTCTCCCCATGCTTCAGCATTTCACCACACACTCCATCAACTCCTGGGGCCTTCCCCATTTTGACTTCATTGCTTCCACAACTTCCATTCTACTGATTTCTTTCTCTCTTCTCACATTCCTTCTTCTCCCAGCCATTCCCTAGCCACTTATACTTGCATTACTTCCATTTTCTACGGTCAACAATTCCTTAAAGTGTTCTCTCCATCTGCTCACTTTTTCTCCCTTCTCCACTAGTAATCTACCACTTTTATCTTTCACTCCCCAGCTAACCTCTTTGGCACCCTGTCTAACTCTCTTTACCTCTTTCCAGAACATCTTTTTACGTATTTGTACATAATATTCTTATAAAAAAAAACAATATGGGAGCATTCTGCATTGCCTGCAAAATAAAATCGGAAATGAGAAATTCTGGTAAATAACAGTACCTGCGCTGTACTGCAAATGCTCCTACTGCATCAGAGTAGCAAGAATAAAATGAAAATACATCACTGAGGTCAAGTAATGCAGTTGAAACCCTTGAACCCAAAGATGCATTTTTTTAATACAATAAACTCTCAATTATCCGGTGTAATTCAGCCAAGCCCTGTGCCAAATAAAGTGAAATGCCAGATATTTCATAACACATACCATTGGCTCAACATTCAGCATCGAGCCAGATACTGTGTTACTATTCATCTCGATCCTCTATCCTAAAAACTTTTCCGTGAGTTAAAGCCGAAACCTAAGCATAAAATACAATACAGTATTGATACAGTACAGTAATACAGTACATAGTGTAGTACCGTTCTGTATGTACTCACCATGTGTTGGCATCGGTGGAGGGGAAAGTTATACACTGTGCACCATGTGCAGTTATAATTTCAGGATCACAATAGAGCACAAGGACATGAGCACTGACAGGCCATAAGCTTTTCAACAACAATGAACATAGGATGCCACAGAGTTAGTCACAGAACTAGGGTTTCATGACCAAGTGGTCAGAAGCACAGAGCACACAGACACATCTTGTCTTTACTATACAAGATCCAAGGGTAAGAATGAGAGCATGGCGGTATGCTCGGTGTGCCAAGTGAGTTGCTCCTACAATGGATTCTGGTTGGATGGCGCATAGCAGGCATTCTTAATGGCTGGAATGTTTTGGGGTTTTCCTGGGTGTCGGCTGACCACTGTCTGCGTGCAGGCTGATACACCTCAACACCAGATATTGCACAGAACTGATGATTACGACTTGTTTTGACCCCACGTGTTGCATAATTTCGCCAGCTATTGGTTTAATAGAGCAGATCCAGCAGCACCAGATATTGCAATGCACCAGATACAGGTATACATCGATACACAATACTCCTAGATGTGATACCATGGCTTAATGATGGGGGTAGAAATACCACCATACCCTGCCTAATGATGGCCAAACTCTGGATGAATGATGAGTTTTGATTTTTTTTACAGATTTTGATAATATTTTATACTAAAATTGTGTATTCTGGTTGATTTATAAACTGTTTTTAGACTTAGATTAATGTGTTTTAGCCACTGGTGGGGTGAACATTGTCATTCTGGGGTACAGTTTACTAAGCTTGATTTTTTTCCAGACTTATATTTGACGATTTTCAGAATTTATTTGCTGGTTTTATGGAGTTATTTACAGGTGTTAGGCTTAGGTTAGTTTTTTTCACAGCTATTAGGCCATTTAGACTGGCTTTAAACTTGTTTTTGAGCTCATTAGGGTGGGTTTAGGACTTGGTTGGGGGGGAAACCTAAGGCTGAAAAACGCATCCCATTACTTTACATGTTAAATGTACCCCGATATACGATACCCCGCCTAAAGATGGGCTTTTGCCTAACCAATCGCACTGTTAAACCAGGGTATACCTGTATTCAATGATGAGTGATTGAGATTTTAATGAAGTCTTGCATTTTTGCTATACAGTAATCCCTTTAATATCAGGACTCCAAGTAACCAGACTTCTCAATGTCCGGACATTTTGGGTCCAGGCCTTTGGAACTCAAAAAAAAAAAAATAAATAAATAAATAAAAATAAAAATAAAATAAAATAAAAAAAAATAAATTAAAAAAAAAAATAAATAAATAAACCATACTTTGAACTTGGCATATGGCGCCAAACAGCTGTGTCTATAGGCAGCCCCTTGCTTCCTCCCATCCCCAGTTACTGCATAATTATCATCCTGACTAGATGCTCATCGCAATGAATGCCGCACATGCTAGTTTTTGTGAATAAACAGTGAATAAACCGCAGTACCTCACACTAGACCACATGGGAATTCACAGTGTTGTGCAGTGTAAAGAGATTAGAATTCAGAGCGCAAAGGATTAAGTGCGGAGTGCAAACTGGCGTTGAAACTGTCATGGCGCAAGTAAGAAGAGAAAGTGCAATGTTAAACAATCATAACTCACAGCAAAAAGGATTAAGTGCAGCACAACACTGGATTACTGTACTTCATTTTCACCACTGCCAAAGCCTGTTAATCTTCGCAACGGCCACGGACGTGTTATAAGTACCCTGTACACTTCTAAATATTTTCCATACTCACTTCTAATTCCTCATTCTCTGGTTCCTTTTCATTTATTTCATGTTTTCTGTCCCTTATTTGCGTGAATAGGGTCTTAAATAAGTGCTATGCATGCCCAGTAGGGAGTTATTTAGGTGGCTTTCAAAGTTAGACTGGGTTAGGGTCCATAAGTACCAGTCCAGGAGGCAGGGTTCCAGTATCCGGACGATCCCACTTCCTGGACATGCCTTTGGCTGTATTACATCAGATATTGGAAGGAGTACTGTATTCAGTTTCGAGAGAGAAATCAGATTGTGAAGTAATGGAAACTGTTTCAACCATGCCACTGTAGATGATCTTCCCAAATTTAGTAACATCATTTGGAGGTGGTAAGAATAAAGACAATACATCATCTGACTGCAAGGACAAAGTTCCTTTTTATTGTACCCTTCCCAATGATTGAACTGAAGGAATTAAGTTTTTTTCTGTCTTTCCCTCCCTGGTTATTAGATTGAAGGGATTAAGTACTTTTCAGTCTTTTCCTCCACAGTGCTAGAGAAGAATGCCTTCTTCTAGTGTCTCATGCACCTGGATGGAAGACCTGCCTGCACTGCACAAATGCCCCCAACTCCCCTAACTCCCAAAAGGAGGATGGTGGGCTGCAGCATTAGTTTCCTGTGGTCTACTGGGGTTATGTCCAGATAAGCACTGGGTTGCAAATATTACTGCTTCCCTCCAATCCATTTTATCCACTTGTCCTTATGAATCAGTCACATTTCTCAAATGAATGTGTTTTCTCATTTTATCATATCAAACATACATACATAAAAGTGACACCATGCCTCCTCATGAAGAATTCAAGAATCCCAATACCGTAATGGTGTTGACCATGGTACAGCAGATATTTTCTAAGGACTGGAAGCTAAGCCTAGTGCCAAAACCAGCTAATTACTGTACTGTCAGCAATTACTGGAAGCTGTTGGAAAAAAGAAATTTGAGATGTGTAATACGATATGTAACAATGTGAGACTCTCAGCTTGGACTTTACCTACAGTCACTCAGAAAAGAGATCATCAAGTGACTGTGACTGAATGTTTGCTGCCTAAGAATGATGACTGTGTGTCTAGTTACTAAGCCAGTATCCACACTTCACTCTCATGATAGTACTTCCCAAGGTCGATGGTAGACACCCATCTACTACCCACAATCATTAATCATTAATCTGAAAAATTCTTTCTCCTCCATCATTATCATGTGGGGGCAAATGCAACAAAGTTCACAGCCTCACTCATCCTCCAACACATATGGGGGTCCCTTCTTACAACCCTCTGGGCAGCACCCCTTCCCCCCCTCTAAACACCTCACCAGGAATGATTAACCTGCTCCATCCATGAGTTCCATGGCCCTCTCTTTGGTTTCCTCCATCCCAGGTTAACTCTTTCAGAGATTACCCTGTAAGCAGAATCAACCTCAAGAAAACAGGCCATGTGCCCACATATCTGGAGTTGATGCTTGACGTATTATGTGGTTAACAGGCCTCGATACAGTCTCACATAGTACTGTAGTCGCTTGATAGGACCCAGTTGTACCTGCAATACCCCAGGATCCAGCAAAGGCGCTCAGTTGCCCACATCTCACAGCCATACAATAAGATAGGGAGCACTAGTGCTTTGAAGATTCAAGTTTTTATCCTTCTACACAAATAATGCAAAATACCTGAGTTGAGTGAACACCAGGAAACCATTTACTGAACTGGGTGGTAACCATATAACCAAATTATGGCACCTGGTGATCTAGCAGAAGGCACTTCGATCTGACTGCACTGGTGCAGGTTTATATCCAAGGAGTGGTTGGAGTTTATTGCTCACTTAGTGCTACTCAGGGATGAGTGAGGCTGGTCACTCTCATCTTGAATATCATGACCAACTTGCCTAGCCCCGGGCTCCTACGCTCCTCATGGGGACAACACTGGATTAGATGATGAATGAATGAATGAATGAATTTATAGCCCCGCAGGTAAGACCGATGCAACAAGAAATCATATCACCTGACCTATTGTTACTATGGACCACACAACCAAAATAAGTGCACATTTCCTAGACTTCTGCATTTTCACCACATGCTTCGACAGACTAAACTGATTCATCTAACAAGCCACCAAATGCCTGAACCTCGGTCTTGGCCCAAGAGACCTTTAATCCCAACAGCTTCACATTCTTGTGAAATTCCTCATGGGCACTCAGTAGTATCTCTAGGGACTATCCTAGGATAGTTGCATCATCAGCAAAGTTAGGGTCAGTCATCCTGGAAATTGCCAACTGACGCTTCACACTGACTTCACCTTAAAGACTGGCCAAGTACCAAATCCAAGCACATGTTGAAAAGCATGGGAGCAAGGACACACCCCTGTCTTACACCAGTACTTTCTGGGAAAAAGTCGGCTGTTCCCTCTCCACACCTGACAGGGCTCTTAGTGTTTTAGTACAGACCAACAATCAGTCGGATTATCTTTGGGAGGATTCCACAGAGTCACTGAGACAAACACCGTTTTGAGATCCACACAGGCTGCAAAGCAGACCTTTTCAATACTCATGGCAGCATTCCATGAGAACTTGAAGGGCTAGGATACAATCAACTACAGGCTTCTTGAGTGTGAATCTGGATTGCTCAGGCATCTGAAACTTTATTAATGGTCCCAGATACACATCAGGATAATGACAGCAAGAACCTTGCCTGGCACACTGTGCACTGTAATACCATGGTAGCTATCACAGTCATGCTGGGCTCCTTCCCTTTCCAGATTGGGGTGACCATGACCAAACCCCTCATCCAGTCAGGAGGAATTATACAAGCCTGCCAGACAGGTTCTACAACTACATGTAATGTTCTGATCACAGCTTCACCCCCAGCTTTGACCAGTTCCACTGGGATGCTACAAACACCAGTTGCTCTACCACTGTTCAACCTATCTACTGCCTTCTTGATTTTCTCTACAGAAGGCATGGTATCATCAACTGGTGAGAAGGCAGTCAATGGTTGTACACAAGCTGATAGAAGCCCTTTACTGGGAGGTTTAGGAATATTCAGCTCCTCAAAGTATTTAGTCCAACAAGCTCTACACTCACCCGCCCCAGCATGAGCCATCCATCTGCTGTCCAGAGTTAACCTGAGAGGTGGGTTTGGAGTGGAGCATCTTCAGGACTCAGTAAGCAGGTCACACGTCATTTACAGGAAGTGGTCTTCCACCTGCTCAGCAATATCCTTGACATACTTCTTCTTGTCTTCTTAATGTAACAGGAAAGGTATATGGTAGGATATTATTGACAGAGTTAGGGAAATAACACAGGAATTAATTGGGGAAGAACAGTGAGTTTTAGGAACGGAAGAGGTTGCACAGATCAGATATTCATTCTTGGGTCTTTAGTTGAAAAGTTTTTAGTGAAGGGAAGGAAGTTGTATGTGGCCTTCATGGATTTGGAGAAAGCATATGAAAGGGTGGATGGACAAGGAATGTGGAAAACATTAAGAATACTGGTATATCATGTGAACAGGACGTTGTCGAATGCTGTGAAGAGTATATATGAAGGGGCTAAGGCTGCAGTGTGTGTGGATAATGAACTGTGTGAATTTTTTTATTTGCATGTAGGATTGAAACAGGGATGTGTAAGGTCTCCATGGTTGTTCAATCTGTACATGGATGAAGTTACGAAAGAGATAAAAGGTAGGGCAGTGGATGTTGGAGCAGCCCTAATAAGAGGAGGCAGCATTTAGAAACTCCCTGTACAGTACTGCTGTTTGCAGATGAAACTGTATTGTTAAGTGAAGATGAAGGGGAAATGGATGGCTTGGAGAATGAGTCTGGAAGAGCATGTAAGATACGGAATCTAAAGGTGAATGTAGGGAAGAGTAAAGTTATGGTCTTTGAGAGAAATGAAGTCACTGGATATATAGTGAGGTTGGATGATGAGAAAATGGAAAATGTGAGTGCATTTAAGTACTTGGACTGTGTGTCGAGTAAGGATGGAAGCCTGGAGGGTGAAGTGCTTGAAAGGCTACAACAAGGAAGAAAGGTTGCTGGTCCTTTGAAAGCAGTGACAAGAAACAGGGAAGTGAGCATGACAGTATTGTGATACCAACTCTAACGTATGAAAGTGATGCTTGGACCTTGTTGGAAGGACACAAGAGTAAGAGCTGTAGAAATGAGTTATTTGAAAGGAGCATGTGGAGTTACATGGAGAAACTGACACATAAGGATGTGAAGGAATGTTGTGATGTGGATGTGGATGTGACAGAATACATTAGAAGTACACTGAAGTGGTTTGGACAGGTGGTGAGAATGGACAGAGACTAACGAGGAGAGTGTACGTTAGTGAGACGGAGGGCAGGAGAGGGAGGGGGAGGCCAAGGATGAGATGGAGTGATGGAGTGAAGTGCCATATGAGAGAGTGAGTTGTGAGCTGGGAGCAGGGCAGTGAAATGGCAGGGGACAGGGCGACATGGAGGCAATTAATTTGCAGCCACCCCTTGCGAGATTAATGTGTCTATCAATAGATAGATAGACCTCTCTTTGTCCCTCCTCAGCAAAACTTATGCCCGCTGAGACAGATGTCTATTCTGGTTGTGATCCTCTGCCAGTCTGGCAGCATCATTCTCCTCAATTGTGGCCAATGTACCTGATGAGACAAATCTCTCCTTGATCTCAGGTGCTCTTCAACACATTCATCAGCTACTACCAGAGTACCCCGCTAAAAGGTATCCTCGTTCAACAGGGTCCTCAACAGTACCGAGCACCTCAAACTGATCTGAGAGTACCCCTGAATACTCATAAGCACACTCCTCGTCCCTGAGTTTCTCAGTTTTGATTTATCATCTTGAATGGGAGGAGCAGGTGGGTATGGTGGTGGGTGTGCTGGTTAAAGAAAATGGGTGGAATAAATCATGAGTCTAATGACAGTGAGTGAAGGGATAATACCTGGGAATAGTGAAAATTTTGTTCGGTACAGTCACATTTTCATTTATATCAGCGTATGCTCCACTGGCTGGTTTGGATGATGTAAAAATGATATATTCTGGGATGACTTAAAATGTGTGCTAAGTGGTACAGGGGATGATGAGACTGTAGCTTTGGGAGGGGACTTAAATGGTCATGTAAGTGTCAAAGATGTGAAGGGGTACGTGGGAGATACATACAGTGAGTCCTCGAAATACGAAAGGGATAGGGACCAAAAAAAACTTTCGTAATCCGAAATTTCGTATATCAGAATGATTTCCCCCTTTGAAATATACATATAAGGGGGGGATGCGTTCCAGGATCCCATTGGACCCCTCACTTAAACTTTACCCCTCCTATTTAGAAGTATGCAATACACGTATACAATACTATACTATTGTACAGACATTAAAAAATAAAACATACAACTAATTACTGTAGTATTAGTACACTGTACTGTTAAATATAGACCTGTGCTGTGGCTGGAGATTCGTGTCGTTGATATATGCTAACTCACATGGTGGGACCCTAATAATTTCCAATTTCCTCTCCGGAGTCAAAGTATGGTGTTGTTTCTTCTTGGCAGCTGGTTCCCCGGATGCTGAAGATGATGCAGGGCGCTTGGGAGGCATGGTGAAAGTACAAAAACAGGAAGAACAGCAAGAAACTGCATAACGTACAGCGAAGCTGAGAGGAGAGGACGGACGTGACTTGACTGGGAAGCGCACGACAATGTGTTTACCAGAGAGGGGTTAGTTCGCTTTCTCGCTGCAAGCAAGCGCGGCGCTGTGCAGCGCGCCCATTTTGAATTGTTCGTATTTCCTCTCATGTCACTTTTTGTACAATCGAGACAGATACTTTCGTATTGTGGAATCTGTCCTACATTCATCGCTTTCGTACCATCAGAAATTTGTACTTCGAGTTTTCGTATTTCAAGGACTCACTGTACTGTATATGGTACGAGAAATGAGGGAGGGGAAAGGATACTAGAATTTGGGGAGGCAATGAATGTGATAGTGTGCAACAAACACTTCAGGAAAAGAAAGAGTAGGTTCATTACATATGAGTCTAGGGGATACAGTGGCCAGACAGACTATTGCCTTGTCAGGAGGCCTGATAGGGGGTTGGTGAGGGATATTAAAGTTATGGGGAGTGAGGAGTGTGTGCAGCAACACAGGTTATAGATAAGTAACATGGAGCTTGAGGAACGGGTGATGAAAATGGGGACCTACGCACCTAGGAGGAAAATACTGAAGTTGAAAAACCATGCAGTATTGGATGTGGTCTATAGCGAGATGAGTAAAGCAGTGACTGAACAGGGAGCTGCTGACAGAAGTGGTAATGAACAGTACACAGTTCTCAAGAACAATCTCCTGAGAGTTACTGATTGAGTGTGTGCTTGGACAAGACATAAAGTAACCTGGTGGTGGGACGAGTGTGTTGAAGTTGTGGTTAAGGAGAAAAGTCTTTTCCAGGAAGGGAAAAGGGGTGGTAACAAAATGGAATACTTGACTGCCAAGTGTGGGACTAGAAAAGAGGTGCAGTAATCCCTCGATTATCCAATGTAATACAGGCAAAGGCATATCCGGATATGGATGAAATCTGGATACGGAGCAATATCCTCTACTGTACCTACTACCTATACCCTCTTATCTGTGGCAATGTTTTCAGGTCTTTCTAATTACAGCTGAAAGACCAGAAAACACTGGTCAAAACACATATGGGAATATCCAATATAATGCCAGACACTATGAAAGCAATGGATAACCAATAAAACTCCACGAATACCCTACTGTACCTATATGTACAGTACCCCTCCTGATTGTGGCGGTCTTCTTCGGTCTTTTGGTTACTTAGACATCAAGACACATGAGTATATTCAGTATAATGCTAGATACTAGGAAAACAATGCATTAACAACAAAAATCTATCAAAAAATCAATGAATACGACAGTTGTAAAAACAAGGTTAACCCTCTCGGGAACTGTAAGTTTTCAATTTGTTTTGGGGAAACACACAGAGCTGAGAACCAAAAGTGACTGCTTAAGTGTGCACAAAGAAAAATGTTTCCACAGCCAAATTTGCCCCCAGAAATTAGTTATACTGATATAAACATAGAGGATGGAAGTAATGCAAGTATAAGTGGCTGGGGAATGGCTGGGAGAAGGAGGGAGGTGAGAAGACAAGAAGAAATCAGTAGGACAGAAGTTGTGGAAGCAATGAAGAAAGTTAAATCAGGGAAAGCCCCAGGAATTGATGGAGTGTGTGGTGAAATGCTGAAGCATGGGGGAGAGATAGTAGTAGAATGGATGTGGAAGATGTGCAGATTGGCCTGGGAAGAAGGTAGAGTCCCGGAGGAGTGGAAGTCAGGTATAATTATTCCCTTGTACAAAGCAGAAGGAGAAAAAGAAGTGTGTGGTAATCATAGGGACATTTGTCTTCTTAGTATAATAGGAAAAGTGTATGGTAGGATACTTATTGACAGAGTTAGAGAAAGAACAGAGAAATCAGTTGGAGAAGAACAGGGAGGCTTTAGGAAGGGAAGAGGTTGTGTAGATCAGATATTCATTCTTAGATCTTTACTGGAAAAGTTTCTAGAGAAGGGAAAGAAGTTGTATGCGGCTTTCATGGATTTGGAGAAAGCATATGACAGGGTGGATAGACAAGGATTGTGGAAAGTGTTAAGAATATATGGAGTAGATGGGAAGTTGTTGAATGCTGTGAAAAGTATGTACGATGGTGCGAAGGCTGCAGTGCCTGTGAATGGTGTACTAAATGAAATTTTCTCTTTGAAAGTTGGGTTGAAACAGGGATGTGTCATGTCTCCATGGTTGTTCAATCTGTACATGGATGGGGTAATAAAAGAGGTACAAGGAAGGGTAGTGGATGTTGGAGTGGCCCTGGTGAGAGAGGATAGTGTTTGGAAACTCCCTGTACTGTTGTTTGCAGATGATACTGTGTTGTTGAGTGAAGACAAAGGGTAGCTGCAAGGCTTGGTGGATGAGTTTGGGAGTGTGTGTAAGAAACAGAATCTAAAGGTGAATGTAGGGAAGAGTAAAGTGATGGTCTTTGAGAGAGGTGAAGTCAGTGAATGTACAGTGAGGTTGGATGGTGAGGAATTGGAAAATGTGAGTACGTTTAAGTACTTGGGTAGTGTGATGAGTGAAGATGGAGGTTTGGAGGGTGAAGTGCTTGAAAGGGTACAGCAGGGAAGAAAGGTTGCTGGTTCTTTGAGAGCAGTGATAAGAAACAGGGAAGTGAGCATGGAAGTGAAAAAGTTACTACATGACAGAATTGTGATACCAACTCTAACGTATGGAAGTGAAGCTTGGACATTGTTGGAAGGACACAAGTCAAGAGTGAGAGCAGTGGAAATTAGTTATTTAAGAGGAGCCTGTGGAGTCACGTGGAGAGACAGGCTGACGAATGAGGATATAAAAGAGCATTGTGGTGTGGATGTGGATGTGATAGGAAGCGTTATAAGGAACACACTGAGGTGGTTTGGCCATGTGGAGAGGATGGAGGGTGAAAGACTGACGAAGAGAGTGTATGTGAGTGAGGTGGAGGGGGGAAGAGGGAGGGGGAGGCCGAGGATGAGATGGAGGGATGGGGTGGAGAGGTATATGAGAGAGGGGGGTGTGAGTTGGGAGCAGGGCAGTGAAATGGCGGGGGACAGGGCGACTTGGAGGCGATTTGTTTGTGGCCACCCCAAACAGGATTGAGGCGTCTGGCAATAGATAGATAGATACATAGATATAAATTGTATATCACCATCTTCACTATACCCTTTCTCAGGAAACATGAATGAGAGAATTTTACAAAGCCTTTGCCAAAATCGGAACACGAGTGACCGTGTGAAGGATTAAGAGGTCCCCTCGGGATTCTTAACCTTCCTCCTTCCCTCTTCCGTTTTCTTTCCTCTATACACACACACACACACACACACACACACACACACACACACACACGACGCTTAAATAATAAAACAATGTGTAGCCTCTATTTATCTGTCAGTGTCCTGATATCGGTCCATATGAGGAGGGATGGAGGATGGAAGTGGCCCGGGTCGGAATGTGGGGAGGGGTTGGGTAAGGAAGCAATGAAATAGCCATGAAAGATGAAGAAAAATTATGTTATTTTATTTTATTGTTTTATTACTATTCTTTATGAAAAAATATAAACTGATTTACAATAGTATTACTAATCGAAGGATCAACAGTAGCATTTCCTTTATAAATATTCATTATATTCTAAAATTTACATTGAAAATACAATCTCTCTCTCTCTCTCTCTCTCTCTCTCTCTCTCTCTATCACTCGATATTCATGTCTTCCTCATCTAAACTTTCTTCACTGGTGGAATCCCCCTCCCCCCATCCCGTCACTATGAAAACACACACACACACACACACACACACACACACACACACACACACACACACACACACACGCACACACACACACACGCACACACACACACACACACACACGACGCTTAAGTAATAAAACAATGTGAAGCCTCTATTTATCTATCATTGTCCAGCAGGGGCGCACCAAGGAATTTTCTAAGAGGGGGTCCCCATTTGCCAGTTTCCTGAAGTTTACATATAAGTTTTATAGTTCTAAGTTGTGTACTGTATATATATATATATATATATATATATATATATATATATATATATATATATATATATATATATATATATATATATATATATATATATATATATATATATATATATATATATATATATATATATATATATATATATATATATATATATATATATATATATATATATATATATATATATATATATATATATATATATATATATATATATATATATATATATATATATATATATATATATATATATATATATTCTGATAGAATGATAGATTTTTTGGTAGGTCGTCAGTTATTTAAAAAAAAGTGTGTGTGTGTGTGTGTGTGTGTGCAAATGTTGTGTATGTGGGCAAAAAGCTAGGTGAAGAGAGGAGATGGGGATGGATAGGAAGGCATGAAGGATGATGTTTTGAGTTCAGGGGGGGTGGGTCTGCATGCTAGAGAGAGAGAGAGAGGTGAGGAGTGACCACTTGTCCCCTGGGAATGACCAGCCCCCCCCCTCTCTCTCTCTCTCTCTCAAGGTTCTGTAGTAGTGAATAATAATGTCAATGCAAAGTATAACTTAACTGTGATATAAGTATTATAAAATAAATAAAACACTGGAATATATTTATTGAGAACAACTACAAGAAGTCCCCTCGAGACGTCAGCATGTGGAACTGTCATTAATTCCCTGTGGGCCAATTAACGTTCACCTTCATACATGTCTACACTCTTCTGCCACAATATTCGCCATAGATTCCACAATATTTCTCCTCATCTTTACTTTCCAATACAAAGCATACCATTAGTCATAATAATGATTGCACACACACACACACACACACACACACACACACACGAGAGAGAGAGAGAGAGAGAGAGGGTAGATGGGGGAGGGAGGAGGGAGACAAGAAAGGACGGAAGCAGAGGTTTAGAGAGAGAGTCAGTCAGGAGGTGCTGTGACCTGAGATGCCAACTTACAAATTCTTGATGACAGGCGAATCAAGCTCAAAAAAAAATAAAATAAAATAAAATAAAAGGAATAATATGCTATTAAATCTAAATATACAACGAATAACTGGTCCAATATTTTTCGTTTATTTTTAGCGCTTTGTAACTCAAAAAAAAAAAAAGTTGCATCCAAAAACAGGAACCACAGTTCATATTGACCTGTGAGCATAGCGGGTCACTTATACCCATTGATTCATTGTGTGTGTGTGTGTGTGTGTGTGTGTGTGTGTGTGTGTGTGTGTGTGTGTGTGTGTGTGTGTGCGCGTGCCTCATGCCCTCAGGCCTTGTCCCTGGCCAGCCTGTATTCCCACAGGTCGTTAAATCAGATGCCTTCGGCCTTTGACAGTGACTCTGGAGTAAAATAGACGATATTCTACATTCGTTTTTCCTGAGACAGACTATAGTGTTTATACTATAAGAAAAGCTAATAAAAACATACATAACTGCTGAGTAAAAGTACAAAAATGCAGTGAGAATAAACTTGTTCAAGAGTACAAAATAGCTTTAAACAAATTTCCAACATCCTAGTGCAAAATTTTGCCTGCACTATGCAAGAGGCATATCCAGACAGTATACTGTATGTCTAGGTGTAGAATTTCACAAGCGTTCTCATGGTCTATCTATCTATCTATTGCCAGACGCCTCAATCCCGTTTGGGGTGGCCACAAACAAATCGCCTCCAAGTCGCCCTGTCCCCCGCCATTTCACTGCCCTGCTCCCAACTCACACCCCCCTCTCTCACATACCTCTCCACCCCATCTCTCCATCTCATCCTCGGCCTCCCCCTCCGTCTTCCCCCCTCCACCTCACTCACATACACTCTCTTCATCAGTTTTTCACCCTCCATCCTCTCCACATGGCCAAACCACCTCAGTGTGTTCCTCATAATGCTTCCTATCACATCCACATCTACACCACAACGCTCCTTTGTATCCTCATTTGTCAGCCTGTCTCTCCATGTGACTCCACAGGCTCCTCTTAAATAAGTCATTTCCACTGCTCTAACTCTAGACTTGTGTCCTTCCAACAACGTCCAAGCTTCACTTCCGTATGTTAGAGTTGGTTATCACAATACTGTCATGTAGTAACTTTTTCACTTCCATGCTCACTTCCCTGTTTCTTATCAATGCTTTCAAAGAACCAGCAACCTTTCTTCCCTGCTGTACCCTTTCACGCACTTCACCCTCCAAACCTCCATCCTTACTCATCACACTAGCTAAGTACTTAAACGTACTCACATTTTCCAATTCCTCACCTGTACATTCACTGACTTCACCTCTCTCAAAGACCATCACTTTACTCTTCCCTACATTCACCTTTAGATTCCGTTTCTTACACACTCTCCCAAACTCATCCACCAAGCCTTGCAGCTCCCCTTCGTCTTCACTCGACAACACAGTATCATCTGCAAACAACAGTACAGGGAGTTTCCAAACACTATCCTCTCTCACCAGGGCCACTCCAACATCCACTACCCTACCTTGTACCTCTTTTATTACCCCATCCATGTACAGATTGAACAACCATGGAGACATGACACATCCCTGTTTCAACCCAACTTTCAAAGAGAAAAATTCACTTAGCTCACCATCCACACGCACTGCAGCCTTCGCATCATCGTACATACTCTTCGCAGCATTCAACAACTTCCCATCTACTCCATATATTCTTAACACTTTCCACAATCCTTGTCTATCCACCCTGTCATATGCTTTCTCCAAATCCATGAAAGCCGCATATAACTTCTTTCCCTTCTCTAGAAACTTTTCCAGTAAAGATCTAAGAATGAATATCTGATCTACACAACCTCTTCCCTTCCTAAAGCCTCCCTGTTCTTCTCCAACTAATTTCTCTGTTCTTTCTCTAAATCTGTTAATACGTATCCTACCATACACTTTTCCTATTATACTAAGAAGACAAATGTCCCTATGATTACCACACACTTCTTTTTCCCCTTTTCCTTTGTACAAGGGAATAATTATACCTGACTTCCAATCCTCCGGGACTCTACCTTCCTCCCAGGCCAATCTGCACATCTTCCACATCCATTCTACTACTATCTCTCCTCCATGCTTCAGCATTTCACCACACACACCATCAATTCCTGGGGCTTTCCCCGATTTAACTTTCTTCATTGCTTCCACAACTTTTATCCTACTGATTTCTTCCTGTCTTCTCACCTCCCTCCTTCTCCCAGCCATTCCCCAGCCACTTATACTCGCACTACTTCCATCCTCTATGTTCAACAATTCCTTAAAGTGTTCTCTCCATATGCTCACTTTTTCTCCCTTCTCCAATAGTAATCTACCATTTTTATCTTTCACTCCCCTGCTAACTTCACTTCCACCCTGTCTTACTCTTTTCACCTCATTCATGGTGATTTTGGATTTTTGATATGACCAACAGCCACTTGTGTGCAACACATATTTTAGGAAAAGAGACAGTAGGTTAATTACGTATGAGTCTTGGGGAAATGGCAGTCAGATAGATTATTTTCTGGTTAGGAGGGCTGATAGGAGGTTAGTGAGGGATGTTAAAGTTATAGGAAGTGAGGAGTGTGTGCAGCAGCACAAACTATTGATTTGTGATATGGTGCTTAACCCCTTAACCGCGGGACGTCACTTTCGTGATGCTTGAGAGCAAGGGATCATACTGCGGGGCGTCGCTTTTGTGATTCTGTGTTATTTTGAATTCACCCAGGCTTCCAAGTGGGTGCTTGTATCATCTATCAGTACTGCCTGTGTCCAACACTAGTCAGCACTCCTAATCTCATCTGTACTCCCATCCATTGTTGACAATTTAGCCATTTCTCCCCGTTCTTGACTCCCCTCCCTACCCCCCCTCCATTACCCTATCCTCTCGCCTGCCCGGCCGTGCTACAGCTAAGTAAATCTTCCCTGGATTTTTTCACTGATTTCATCCATTGAAATAAGCCCTATGGCCTATTCTTATACCAAATAATATATACAAGAAAGAAATAAGATAAGTGAGAGTGCCATACACCTGGAATTGGCTAATTATCACCTGACAACACCTCACGTGCACTCGTTCGCTAATTTTCGCTGTTTTTTTCCCCTTGAAATATGCTGTATAATCTATTTTCGTAATAAATATACATGTAAGGAGGGAAGGGAGAAGCCTAAGTGATATTTACATTCACCTGGAACTACCTAATTTATAATGTATTGTCTAGATTTCCTGCCAATCATTTGTGCTATACATAGCTGTTTCAAGAGCTAACATTGGTAGCACTGAATATCCCCTAAGTAGGCCTCTACCACGGCCCTCCCTTATCAGTTTACTCTCATCTTCCTAAGTAGAGGTACGTCTGTTTCTTCTTGCTGACTTCAGGGACTTTTTCACCCCCATGTAAAGGGCCCTGTGACCTTTACCCCCTACTAAACCTCGTGTGGAAAGAGGTAAAGGGCTGACAATTGATAAAAGAGTGACTACGATCTTTCTATTGAGTAAAACAGTGCAAGTGGAATTGTAAATAATGTGTAAATAATGTGTAAACAGCAAGTGAAAGTAATGAATGTAAATATAAATGAACAATGGGAAATAGTTTTATAAGTTACTTCAAGTGACAGTGCATAACACAGTGTAAATAAAATGGAAATGTAAATAACGTAAATAAAATAGAGAACGTAAATAGAAATGTAAATGAGTAGTATTATAAGAATACAAGTATATACCCTAGGAGTAATGAAAGTGAAAGTTTCACTCTAGCATGTCTGAATACTATGAGTTATGAGAGTGAAGATGAAAGTGACATTCACTCTCAATGCTAGTATACACGACGAGAAAGTGAATGCCACGTATTTTACTGAAAGAAATTGAATCCCCACAGTGACAATAAACTATTACTACTGAAGGAAACTTATGGATAAAGACTGTAGATATATACATGTGTTATATAGTAATAGAAATATAAAGTGTGAGGGGTTTTATGAATAATAAATGACAGAGTACCAAGAGCGAACTAGTGCCAGTGTGACGGTCAGACGCGCTCGTAATTTTCATTGCTTTCACAGTGTTTTTTTTTTTGGAGTATGGATTCCAAACTACTTGAAAATCATAGAGTAGTGTTTATAGTGTTAATATCTGGCTGTGGTAATCATATTACGGGTTGTCGGGAAGTGTAAAGTGGAGACTTCATTACCCAACTTCAGAGGTCTCCACAAGTCCTACGGTATTCGACGAAGGCTCAAAAAACATCCCAGGAGAAAGCTGAAGGTATGTGCCATAAGCATATATAATTTTAATATTCTAGGACTAATAACTGATTTTTGGCAAATATTTTTTGAGAGTCTGTTGGAGCCCGAATAACCCCGCGGCACAAGCAAAACATTGGTAAACATGCCCGCGGTGTAGGGGTTAAAGAACAAATGATGAAAAAGAGGACTTATGTACCTAGGAGGAAAATATGGAAGCTGAAAAACCAAGTAGTAAGGGATGCCTTCTATAGCGAGTTGAGGAGAGTGGTGGCTGAACAGGGAGCTGTAGACAGAGGCGTTAATGAACAGTACTGAACCCTCAAGAACAATTTCTTGAGAGTTGCTGATGTAACATGCGGCTGGACAAGAGGACCACCAAGACATAAAGTAACTTGGTGGTGGGATCAGGGTGTAGAAGCTGCAATTAAGGAGAAAAGAAGGCTTTTCCGGGAATGGAAGAAGGGTGGTAGCAAAGAGGAATATTTGGCTGCCAAGCATAGGACATGAAGAGAAGTATACAGGGCAAAGTCTGAGTCACAGAGACAATTACTTGATAACCTAAATCATGGGGAAAGGAAAAATATATTTAGGGTGGCAGGTCAGGTGAAGAGGGATAATCGGGATATCATAGGTGAGCAGTGTGTGAAGAATGATGAAGGAAGGGTAGTGGTGAACAGTGAGGATATTAAAGATGCATGGAGAGAGCATTATAACCGGTTGTTGAATGAGGAGTTTGACTGGGACAGGGAAGGTTTGGAGCCAGCAGATCCAGTGTCTGGCCCTTGGCCTTTGATTGATACTGCTACTGTGAGTGAGGCAATAGGCAGGATGAGGGTGGGGAAGGCAGCAGGTGTGTCTGGGTTGACTGCCGAAATGTTGAAGGCCTCAGGCGATATAGGGGTAAGTTTAGTCACTGACCTGATAAATAGGATTATTTATGAGTGTGTTGTCCAAGATGATTGGCTGAAGAGTGTAATTGTAAATGTGTATAAAGGGAAGGGTGATGCCCTGGAAAGAGGAAATTATAGAGGTATAAAGCTTTTAGATCAGATAATGAAGGTAATGGAGAGAGTTTTAGAAGGTATGATTAGAGAAAGAGTGAATATTGATGAGATGCAGTTTGGGTTTATGCCAGGTAGGGGGAACACTGATGCCACATTCATTGTTCGACAGCTTCAGGAAAAATATATTGGTAGGAGAAGGGATCTTTATTTTGTTTTTGTTGATTTGGAAAAGGCCTTTGACAGAGTCCCTAGAGAGGTGGTGAAGTGGGCAATGAGAAAGCTTGGCTTGGAGGAGTGGCTGGTTAGGGTGGTTATGGCCATGTATGTGGGTGCTCATACCCAGGTGAGAGTGAATGGAGATTTGAGTGATGAGTTTTCTGTGAAAGTTGGTGTGCATCAGGGGTCAGTCTTGAGTCCCATGTTGTTTATCATGGTACTTGAAGCCCTTTCACATGACTTTAGAAACGGACTCCCGTGGGAGTTGTTGTATGCTGATGATTTGGTGTTGATTGCAGAGAATGAAAGGGAGGCGGAGGAAAGGTTTAGGAAGTGGAGAGATGGTATGGGGCAAAAGGGTTTAAGGGTAAATGCAGATAAAACAAAAGTGATGATATCTAGGGTTGGTGGCGGTACTGTCAAAGACGAGGGAGAGTGGCCATGTGCAGTTTGCCACAAGGGCGTGGGAAGCAATTCCATCTTGTGCGGTGTGTGTGGTAAATGGGTGCATAAGAGATGTAGTGGAATCAGAGGTAGACTGCGAGATAATGCTGATTTTATGTGTACGGCTACCGGGGTGAGCAGGTGGAGATTGTCAGACGTGAAAGGATTGAACTTGCAGGTGAATCTCTTGAGTGTGTGGAAGAGTTTTGTTATTTGGGAGACATGTGTGCTGAAGGTTGGGCTGGAGCTAGCTCTGTGGCTAGAGTGAGAAGTGGTTGGAAGAAGTTCAGGGAGCTCTTGCCTCTCCTGATATTGAGAGGGCTCTCCCTACATGCTAAGGGGTCTTTGTATGCAGCATGTGTTAGGAGTGTAATGCTGTATGGCAGTGAGACCTGGGCAGTGAAGGAGGAAGATATTCGCCAGCTCAGACGTATAGAAATGACAATGATTAGGTGGATGTGCAGTGCGTCCCTGCCTCCAAGGCCTGGAGGGGCTGGGTTTACAATGAAGAGCTGAGAGGTAGGATGGGACTGGAGTGTATTGGTGTTGTGATGAGGAGAGGTAGACTGAGGTGGTTTGAACATGTGGAGAGGATGGGGGATGATAATTGGGTGAGGAAGGTGAGAAGTGTTAATATTGGGGGTGGGGTTATGAGGGGTAGACCGAGAAAGACATGGGACGAGGTCATTAAGTGTGACCTTAGGGTTAAGGGACTGAACAGGGAGGCTGCAATGGATCGTGCAGCGTGGAAAGCCGCCATTAGGTGACCAAGGCTGACACATGCAAGCATGTTGGAGCCTTTAAAAAACGAAAAAAAAATGAAACAGCATTCAATTAAATTGCCAAAAACTAAACAACTGACTGGTGGCAATGCAGGGATGGTGGGAGAGGGTAGCACACTAAACAGGGGTAGGGGAGGGAGGGTGGGGGGATGGTGAGGGAGATATGCCTGGCAACACTGAACTTGGAGGGGGATGGAGGAAGAACAGGGAAGTGAGCAGAGTGGTGGGGGGACTTTGACCATTTGGTGAGGAAGCCAGATGGCCATATCTGCTCATCTTGTGGGTTGCAATCTGCATTACTAGCGCATGGTCGTTGGCATCGAGTGATCCGGGCTGCCAGGGGACCCTGACTATTCGGTAGGGAGCCGGACAGCCATTTTGCTCATCTTGTGAATTACAGGCATGTATTACTCGAGTGGTGGTAGAACATTCCAAGCGACCTGGGCTGCCAGGGAACTTTGACCATTTGGTAGGGAGCTGGACAGCCATTTTCTTCTGTTTGTGGGTTACATGCCTGTATTACCCTCATGCTGGGTGAATTTTCTGAGTGACAGGGGCAGCTAGGGAATTTTGACCGTTTGGCAGGGAACTGGACAGCCATTTTTGCTCTGCTTGCAGGTTATGTCTATTACCCGCATGTGGCAGGAAAGGCTGGCCAGCCACCCAACCGATCTTTTTGTTTTGTAAGTTGGCCAGATGCTGATGTCGGAGCTGTTACATTCAGATACAGACAAATAAATCCAAATACGAAATTAACAGAACAACATCCTAACATCCACATACGGAGTATTCCGGACACGAAGCATCCAGATAATCAAGTGATTACTGTATAAAATGCAAAATTTCAGTCTCACAGACTTTAACTAAATAACCTAAATATTGTGGAAAGGAAGAATGTGATATTTAAGGTGGCAAATCAGATGAAGTGGGAAACACTGGGATATTAAAGGTGAGCAGTGTGTGATGAATGATGAAGGAAAAGGTAGTGGTGAACAATGGGGATATTAACCCGTGGATTGCAAAATTACCTTTTTTTTTATCCCACCCCGTGGTGGTGGTGGTGGTGGTGGTGGGGGGGGGGAAATTGTTTACATCCACGACATCATCTGGTGAAAAAAAAAAAAAAAAATCTCTCTCTCTCTCTCTCTCCGTCTTTGCGTAGCACCATGCGCAAGTTTGCATAGGGTTGTAGTATTATGATTTGTAATTATAATATAAATATAAACTTGTAGTGATGTTTTGTAGTTCAGTTATATATATATTAGACTTGTGGACGAGCGGTTGTTATACTTGAGTAGATTGTAAGTAGATAATCTTCGTTCCTATTTGTCATGCAATGACAGGAGAGGTAAAGAATAGTATGGGACTATTTTTATTAGTCTTGGAAATATTAACAAAGTCTCTCACACACGAGTGAAGTTAAGTAAGAGTCCCACAAGCTACCTCCTGTCTCGCTCTCTCTCTCTCCTCTCGCCCATGTTACTAAGCCCTTCTCCCTACTACCTGCCTGTTCTGTGGCCTGTCTCCTTCTGCCCTCTCTTCCTAAATTCTGGTGTAGCAGGGGTCGTGTCACGTGTGTTACACTGTGGTTGGAAAGTTCTAGAAACCTGTGTGTGAGTATGTGTGTATGTGTGTGTATGGTCACGAGGCGCTGTCGTGTGCCTATAAAGCATTCCTTGAGTTAAGAGTGTGTAAGCATGTTTAGCATTGCTCGATTCTCGCAGACACAATACCTTCTCATCATCTGACTTCCTGCTTCTATCTGTCTCTCTATCTATCTATTTATCTATTATGATTTGTAATTATAATATGGAGTCCTAACATATGCTCGACCATGCTGCTGGAGGTCCTCCGACAGCAATTATCATTGACATATGCTAATCTATTAGTACATAATATGGATTATAATATTGTATACATATAATATTCATAGTAAATTGCAACGATCTAGTAATATTACATTTTAAACAAGTTGTATACATATTTGAATAAATGCAATGGTTGTTGTATGACATTTTGTAAGATGTGTATGTATAACAGACATACGCATATAATTGTGCAATGGTAATACTGCTTGGTTATACATTACATATTGAGTTATCCCTTTAGTAATGTCTAATATTTCACCTAACTTGTATGATGATACTGGTAATACAGAATTGTGGTATAATTGTATGACTTATAATATTGTACTAACATTGTGGTAATACATAATTGTAACATTGTGAATTGTTACATAATTGTATTGTATTGGTGAGGATATGGAGAATGTGAGTGCATTCAAGTACTTGGGTAGTCTGATGAGTAGGGATGGAACTTTAGGGGATGAAGTGCATGAAAGGGTACAGCAGGGAAGGAAGGTTGTTGGTACACTGAAAGCAGTGATGAGAAATAGGGAGGTGAGTATGGAAGTTAAGAAGTCACTGCATGATAGTATTGTGATCCCTACCCTGACGTATGGAAGCGAGGCATGGACCTTGCAAGAGGGGAACAAGTCAAGAGTGAGAGCAGTGGAAATGAGTTACTTGAGAGGAGCATGTGGAGTGACAGGTTGACGAATGAAGAAGTGAAGGAACGCTGTGGGGTGGATGTGGATGTGGTTGAGAATATCAGGAGAAATACACTGAGGTGGTTTGGACATGTGAAGAGAATGGAGAATGAAAGACTGACTAAGAGGGTGTATGTAGGTGAGGTAGAGGGAGGGAGAGGGAGAGGTAGACCGAGGATGAGGTGGAGGGATGGAGTTGAGAGGTATATGAGGGAGGGGGGTGAGTTGGGGGGAGGGTAGTCAAATGGTGGGTGACAGAGTGACTTGGATGCGTTTTGTCTGCGGCCACCCTTTGCGGGATTAGGGCGTCGGGCTATAGATAGATAGATAGAATTGTTACATTGTAGTAACACAGAATTGTAATATTTTATTACAATTTATCCCACCGCTGCCACCAAATATCATAAAATGACTTTGTATAAACTTGTAGTGATGTTTTGTAGTTCAGTTATATATATATTAGACTTGTGGACGAGCGGTTGTTATACTTGAGCAGATTGTAAGTAGATAATCTTCGTTCCTATTTGTCATGCAATGACAGGAGAGGTAAAGAATAGTATGGGACTATTTTTATTAGTCTTGGAAATATTAACAAAGTCTCTCACACACGAGTGAAGTTAAGTAAGAGTCCCGCAAGCTACCTCCTGTCTCGCTCTCTCTCTCTCCTCTCGCCCATGTTACTAAGCCCTTCTCCCTACTACCTGCCTGTTCTGTGGCCTGTCTCCTTCTGCCCTCTCTTCCTAAATTCTGGTGTAGCAGGGGTCGTGTCACGTGTGTTACACTGTGGTTGGAAAGTTCTAGAAACCTGTGTGTGAGTATGTGTGTATGTGTGTGTATGGTCACGAGGCGCTGTCGTGTGCCTATAAAGCATTCCTTGAGTTAAGAGTGTGTATGCATGTTTAGCATTGCTCGATTCTCGCAGACACAATACCTTCTCATCATCTGACTTCCTGCTTCTATCTGTCTCTCTATCTATCTATTTATCTATTATGATTTGTAATTATAATATGGAGTCCTAACAGTAGTGAAGAAATGATTTTTTTTTTTTTTTTTTTTTTTTAATAAACTTGAAGATAAACATCTAGGGCATCATTTGGTGAAAAAGAAAAACTCTCTCTCTCTCTCTCCATCTTTGCGTAGCACCATGCGTAAATCCGCGTGGGGGTGGAGTAGTTAGCAGTGATGCACAGCCACTGGAAGGTTAGCACAATCTGGGCTGCAGCTCGCAATCCACGGGTTAAAGATACCTGGAGTGAGCATAATAACTTATTGCTGAATGAGGGGTTTGACTGGAACAGGGATGGTTTGGAGTCAGCAGATCCAGTGTTTGGCCCTTTGCCTTTGATTGATCCTGCCACTGTGTGAAGGCGGGGAGGGTGCCAGGTATGTTTGGGTTAACTGATGAAATGCAGAAGGCCTCAGCAGAAATACATGTGGGGTTAGCTACTGACTTGATAAATACGATTATATTGTAGTAGGTGTGGGTGCTCACCATCCACTCACTCGATGTAGTGCTGCTGTTGGGTGTCTGCCCT
The DNA here is from genome assembly GCF_032717465.1 of Coenobita brevimanus. Classification (NCBI taxonomy): domain Eukaryota; kingdom Metazoa; phylum Arthropoda; class Malacostraca; order Decapoda; family Coenobitidae; genus Coenobita; species Coenobita brevimanus. Next base: position 15,362,232 of record NC_136978.1, read on the forward strand.
TTCCTCTCCTCCATCCTTCTTTCCTTCCATCCTCTTCTGTCTTCCTTTCCTTCATTCTTTCCTTGTCCTTCTGCCTAAGGGTAACTTTACACTCCCTCTTCTGTCTTTCTTTCCTTCATTCTTTCCTCTTCCTTCTGCCTGTGGGTGACTCTACACTGAGTGACAAGCCAAATGGTTTCCTGTACACCAGGAAACCATTTACTACACTGGGTGGTAACCATATAACCAAATTTTTGGCACCTGGTGGTTTAGTGGGTAATTATTGCACTCCAACTGGATTGAGCCAGTGAAGGTTTATATCCAAGGAATGGTTGGGTTGATTGCTCATGTAATGCCACTCAGGGATGAGTGAGGCTGGTCACTCTTATCTTAAATGTCAGGACCAACTTGCCTTGCCCCGGGTTCCTACGCTCCTCTGTGGGGCGACATAGGATTGGATAATGATGATGATGATGATGATATATCAGTGTGTTGTACCAGGTGATTGACTGAAAAGTGTAACTATAAATCTGTACAAGGGGAAAAGTGATGCTCTGGAAAGATGAAATTACTGAGATTTGCTTTTGGACCAGATAATGAAGGTGATGGCAAGAGCTGGAGAAGGTATGATTAGAGTAAGAGTAACTACATATGAGATGCAGTTTGGGTTTATGCCAGGCAAAGGGACCACTGATGCCACATTCATTGTTTGACAGCTTCAGGAAAAATATAAACAAAAGAAAAGGGATCTGTACTTTGTTTTTGTTGATTTGGAGAAAGCCTTTGACAAAGTCCCAAGGGAGGTGGTGAAATGGGCAGTGAAAAGTCCTGGGATCAAGGAGTGGCTGGTTAAGGGGGTATCACACAGTACCTGAAATCATGGTAACTGCCAACGAAGCCATGGTAGCTGCCGAGGATTTCGCTGGCAAAACTGAATTCCATCCAAACCCATTCCTGCCCATGGAATCAGGAACAAAAAGTTTTCTCTGATAGCAGAGCGAGCTGAATGGAGAACTTGAAGGCTATGCTGCAGTACTTTGTTTATTTTTTAAAAGTTATAATGCCATCCTAGACTGCCTAATACTTTCCACTATATATATTATTAACGATGAAAGCATAAATAACCTTTTATATCAAGCATGGGTGAAATATCAATGTCGATAATTCAGTTGTTTACATTGGGGAGCAGGTACAGCACACCACGCTGGGTGAAGGAGTATTGTATACATCTCGTCATTCGTTCAACAGTGCAGATACGATGGCATCTAGGCAGATAGTAGGGAAAAGGGCTGCTGAAATTGCCCTCACTGAAAAAATGAGGCCATTCTCTTGTCTTTGGGATCATCAACCATTCTTGGCTCTACAGTCGCCTTCTCATGGTTTTGGCTGCCGCCGCTTCTTTTTCCTCCCCTTTCTCCTCAAGTGCCACCACTGCAAGAGCCAATGCAGCAATCACCCTCCCCTCAGCAAATTCAGGAAAAGCCATGTTGTGTCTGATGTGTGTGACTCATGTGAGATGCTGGGACAGACTACGGTGTGCTTTGTTTACATTTTTGTCGACCGTCGGCGGCATTCTAGGAACGTGAGTGATAGGGTTTGTTTCTGGTTCCAGCAAACAAGGAACGCATTCCATCGGCAAATCATGATACCCCCTTTTAGAGTGTTATGGCCTTGTATGCAGGTACTTGCACTCACGTATAAGTGAATGGAGATTCGAGTGATGAATTTTCTGCAAATGTTGATGTGCATCAGGGGTCAGTCTTGAGCCTCTTGTTGTTTATTGTGGTGCTTGAAGCTCTCTCACGTGACTTCAGAAATGGACTCCCATGGGAGGTGTTGTATGCCAGTGATTTAGTGTTGACTGCGAAGAATGAAGGGAAGGCAGAGGAAAGATTTAGGGAGTGAAGAGATGGTACAGAGCACAAGGGCTTGAGAGTACATGCAGATAAAACAAAGGTACTGTACCTACACTTAGTGAAGGTATTGTCAAAGAAGAGGGAGAGTGGCCATGTGCAGTTTGCCACAAGGGCATGAGAAGCAATGTCATTTTGTGCAGTGTTTGTGATAAGCAGATGTAGTGGTAATAGAGCTAAACTGTGAAATAAGGCTGATTTCATATGTGCACTGTGTTGGGGACAGCATGTGGAGATTGTCAAGTGTGAAAGGACTAATCTTGCTGATGAGTCTACTGAGTGTGTGGAAGAGTTTTGTCATTTGGGAGACATGTTATGTGCTAAAGGTGAGGCTGGAGCTAGCTCTATGGCTAGAGTGTGAGGAGTGGTTTGAAAAAGTTCAGGGAGCTGTTGCCTCTCCTGACACTGAGAGGGCTCTCCCTCTATGCTAAGGGATCTTTGTATGTGGCATGTGTTAGGAGTGTAGCAGTATAATGCTGTACGGTAGTGAGACCTGGGCAGTAAAGGAAGAGGATGTTCGCAAGCTCAAACGTACAGAAATGACAATGATTAGGTGGATATGCAATGTGTCCTTGAGTAAGAGGCCTGGGGGAGGCTAGGTTTACTATGCAAGAGTAAAGAGGTACGATGGGACTGGAGTGTACTGGTGTTCTGATGAGGAGAGGTAAACAGAGATGGTTTGGGCATGTGGAGAGGATGGAGATGACAACATGGTGTAGAAAGTGAGCAGTGTTAATGTTAGGGATAGGGTTGCAGAGAGCAGACTGAAAAAGACTGGGGACGAGGTCACTGAGTGTGACCTCAAGGATGAGGGACTGAACAGGGAGGCTGGCAAGAGATCGAGTAGCATGGAGAGCTGTCATTAGGTGACCATGGACGACGCATGCATGTTAGAACCTTACCAAAAAAAAAAAAAAAAAAAAAAAAAAAAAAAAAAAAAGAGAGAGAGAGAGAGAGAGAGAGAGAGAAAGAGAGAGAGAGAGAGAGAAGGGGGGGGGAACAAGGTCATTGATTGTGACCTCAGGGGATAAGGGACTGAGATCGAGTAGAATGGAGAGCAGCCATTAGGTGACCAAGGCTGAAGCATGCAAGTATGTCAGTGCCTTAAAAAAAAAAATAGTAGTAGTAGTGGTAGTAGTAGTTTTAGTAGTAGTAGTAATAGCAAGAAGTCTGTGACCACTAGCAAAGACCTCTACACTCCTGAAAACCCTGCATTTTTGAAGGATCTCCAGCATGTACTCACAGGGATTAGATCAGTCTCCCCCTCCAGTACTGGAATACCGAGTCCAGTAATAATGATCTAGCTGTCAGAACCAGAATTCAGCATTTCTCAACTTTCGTGAGTATGAGAAATCCATAAGCCAAGAGCTAATGATACTCCTTGTCCAGAGTCATGAGGATCTAAACATTCTTAGAAGCCCTCCTTGTCAGTGCCAATAACTGCACCAATGTCGAGCAGGACCAAGAGTGTATCTTGTTAGGGGCACTGTTCCACAACTAAGTCAAGTTCCTTATCTTCAAGATCACTCATCTTAGAGCATACACTGCAATAAGAGAGATGAAGCCCAAGGAGTCCTTCAACTTTAACAGCACTGTACACCCATCAACTAGAGTAACCCTGCTGACACAAGAGACAAAGCAAGCATCAAACCGTTACAGCAACACTAAGCTGAGCATTATCGTCACAGCCAGACCAGCAGTATGTGTAACAGTCACTACTGATCTCACCATTCCAAGGTCACCTCACTTCAGATGGTGAAGCAATGCAAACCCCCAATCACCCCAACCCTCACAACAACAAAGGAAGTTTATAAATCTCTGAATGGCTTAGAACGTTCTAAGCCTCCGCTCGGAGTGCCTTCCGAAGGTAACGCCTGTGTGTAGTTCTATGGGTTCATGTGTCCTCTGTGCCACAGTGATATGAATTAAAAACAAGGTTAGGACTAAGGAGTCCACCCCATCATCCAGTTGTCGGGGTCCAGTAGGCTTTATCCAGCAACCACCAAGATAGGTGCCAATATGACAGGGCCCAAAACAAGGTTTGTCAAGCTGGCACCCAAAGAGGGACTCCCTGACAAACCTAGGTCAGGGTCAAGCAACATACGTTGGTCCTGATTCCTCTTCTTAAGTTGCGCGAGTTGTAAGTTTTTACAAGGTGGCACAAACCTCATCACAATCCCCTAAGTTAGGAGCAGACTCACTCACAAGAACTTGATATGTGCTGCTACCAGGGACCATAGCCGCAGTTACAAAAAAAAAAGTGTATAAATAAATGAAATGCTTCATGCAATAAAGAATTAGTCACAGTACTTAAAGGATATGATGTACAGATCCATACACAATATTCCTTGCCACTTTGTCCATTGGCTCAAACTTTTTCTTCATCAGTGCAACATTCTGGATGAATCTGTTGATGCGCTCCTCAATCTGAAGAAAAAGAAGAAGAAAAAAAAAAGGGCTCATTAAATAATACTTTTATATGTACATGCTTATAATGTTATTGTTATAAAAATGAATCAATGATAATATAACTGCATGCTATACAATCAAGCACATCCATCAACTATGTGCCCATGTCATGGCTTTTCAGTTTACTCTTGCTACCACTATATACTGTACAGTAATTTTACTCAACTTAGGAAACGCCTCTCATATTACAAGGTGTTTAAAAATGCTATACTTAACCCATGCTGGGGAAAAAAAAAAAAAAAAAGTGTCCTAAGCTCAATAAAAGTGTCAGTGATGGCAGGAAGACAATGAAAAAGATGTCCCTAGGCTAATGGGTCCATCAGCAACAATCTACTCCAATGGTCAGTTCCAGCTACTTCAGATTCATTCCAATCACTTCACATCTGTTCTGACTTTATCAGGTCAATTTTGGTTTGGTCATGATGGTTCAGGCCACTGCAGGCCCTTTCTGACCCTTCATAATTACTCCAGCCCAATCTGGTAAAATCAAGTCATTTTAAGGCCATTTACATCCAATCCAATCCAGACAAGTAAAACTAGACCTATTCAGAACACGGGGTGACTATACAGTAGGTTCAGTTGGTTCACACTCATCCAGGATATCTGAAACCCATGTAAGTCACTTCATGTTCTTTTATATCCACTCAGGTTCAACTAAATCAACTGAGGGTCATTCTGACCACTTATACTACTGGTAGGTTGGATAAAAAAGGCAGCTTTCATTCTGGCTTTGTGACACTATCTTATCATTACCATGAAAAAAAAAAGAGGGGACACACAATAACTGATGCTTCACTTACACTCATCCAAACTTTTATCAAATTACTGTACTGTGGACAATGGAAAGGACATTGTATCATATCATTTATAGGGCTCCAACATGCTTGCATGCTCCAACCTTGGTCACTTACTGGCGACTCTCCCCGCCGTTCATTCTTTGGCAATCTCCCTATTCAGTTCCATATCCCTGAGGTCACACTCTAAGACCGCATCTCGGGTCTTTTTCAGTCTGCCTCTCACAACCCTATCCCGGACATTCACACTTCTCACCTTCTGCACCCTATTGTCATCCTCCATCCTCTCAACATGCCCAAACCATCTCACTCAACCTCTCCTCATCACAACATCAATACACTCCAGGCCCATCCTTCCTCTCAACTCTTCAATCATAATCCTAGCCCCCCCCCCCCAAGCCTTACATTCAAGGACACATTACATATCCATCTAGTCATTGTCCTTTCTGTACGTTTGAGCCTATGAATATCCTCTTCCCTTAGTGCCCAAGTCTCACTACCATATACCATTACACTCCTAACACATGCTTCATACAGTGATCCCTTGCTGTACAATAAGTGATGTTTCAGTTTTACTCATCCAAAATGTTATTCATATCATATGAAGATTTATCATATACCAAACTCTTCAAAATAGTTTTCCTTACCAAATGAGATCAAATTTATTATCACTATAGACAGAGCGACATGGAGGTGATTTGTGTGTGGCCACCCCTTAAGGGATTAAGGCATTTGGCAATAGATAGACAGATAGACTATAGAAAAAAAAATTGAAGGAGGAAAATTACTTGTAATTATTTTTAATCATGCTCATCCAAACAGCTATCCATTCCTCTTATGTCAAATTTTGCATTATAGCACTGTCTTTCCAAGGTTTTCCTCTGTACAATGAGACTAAATTCATCATATTAAAACAAAAACTACTGTAATGGAGAAAAGTCAGCATGAAAAATGCCTACAGTAGTTAGTATGCTGGCTGCCAGCTCTTCCATAGGATGCCTCCAAATAGTTCATAAAGTGTAAGAGAGGATGACAGTATCTGTAACAGGATACTTCCAATGCATGTGGATATGGCTGAAATCAAAATTCAGTAATGAAAATATTTTCAATGACTATATGCACGATCTACTTATGCATCATGGGCAATGACATAACTTCTCAGTTGGTCAGCCAATTATCATTTGGAACCTTATGAGCATTTTTTTTCCCCGTAAAATCATATTTTTAGCTTGCATAGTTTTCTGAACTCAAAAGAAAATGGGCTTTCCACTGTATGTACCCTATTACCTTTAAATGGAACAATTACAACTGAGGCAAGCCTGAAAATCTGTGAGTATCCCATTAACCATACATGGAACAATTACAAGGCTTTAAACATAGTTATGTAAAGAAAAGCCGCCTCACATGTGACAGTGATTCATTTAACTGGCAGGTTGAACAACTTAATGTTAACCACATTTCTGAAGGGTTGATAATATTACTGGCCCCCCCTTCCCCACACACTACTTAGAATAATTTATGACTATAAATACAGTAAGAGAAGGTGACATAACACTTCTGGGTTACAGCAGCCTACATACAAAGCAATATCAAAACCACTGTAGACTTAAGTGAAGAACAATTTTCTGATCTTTTATTTATTGGTAAGATACAAAAATTGCAGGTCCAGTTTCAATGACTGGACCTGCAATTTTTTTATCTTTTTACCAATAAATAGACTTACAATTTTTTTTCAAAGACTGGACTTACATTGCCTGTTCTTTTCAATGAGTGGAGTCATGGAACTGGAATTACATATACTGCAATGCCTTTAAGTTAAATACCTACAAAGTGTTTATAAGTAAGGGGTCACAGGTACCAAACCCACGGAGATGGGGAGACAAGTGTATTATCCATTCATTTTTTTCTATAAAATTACACAACAGTTCAATGCTTGGCCATGCATGTGCATGATCTGTATGGGTAACATTCATGGAAGAACAAAATACAGCATATCCGCAATACAATAAAACTGTTAGCTGTGAATACATACATGCTTCCTGAACTGATTCAGTCTCTCTCTCTCCTTGTGTTTAGCCTCTTCAACAGCTTTCTGTTGTTCTGAAATATAAAATGCCATTTAAAATGCAGTAAAGTTCATCAAACACTACTCTTGACTTCTGTTAATACTGTGCTTTTCACAAACAATAAACACCATTAAGCATTAACCCTTGGTCATTGAGCAGTCTTTCAGCACCTAAAAAAAAAAAAATCCTGTCCTACAATAGATTCTTACTGTAGTTGTTATTGCTGTGGCCCCGGGCTTATCTGAACATGAACCCAATGAACTGAAGGAAACCTGCCACTTTAATCAGGCACAACCCATTTTTTTTTTTTACATTGAGCCTATACTGAAGGACTGTTCATGTCATGAAAATGAGGTGCATGAGGTAAAGAAGTGTGTTATGGTGTGGGAGGCTGCATTACAGTGAGGACATTGCAGACTGTCTCTGAGTTGTATTTTGTGCTGGTATTGAAGCAGGGCAGGGTGATGGCTGCATCACAGTCTAGTTAAGTGCACTTGTGTTTCTATGGGAAGGGTAGCTTCTATGGAATGGATGTCTAGTGTGAGTTCATGAAGGCTGATGTTTGGCTGGAGGTATTGGATGGCTGTGGCTGCTATGTGTTTGTGTAATGTTTATCCATCTATCTATCTATAGCCAGATACAGTACCTTAATCTTATAAGGGGTAGCCACAGACAAATCACCTCTACATTGCCCTGTCATCTACCATTTGGCTGTCTTACCTTCAAATCACACACACCCTCTCATATATCTCCCCATACAATCTCATCCTTGGTCTCAACCTCCCCCTCTCCCTCTCCACCCCACTCACACTAAACAAGCCTTATTCTCTATCCTCTCAACACAACTAGACCATCTCAGAGTATTTCTCATAACACTTTCAATCACATACCTGTACATATCAATATTGTACCACAATGCTCTTTTACTTCCTCATATGTCTGTCTGTCTCTCCAAGTAACTCCACACGCTCCTCTCAAATAACTTGTATTTCTATTGCTCTCACTCTTAGACTTGTGTCCTTCTAACACAGTCCAAGCTTTGCTTCCATACATTAGGGTGGGGATCACTATTCTAGTGCCTTTTTTACTTCCATGCTAACTTCCCTATTACTTATCAATGCTTTCTGTGAACCAGCAACCTTTCTTCCCTGCCGTATCCTTTCTAGCACTTCAACCTCTAATCTTTCATCCTTGCTCATCACATTGCAGTAAATTCTCAATTATCCATCGCTGCAAAAACTGGCCCAACGCAACATCCAGCGCTGTCGGCTCGGCTCTATTAAAGCAATACCGTATCCGGCAAAATTATTCAACATCCGGCACTGAAACTGGAAGTAACGGGCAGTGCTAAGCAATATCCAGTGGCGAGGTGTATCAACCAGCTCATATGCGGTAGCCAACTGGCGCTGTATTACTGCATTGTATTTTATGCTTAGTTTTCATCTTGTACACTGGGGAAAGTTTTTAGGCTAGAGGGTCAACACAGATAGTAACACAACATCCAGTTTGATGTCGAATGTTGAGTCGATGGGGGGGTACTATGCAATATCCAGCGTTTCCTTTTATTCAACGTAGGGGTTGGCTGAATTATGCTGGATAATTGAGAGTTCACTGTACTTAAGTACTTGAATGCTTTCAAATTCTCTGTTTCCTCACCATCCGGCCTCAAAGTGCATTCTATGACTTCATTTCTCTAAAAGACCATAGTTTTATTCTCATCTACATTCACTTTCAGATTCCAGTTCTTACATACACTCCCAAACTCAATCGCCAAGCCTAGCAGCTCACATTCATCTTCACTTAACAGTACTGTCAGCAAACAACAATAAATGAAGTTTCTAACCCTACTTTCTCTCATCAGATACTCCAACATCCACTGTCCTACTTTGTATCTCATTTTTACCTCTATCCATATGTAACCTGAACAATCAGAGACAAGACACATCCCTGTTTCAATCCACATTTCGCAGAATTCAACAACTTCCCACCTACTCCATATATTTTTAATACCTTCCACATTAATTGTCTGTCTAGTCTGTCATATGCTTTCGCCAGATTTATCTGATCTATGCAACCTCTTCCCTTCCAAACCTCGTTGTTCATCAATAAGTACCATTTCTTAACATATATTTTTCCTACTACAATGTGGGGACAAAATTTCCTATGAGTGTGATACACTTCTCTTTCCCCATTTTCTTTGTTTAGAGGAACAATTATACCTGACTTCCAATCCTCCAGGGCCCTACCTTCCTCCCACATTAATCGTCATCATCATGGGGGAAGGGGGAACACTGCAGAGCACACGGCCTCACTCACCCTCCAACTCCACCCATGGGGGTCTCTTTATATATCCCTCCATACAGCGGTTCTTCCCAATCTAAGTATTTCTCGACAAGATCGATCAACCTGTTCCAGCTGTGAGTTCCAAGGCCTTCCCCTTGGCATCCTCCACTGCAGGTTAACTCTGAGATCACCCTGTGAGCAGGGTCAGCCTCAGGAAAATGGATCACGTGCCCATGTAACTGGAGTTGGCATTGACACATTAGCTATGTGGATAACAGACCTCGACTCAGTCTCATGGAGTAGTCGTTTCCTGCATACCCTGACATACCCAGGGGCGCACCCGGAGGGGGGCCCCGGGCCCGGGCCTCCCCCTTGGCTCTCTGGGTCCTTTAAAAATTTATATTCATTTATTTTGATAACAGCAAAACATGAAAAATTGGCAATTACAAACAAAGAGTAACACATAAGCCAGCAGCTCTCTGACACTAAACCTGCATATGACCTCCCAGTAATTATCGGATTACCTGATCTCACCTCGCTACGGGTCCCCCCTTAGAAAATTCCTGGGTGCGCCCACCAATGATATCCCATGATCCTGCAATGGCACTGGGTACCAAAGGAGTCAATTTGCTGCTTCAAGTCACTGTTTACTGTCCACATTTCACAGTCATATAGTAAGACAGGGAGCACCAGCACCCTGAAGATGTGAATTTTCATCCTTCTGCACAAATAATGACAACGCCCAATATCCGAGATGAGTGAATTCATAACCCTGTAGGCCAAACCAATGCGATGAAAAATGGCATCGTTTGACTTACCACTATTATTCAGCACACCATCAAGATAAGTGAATCTTTCCAAGACTTCCACATTCTAGCAACATGCTTGGACAGACTGAACTGCTCTATCCAACAACTCACCAAATGTCTATTACCAGTTCTCCCCCATATTTCAACACTTCACCAAAGTCTACCATTTCCTGAGGCTTTCTCCATCATCACTTTCTTAACTGCTTCTAATACCTCATCCTACAGATCTCTTCCTCCACACCTGCAGCTCTTCTTAACCCGGCCATTCCTCAATCACTTATCTGCACTCCTTTCATTCTCTATATTCAACAGTTCTTTGAAGTGTTCTTTCCATCTGCTTACTTTTCTCTCATCTCCACCTACATTATGCCATTTTCATCTTTCATTCCCATACAGTTTCATTTACCTCTTTGTTTTACCTTCTTGATCTCCTTTAAAAAGTATTTCAAAAGTATTTTCTTACATAGTAGTAGGTGGTGGCGACCATCATCCACTCACTTGATGTACTGCTGCCTACTTCTTCCTTAGCCTTTACCATTCTTTTTCTGTGCCTGCCCTCCTCACTTCCTGTTTCTCCCATCTTTCCTGTCACTACTTATTGCTTTTCTTTCCATTACAGGTGGCTTTACATTGAGTGACAAGCCAAATGGTTTCCTGTAAGCCAAGAAACCATTTACAAAGCTGGGTGGTAACCATATAACCAAACCATACGTGCTCCCTACATGTCAAGTGGGTTGGTGGAGGGTTAGTGCCCCTCCCTGTAAAACAAATAACTCAGAGTCAAATGGCCACGCCGTATGGGATTATGGCGTCTGGCAATAGATAGATACAGTAGATAGATAGATTTTCTTACATTCCCTCCACTTTACACTCAAGTTTTTTCCAAACTCCTCATCCACTTTTTTCTTCATTCTTTTACTAGTATTTTCACCTCTCACCTCTTTTCCACATATACCTTTCTTTTCCCTCTCCACATCCTCCATTCCTCTACTTCCCATCCAGTCACTATGTGTTTTATTCTTCTGTGCTACAGCTAGTTTCACCTCTTCATTTTCAGGAGCTCTTCCTTGCACACCCTTGCATCTCTTCTTCACCCCACACACTGCCTCACATGCTGCACATATGTTTATAAAGTGCAGTGCTGGGTGGAGAGAGTGGGATGTTGTTGAGGAACTGTTGTGATTTGGGGGGGGGGGGGGGGAAGCAGCAACAAAAAGTTTCATGGGTGAGATGGATCCTGTGCTGAACTAGTCAACTATGTACTGGTATCAATCATCTTCATATGGTCCTTAACTGGGAGTTGTGTACAAATGTTTCCTGGTGTATGTAATCTACAGTATTTTGCAGTCTTTGTACATTTTGTAATCTTTGAAGTTGTCTGGCATTTTTAAAATCTTTTTCATGTTTGTGGCTACTGAGGACTGAAAGAGGTATCTATCAAACAGGGGTCTCCCTCAGCTGGATAAAGTTATCTGGCAGCTGCTACTGCTGTTGTTGCTGTTGCTGAGTAACTATCTGTCTGGCTGGGCAGACCCATCAACCACAGGCAAGAAATCCCCCCCCTGCAGAGCTGTCCTGTGCAGTGAATTAATGTTCCCCTGAGGCAGACAGCACCTCACCAAAGCAAGGTAGAGGGAAGAGTATGGAGACTTGGTTCATGGATCGATGCTGCATCTGCATATCTCCACCCAGTTAAGTGGGACAGCACAGTAAGCTCTTCATCACCCCATTATTTGGTTAGATGGTTACCACCCAACATTGTGAATGGTTTCCTGGGTTAAAGGAAACCATTAGGCTTGTAACTCAGTGTAGAACCACCTGAAGTGGAATGAAAAGTAATAAAATGCGACAGGAAGGATAGGGAGAAATAGGATGAGAGGAAGACAAACACACAGACAGAATAAGAAAGAAGGAAGAAATAAGAAGCAATACATCAACAGAGATAATGACAGTTGCCACCACCTACCACTTGACATTAGGGGTATTTGAGTGATGCAAACCAGCAGGTTAAGATGGTTCTAGCATGCTGAGAGGAAGGACGACAGTGACTAGCTGTGGAGTGAAGAATGCCAAGAGGAAGACTTGGGAAGAGATCCTTCACTGCAAGCTTTAGGACAGGGATTTGAGAAGGGAAATTACTCAAGATTGTGACATATGGAAAGCTGCCATCTTGTGAAGAGATCACACATGCTAGCATGGTCTATGATCTTTAAACATAATACATTAATCCCTCCATGACCCGAAGTAATAAAGCCAAAGGCATGTCTGAGACTTGGTCTTGTCCTGGACCTGGGAAAACGTCCCCTGGACAGGTACTTGTGGACCCCAACCCAACCTGACTTTGAAAGCCACCTAAATAACTACCTACCGGACATGCACAGCACCTATTTAACCCCTTTGCGCACAGTCACGCAATTCGCGTGAGGTGGTGTGCATGCAGAAAAAGCACAGTCGCTCGAATCGCGTCTCTAAGCACAAAAATATTCGTCAGAAAAAAGTTTTCAGCCGATTTGCATGATTTTTTGGTGCGTGATAGCGCTGCCAGTCCTCCCTCGAGGTAAGTCATTGGCAACGCTGCATTGCTTTATCTACCTCAGCCCGCTCCCTCCAACCTCAGTGTTTGTCAAGCAGTCAGGCGGTGGGGTTTGACAGCTCGTGGTTCCCTTTAAATCGTCCATAATTCTCCCCCTCTCGCCCGAGGCAAAGGCCCTATTGACTCAGTGAGATAATACATTGTATGTGAACATATACTGACGTGATATTGTCGATGGAACATACATATATGTATTGAAAAGCAATTCTGGCCGTTAGCAATCGTTGGGCCTTGGAGCCAGACGCATGGTCAGTGTAGCGGGGTTTCGCCACTCAGCCTCCCCGTAGGGCGTATGGCGTGAGTGGAAATACGTATATAAATGAAGCCAAGGCCTAAATATATATTGTGTGAAAGATACTGTGGATGGCTTGGTGAAATTATGGAGCCAGCAAGCGTTACGTACGGCATGAAACAGTGTTGTGAAGGGGCAAACCTGAGGTCGGGAGGGGAGAATTACCGGTGTTTTAGGGCTGGAATTATTGTGATTCTGATAGCGTAAATGCGTATGGAATTGTATGAAATATACGTCAAACAAGCTGCGAGTTTCCGTGAACGAGTGTGGTGTGTGCCAAAAATAGCATTGCCTCATACTCTCAGGGAGAAGCTGACTCAGATACACACTAACACACACACACTAACATACACACTCACACACACTAACACACACAATAACACTCACACACACACACACATACACTAACATACACACTCACTAACACACACACACACACACTACATAACTCCTCATCTTCAAATCCCTGGTCTAACTGGATCAACACCCCTGGAGGAAGTGAGTTCTGCAAATTTTGTTGATATATATAATAATCTATTACCATTACTTCTCCAACTTTCAGACAAATAACCATTTTCTCCTACAGATTACACATATGAAAGAAAGTAAATCTCCACAGCAGTAACTATAGAAGAGTTATGTTTATGTGCAGTAGGTTATAACAATAGGAAAACATCCATGGAAGATGTAACAGTCTGTACAGATAGGGGGAAAAAAAGTTGGTAGCATAGTCTTCAGGCAAGTGCGCAAGGAAAAAACAGTGTGTATAAAAGTTGGTAGCGATCGGAACAGTAACCTCACTTTGTCGGCCAATTACTCGAAAACTATTAGACATCAATTTCCTGTTACAACCATCATCAATACCACTAAATTCTACGTAAGATCAATACCAGAATGTAAGCCTTTGGTAGCGTTTTGGGGGGTAAAAGGCCAGGGAAATGTTTTTGGTAGTGAAAATTCTGTTGGGAAGAAAGATAGCTGTGATTATATCGGCATATGCTCCACAGGCAGGATTGGATGAATCAAAGAAAGATAGATTTTGGGATGATTTAATACGTGTAGTGGGTGGTATGAGGGATGATGAGATAGTGATTTTGGGAGGGGACTTAAATGGTCATGTAGGTGAAGCAGCACAAGGTTATGAAGGAGTGCATGGGGGATGTGCATATGGTCTAAGGAATGCAGAAGGGGAAAGGATACTCGAGTTTGGGGAGGCAACGGACATGATTGTGTGCAACACATATTTTAGGAAAAGAGACAGTAGGTTAATTACGTGTGAGTCTGGGGGAAATAGCAGTCAGATAGATTATTTTATGGTTAGGAGGGCTGACAGGAGGTTAGTGGGGGATGTTAAAGTTATAGGAAGTGAGGAGTGTGTGCAGCAGCACAAACTATTGATTTGTGATATGGTGCTTAAAGAACAAGTGATGAAAAAGAGAACTTATGTACCTAGGAGGAAAATATGGAAGCTGAAAAACCAAGTAGTAAGGGATGCCTTCTATAGCGAGTTGAGGAGAGTGGTGGCTGAACAGGGAGCTGTAGACAGAGGCGTTAATGAACAGTACAGAGTCCTCAAGAACAATTTCTTGAGAGTTACTGATGTAACATGCGGCTGGACAAGAGGACCACCAAGACATAAAGTAACTTGGTGGTGGGATCAGGGTGTAGAAGCTGCAATTAAGGAGAAAAGAAGGCTTTTCCAGGAATGGAAGAAGGGTGGTAGCAAAGAGGAATATTTGGCTGCCAAGCGTAGGGCTAGGAGAGAGGTATACAGGGCAAAGTCTGAGTCACAGAGACAATTACTTGATAACCTAAATCATGGGGAAAGGAAAAATATATTTAGGGTGGCAGGTCAGGTGAAGAGGGATAATCGGGATATCATAGGTGAGCAGTGTGTGAAGAATGATGAAGGAAGGGTAGTGGTGAACAGTGAGGATATTAAAGATGCATGGAGAGAGCATTATAACCGGTTGTTGAATGAGGAGTTTGACTGGGACAGGGAAGGTTTGGAGCCAGCAGATCCAGTGTCTGGCCCTTGGCCTTTGATTGATGCTGCTACTGTGAGTGAGGAAATAGGCAGGATGAGGGTGGGGAAGGCAGCAGGTGTGTCTGGGTTGACTGCCGAAATGTTGAAGGCCTCAGGCGATATAGGGGTGAGTTTAGTCACTGACCTGATAAACAGGATTATTTATGAGTGTGTTGTCCCAGATGATTGGCTGAAGAGTGTAATTGTAAATCTGTATAAAGGGAAGGGTGATGCCCTGGAAAGAAGAAATTATAGAGGTATAAAGCTTTTAGATCAGATAATGAAGGTAATGGAGAGAGTTTTAGAAGGTATGATTAGAGAAAGAGTGAATATTGATGAGATGCAGTTTGGGTTTATGCCAGGTAGGGGGAACACTGATGCCATATTCATTGTTCGACAGCTTCAGGAAAAATATATTGGTAGGAGAAGGGATCTTTATTTTGTTTTTGTTGATTTGGAAAAGGCCTTTGACAGAGTCCCTAGAGAGGTGGTGAAGTGGGCAATGAGAAAGCTTGGCTTGGAGGAGTGGCTGGTTAGGGTGGTTATGGCCATGTATGTGGGTGCTCACACCCAGGTGAGAGTGAATGGAGATTTGAGTGATGAGTTTTCCGTGAATGTTGGTGTGCATCAGGGGTCAGTCTTGAGTCCCTTGTTGTTTATCATGGTACTTGAAGCCCTTTCACGTGACTTTAGAAACGGACTCCCGTGGGAGTTGTTGTATGCTGATGATTTGGTGTTGATTGCAGAGAATGAAAGGGAGGCGGAGGAAAGGTTTAGGAAGTGGAGAGATGGTATGGGGCAAAAGGGTTTAAGGGTAAATGCAGATAAAACAAAAGTGATGATATCTAGGGTTGGTGGCGGTACTGTCAAAGACGAGGGAGAGTGGCCATGTGCAGTTTGCCACAAGGGCGTGGGAAGTAATTCCATCTTGTGCGGTGTGTGTGATAAATGGGTGCATAAGAGATGTAGTGGTATCAGAGGTAGACTGCGAGATAATGCTGATTTTATGTGTACGGCGTGCCGGGGTGAGCAGGTGGAGATCGTCAGACGTGAAAGGATTGAACTTGCTGGTGAATCTCTTGAGCGTGTGGAAGAGTTTTTTTATTTGGGAGACATGTTGTGTGCTGGAGGTGGGGCTGGAGCTAGTTCTGTGGCTAGGGTGAGAAGTGGTTGGAAGAAGTTCAGGGAGCTCTTGCCTCTCCTGACATTGAGAGGGCTCTCCCTACATGCTAAGGGGTCTTTGTATGCAGCATGTGTTAGGAGTGTAATGCTGTATGGCAGTGAGACCTGGGCAGTGAAGGAGGAAGACATTCGCCAGCTCAGACGTACAGAAATGACAATGATTAGGTTGATGTGCAGTGCGTCCCTGCCTCCAAGGCCTGGAGGGGCTGGGTTTACAATGGAAGAGTTGAGAGGTAGGATGGGACTGGAGTGTATTGGTGTTGTGATGAGGAGAGGTAGATTGAGGTGGTTTGGACATGTCGAGAGGATGGGGGATGATAATTGGGTGAGGAAGGTGAGAAGTGTTAATATTGGGGGTGGGGTTATGAGGGGTAGACCGAGAAAGACATGGGACGAGGTCATTAAGTGTGACCTTAGGGTTAAGGGACTGAACAGGGAGGATGCAATGGATCGTGCAGCGTGGAGAGCCGCCATTAGGTGACCAAGGCCGACACATGCAAGCATGTTGGAGCCTTTAAAAACGAAACGAAACGAAACGGTTGTTATGTGACAAGCGCTCGGAGTAATACCATCATTTTGTCGGCCAATTACAGTACTCAAAAACTATTAGATTTATCGATTTTCTGTTACAACCATCATCAATACCACTAAATTCTACGTATGATCAATACCAGAATGTAAGCCTTTGGTTGCGTTTTGGGAGGTAAAAGGCGAGGGAAATGTTTTTTTTCCTCGCGTTTGTTATCAGTGAGAAGCGCTCGGAGTAATAACCTCACTTTGTCGGCCAATTACTCGAAAACTATTAGACTTATTGATTTTCTGTAACAACCATGATCTATACCACTAAATTCTACGTATGATCAATACCAAAATGTAAGCATTATGTTACGTTTTGTGCGAGAAAAGGCGGTGGAAATGGGTGTCTCTTCGCGGCTGTTACCACTGATTAACGCTCGTAGTAATACTCTCACTTTGTCAGCCAATTACTCGAAAACTATTGGACGTATCGATTTCACGTTTGAACCATGATAAAGAGCAGTAAATTCTACGTATGTACAATACATAACTATGTAATATTTGTGATAAGAATTCGTTGTTACGTAGGCGGGAACATTGTGTACGCCGTGCGCACATCACGAAAGTCAATCACGGACGGAGTGCCTAGTACTTTCTTTCAATTTACTCGAGAACTATGAGGCATATGGGGTTCTTCTTGGAGATGGGGAAAGCTGGTGAATTTGGGCATATTACTATATAATAAAAACATAAGGTGTCTGGGAAAATTTAGCCTTGAGAGGTCCGTGAATTTTTTCCGAGAATGGCTTTCAGTTTTTGGCCATTTTCTCGAGAAGTATACATCGTATCACAACCGGATTTGTTTCGTTAGAAAGCTGATGAAATTCTCTATAAAAACTTATTAGATAATTTTCCTGTATGATGGAAAACATTCAAACGGCGATGTTGGGAAGTGAAAACGGTTCACTCTACCATGCTTCCAGGGCTAATAACTTTTTTTTTTGGTGTTTTCCTGGTTTTGGTCCTGTTTATCAGATAGAACAAACATCGCTGCCTACCTTGAGAAAGGTTTGATGGGAATAAATGGATTTTAGGGTGGCAAAAATAAGGCAAGAATGTGTTTCATTCGCCGAAATTTGCCGCGCGCGCGCTCCCGGGCCAGGCGGCTGTGTAGAAAAAAATCATGCGCCCGAAACTTACTGAAACTTATCGTGCGCGAGAGGGTTAAAACCATATTCATACAAATAATGGACAGAAACTATGAAATAATGAAAATGAACCTGAGAGTGAGAAATTAAAGTGAGTATGGAAAATATTTAGCAGTGTACACGGTACTTACAACATGTCCATGGCCGTTGCAAAGTTTAACCTTCCTCCTCTCTGGCTCGGACAGTGGTGAAGGTGCACTTGAAGCACATACAGTAATCCAGTGTTGCGCTGCACTTAATCCTTTGCACTCTGAGTTCTAATTTCTTAAAATTCTGTTCTTACTTGCACTGCACTTGAAACTCACCAGTGTTGCACTCTGGAATTAATCCTTTGCACTCTGAATTCTAACTTCTTAACAATGCACAGTCTTTTCTTCCCTGCACTGCACTTGAAACATGCCAGTGTTGCACTTTGCACTTAATCCTTTGCACTCTGAATTATAATTTCTTAACACTGCTAATTCTGTTCTTAACACTGCACAACACTGTAAAATTCCATGTGGTCTAGTGGCGAATTTTTTGCTGTTTATTCACTGTCAGAGTGAGAGTAGGTGTTGCAGGTGGCTGAGGGGCACGTCGCTGGGACGTGGTGATGGACTGCCAACTGCAGACGACTCTGACGATAGCCGCAAACTCACATCCAGTGGCGACTCCATCATGGAGGGCTGGGCAAGGCTGGGGGTCACGGGCCGGAAGAATGTGTCAGTGATTGATTGACATAAGGAACGGCAATTCTGGCAATGGATGATGTGCTGCCTAAAAGCGAGCACTTCCTCCACAAGTCACAGGGGCTCCATCTCCCTGTCGCAGTCTGGATGTTCAAGGTAGTCCAGAACGAACTCGACGTGCTTCTGGAGTGCACTCAGCTTGGGGATGGCTGGAGTAGTGGCATGCTGCAAGGAGTCCACATCATCCTCACTGTCCTTGTTGGAATCTTCCAGCTGGGTACTTGTACCTGCTACTGAAGATGCAATCTCGATATCAGATATGATCTGATACCCAGGATCGCCCTTGTCATCATCCAACCACTCACACACTTCGTCTACATCCACCTCATCACCAGCTGCGCGAAGATGTGCATGGATGTCATCCACATCAAAATCTAGAAAATCATGCACCACATCAGCACCGAGAACCAACCACTTTCCAGTCTTGACAGGGACTTCCCTCCATGCATTGGCCCATTTGTAGATGACTGACTCAAGGTTGTAGCGGCAAAGGTTTTCCACAGTCCGCTGGCCTTGCATGTCCCGTCTCTCCCTGTGCTCGTCCTCATCCTCGAGAACAAGCATCACCTTGTCCAGGAACTTGCGACAGTACAGCCTCTTTGTAGCCACAATCACTCCTTGGTCCGTTGGTTGGATGAGAGCATTAGTATTAGGTGGCAAAAATAAGCACCTAATGTGGCCATTCTCAGCCACCAACTCCTTCTCAGATAGATGCGCAGGTGCATTGTCCAGAAGAAGGAGAGCCTTTACCTGGTTGCAAGGTATTCCCAGTGTCTTTGTCTGATAATGGATGACCTTGATGAAGTGCTGGTGAAACCAGTCTTTGAAGATCTTGGCTGTGAACCAAGCCTTCACAGAATGGTACCAAATGACAGGAAGGACATCCATCAACCCATGAAAGCACCGAGGCTGCTTTGTATGGCCAACAATAACAAACTTAAGCCGGTGCATGTCGTTAGCACTGGCACAACACAAAGCAGATATCTGTTGCTGGCGAGCTTGCGCTCAGGTACACACTTCTCTGTCTCCTCTGCTAGGGTGTTCGTTGGCAGCGAGTGAAAGAATAGACCAGTTTCGTCAGCTTTGTAAACTTGACCGAGAGTGAGGCCCTCCGTGTCATTCAAGCCCTTCACCTTCAGCTGAAACTCTGCTACTCCCTCCTCGTTGGCATCCAAAGCTTCGCCATGGGCATTATGGTTGGTAAGTCCATGATGTAAAGTGAAAGCGAAGAGCCAACCCTTGGATGCCTTGAAGTCTGGGGTGTCGTGTAACCTTGCAAACTTCTCAGCAGCAGCCTTCAGCTCCATACCACTCACCAGACATTGCTAATGCTACCAAATCAGTGTGGAGCAGTCGACTTCTGCAAACCTGGGAGGGTACATAGTCTTCCTCTGCATGTTGCGTTTGGTCTTCAATACGAAGTCTGCCGTGTACTGGGTGGGTTTGTCCCGGGATTTCTTGATATTGAACAAGTTAGAGTGGGCCAAGTTGAATTCACGGAGGATGTGGGAAGTCGATCATCCCGCGTCCACCTTCTCCAATATCTCCCTCTTCCTCCAGAGTCAGAACCACTTGTTTCCTCTTGTCGGGCAGCGGGGCCATCGTCACACACACGAGTAAGAGGCAGCAGAGGGACAGCAGGTAGGGCACCACCACAAAGGCAAGCATGTGGGCAGCCATAGTGATGAGCATGCAGTCACGATGGCAGGTAGGCAGGAAGTGGGGAGGATGGAGGGGCGCTCTACTGGACGTCAGCGAAACTATGCGCCAAAACACAGCTGCTTGTCATTGTGCAGCAAATTCAAAGTAGGGTTGAAAATGTCTTTTGTTTTTTTTTTGGCCATTTTTGGTGTCCGAGGACCCAAGCCCAAAATCTCAGGAGCTTGGGGTGTCTGGGATTTGGGCATCCAGGTCCTACAGGGATTACTGTATACATGTTTTTGGTGGCACACACATAGCTTGTCTCATCTCTTACAGTGGCATCCTGGGGCGGTTTGAGAGAGACAGATGGCTTGGACACTGCAGAATGTCAAGACATAAAGTGTAATGCATGGAGTCACTTGCTGATATCCACTGAGGCGCACCATCTCCACACAGGGTGTCATATGTCATGAGCTTCCAGGTAAACCGGGCATCGCCGAGACACCACCTGTGGTCCTCATCAAATATGTAACACTTAGGGCTCCTTGAACACACCTGCCCCTCTGCCTCACCAGATCTGAAAGAATGGTAACTGCTGCACACTGAAAACCTGGTTTTGTTTCTGCAGGACAACTTAGTGTGACCAAAATTGGTAGCAGTTGTGGCAGCAGAGAATCGGTGGTACATGTTCACTCACCAAAATGAGAAATGGTCATATATTACCCGGGATGGTAGAGATCATATACTGTAAACATCAGGTGCACCCAATGTGAAGGACGTTCCACCCCTGGGGTTAGGAATCATGCTGGGATTTGGAATGCCTCCAGCAGCACTGAAGAATCGTGGTCCACAGGCTGGAGCCTGCTCGCCAGGGTTGCAACATTCAGGTCCAATTTTCCTAAACCTTATGGTTGGGTCACTCCTGAGGTGGGCAAAGTGGCAGGTCACTTTCCACTTACCAAAAAAAGGTTATGGACTCCAGCTGGCTCGGTAGCTTGGGAGGTCCTCAGCCGAGATCTTCTGACGGACTGAGGAACCATCACCCAGTGGCCTAGTTTCCCCCTCTAAGCAGTATTTTCCAAAGTGTGAGGTGCTGATGGCATCAATAAGGCGTTGTGGGTTGTTAAAAATATGGTGCCACCAATAGACTGGATGATGTACGTGATCAATCATGGTTGCAACTGGGCCTCTTTTGGGCAGGAGCCTTCCCCTGCTGATGTTGTCATCAGTGTTGTCACCCTGAGGAGCTGCCCTGAGTATGTCTCTCTCTCTCCGTCCTCTTCGTCAGCCGAATCTGACGGGGTATGTTTTCCAATATGTCTATTGGTTTCCATACAGTCACTGGTTGTCATATACTCCACCTCCTCCGCTTCTTACACAGCTCTCGTGGACCATCGTGGCCTTGTTCACTGCCAGCAAGGTGCTAGCAAGAATGATAAGCATTCCAGCACTCACTAGTCACTATATCTCTGCAGACACCTAGACAATGTTTATAATACAGTGGTCAGTGCAGGAATCCCTGTTTTCATTCTGGAAAGCAGCATATGATTAGTTCACAGAAGTGGACTGAAAGCATCCACAGCTCTTAAGGAAGAGACCTTTGGCAGTTGATTGTCTGAAGCAGCAAAGTCTTTGTCCAGGTAGTAAAATTGGGTAGCCTAAGTGAAAAAGATGATCCCTGCATACAAGAGTTTAGTTTGAAGTGCATATGCCTAAACCATCCATCAGTCCCTTCTCAATACAGCACTAATACAGTACATTCAAGTTCCAGTCTTCCTCTCAGCTCTTCATTCTTAATTCTAACCCCACCCTCAGGCCTGTCCTTCAAGGATGCACTACAAATACATCTATAGTGCTGTAAATCGTCAAGCAAAAGCCAATTACTATTGGTATCGGTCTCAGAAGGGAAAAATTATCCGATAATCAGAATCAGCTGAGCAGTGATGACAAATATACCGGTATAAATGTTGGTTTTACCCAATGAACCTAGACTCTAGCAATCATTTCTCCACCATTCTAGGTGTGACCTAATGCTGTTATGATGATTATTTTTCAAAGATATGGTTGTATCCCACATTCTGTTAACTGTCTTAAACGGTCAAATGCCTGGACTAACACATACGGAATATTTAGATCATTATATCATTGTGGCAAGAATAAGGCTCGACACAAACAGTTAGGTAACAGTCTTCTGTCAAGAGATGTATCAGACTGGTATGAACTTGGGAGTCAGGGGGTACACATACATACACTGTTGGTATTCCATCAATGGTACAAGAGCTGGAAGCAGATATTCTTTTTTTTTTCTTTTTTTTCTATTAACCATCAGTAAAATGTTTACAAATATTATACACAACTTAATTATCACGGTCTTTCTTGAAGTTTAAAGAGTTAAGTGCTAGATCTGAATGTCGCTTGCAAATCTAATTTTGTTTACCTTACTTGAAAAAAATACTGATACTTAAAAAAAAAAAAAAAAAAAAAAAAAAAAAAAAAACTAATGTATTGGGCTGCATTGAAATATTACAATTTCTTTACTTTTCTACTTGAATTTTTATCATAAAGAAGCTATAAAACAACAACTCTATACTGTTGTATAATAAAATGTTATTAAGACACGGCCATACCACATTGAGTACACCGCTTCCAGTCAGATCAGCGAAGTAAAGCAACGTTGGGTCTGGTTAATACTTGGATGGGTGACCACCTGGGAACACCAGATGCTGTTGGCATCCCTACGTGACAAGTGGGGTTGGTGGAGGATTAGTGCCCCACCCTGTAAAACAGTTAACTCTAAGCCCTTGGCCACCCCATTTGGGATACATGGCTTCTGGCAATAAATGAATGAATGAATACTCACAAGTATTACTCACTCCCGTGAGAGTTGTTGTATGCTGATGATTTGGTGTTGATTGCAGAGAATGAAAGGGAGGCGGAGGAAAGGTTTAGGAAGTGGAGAGATGGTATGGGGCAAAAGGGTTTAAGGGTAAATGCAGATAAAACAAAAGTGATGATATCTAGGGTTGGTGGCGGTACTGTCAAAGACGAGGAAGAGTGGCCATGTGCAGTTTGCCACAAGGGCGTGGGAAGTAATTCCATCTTGTGCGGTGTGTGTGATAAATGGGTGCATAAGAGATGTAGTGGTATCAGAGGTAGACTGCGAGATAATGCTGATTTTATGTGTACGGCGTGCCGGGGTGAGCAGGTGGAGATTGTCAGACGTGAAAGGATTGAACTTGCAGGTGAATCTCTTGAGCGTGTGGAAGAGTTTTGTTATTTGGGAGACATGTTGTGTGCTGGAGGTGGGGCTGGAGCTAGTTCTGTGGCTAGGGTGAGAAGTGGTTGGAAGAAGTTCAGGGAGCTCTTGCCTCTCCTGACATTGAGAGGGCTCTCCCTACGTGCTAAGGGGTCTTTGTATGCAGCATGTGTTAGGGGTGTAATGCTGTATGGCAGTGAGACCTGGGCAGTGAGGGAGGAAGATATTCGCCGGCTCAGACGTACAGAAATGACAATGATTAGGTGGATGTGCAGTGCGTCCCTGCCTCCAAGGCCTGGAGGGGCTGGGTTTACAATGGAAGAGTTGAGAGGTAGGATGGGACTGGAGTGTATTGGTGTTGTGATGAGGAGAGGTAGATTGAGGTGGTTTGGACATGTCGAGAGGATGGGGGATGATAATTGGGTGAGGAAGGTGAGAAGTGTTAATATTGGGGGTGGGGTTATGAGGGGTAGACCGAGAAAGACATGGGACGAGGTCATTAAGTGTGACCTTAGGGTTAAGGGACTGAACAGGGAGGTTGCAATGGATCGTGCAGCGTGGAGAGCCGCCATTAGGTGACCAAGGCCGACACATGCAAGCATGTTAGAGCCTTTAAAAACGAAACGAAACGAAACGAAGTAGGTAATGTCTTTGACACTGGGCAACTAATACGAAACAGGCACATACTGCAACTTTTGTGCAGAAACAAAGTACATACCGTAGCTTTTGCACTTCCATAAAAGTAGGCACTCACTCAGTCATTCGACAAATAGTAAAAACACAACATTTAGCTTCTACATCTAAACCAAATCTTGGTAATTAACGATACACGAAACGCAAAGTGTATGTAAGCATCTTTTTTTTTTTTTTTTTTTTTTTTTTTTTTTTTTTTTAATGCAAGGAAGAAGGAACCAAAGGCCATGAGCCCGCAGTAACAGTTCCCTCCAAGAGAAAAACAAAATACAATAGAGAGCCAAATTCAAGATCCAATAATTTTGAGATGCCTGGACACACTACGTTTGAAAGACTGGAGATCATAGGCAGGAGGAAATACAGACAGAGGGAGACAGTTCCAGAGCTGACCTGTTGCATAAATGAAAGACTGGGAGTAACGGTTAACTCTTGCATTAGAGAGTTGGACAGAAAAGGGATGAGAGTTTGCTGCTAGACGGGTGCTACGCGCCCGTCGTAGAGGTGGAGGAATGCAAGCAGACAGTTCAGAGGAGCAGTGACCATTAAAGTAGCGATAGAAAAGAGATAAAGATGCAACAGTGCGGCGAAGAGACAGAGGTTGAAGGGAGTCAGTAAGAGGAGGAGAGTTAATGAGACGAAAAGCCTTTGACTCCACCCTATTGAGAAGAGCTGTATGTGGGGAGCCTCCCCACACATGAGAGTTGTACTCCACACAGGGGCGGATAAAACCCCTGTATAGAGTCAACAATTGTGCAGGGGTAAAGAAAGAGTGGAGTCGGCTTAGCACACCCAATCTCTTGGAAGCAGATTTTACAAGAGATGTAATATGATCTTTCCAAGATAAGTCCCGAGTAAATGAAACCCCAAGCATGTTCAAGGATGATGCAGGATTAAGCTGAATATTATTAAACATTAGTGGGTATACCTGTGGAAGATTTTGTCGGGTTGATAGGTGTAAGAACTGAGTCTTAGATGCATTAAAGACAACCATATTATTTTTACCCCAGTCAGAGATATGAGCCAAGTCAGACATTAGGTGTGCCATAGCCTCATCCCTTGTTTCTTGAAGTAACTGTTGAGATGGGCGTTGCGGGAACCGAATGGAAAGGTGAAGGGTGGAGTCATCAGCGTATGAGTGGATAGGGTTAGATGTACAGCTTAGAAGATCATTGATGAATAAAAGGAAGAGAGTTGGTGATAGGACAGAGCCCTGAGGAACACCACTGTTGATAGATCTAGGAGAAGAACGATGGCCGTCTACGACAGCGGCTATAGAACGACCAGAAAGGAAGCTAGCGATGAAGGCACAGATAGAAGGATAGAAACCGTAGGAGGGCAGTTTGGAAATTAAAGATTTATGCCAGACTCGATCAAAAGCCTTTGAGATGTCAAGTGCAATGGCAAAGCTTTCGCCAAAGTCCCGAAAGGAGGATGACCAGGAGTCTGAAAGGTAGGTGAGAAGATCGCCAGTGGAGCATCCCTGACGGAACCCATACTGACGATCGGAAAGAAGGTTGTGATAGGAAAGATGCCTTAAAATTTTTTATTAAGAATTGACTCGAAAACTTTTGAAATACAGGACGTTAAAGCAATTGGACGATAGTTAGAGGGTTGGGAGTGGTCACCCTTCTTTGGGACTGGCTGAATGAGAGCAAACTTCCAGCAAGAAGGAAAGGTACAAGTTGACAGACAAAGGCGAAATAGTTTGCCTAGGCAGGGTGTAAGCACAGAAGCACAGTTTTTGAGAACAACAGGAGGGACCCCATCAGGCCCATATGCCTTGTTAGTACTGAGGCCAGTAATGGCAGAAAATACATCAACTGAAGAAATTTTAATGTCAGCCATGAGGAAGTCAGAGGGGGGAAGTGATGGAGGAACAGCACCGGAATCGTCTAAGGTGGAATTGGAGGAGAAAGTCTGTGCGAAGAGATCTGCTTTATCAGTAGAAGAAATAGCTACAGAACCATCAGGGTAGAAAAGAGGAGGGAAGGATGATGAGGTAAAGTTGTTAGAAAGATTTTTGGCAAGGTGCCAGAAGGAGCGAGAAGAATTCGAGTTGGAGAGTTGAGAGCATTTAGTATGGATGAAATTATTTTTAGTAGAGCGAAGAACAGACTTAGCACGATTCCGGGCAGAAACGTAAAGATTATGTGATTCAGGGGTGGGTTGGCTCCGGTACCTTTTGTAGGCCTTCTCCTTGTTGCGGACAGCATTAGAACAAGCGTGATTAAACCAAGGCTTTCTTGCGTTAGTCAAAGGATATGAGAAAGGAATGTATGCTTCCATGCCCGAGAGAATAACCTCCGTAATGCGCAAGGCACACTCAGATGGCTCACGGCCATGGAAGCAATAATCATTCCAGGGAAAATCAAAGAAGTACTGCCTGAGGGCCTCCCAGTCCGCAGCTCCAAAATGCCAGAGACGACGTTTCCCTGGAGGGTCCGCAGGCCGTACTGGAGCGATAGGACAGGTTAAGGTAATAAGGTTGTGATCGGAGGAGCCCAACGGAGAGAAAAGATTAACAGAGTAAGCAGAAGGATTAGTTGTGAGGAAGAGGTCAAGTATGTTGGAGCTATCTCCAAGGCGGTCAGGGATACGGGTAGGGTGCTGTACAAGCTGCTCTAGGTCATTAAGGATAGAAAAGATGTAGGCTTGTTCACCAGGTGGATCCGTGAAAGGAGAGGAGAGCCAAAGGTGGTGGTGAACATTGAAATCTCCAAGAATGGAGATTTCAGAGAAAGGAGAAATGGACAGAATGTGTTCCATCGTAGAAGTGAGATAGTCGAAGAATTTTTGATAGTCAGTAGAATTAGGGGATAAGTAAACAGCACAGATATATTTAGTCAGGGAATGACAGGAAAGCTGAAGCCAGAGAGTGGAGAATTCATTATCCAATTAATAAAACACAGGATTTATACTTTTTGTTTTTTATAAATAATAGGAAAAAGAAGCCAAGGGCCAGGGGCCTGCAAACTGTTCCCTCCAGGAAAAAAACAAAAACAAGACAACAGAGAGCCAAATTCAATATCCATTCATTTAGAGATGCCTGGACTCACTGTGTTTGAAAGACTGGAGATCGTAGGCAGTAAGAAAAACAGACAGAAGGAGACAGTTCCAGAGCTGACCTGTCACATACAAGAAGGACTGGGAGTAGTGGTTAACTCTTGCATTAGAGAGTTAGATAGAAAACGGATGAGAGTTTGTTGCTAGACGGGTGCTGCGTGCCTGCCGTAGTGGTGGAGGGATGCAAGCAGACAGTTCAGAGGAACAGTGACCATTGAAGCAGCGATAGAAAAGAGATAAAGATGCAACAGTGTGGTGAAGAGACAGAGGTTGAAGGGAGCCAGATGGAGGAGGAGGAGGGTTAATTAGACACAGGGACGAATAAAACACGTGTATAAAGTCAACAACTGTGCAGGGGTAAAGAACGTACAGAGTCGGTTTAGCACACCCAATCTCTCGGAAACAGATTTTACATGAAAGGCAATACTGTATGTTTTTTTTCAAGATAAATCCCGAGAGAATGAAACCCCATGAACTGTATGTTTAAAGAAGATGCAGGATTGAGCTGGATATTGTAAAAAGTTAAAGAGTAGTCCTGAGGAAGATTTTGTCTGGTTGATAGATGAAAGAACTGAGTTTTGGATGCATTAAAAACAACAAGGTTATTTTTATCTAATCAAAATATAAGCCAAGTCAGACATTAGGTGTGCCATAGCCTCATCCCTTGTTTGTTGAAGTAACTGCTGAGATGGACTCTGCGGGAAGCGAATGGAAAGGTGAAAGGTGGAGCCACCAGCATATGAGTGGATAGGGTTAGATGTACAGCTTAGATGGTCACTGTCGAATGAAAGGAAGGGAGTTGGAGATAGAACAAAGCCCTGAGAAACACCACTATTGATAACTCTAGGAGAGGAATGGTGGCCATCTACAAAAGCAGCTACAGAATGACCAGAAAGGAAGCTAAAGATGAGGGCACTGATAGAAGAATAGAAACCGTAAGAGGGTGCCGGTAGTTTGGAAATTAAAGATTTATGCCAGTCTTGATTTAAAGCCTATGAGATGTCAAATGCAAAGGCAAAGCTTTTAACATAGTCCCGAAAGGAGGATGACCAGGAGTTTGAATGGTAGGTGAGAAGATTGCCAGTGGCGCATCCCTGACGGAACCCATACTGACAATCAGAAAGAAGGTTGTGATAGAAAAGATGCTTTAAAATATTTATGTTATGAATAGACTTGAAAACTTTTGAAATACAGGATGCTAAAGCAATTAGGCAATAGTTAGAGAAATGGGAGCGGTCACCCTTTTTTGGGACAGGCTGAATGAGGGCAAACTTCCAGCAAGAAGGAAAGATGTAAGTTGAAGGACAAAGGCAAAAGAGTTAACCTAGGCATGGTGTAAGCACAGAAGCAGTTCTTGAGGACAATAGGAGGGGCTCCATCAAGCCCATATGCCTTGTGAGTACCAAGGCCAGTGATGACAGAAAATACATCAATTGAAGGTATTTTAATGTCGGCCATGAGGAAGTCAGAGGGGGGAAGAGCTGGAGAGACAGCACTGGAATCATCTAAAGTGGATCTGGAGGAGAAAGTCTGAGCAAAGAGTTCTGTTTTATCAGTAGAAGAAACAGCTACAGAGCCATCAGTGTGGAAAAGAGGAGAGAAGGATGAGATTTTTGGCAAGGTGCCAGAAGGAGCAGGAAAATTTGAGTTGGAAAATACAAAGCATTTAGGATAAAATTATTTTTTGCAAAGCAAAGAACAGACTTAGAAAAATTCTGGGCATAAACATGGGATTCAGGGGTGTGTTGGCTCTGGCATCTTTTGTAGGCCTTCTCCTTGTTGTGGGCAGCTTTAAAACAAGCTTGAATAAACTATTTTTTTTTTTTTTTTGCATTAGTCAAAGGACATAAAGGAATATATGCTTCCATGCACGAGAGAATAACCTCCGTAATGGACAAGGTAGCTACACTCAGATGGCTCTAGGCCATGGAAGCAATAATCATTCCTGGGAAAGTCAAAGAAGTAATGTGAGGGTCTCCCAATCAGCAGCTCCAAAATGTCACAACAGACGTTTCTTTGAAGGGTTCACAGGTTTCACTGGAGCAATAGGACAGGTTAAGGTGATAAGGTTGTGATCGGAGAAGCCCAACGGGGATGAAAGATTTACAGTGAAAGCAGAAGGATTAGTTGTAAGGAAGAGGTTAAGTATGTTGGATCTCTCTCCAAGGCGGTCATGGATACAGGTAGGGTACCGTACTAGTTGCTCTAGGTCTCTGAGGATAGAAAAGATATAGGCTTGTTCAGCAGGTGGATCAGTGAAAGGAGAGGAGAGCTAAAGTGGTGGTGAATACTGAAATCTCCTAGAATGGAGATTTCAGAGAAAGGAGAAATGGATAGGATGTGTTCCATCTTAGAAGTAAGATAGTCGCAGAATTTTTCATAGTCAATAGAATTAGGGGATAACTAAACACCACAGATATACGGTACTATATTTAGTCAAAGAACGACAGGAAAGCTTAAGCCAGATAGTAGAGAATTCAGAAGAATCAAGTTCAGGAACATGAGCGCAATATAAGTACAGTAGTTGCATACACATACAGTATGCGACAGCCACTTTTGGCTCTGAAA
The DNA here is from genome assembly GCF_032717465.1 of Coenobita brevimanus. Classification (NCBI taxonomy): domain Eukaryota; kingdom Metazoa; phylum Arthropoda; class Malacostraca; order Decapoda; family Coenobitidae; genus Coenobita; species Coenobita brevimanus. Next base: position 15,392,311 of record NC_136978.1, read on the forward strand.
TGAGTATAGAGAAATTAGGAGTGGACATTTGTGCTGGGAGGGGGTTGGTGATAGCCAATACCCTCTTCAGGCAAAAAATGATCCACAGGTATACATGGCAAGTGATGAGAAGGGTGGGTGGTGAACTGAATGAAAGGAAGGCAATGATTGATTATGTGTGTGTGGATGAAAGGATGCGAAGATGTGTAATGGATGCAAGAGTTTATAGAGGTTGGGGGAGTGGACTTTCTGACCACTACTTGGTGGTGGCCAGAATTAAAATTCAAGTAAGATGGAGAAATAGAAGAAGGGAAAGACGAGAGGAAGGAGTAGTTGCAAGGAGAGTGGAAAGGTTACAAGAGGATGAGAAAAAGGCAGAGTATAAGAGAGAAGTGGAGGAATGATTGGGCAAATATGAATTGGAGCAGATGGGAGACGTGGAAGGTGTCTGTAGGATATTTACAGAAGAAATATGTGCAGCATGTGATGTGGTGTGTGGAAGGAAGAGAAGATGGAGGGGGGTGCAAGGAACAGCGTGGTGGACTGAAGAGGTGAGACAGGCTGTGGCACAAAAGAAGAAAGCATACAATGAATGGATGAGAAATAGGGGCGTGGAAGAAGTTGAGAGGCGGAAGAGAGAGTTATATGTAGAAAGAAAGAGAGAGGTGAAAAGATTAGTAAGAGAGAGTAAGAAGAGAGTGGATGAGGAATTTGGAAGGAATTTGAGTGTAAAGTGGAGGGACTGTAAGAAAATGTTCTGGAAAGAGGTGAAAAGAGTAAGACAGGGTGGAAGTGAAGTTAGCAGGGGAGTGAAAGATAAAAATGGTAGATTACTATTGGAGAAGGGAGAAAAAGTGAGCAGATGGAGAGAACACTTTAAGGAATTGTTGAACATAGAGAATGGAAGTAATGCGAGTATAAGTGGCTGGGGAATGGCTGGGAGAAGGAGGGAGGTGAGAAGACAGGAAGAAATCAGTAGGATAGAAGTTGTGGAAGCAATGAAGAAAGTTAAATCGGGGAAAGCCCCAGGAATTGATGGAGTGTGTGGTGAAATGCTGAAGCATGGGGGAGAGATAGTAGTAGAATGGATGTGGAAGATGTGCAGATTGGCCTGGGAGGAAAGTAGAGTCCCGGAGGATTGGAAGTCAGGTATAATTATTCCCTTGTACAAAGGAAAAGGGGAAAAAGAAGTGTGTGGCAATCATAGGGGCATCTGTCTTCTTAGTATAATAGGAAAAGTGTATGGTAGGATACTTATTGACAGAGTTAGAGAAAGAACAGAGAAATTAGTTGGAGAAGAACAGGGAGGCTTTAGGAAGGGAAGAGGTTGTGTAGATCAGATATTCATTCTTAAATTTTTAGTGGAAAAGTTTCTAGAGAAGGGAAAGAAGTTGTATGCGGCTTTCATGGATTTGGAGAAAGCATATGACAGGGTGGATAGACAAGGATTGTGGAAAGTGTTAAGAATATATGGAGTAGATGGAAAGTTGCTGAATGCTGTGAAGAGTATGTACGATGGTGCAAAGGCTGCAGTGCATGTGGATGGTGAACTAAGTGAATTTTTCTCTTTGAAGGTTGGGTTGAAACAGGGATGTGTCATATCTCCATGGTTGTTCAATCTGTACATGGATGGGGTAATAAAAGAGGTACAAGGTAGGGTAGTGGATGTTGGAGTGGCCCTGGTGAGAGAGGATAGTGTTTGGAAACTCCCTGTACTGTTGTTTGCAGATGATACTGTGTTGTTGAGTGAAGATGAAGGGGAGCTGCAAGGCTTGGTGGATGAGTTTGGGAGAGTGAGTAAGAAACGGAATCTAAAGGTGAATGTAGGGAAGAGTAAAGTGATGGTCTTTGAGAGAGGTGAAGTCAGTGAATGTACAGTGAGGTTGGATGGTGAGGAATTGGAAAATGTGAGTACGTTTAAGTACTTGGGTAGTGTGATGAGTAAGGATGGAGGTTTGGAGGGTGAAGTGCTTGAAAGGGTACAGCAGGGAAGAAAGGTTGCTGGTTCTTTGAAAGCAGTGATAAGAAACAGGGAAGTGAAAAAGTTACTACATGACAGTATTGTGATACCAACTCTAACGTATGGAAGTGAAGCTTGGACGTTGTTGGAAGGACACAAGTCAAGAGTGAGAGCAGTGGAAATGAGTTATTTAAGAGGAGCCTGTGGAGTCACATGGAGAGACAGGCTGACAAATGAGGATATAAAGGAGCGTTGTGGTGTGGATGTGGATGTGATAGGAAGCGTTATGAGGAACACACTGAGGTGGTTTGGCCATGTGGAGAGGATGGAGGGTGAAAGACTGACGAAGAGAGTGTATGTGAGTGAGGTGGAGGGGGGAAGAGGGAGGGGGAGGCCGAGGATGAGATGGAGGGATGGGGTGGAGAGGTATGTGAGAGAGGGGGGTGTGAGTTGGGAGCAGGGCAGTGAAATGGCGGGGGACAGGGCGACTTGGAGGCGATTTGTTTGTGGCCACCCCAAACGGGATTGAGGCGTCTGGCAATAGATAGATAGATAGATAGGAGTTGCCTCAGACAGCTGAGTCTCATGAAGAGAAGGTGATGTTTAGAGGAGAGGTGGTGCTCAACAGAGAGGAAATTAGAGGATAGGCTGCAAATATTGCAGAAATGAAGAAGTGAGTCAGACAGTGGTTGAAAGCACCATATGTAAAAGCTTGACCAGCCAGCCATTAGCCATAGTGTGAAACAACATTTACACTTAAGAGGTACGTAATATTTTGTTCATTCGCCAACTCAGGGGAGACCAGCCTAGAGACAAAGCACAGGCGAAAAAATACACCTGCTTTTTCTTGAGATAGAATTTAACACAATAGTAGTCAAAGGCTGTTCCTTATATATATATCATGATAAAAACTGCATTCCATTTAATAAAGCATGAATGACTAAGTCCAATGCATGCCAACCACATATATATATATATAGCACTGTGTACTATACTGGCTCACATTACAGTGGTCCCTCGTGTTTAACGTGTAAGTTAGCGATTTTCACGCTTAGCGATAGGTTAGAAAAGGTACCAATCCCATGAATTTAGCGATTGTCTTACGCATTGAGCAATGTGGGGCATGAAATGCCTTGCCTGCCCACCACCAGATCGCCATTGTTATCATTGTTGTGAGCATCTGGCGACCTTGGGTGCTTTTTTTTTCTCTCACAGTACCGAGCATTTGGTGTTTTTTGCTGGTGAGTAGATGTATAACCACACAGTACTATATCTGTATAATGTATTGCCAATACAATGTATTTCATTTTCAGCACTTAAAGTAGGAAATCGGGTGTCAAAATGGTGAACTGGAGGATGAGCGCAGACTAACTGATATTTTTCCCATATGGTAGCTATAAAGTACGCTTCGCATTTAGCGATGGTTTTGCCAGCCTAATTCTATCGCTAAATGCGAAGGATCATTGTACACACACAAAAATATCATGCTTTTCTTGATTCTGAGACAGCCTTCAGTCAAGCATATCTTACTTAGAAAAGCTTAGCACTGAAGGTTCTGCAGTTGAAGCGAGCAATACTTTATGGTCACAGTGACTTCTGCCAAGCCAAATATTCGTTCTGAAGTTACACTCAAATCTGCGCGTCATTTATGCACACGAACACTGACTAATAGCTTAAACACAAAATTGCCAAATATCGTTCTCCTCCTCATGTAAGAGTTACTGTCCCTAATTACCCCCATCTATTACCTTCTATCTTATGAAATGCAGTAAATCACTTTTTATTTAGACTATAGTGAGAAGAGTGGTTTAAATATTACGACTAAATAAAGAATGAGTGCGGACGTGTAATGGGGTGTATAAAAGCCCGTGTTGCTTAGAGGCCAAACAGGGATCCTCTGTTTAGCTCCGTGGTAACGTGCACGTGTATGAGGCGCGAGGCCCTGAGTTCAAATCCCAGCCAGACCAGTGATTAATTTGTTAAGTTTCTGTTCAGTTATTACATTGGTTGGCAGCTGTCTGGGATATGAGGCAAGGGCCTTGAGGGCAATGATATTGTTGATAGCCTTACATCCCAGGGGTGAGCTGTCTGTGTGGTTCGCGGGCTCCCCCCAGTGGTGGCCTCCAGTGTGCTACGCTACCACAGGTGTTCGAAACTGACCAAATTAATCACAAGGGGGAGAAAAGAGTGACGTAATGGGATGTATAAAAGCCCGCATTGCTTAAAGGCAAAGCAGAGATCCTCTGTCTGGCTCAGTGGTAACATGGGCGCATATGAGGCGCGAGGGCCTGAGTTCAAATCCCGGCCAGACCAGTGATTAATTTGTTAAGTTTCAGTTCGGTTATTACAGATGTATGTACACGATTTACGTACATAAACCCACACGGCCACCACACAGTATACCCCACTCAATTTGCTGCTTTCGGCCTTCAGTTCTTTTCTTTCTTTACCTTTTCTCCTTTCCCTTTCACCCATTTTTTGTCCTGAATCTTTAATGGTTTTCAATTAGACTTTATTAAGCTGCTAACAGTGTCAAGGTAACGGCATTCATTCACGCAGGCAAAACAAGAAATGAAATCTTTTATAAGTCATTTTAATATTTCTTCCAGTGTCAGAAAAAATGCAAATATCGACGATATCGGTTTAGCAAATCATATCAGTTACAGCACTATACATCTACCATTGTCATTTATGCATACATGACCCAAAGAATATCCTCTTCCTTTATTGCCCAAGTCTCACTGTCATAGAGCATTACACTCCTAAAACCTGCTGCATACAAGTCCCTCTTAGCATGGAAGAAGAGCCCTCTCTATGTCACGAGAGAAAGTGGCTCCGTAAGCTTCTTCCAACAACTCCTTGTCCTATCCCAAAAGCTAGCTCCAGCCTATCTCCAGCACATACGGTAAAATGTCCCCCAAATAATGAAACTCCACAAACTCAAAAGGCTCTCCAGAAAAGTCAATCCTTTCCTGTCTCTCTGTATACTCTCCCCAACACACTGCAAACATGAAACTAGCATTATTTCACAGCCTACCTAAGGTACCTTCGGCTTGCACATCAAGTTTCGACATTTTCATTCTTCACGTGTCAATCCTCTTACTTTAATATTTCTGAACCGACAGTCCCTTGTTTTCAAACTTCTCTCCATTTTTTGTTGGATTTTATGACTGCATGCCTCATGGGGTGCAAGGTGTCTCTCTCCAGCCTTTACCTCTTCAGCCTGGGGTGTTACTTTATTCTAGCTCCTGAAGACAATGTCAGTTTAATATCTAGTGACGAAGGGGTTATTCAAGACTACACCAAACCCCTCCAGTTTGAAAATTCTCCTAACAAGGTAAATTAGAGTGGAGATGGCTGAAATTTAATGTAATCATCAAGGAACTAAAAAATAAGTTATTTCAATGACTGATCAACACAGTAGTTGTCAGAAAATATACATACAGCTATATATATATATATATATATATATATATATATATATATATAATGGAAATAGCCTTAAATAGTGCTACTTATCTGAACAGCAAACACTAATTACCTGTCCTCGCCCCAGAGGGGCTTGGGGACAGGAATCATTTTCACTCACTTTGTCTATTTGTTTGTCTATCTATTAACACCTTTACATTAAAACTTACTGGTGCAATTTCAACTAAAATTACAGGGATGATGGGCTATGGCCTAATCATCCAAATAAATTTTGGGCCAAGGCCCCCCCAAAATGTAAAAAGCAAAATTTTTTTTTGCCATAACTCCTTTCAAATCATATCATCATGAAACCAAAACCTAAAGGTGCATCTTTCAAATCTACATCCTATAAAATGCCTCATTACATCAGGGGGTCAACTCCAGTTAGCAAAAGGGGGGTCAAAGTCAGGAGAGTTGGGCCTAAAATTTTCGAATGGGCATAAAATCACCAATTTTCACAATTTATTCCAAATTAAATATGACATCTCTGACTACCGGTAGATATCCTGTTGTTCATATAACAACACTAAAATGACTACCGGGAACGGGTTTGCTGAGCCTTGGCACCGATTCTTGTTTAAAATTGGTCTGATCAACCTGCCTTGTGACGAATGATAAAATTCAGAATGAAGAATGATTACCGAGTTATATTTTCCTGACAAAATAAATAGTTCTTACCAAAGACTACTGGCATCAGAACGCCTACCTCGTAACATTTTCCTTTGCTTGTCATTCACACTCGGTGGTTTATCCATTTTACTCATAATTGAATCTAATAGGTCCATGGCTGCCAGACTTGTTATGAGGCCGGGCTTCTTCTTCTTTTCTGTTGACTTTGGCGGAATGGCGGGTTCATAGGCAATGCCTTTGTGCACCAGCAACTCAACCATATTCAGCTTTTTAACCCCCAACCCCACCTACCCATCCTGTCCCATCATTTCATACTTTCTTCAATTTAAGTTCCATTAAAAAACACCTTTGGAAATTTGGCACCATTTTACTTATGAACAAAGACAGGATAAGCAGTTTTGTTTCCCCGAAAGGAAAAAATGCCGGAAATTTTACCAGTCACGCTTTACCCTTTTCGGTGTCTCCTATTTTCCCTCTTCAGACCTTGCCCGAGGGGTGAGACAAGACACAATCTCTTTCCTAGGAGATAGGAGGAAGATAGAGGAGATACAAGGAACACAGAGGAGGTTAGAAAGCGTTGCCTAAGAGCACGGAGCGTCCCGTTACAGAAAACGGTATTAGGGCTACCTGTCATTTCAATAGTAATTCTTTGTTTTTGGGCTGACTATGGTATTATTTCAGTATGTTGTGAGCCTCTAAGTTTCGTAGTGTCCGGCTGTCGAGTGAAGCTGCACAGACGTTTTACTTTGCCCTGCTTGTTTTTCTCTGAAACAAACGATTTATATGAAACCATAGCTGCCTTTTAATTTTATTTGAGTAACATGCAGAAGGTTAAAAAAAAAAAAAAAGTTCATAGAGAAACCGAAATAGAAAATGAAGAATATAAAGGGCTGAGAAACGACAGCAATAGTAATATAAGGCAGTAAAGTAGGGACATAAACGAATTATCAGGGCAATTATCCCATGAACTCTGTTCGACTAGTAGAAATATCATCCAAAAGTGTGTGTCTTTACCTATTTGTATTTACCTATTTGTAGTATACAGGAACTGAGCAATGCTCGTGTTGTCCTGTCTCCATATCCACATTTATCAAGTCTACCTTTACACACATGAATGTTTTTCTCATGCACCACCTCTTTGTCTAAGTCGTTCCAAATATTTAAGTATTTACCTAATATACCTAATTGTGATATACACGGAATGTACTATGCTCGTGGGTTTCCGTCGCTGTTTCTCAATAAGTCGAATTTAGCTTTAAACTCGTTTAAGTTTTTAGACTGGACGATCTCTTTGTCCAGGCTATTCCATAAGTCTATACTTCTGTAAGGAAAGCTATATTTCTTGATATCCTTCAAGCAGCTTGACTTTTTCAATTTCATTCCATGTCCTCTTGTTGCTCTCTTATCCCATACAAACAGATCTTCTTTGTCAATTTTATCTACTCCCACCATGGTCCTGAAAACCGCAATCATGTTTCCCCTCTTTCTCCTTTCCTCTAACGAAGGCAAATCCAGTTTTTCCAGTCTCTCTCTGTATGACAGGTCTGTCAGACTGGGGACCATCTTGGTTGCTGTTCTTTGTATTCTCTCAATCTTGTTTATATCTTTCTTTTTGTGTGGGGACCACACTACCACTGCATATTCTAACCTGGGGCGGATCATGGTCACTATCAATTTTTTCATCATTTCCTCATCCATATAATGAAATGCTACTCTTATGTTAGTCAAGAGTTTATAAGTCTCTCCAACTATCTTGTTAATGTGCTTTTCTGGTGACAAACTATCTTGGACCAGCACTCCCAAATCTTTCTCTTCTCTCCTTTTTGTGATTAATTCATTACCCCAAAAATAATTCAGTGATGGTCTCCTGGTACTTTTACCCATTTCCAATATTTTACATTTCTTTACATTAAATTTCATTTCCCACGTCCGGCTCCAATTGTGTATCCTATCCAAATCCTCCTGCAGTATTTTACAATCCTCCTCAACCTCTATCTTCCCCAAGATCTTTACATCATCAGCAAACAGACTTGCATAACTGTTCACTCCATCTACCATATCATTTACGTAAATCAGGAACATTACTGGCGCCAACACTGAGCCTTGAGGGACTCCACTTGTTACTTCCCTCCATCCAGACATCTTTTCCTTTATTACTGTCCTCATTTGTCTGTCTCTCAAAAAGTCTCTCATCCATTCCAGAAGTTTCCCCTTTAGTCCTCCTATATATTCTAGTTTCCACATTAGTCTCTTATGAGGTACCTTGTCAAAGGCCTTCTCTAAGTCTAAGTACACACAATCCACCCAACCATCTCTCTCCTGTACCACATCAATCGCTCTTGAGTAAAAGCTCAACAAGTTTGAAACACATGACCTTCCACTTCTGAATCCAAACTGACATTCAGCCAAAATATTCATCTCTTCCAGATATTTTATCCATCTGTCTTTCAGGATTCTCTCACACAATTTTGCGACCATGCTGGTTAGAGACACTGGTCTATAATTCAGGGGTTCTTCCCTGTTTCCTCCCTTGTAAATTGGTACCACATTTGCCCTCTTCCATTCTTTTGGCACTTTCCCCTCTTCCAGTGAGCATACAATTAAGCTGTGAATTTTATCCGCCAGTTGTTCTCTGCATTCCTTCAGTACCCAATTAGAAATTCCATCAGGTCCTGGGGCTTTCCTTACATCTTGAGTTTCCAGTAATTTATACACTTCCTGTACCTCCACTTTTATATCTTTCATCACCGGAATATTTCTAATCACTCCCTCCCCTTCCACAAGCTCCTTTTCTTTAGTGAAAACTGACTGGAAACGTTTGTTCATTATTTCTGCTTGCATTGCCGCATCCTTAAAGACCTCTCCTTCTACTTTCAGCTTGGTGATTCCTTCCTTTTGTTTCAGTTTGCCATTAACAAATCTATAAAACAGTTTGGGCTCATCCTTGCATTTGTCAATTATACCTTTTTCAAAATTCCTTCCTTCTTCTCTACGTATTCTTGTGTATTCATTTCTTGTTGTTTTATATTCTTCCTTTGTTCTGTCGTTACCTCTCTTTCTCCAATTGTTCCACGCCTTATCTCTCTCTTTTTTTGCTATCATACACCTTCTATTAAACCACTCCTTTTTCCTGTTTTCTTTCCCTCTTACTCTTGGTACAAATTTTTCCACTCCCAAATTATAGAGGTCTAGAAAGATATCCCACTTCCTCTGTATCTCTCTTGTTTCTCTGAATTTTCTCCAATCCGCATTTTCAAAAAAGTTTCTCAATCCTGTAAAATTTGCTTTCCCAAAGTTGTATCTTCCCTGTCTATGAAGCTCGTCTCTTGGCTCGACGTTTCCTATTAACATCTGGAACTCAATGACCACGTGACCACTTTTTCCCAAAGGACAGAGATATTCCAATGATTCTATTACATCGGGTTCTTTGGTGAACAGTAAATCTAACCTTGCTGGTGTGTCCTCACCTCGAAACCGCGTCTCTTCTTTGACCCATTGCGTCATCACATTATTCTATCTAGGCTATCTATCTATTGCCAGACGCCTCAATCCCGTTTGGGATGGCCACAGACAAATCGCCTCCAAGTCGCCCTGTCCCCCGCTATTTCACTGCCCTGCTCCCAACTCACACCCCCCTCTCTCATATACCTCTCCACCCCATCCCTCCATCTCATCCTCGGTCTCCCCCTCCCTCTTCCACCCTCCACCTCACTCACATACACTCTCTTCGTCAGTCTTTCACCCTCCATCCTTCTCCACATGGCCAAACCACCTCAGTGTGTTCCTCACAACGCTTCCTATCACATCCACATCCACACCACAACGCTCCTTTATATCCTCATTCGTCAGCCTGTCTCTCCACGTGACTCCACAGGCTCCTCTTAAATAACTCATTTCCACTGCTCTCACTCTTGACTTGTGTCCTTCCAACAATGTCCAAGCTTCACTTCCGTACGTTAGAGTTGGTATCACAATACTGTCATGTAGTAACTTTTTTACTTCCATGCTCACTTCCCTGTTTCTTATCACTGCTTTCAAGGAACCAGCAACCTTTCTTCCCTGCTGTACCCTTTCAAGCACTTCACCCTCCAAACCTCCATCCTTACTCATCACACTACCCAAATACTTAAACGTACTCACATTCATTATTATATTAATAACATAGTGCCCCACGAATCCTCGCCGCCTCCCGAGTACCATTCCTCCCAGTTCACCTCTTTACAATTAAAGTCACCCACCAAAATTATATTATTGCTTTTCTCAATTATTTTTTGCAAGTAGTTAGCCATATCTGACAACATCTCATGGTATTCGTCATCCTTCCATGCTCTCGTCTTTGGGGGAACATACACTACCGCCATATCTCTCTTAACATTCTCTCCAGTTTCTAATTTCATATATATCACTTCAGCCCTGCCTTCTCCCATTTCCACAGTATCTACATTTATGTTGTTCTTCACTGCTATCATCACTCCTCCTCCCTTTTTTTCTTTTCAGTCTTTTCTCCCCAGTTTGTATTTACCATCTCCCAAATGAACATCAATATCTTCTCTTAATTTGGTCTCTACAAAGCACAAAGTGTGTGTGTGTGTGTGTGTGTGTGTTCTTACTTTAACATGAATGAGTCAAGCTCGTACTGTCCCGTGTATTAAATCACTGTTATCATACATATCCTTAAATTTATGAATTGTTTTGACGCACACTATTTCATTCGGTAGTGCATTCCACTGATCAATTGCCCTATTTGGGAAACTGAATTTCCTTACATCTTTGTCGCCTCTCTTTTTATGTAGTTTTTTGCAGTGTCCTCTTGCTAAGGCTTCCCCACAGGTTATATATTCATTTATGTCTATTTCCTCTTTCCCCGAGATGCATTTATATAGCATCATGATGTCTCCTCTTTTTCTCCTCTCCTGTAGTGTTGCTAGATTCAATTTTAGGCTACTAGTCTTTCTTAGCAATTTAGATCCCTTAAGCTTGGTACCCATCTTGTAGCTGCCCTGTGTACTTTTTCAGTCTTATCTATGTGTTTTTTGAGATGAGGATTCCAGACTACTGATGCATATACTCCAGAGTTGATCTGATGAATAATGTTATTATCTTTCTCAGCACGTCTTCATTTACACATGTGAAAGCTATTCTCATATTAGCAAGCAATGTATACATGTTACGTACCTTCTCACTGATGTGGTCAACCAGCGATAGTCTGTTATTGATAATCACTCCTATGTCCTTCTCCCTTTCTGATATGTGTAGGGTTGATCTTCCAAACTTATAATCCCAATCTGGTCTCTTCTCATTTTACCAAACTTAATTACATGACACTTGTCCACATTCAATTCCATTTGCCATTTATTGCTCCATTCTTTTTGCAAGAATCTGTTAGTAATTTTCCTTTGTACTTTTGCATCATCCACAAATATATTTAGATAGCTTCCATTTCCAGCGTTATTGTCTATGTCATTTATATATACTAAAAACATAAATGGTGCCAGCAATGAGCACTGTGGAACTCCGCTATAGTCACTTTCCTCCATGATGAGTAATTTCCCATTGGTACTGTTATGCTGAGTGTTTGTAGGTCGACTTCTCGTCCTAAGAACACCAGCGACTGAGCGGGGTCCTCTTTCCGGACCGGAAGTAAAGCACCCACAAAGGAACAGGACATAAAAAAAAACAGGCAGTATACCTTAACACATCTATTGCCTTAATTCTACACCGTTACAATATAACAGAGTGATATTTGATATACAGGAGACAGGGACACAGAGTTAGCCTTTGACACCACAATGCACAGTTACACTTAACACACAGTACAATGCATGTACACTTATGTTGTTAGTTATATGTAGCGATACCCGTATTTCATCTTTAGGCAGAATATATATTTAATTGGATGCAAGGGGAATGAATAAGATTAAGAGTCCGTGGGGTGAATACTACTATAATTGGACAGGGTGCGGATCGCGACACTTGATGTAGTCACTTAGTCGCGGCGGCACTTATACACAGACTTTTGATCCGCCCGCGCACCCTAGTCTCCGTTCACAGTTACTGAAAGTTCTTTCATTTGGGATTCACACAATCACTATAAGTTCTCTTACTTAGGGTTTAAGTTATGTTCTGTTCTGCCGGGTATCGGTTCTTATAGACTAATAGTAACTGTCACTTGCTTTACACTGGACTTCACTTGGTCACTGTTCACTGTTATTTCCCCTGGTTTGTTCTCGGTACAAGAGGCGTCACTATTTACCCGTGTATCCTGGGTAGAGATCACTCTGAAGTACGGGCGTGAGGAGAAAGCCCTAGGGGAAGCCTGCCTGCAAGGGGCAATACACTGCCCGTGTCCTGGTCGTCGGTGAGGTGCAGAGAGGCCCTCCTGTCTGGGGACCTCGACCTGAGAGGAGGCCCTCGTACTGGAGCCTCGTTGGTGGGGTGCAGGGAGGCCCTCCGGTCTGGGGGCCTCGACCTGAGAGGTGGCCCTCGGGACTGGGGCCAAACAGCTGGAGGAGGTGAGCCTGTCGCCTCTGGCTCCGTGGGGTGAGGGAGCCTGGGTTGCCTTCGTCTGGAGGGTGCTGGTTGGGCCTGGGAGTCCTGGGACTGCGGTCGCCTGTAGGGAAAGGCGCCAACAGGGTTGGGCTACGGCACCGTCTCCATCTGGTGTCCGACAGGAACAGAGATTTCCCAGGGGTAGGAGGTAGGGCCGGTATCGGGCCTTGCTACCACTCTGGCGACACCTCTGGGACAACACTCCCGGATGGTGACAAAGGGCTCCCACAGGAGGAAAAGGCAGGAGAAAGGTACACGGAGTCCGTGTCCTCTCCGGTACGTACTAAAGCCGTAGCCTTGGGTCGCCTTACCCTGGTATGTACTACGGCCGTAGCCGTAAGCCTACCCGTCTTACAAGAAGCAACTGAAGGGCGTACAGTGGCCGCTCCTTCCCCGTCACGTACAGTGGCCGTCGACGCGGTGTTGCTCCCGTAGTAGGGAAAAGCAGGAGAGGGGTGCAAAGAGGCCGCACCCCCTCCGGTACGTACTGAGGCAGTAGCCAAGGGCCTGTCTACCCTTGTACGTACTTTGACCGTAGCCGGGAGCTGATCTTCCCTTAGAGAAGCAACTGAAGGGCGTACAGTGGCCGCTCCTTCCCTGTCACGTACAGTGGCCATCGACGAAGTGTTGCTCCCGTAGGAGAGAACAGCAGGAGAGGAATGCACAGAGGCAGCGCCCTCCCCGGTGCACACTAAAGCCATAGCTGAGAGTCCCCTTACCCTGGTGTACACTTCTGGCCGTAGCCTTGGGCCTCCTGCCCTTGGGCCTCCTGTCATTGGGGTGGTAACAATGGCCATCGACACAGTGTTACCTGGGACTGAATCCTGTTCAGTCCCACCCTGATTCTGGTGATGGCTGTCCCGCCCGCAAGGTCATTGCCTTTTTCCGGTCACCTGGTGTACAGTGGCCGCTCCTTCCCCGTCACATACAGTGGCCATCGACGCGGTGTTGCTCCCGTAGTAGGGAAAAGCAGGAGAGGGGTGGACAGAGGACGCACCCTCTCTGGTACGTACTGAGGCCGTAGCCAAGGGCCTGTCTACCCTGGTACGTACTTTGGCCGTAGCCGGGAGCTGATCTTCCCCTAGAGAAGCAACTGAAGGGCGTACAGTGGCCGCTCCTTCCCCGTCATGTACAGTAGCCGTCGACGCGGTGTTCCTCCCGCAGGAGAGAACAGCAGGAGAGGGATGCACAGAGGCAGCGCCCTCCCCGGTGCACACTAAAGCCGTAGCCAAGGGTCCCCTTACCCTGGTGTACATTTCTGGCCGTAGCCTTGGGCCTCCTGCCCTTGGGCCTCCTGTCCTTGGGGTGGTAACAATGGCCGTCGACACGGTGTTACCTGGGACTGAATCCTGTTCAGTCCCACCCTGATTCTGGTGATGGCTGTCCCGCCCGCAAGGTCGTTGCCTTTTTCCGGTCACCTGGTGTTGGGGTAGTTGCGGGGAAAAAGGACTCAGGACAGCAGTGTCCCAGTGACCCTCTTGACCTGGGTCACTAGCCCCACCGTTGTGTCCTCCTGGGGTGGTGGTGTGGTAGCGGCTCGGTGGGGGGGTGGCGGGGTGGGTGGTCCGGCGGCGGGTATTTTAGGAACTGTTCTCATTTCCGTTTTTCTGAGAAAATCCTGCCTCCAACAGTACAGATTGCCTTGAATACCTCCTTGACGGTACAGTTTCCATAAGTCTTTGGTGCGGTACTCTGTCAAATGCATTCTTGAAATCTAAAGATATTGTCCATCCATTCTTTTCTGTATTGTTTCTGTAACTCTATCACAGTAGCTTAATAGAGTAGTAACACATGATTTTCCATTTCTAAAACCGAACTGCCTTTCTGTTATCATACTCTGTTCTTCTAGATGGTTTACCCAAACACTTCTTATCAGCTTTTCTAGTATCTCACAACACTGGTCGGTGATACTGGTCAGTAGTTGAGTGCATGGATTCTGTCTATTCCCTTTCTTAAATAAGGAAACAATTTTTGCTTTCTTCCAAATATCAGATAGTTTACCTTGACCTAAGGATTCCTTGAATATTAACTGCAACGGTCTGCATAACACCTCTGTACCTTCATGTAGCACCCAACCGGAAATTTCATCAGGACCATTTCCTTTTCCTTTGTCTAATATACTTAACTCTTCCTGTACTTCTTTCTCTGATATCTGTGTATCTGGTAATGTGTGTGTGTGTGTGTGTGTGTTCTTACCTAATTGTTCTTACCTAATTGTATCTTTACAGGAATGACTCAAGCTCGTACTGTCCCGTGTCTTAAACCATATTTATCGTACATATCCTTAAATTTGTGAATTGTTTTGGCACACACTATTTCATTCGGTAGTGCATTCCATTGATCAATTGCTCTGTTTGGGAAACTGAATTTCCTTACGTCTTTATCACCTCTCCTTATGCAGTTTTTTCCAGTGTCCTCTTGCTGATGCTTCTCCATATGTTAAGTAATCATTTATGTCTATTTTCTCCTTTCCTGATATGCACTTATATAGCATTATCATGTCACCTCTTTTCCTTCTCTCCTGTAGTGTTGGTAGATTCAGTTTATTTAGTCTTTCTTCGTAGCTTAGGTCCCTTAAGCTTGGTATCCATCTTGTAGCGGCCCTTTGAACTTTTTCAATCTTGTCTATATGCTTTTTGAGATGAGGACTCCACACTACTGATGCATATTCCAGGGTTGGTCTAATGAATGATGTTATTATCCTTCTTAGCATGTCTTCATTTATGTATGTGAATGCTATTCTCATATTTGCAAGCATTGTATACATGTTCCGTACCTTCTCGCTGATGTGGTCAGCCGGAGATAGTCTGTTATTGATAATCACACCTAGGTCTTTCTCTCTTTCTGATGTGTATAGGGTTTTATTTCCTAACTTATAATCCCAATCAGGTCTTTTTCCACTTTTACCAAACTTGATCACATGACACTTGTCCACATTGAATTCCATTTGCCATGTACTACTCCATTCATGAAGTTTATTTAATTCTTATTGTAGCTCCCTACAAGAGTCTGTGCTAGTAATTCTCCTTTGTATTTTTGCATCATCTGCAAACATATTCAGATAGCTCTCATTTCCAGTGTTACTGTTTATATCATTTATATACACTAAAAACATGATTGGTGCCAGCACTGAACCCTGTGGTACTCCACTAGTCACTTCTTTCCATGATGAGTAGTTTCCTCTTAGTACTGTCCTCATTTCTCATTTTATGAGAAAGTCTTCCATCCAACGAAACAGTTTGCCTCGAATTCCTTCTTGATGGTACAGTTTCCATAAAAGTCTTTGGTGTGGTACCGTGTCAAAAGTTTCTTGAAATCTAAATAGATACTGTCCACCCATCCTTCCCTTTCCTGTATTGTGTTGTTACTCTGTCATAGTAGCTCAACAGATTAGTAACACATGATTTTCCTTTTCTGAAACCAAACTGTCTTTCTGTTATCATACTGTGTTCTTCTAGATGATTTACCCAAGCTTTTCTTATAAGTTTTTCTAATACCTTGCTTACAACACTGGTCAGTGATACTGGTCGGTAGTTGAGTGGATTTTGTCTTATTTCCTTTCTTGAATAAGGGGACAATATTTGCTTTCTTCCAAATATCAGGTAGTTTACCTTGACTCAAGGATTTCTTGAAAATTAAAAATAATGGTTTACTTAACTCCTTTGCACATTCTCGTAATACCCAACATGAAATTTCATCAGGACCACTTGCTTTTCCTCAGTCTAATTTACTTCACTCCTCCTGTATTACTTTTTCTGCTATTTGTATATCTGGTAGTATGTGTGGACATGCGTGTTCCACATAGTCCCTCTCAAAATTTTTTTCTTCTGTAAAAACTAATTGGAAATTCTTATTTAGTGCTTCACAAATATCTTTCTCTTGTGTATAAGTGATTCCCTCGTCCGTAATGGATTGTATTATATCTTTTACTTTGGTTTTGCTTCTGATATAGCTGTAAAACACCTTTGGTTGATCACTACTTTTATTTATTATATCCTCCTCAAACTGTTTTTGGGCTTCCCTCCTTATTCTCGTATAGTCGTTTCTTGCCTGTTTGTAATTATTATACGCCCTTTCACTACTGTGTCTTCTGTATCTATTCCACAACAAATCTCTTCTTTCTTTTGATTTTTTACATTCTGTATTGAACCATTTCTGTATTTTCTTACCTGCTTCTTTGTGCTGTGGGATGTACTTCTGGACTCCTATTTCATAAAATTCACAGAATTTTTTATATACAGCATTTAAATCTTGTCCTCTAAGCTCATTTTCCCAATCAACTTCTAAGAAATACTTCTTTAGGTCTTGATAATTTCCCTTTTTATAGTTTAGGCTCTTTTGTAACTGTCATTGCTGTTTACTATGTCATATGCTATCCTGAAGTTATAATTTAGTACTGCATGATCGCTTTTGCCGAGTGGAGGGTGATATATTAAACTGTCAATATCATTTTCTTGCCTAGTAAATATTAGATCTAGCACTGAAGGTACATCAAGTCCTCTTTTTCTGGTGGTTTCCCTCACATGTTGCGTTAGGAAAAACTCTTGTACTAGATCCAGGAGCTTTTGGTCCCAACAGCTTTCTTGGCTAATTATATCTAGAGTATTCCAATTTATATTTGTATTGAAATCCCCAGTTAGTATAATTCTTTCCGATTTCTCTTCCATTTTATGTAGTAATGATCTTATACTTTGAATTGTACTCTCTTCCAGGTCCTCATATTCGTCTCTTTCCCATGTGTTTGATCTGGGTGGCATGTACAAATTGGCTACAATTACTTTATCTTCAGATGTGTTGATCTCTACTGCAATCAGTTCTACTTGTGATGGTATATCTAGGTTTATTTCCTTGACTTTTAGATTTCTCTTAGTTAATATTATAATTCCTCCTCCTTTTTTTTAATTTCTGTCTCTTCTCCATATATTGTATTCCTCTAAGTTTAGTATGTCATTGGATATCCTTGGTGTTAATTTTGTCTCAGTTAGGCATATTATTTGTGGTTCATTTTCTCTGACATAATCATTCATCTCTAGTAATTTTGATACCATTCCATCCACATTTGAGTACATCAACTTTATCATTTTGTTTATATACTTGTCATGACATGGTTCTACTACCTTCCTCCTTTTTCTTCCATCCTGTTTGTGTACCACTTTCGTACCTGCAATCCTATTACTTTGTAAAAAAATTTCTTCTCTTCTGATCTTCCCTCATTTTTTGTTTTTGCTTCCTCCCTTTTCTCTTTCAGTAATTCCAGTTCCTCTTGTGTTAGGCATCTTTTTTCCATACATTTTTGAACTCCTCTTTTTCCATAAGATTCTTTGCATTTTTTAGTATCTCTTCCATAGTGTTTACACTCTAGAAAGTCATCTTTAGAGGTCTTGTCATGCTTTTCTCGTATTTCCCTAACCTTTTGTGTTCCTCTATGTCTTTACTACAGATTTCCTCTGATACTTCTTTCAGTAAGCTCATTACATTTTGCCATCTCCTTTTTGTCTCTTGTGATCTTGTTTTTTACTTCTTCCTCTTCTATACCAGTGATTACTATAGATTTGTTTATCTCTACTGAATCTCTGACTAACTTTGGATTGTTTTGGATTATTCTTTTCACTTCCTTTTTAATGCTTTTTTCCTCCACCCTTGTTTCTAATTCATTCTTTACTTTCACCATTTCAGCATACGTGGTTTCTACATCATTTTTGTAGCTTTGCACAGCTTCATTCACCTGTGTTATCTTCTCCTCAATATCACTGCTTGGTCCATAAGACTACTTGCTTGCCTAATTGTCTCTGTGTCATTTTTGAACTCTTCCATAACACTCTCGTGATTGACTACTGTACTTGCCATTTCACTCACTTTCTTCCTAAGCGTACTCAATTCCACTGTTAGTTCACTGATGGTTGTGTCTTTCTTATTGGCCTCCCTTCCTAGTTTTTGTATCTCTTCCTTTTGCAAGTGCATTTGCTTCTTTATTTCATCAATTTCATTTTTGAAAGCCATTTCTAGTTTGTGTACACGTTCAACCAGTCTATTGTGAGTCTCCACTTCAACCAGTTCTTGGTAGAAATCGTCATTTTGTTTTTTACTTTTATCCCTTTTCTTTTCCAAATTTGTTTTACTAAAGTATGTATCCATTTTGCAATACTAAAAGAACAGAGTATGTACTTAAAGACCATGCACACTTTCCCCGCGTTGCTGTAGTCTAAACAAACCCAGCTGACTCAGCGCATTTTTTTTCCTCATGGTTCTCTTTTCTGTTTGAACAAGTCTTGTTTAAACTTATTATTTTTTTCCTTTTAACAATGAAAAATCATTTAGTCTAACCTGGTACAGAGCTTGACTCATACAAAGATACTAATTTAGGTAATGCCACTGGCCGTCTTGGTTTGGTACGGAGCGCCGATGTCGGACGTCTGTATCTGATGACTCCCTGTGTGTGTGTGTGTGTACGATCCTCTTTTAGAAGTGGGGATCTTGAATTTCTTTTTTCTTTATGACATACGGCGCTCCAGTCGGATTGAGCCGGTGATGGTTTATAAGCAAGGGATGGTTGGGGTTTATTGCTCACGTAATACCACTCAGGGATGAGTGAGGCTGGTCACTCTCATCTTAAATGTCAGGACCAACTTGCTTTAGCCCCGGACTCCTACGCTCCTCATGGGGCAACGTAGGATTGGATGATGATGATGAATGATGACACTTTAAATTAATGCGGGCATGCATTGGTTATATTAAGGCTAAATGGACATTTACAAAATGGACAAACGGAATCCACTTTACCATGATTTCAGAACATGTGGACCTACTGAGTTTGGCTCACATTGCAGCTGCTCAAAGTGGGTTCAAGAACACATTTCTTGGATGTTTTCTTGAGTTCGATACTTATCACTGATATGTTCCTATAGGCGAGTTTCATGTTCTTGAGGTCAAACATAAGACCATCGACTCCGTCTTGCTGCACTGTAACTTATACCCATCGAATGGTCTTCTCTAGTATGGTGGGTTGTTGCCTTCAGCAATATCGAGGGTAGCCTACGTATGGGAAATCCTGTAGAAGGAACGCAAAGGCTGAATATGTAGCACTGGCACCACTCAACTCAGGTGTCTATTTATCCTTGTAGGCTATTGGCTAGCAAATAAAATGAGCGGAGTACTTAGTGATGATAAATGATAATGATGCAGCAGCCCAGCATGCAGTGATGAATGAAGTGCCAAACACAAAGGCCTCGGATTTGGGCTTTGCCTACGGATTTCTTTTTCTTTACGCAAGGGAGAATGAACTGAAGGCAAGGAGCCCAAAAACAGTTTCCTCCAAGATATAACAAAAACAAGATTTGTTCATTTCGAGATGTCTGGGCACACTGTTTGAAAGACTGGACATCATTGGTAACAGGAAATACTGACAGAGGGAGAGAGTTCCAGAGATGACCTGTTGCATACATGAATGACTGGGAGTAACAACTGACTCTTGCATTAGAGAGTCAGACAGAAATGGAATGAGAATTTGATGTTAGACGGGTGCTACGCTTCCGTCATAGTAGTGGAGGGATGCAAGCTAATAGTTCAGGGTAGCAACAGAAAAGAGATAAAGGTGCAACAGTGCGGCGAAATGACATAAGTTGTAAGGAGTCAGTAGGAGCAGGAAAGTTAATGAGACAAAAAGCCTTTGACTCCACCTTGTTGGGAAGGGCTGTACGTGGGGAGCCTCCCCACAAGTGGGAGTTGTACTCTATACGTGTATAAAGTCAACAACTGTGCAGGAGTAAAGAAGGCACAGAGTCGGCTTAGCACACCTAATCTCTTGGAAGCAGATATTACAGGAGAGGTAATATGATCTGCACAAGATAAATCCCGAGAATGAAACCCCAGGTATGTTTAAAGATGATTCAGGATTAAACTGTATTGTTAAAAATTAGAGGGTACTCTTGCAAAAGATTTTGTTGAGTTGATAGATGTAAGAACTATAGTTCATGATGCATTAGAAACAAGATTACTTTTACCCGAATCGGAGATATGAGCTAAGTCAGACGTTAGGTGTGCCATAGCCTCATCCCTTGTTTGTTGAAGAAACTAGTAAGATGGACGCAGTGGGAAGCGAATGGAAAGGTAAAGAGTGGAGTCATCAGCGTATAAGTGGATAAGGTTTGATGTACCGTACAGCTCAGGTAACTGATGGAAAAAAAAAAAAAAAAAAAAAAAAGAGAGCTAGTGATGGGACCGAGCCCTGAGGAACACCACTATTGATAGCTCTAAAAGAATGGTGACCGTTTACAACAGCAGCTATAGAATGACCAGAAAAGAAACTAGAGATGAAGGTACAGATAGGATAGAAACCGTATGAAGGCAGTTTGGAAAATAAAGATTTCTGACAGACTCGATCGAAAGTTTTTGAGGTGTCAAGTGCAAAGGCAAAGCTTTTGTCAGTCCCAACAGGAGGATGATCAGGAGTCTAAAAGGTAGGTGAGATCACCAGTGGAGCGTCACTGGTGGAACCCATACTGACGATCAAAAAGAATGTTGCGATAGGAAAGATGCTTCATTAATTTATTTATTTTTTAAAAGGAATTGACTTGGAAACTTTTGAAACACAAGATGTTGAAACAATTATTGGGCGATAATTAGAAAGATGGGAAAGGTCACTCTTCTTTGGGACAGGCTGAATGAGAGCAAAATTCAGGTAAGAAGGAAAGGTACAAGTTGATAGACAAAGGCGATGGAGTTTCCTTAGGCTGGGTACAGGTACTAAAGCAGTTATTGAGGACAACAGGAGGGACAACCCCACCAGACCCCTATGCCTTGTTAGTATTGAAGCCAGTGATGGCAGAAAATATATCAAAGACATTTTAATGTCAGCCAAGAGGAAGTCAGAGGGAGGAGGTGATGGTGGAACAGCACCAGAATTGTCTAAGGTAGAATTTGGGGAGAAAGTCTAAGCGAAGAGTTCTGCTTTATCAGTAGAAGAAATAGCTAAATCGCCATCAGAGTGGAAAAAAAGGAGGGAAGGATGATGAGGTAAAGTTGTTAGAAAAGTTTCTGGCAAACTGCCAGATGGAGCGGGAAGAATTCGAGTTGGAGAGTTCAGAGCATTTATCACGTCACCCTTCTTTGGACAGGCTGAATGAGAACAAATTTCCAGCAAGAAGAAAAGGTGCAAGTTGATGGACAAAGGCAAAAGAATTTACCTAAGCAGGATGTAGGTACTAAAGCACAGTTCTTGTGGACAACAGGATGGACCCCATCAGGCCCCTATGCCTCGTTAGTATTGAGGCCAGAAAATACATCAATTAAAGAAATTTTGATGTCAGCCATGAGGAAGTCAGAGGGAAGAAGTGATAAAGAGTTCTGCTTTATCAGTAGAAGAAATAACTTCAGAGCCATGAGAGTGGAAAAAGAGGAGGGAAGGATGATGTGGTAAAGTTGTTAGAAAAGTTTCTGGCAAGTTGCCAGATGGAGCGGGAAGAATTCCAATTGGAGAGTTCAGAGCATTTAACACAAAATTATATTTAGCAGAGCGAAGAACAGACTGAACATGATTCCGGACAGAAACATGAGAGAGATAAGATTTAGGGTTGGCACTGATGCCTTTTGTAGGCCTTCTCCTAGTTGTGGACAGCATTAAAACAAGCATGATTAAACCAAGGTGTTTTTGCATTCGTCATAGGTTATGAGAAAGGAATGTATGTTTTCATACCCGAGAGGATAACCTCCGTAATGAGCAAGGCACACTCAGATGGCTCTCGGCCATGGGAGCAATAATCATTCCAAGGAAAATCAAAGAAGTACTGCCTGAGGGTCTCCCAATCAGCAGCTGCAAAGTGCCACAACCGTCGCTTCTTAAGAGGGTCCACAGGCCTTACTGAAGCAATAGGGCAGGTTTCGGTGATACGGTTGCGATTGGAGGAGCCCAACGGAGAGGAAAGATTAACAATGTAAGCAGATGGATTTGTTTTCAGGAAGACGTAAAACATGTTGGAACTCTATCCAAGTCGGTCAGGGATACAGGTGGGGTATTGTACAAGCAGCTCTAGGTCATTAAGGATGGAAAAGAATTAGGCTTGTTCACCAGGTGGATCAGTGAAACGCGGGGAGAACCAAAGGTTGTGGTGAACATTGGAATCTCCCAGAATGGAGATTTCGGGGAAAGGAAAATGTTATACTAGGATTTTCCTAGTCCAGTGGGGTTCTTCTAAACAGGGAGGAACACCAAAGCAGGACTTAAGACACCTTAAGAGTACAGGGTAAACACAGAAGCTCCAGATGGCAAGGCTAAAGTTTTAATATTACACTACCCTTTACACACTGCTTTGCATCCGGGATCGTGAGATCTATTTGGAGATGGTCAAGTGGGGCGAATGGGAATTGGGGGAGGGGGAAATCTGGAGGAAGATGTCCCGGATATGACACTCCCTGCGACGCGGGTGTGACTGCACGTATTTTCTCCTGCCCCCTTTTTAGCCGGAACTGCGATAGATCTTTCGACCTGTCACATTAGGGTGTTCTGGGGTGCACCGTGTCCCGTTTCCTGTGTTACGAGAAAAGAATTAAGGGGAAGCCTCGACATGACGTCAGCGTTAGTGTGGAGTTTGCCGGGGGTGATGTGAGGTGTTGAAATTGAACTCCTCCAAGATTTCCCTCCGCCATACTGAGGGCATCGGTGGCCTAGAATCGTCGCAGCCCCTGTAGGGATTGGTGGTTGGTGATGGTGGGTGCGGTGTCCAGCAGGTAAGATCGTAAGTGCTTCAGTGCCTAGACCACGCTGTGGCACTTGTGTTTCGTGGCGGCGTAGTTGACTGCCGATGGTGTCAGTGTCCTACTGGCGCGTGCTATAATATATGTTCCTTGTCCTCCCAGACTTGCGCGAGAACGGCGCCAATCCCGACTAGGGAGACACCTATGTATGGTCGGAAAGGCTGGGTATAATCCGGGAAGGCAACTATTGGCGCTGTGGTGAGGTAATGCTTAAGTGCCTCGAAGGCTTCCAGCCTCTAGGTAGTTCACTGGAAGCCGTCTCCTTTCTTCGTTAGGTCAAGTAGGGGTTTTGCGATGGAAACTAATTTTCGGACGAATCTCCTGTAGTAGGGGCCTAGGCCAAGGACGGCAAGGACTCCTCTGATGTCTGTGGGTGGGGTGATTTCTGCAATGGCTCGCAGCTTTTCCGCATCTGGGGTGAGCCCTTTGCGTGAGATGACGTGGCTGAGGAAAGTGACGGACTCTTGGGCCAGGTCATATTTAGACGGTTTAAGTCCCGCTGTCTGTATGCAGTGCAGCATCTGTCCTAAGCGGTCAAGGTGTTCCTTCCAGGTGCAACTGAATACGATCACGTCATCCGGGTAAGCGAGGTACGTCTCCCAGGCAAGCCCTCACAAGACCAATTCCATGAGGCGGGAGGTGGCTGGCCCATTACAGGTCAAAGAGGAAGACGTTAAATACGTACAGTCGGCCGCCGCTTGTGAAGAAAGTGGTTTTGCTACGGTGTTCAGACTGGATGGGTACCTGCCAGTAGCCCGACTGTAGATCTAAGGAGAACAACCACCGTACGCCATA
The DNA here is from genome assembly GCF_032717465.1 of Coenobita brevimanus. NCBI lineage: Eukaryota > Metazoa > Arthropoda > Malacostraca > Decapoda > Coenobitidae > Coenobita > Coenobita brevimanus. The sequence goes on from NC_136978.1 coordinate 15,416,441, forward strand.
CAGAGTCTAAGGAGTCGTTGATACGAGGAAGTGGAGGCATCTTTTATGGTCGTCTTGTTAAGCTGGCGGTAGTCAACGCAGAACCTCATAGATCCATCTTTCTTCTTTACTAGGACTGCGGGAGAAAATCAGGGGTTGCTGGAGGGTGCTATTATCCCCGTTTCGAGCATTTCTTGAACCTGGTGGTCTTCCTTATCCCCCCCTTGCCCTTGGCGCTGCGCCAGTTTTCTTCGGTGCGATGGCTGGCGTATGAGGGAACCTGTAGTGTGAATGGGGTGGTGTAAGACCCCGGTCCGGCCCAGATCTCCCAGATGCAAGGCAAAAACCTCCTGGCATCGGAGTAGTTGCTCCAGGTCATGTAGTACTGTGAGGGAAGGTGAGAGGGAATGTGGGGCAAGGAGGGGGTGCTGGGGTTGGGCATGCTTGTTGCGCCCGGCGATTCTGAAAGGGCGTTGAACATCTCCAGTTCTCCTATGACCAGTCCTTTGGGGAGAGTGAAGGGTTTGTCAGAGACATTTGCGACTTTGACAGTGCTGAGGTGAGGGGGAACAATAGCTGGGGAAATAAAAGTGTTAGCAGCAAATGGTTGATCCATCTGTGGGAAGATAATCAGTGGTTGCTGGGCCAAGGTATTCAATTGTACCCAGGGCTGGTGGTAAGGGGGCACGTTTTTTTTTTTTTTTTTTTTTGTAATGACTGTACCACCGTGTGTAGGCCGGCTGCATGCGGGTAGCCCCCGAATTGGAGCCGTTTGTGCTGGCAGTCTATGGTGGCTCCTTGTTTTTGTAGTAGGTCAAGCCACAGGTAGTCTTTGTGTTATGCTAGGTGTTCTTAGGTCGACTTCTCGTCCTAAGAACACTGGCTACTTAGCCGGGGTTATCTTTTGAGGCTGGAACTAGAATACACAACAAGAGAAACAGGGCATAAAAACTTGGCTGACCAACCTTACACGTATATTGCCTTAATTACAATCTTTACAATACACGACAATGATATAGATATACAGGTTACGGGGGACACTGTCAGGCTGACAGACCTTGGCCCGGGATGCTGGGGGCTGGGCTGCTTACAGGTGGCGCCCGGGCATGGGAGGTAGCTCGTCGGGTGCGCCTTCCTGTAGGAGGCACAGGACTACTGCCGAGGGTGATGTCATCCGGATGGGGCTGCGGGTCGGCGTGGAGGGAGACCCTTTCCTGGTGGGGCCTCAACCCAGAAAGTGGCCCTCTGGACTGGGGCTGAACAGGGCCAACAGGCATGCTTGCCTCCGCCTGCTCCTGGAGGTGGGTCGTTTGCAGGTGGGGGCTAGGGAGGCCCCGCCCAGGGGTCCTAGGGAGGCCCCTGGGTGTCTGCGGGCTGCAGTCTCCGCAAGGTTGGATTGCCGTCAGGGGCTGCCTGTGGTGTCCCTTCCTCAAGGAGTCCATCGGCGGAGGGGGTCTTAAAGGGGCAGCTTGCAGGGCGTGGATCCCTGGGCTCGGGATGGGTCTTTGCCACAACTCCTCTGGGGGACCGCACCTGTGAGGAGAGAGAGAGAGAAGTGTGTCACGCGACCTCTGGATGGATGGTGGGCCAAGCCAGGGACTTCCTCCAAAGGGGTTGTCTCAAGGGCTGTGGACGAAGGGCGTACAGTGGCCATCCCTTCTTGCCCGGTGCAAACAGTGGCTGTCACCGTGGATCCACGAGCCCTAGAGACAACAGCTGAAGTGCGTACAGTGACCGTCACTTCCTGCCTGGTGCGTACAGTGGCCGTCACCACAGGGCTGCTCCCTTAGGAGGTGGCAGACAAAGGGCGTATAGTGGCCGTCCCTTCCTTCCTGGTGCATACAGTGGCCGTCACCGTGGGTCTGCCTCTTCCTGGTTTACCAGGCGAAGTGTGTGCAGTGGCCGTCACTTCCTGCCTGGTGCATACAGTGGCCGTCACCGTGGGTCTGCCTCTTCCTGGTTTACCAGGCGAAGTGTGTGCAGTGGCCGTCACTTCCTGCCTGGTGCATACAGTGGCCGTCACCAGGGGTCTGGTTCCAGGGGTGGCTGCAGCTGAAGTACATACAGTGGCTGCCACTTTCTGCCCGGTGCGTACAGTGGCCATCACTACGGTGCTGCAAGGGGTAACAGCTGAAGGGCATACAGTGGCCGTCACCGCGGTGCTGCTTGGGACTGTGCTAAGACGAGTCCCACCTTCATCCTGGTGAGGGCCAGCCTGGCTGCTATGTAGTTGGCCGGGACGGCATTCTTGCTGGTGGCCATGTTGAGAGCAAGAGGGGTGCAGGGTCGTGGGGCACCTAGGCCCATCTTGCTCGAGCCTGACGCTCTCTCTATACGCCTCCCTATGGTCTCCTCCTGGTGTGGGTGTGGGGCTGTAGGTCCTTCCTGGGGTGGGTGTTGTGACACCCCTCCCTGGGTTTCTCATGGGGGCGGGCATCTCACCAACGTCAATGGGGAGAATGTCACGTCCCTGTGGCTGGAGGTAGTAGATGTCTGAGGTGGTGGTTCGGTGTGCCAGTGTGAGGTGGCGAAAGACAGTGGTGCAGTGGTGGGTGAGCTGGTTGGGCTCCTGCTGTGGAGCGTAGGTGATGTGGAGGGTGGAGGTGTGTGGTGTCTGCAGAAGGAGGCGGAGTAGTTGTGGTGTCCCTCGGATTTGTTGGAGTTGTCCCTGTGTGGGGTACCAGATGGCGCGTCGTACTTTCATCTCCAGTGATAGTGAGTGATTGAGCTCTCCCGGCTGAATGCTGGTGACAGGTGAGGTGGCCGGGGTTTTATGGGAGTTCCTTGGGCAGGTGTGAATCCTCTTCCTGGGGGATTGGATGGGTGGAAACTTCCACTGCGCCAATTGCATTCTCAGTGTGATGGGGGCTGTATTGGGTGTGGTGGGGCTTGTTGGGAGTGGTTGTGGTGATGCTTGTTGAGAGCGGTTGTGGTGATGCTGGGAGTGTGGGTGAGGGCGTGACTGCATACCTGGCTGGTGGGCGAGAGAGGTGGCTGGATCTGGTCATGGTGGTGGTGAGGATGGGCATTGGTGGTGAGGTGGTGGGGCCACGTGGTGCATTGGCTGTTCATGGGTGGGTGGTTGAACGCCCCGGTGGGGGAGTATGTGGGGTGGTTGTGGGCATGGGGCTTGTGCGTGGGGTGTGCATGTGTGGGGAACGTGTGGGCGTAGGGGTGGTGATGGGTTGTGATGTGGTGGTTGCATGTGGTGTATTGGCCGGGAGTGGGTGATTGTCTAGGTGGTGGTGTGTGAGAAGTGGTGGTGGTGGTGGTGGTGGGTGGTGGGCTGGGGCATGGTTTGGCATTGGCAGTGGGTGGGGAGTGGGTGTGTGTGCGGGAAATTTTGGTGGGCGTAGGGATGGTGGTAGGCATTGTGCGGTGTTTGTTTTGTGGTGGGGTGACAGGGGGTGGGCGGGGGCATCCTAGAGGATCATCCTGTGTGTCAGGTGGTGGTGGTGTGGCGGCAAGTGAGGTGTCAGGTGACGTTGCCGGTGAAGCGTTGGGGGCCCGTGGGGGTGGTGTGGAGTGGGGGGAACGTGGGGTGGGGGGAGGTGTTGGTGGATGGAAGGGTGGGTGAAAGTGAGGAGGAGGAGGAGGGTGTAAAGTAGTAATTGTATGAGTCAGAGGAGTGTCCTGGGATGGCGGGGGGTGGAGTCGGTGCGGCCTGGGTGAATGTTGTCTTGTGGGGCACAAAATAGCCGCACGTGATGGTTTCGGTACGTGTGTGTGGTGCTGTGGTGCTGAATAGTGACTTGATAGAGGTTGGGGATGTTGATGACGGTGTAAGGTCCCTCAAATCATGGCGAGATTTTGTTTGGGACTGGTAGGCGCGCTACCATTACTGAGTCTCCTGTTTTGTATGTTGCTTTTGCAGGTGGTGCAATTGTCTTTTGAGGTGATGGAGGGGGTCGGATGTGGGGGGTGGGGAGGGTGGTTGGAGGTGGTATCGGAAGGGTAGGAGGAGGAGGGTTTCTCCAAACACCCATTTGTGGGGGGTGATCCCGTCGTCTCTTGGGCAGGTACTCATGCCCCACTGTATTATTTTAACATGCGCTGGCCAATCCCTGTTGTCTGTTTCCTGTATTTGAGCCCGCACTTGGTTGAGGAGGGTGCGATGGCTCCTTTCACACACTCCGTTCCCTTGGGGCCAGTAGGGGGAGAAGTGGGAGATCTGGTAACCGAACAAGGTGGCTAGTTCTTTCCAGATCTTGCCGGTAAATCCTGGGGCATTGTCTGAGTGAAGGGCTTGGGGAATCCCAAAGTACGAGAAGACGTGGCAGATGAGAGCTTCTGCTATGGCCACGGCATGGTGTTCCTTGGCTGGGCAGGTGATGAGGAATTTTGAATACACACATCCACAAATGTTATGATGTATACCCGGCTTTGGGTGGCAGGGGTCCGACTACGTCTACGGAAAATAGTTGCCATGGTTTGTGGGCAGTGATTTTTCCCGATGGCCCAGGTGTGCGGGTGATGTCTTTACCTAGCAAGCATGCTAGGCAGGCTTGGATGATTTGCTTGGCCAGGTTGGAGGGGCCGGGTGTCCAATAGATGTCGTTGAACACTTGTAAGAGTTTTTTCGTGCCAAGATGGATGCCATTGTTGGAATGTAGGTGGTCACTGTGTCGAGGGCAGTGTTGGAGTCGAGGACTATGTGCCTGGCCTGAGTAAACAGGTGGTCACCATGCCTGTGGAGCTTGGAGAACACCTGGGGTGGTGCCCAGGGTGGGTGCTCCTTATCTTGCCATTGTTGTTTAAGGTCAGGGGTGGCACTGATGGAATTGATTGGTAGGTGGGACAAGGTGTCGGCGTTGGTGTGTAGTTTTCCTGGTCTGTAGGTGATTTCGAAATCAAACTCCTCTAGGGACTCTCTCCCCCTGATTAGTTGAACGTTATGGGTGTTGGATTGTCGTAGCCACTGGAGGGATTGGTGGTCTGTGATGATCGTGATGAGAATGCCGGAGAGGTAGGCTTGGGAATGCTCCAAAGCCCATATAATGCCCAGGCATTCATGTTTGGTGGCGGCATAATTTTTCTCAGCTTGGCTGAGGATGCGGCTGGAACAGGTGATTAAGTGTTCTCGCCCCTCTTGGACCTGGGTCAGGACAGAGCCGATTGCCACTAGAGACACGTCAGTGTACAGACGAAAGGGCAAGGTGTAGTCGGGGAAGGCGACAATTGGGGCAGTGATGATTTTAGATTTGAGTTTGTGGAAGGCAGTGATTTGGTTGTCGGTCCAGATGAATGGTTCGCCTTTCTTAACTAGGTCGTGGAGGGGTTTTGCGATGTTGGTGAAACCCCTGACGAAGTGCCGGTAGTAGGAGGTGAGCCTGAAAAAAGCGCACATGTTGTGGACATCTTTTGGTGGGGGGAGGTCTGCGATGGCCTGCAGTTTGTTGGGGTCAGGAGAGATTCCTTCTCCTGAGATGATGTGGCCCAGGAAGGAGACAGACCATTCAGCCAGGACGCATTTAGATGGTTTGAGTCCCGTCTGGTGGATGCCCAGGAAGACTTGTTTGAGGCGCTGGAGGTGGTCAGCCTATGTCCGGCTAAAAAATTATCACATTGCCCAGGTATGCCAGGCAGATTTCCCAGGTGAGGCCACTGAGGACTGACTCCATCAGTTGGGAGAATGTGGCGGGGGCATTGCAGAGTCTGAATAGGACATTAAATTCGTAATGTTTACCATTACTGGTGGAGAATGCTGTTTTTCCTCGGTCCTCGGAGTGGACAGGGACTTGCCAATATCCCAACTGCAGATCTATGGTGGAGAACCATGACGACTCGTATAAGGAATCAAGGGAGTCGTCTATTCTGGGTAAGGGAGTGGCGTCCTTGGTGGTCAAGTCACTGAGTCTTCTGTAATCCACACAGAAGTGCATGGTGCCGTCTTTCTTTTTGACGAAGATGACGGGTGAGATGACAGGCTGGTGGAGGGAGAGACAACACCGGCACTGAGCATGTCCTGGGCTTGCCGATCTTCCTCAGCCCATTGTTTGGGGTTCTTTCGTCATGATGGTTGGCGAATAGGTGGTCCTGTGGTGTGGATTTCATGGTTCAGGTACGTGGTGTGGCCGATGTCTGCTGGTCCTGATGAAAATAGATCTTGGAAGTCCAGGAGGAGTTGCTGGAGGCTGTTAGCTTGGTGAGGCGAGAGGTGTTCAGGTAGGGGGGGCAGGGTGGCAGGGGAGGGGTGGGGGTTTTTACAAGACTCGGCTTCCTCCATTTCTCCCACCACTAATCCTCTAGGGAGGGTGAGGGTTGTGGTGGAGTGATTGGCAATGCGTACTGCTCCAAGGTGGGGGTGGAGGAAGGTGGGTGACAGTAGGCAGGAGGAGAAGGCCCCAGGTTGTAGGCTGGGGAAGACCAGGACGGAGGTGCTGGTAGGTCTGTTCAGGTGTAGCCAGGCCTTGTGCTGGGGGTGGGGGGATGGTCAGGGAGGAAGTGATGGTTGCTGGGAAGGTGGGGTGGGGAGGAGCGGGGTGATGGGTAGGGTGGAGAACACGGTGGGGGGGGGGCAGGATGAAGGGGGTGGTGTGCATGTGCGGAATGGCTGAGCAGGGGGATCTGGAGGCTTTTGAATCTGGAGGTGCCATTTGTGGCAGTCAATGTTGGTGTGTAGTTTCTGTAGAAGGTCCAGTTCCAGGTAGCCATCATAGGCACAGCAAGTTGAGACGATGATGAACTTCTGTATGGTGGAAACTTGCTGGCGAGTGTCGGCTCATATGGCCTGGGTCTCCCCGTGTATTGGCAGGGGCCATCCCCTGCGTCTACGAGGTGAGTTAAGGTGGGGAAAAGTGGGCTGAAGGCAGAGGTCTGGCGAAAGTAGAAGTGTGTGTAGAGACAAGATCTGGCTGCTTCCATGTCGATCAGTAGCCTCGCTTTTACCCCATTCAGTCTCATCTTGTTGCAGACTGGGGGGCAGTATTTCTGCAAGATGGCCACTGCCACCATGGAGAGGTGCGGGGGCGGTCCTAAAAATCCAACTGTTGTGGGGCGTCTTCTTCCTCAGGCTCCATTTCCCTGGGATCAGTGTAGTCGGTGGGTGAAGCGTCGTCCTCGGTGCCTTTGTCGTCTAATGATGAGACCTTGTGGCGCCCCAGGATGGTCGTCCTGCACCAGGCAGCCTTCAACTGTTCACGGATGTCATGGAAGGGGCAGCTGCGGCTGCAGGTGGTGAATTCCCATGGGTTGATGGATATTAGGTTCGGGTTTTCCTTGGGATTGGGGCGTCTCTTGGTAGGGTGCTCCCTGGGTACAGGTGTTGACGAAGGGCTTGGGTGGGTGGAGGGCATCCATTGCTTCTGGTGTTGCGCTGTCCTCTGGTTGGGGAACTTGCTTACTGTGCCGACATGTTGGGGGGTGGAGCTGGCGGCTAGGAGGTGCCACACAAGCTGCACATCCCTGTTGAGGTCCCCTGAAGGGTCATATATGGTAAAGTGCTCCCTTATGGTGCTGGGAAGGATCCTTAACAGTATGTTAAATATGTGTTACTCCTGGGTGGCTGCGTTGGTCTCCGGGTAGGTGGCGGTGACGAGTCGCCTGCCCTGGATGAGTGTGTCGTCCAGGTTTCCGTCGAAGGTGAGGGCGTTGAGCTGTGACAGAGCTACGACTCTTCCCAAAGATGGCGTGACTGCCTGCTTCAGGATTTGTGTAAACTGCTCCCATTTTAATTCCAGGACGATCTTGGAGACGATACTTGAATACTGCCTTGCCCAGGTGCAGCAGGGTGACAGCTATCTTCTCCCTGTCATTTTCAAAGCCTATATCCAGTAGTGGTTTAACCATGAACAGGTACACATTGGTCATATTGTTCAGGATCAAATTTTGGCAGTTGAACGTGAGGTTTGGCCGGCATTGTGCTAGATTTCCCTGTTTTGCTCCTCTCTGTATTCTGATGGGGTCAAGAACCACCGCTGGCCACCAGTGATATGCTAGGTGTTTTTAGGTCGACTTCTCATCCTAAGAACACTAGCTACTGAGCCGGGGTTCTCTTTTGAGACCGGAATTAGAATACACAACGAGGAACAGCGTATAAAAACTTGGCTGACCAACCTTACACGTATATTGCCTTAACTAAAATCTTTACAATATACAACAATGATATACATACTGTATACAGGTTAAGGGGGACACTGTCAGACTGACAGACCTTGGCCCAGGGTGCTGGGGGCTGGGCTGCTTACAGGTGGCACCTGGGCGTGGGAGGTAGCTCGTCGGGTGTGCCTTCCCATAGGAGGCACGGGACTACTGCCGGGGATGACGTCGTCTGGATGGGGCTGCAGGTCGCTGTGGAGGGAGGCCCTTTCCGGTGGGGCCTCGACTTGGAAGGTGGCCCTCTGGACTGGGGCTGAACAGGGCTTACAGATGTGCTTGCCTCTGCCTGCTCCTGGAGGAGGGTCGTCTGCGGGTGGGGCCGGGGAGGTCCCACCCCGGAGTCCTGGGTGTGCCCTTGGGTATCCCGGGGCTGAGGTCTCTGCAGGGTCAGATCGCCGTCAGGGGCTGCCTGTGGCATCCTTTCCTCGTGGAGTCCGTCAGCGGCAGACGTCGTCCAGGGGCGGCTTGTAGGGCGTGGATCCCCAGGCTCGGGATGGGCCCTCACCTCAACTCCTCTAGCTGCAACTCCTCTAGGGGACTGCACCTGTGAGGAGAGAGAAAGAAGCATCCCACTCGACCTCTGGATGGGTGGTGGGCCGAGCCAGGGACTTCCTCCAAAGGGGTAGTCTCAAGGGCTGTGGATGAAAGGCATACAGTGGCCGTCCCTTCTTGACTGGTGCATACAGTGGCCATCACCGCAGGTCCATGAGCCCTAGAGACAACAGCCGAAGTGCGTATAGTGGCCGTCACTTCCTGCCCGGTGTGTACAGTGGATGTCACTGCGAGGCTGCTCCCTTAGGAGGTGGCAGACGAAGGGCGTACAATGGCCGTCCCTTCCCTCCCAGTATGTACAGTGGCAATCACCGCGGGTCTGCCTCTTCCTGGTTTACCAGCCGAAGTGTGTACAGTGGCTGTCACTTCCTGCCCAGCGTGTACAGTGGCCATCTCCGCAGGGTTGCAAGGGGTAACAGCTGAACGGTGTACAGTGGCTGTCCCTTCCCTGGTGCATACAGTGGCCATCACCTCGGTGCTGCTTGGGACTGCTAAGACGAGTCCCACTCTGATCCCGGCGAGGGCTGGTCTGGCTGCGATGTAGTTGGCCAGGACTGCGTTCCTGCTGGTGGCCGTGTTGAGAGGAAGAGGGGTGCAGGGTCGTGGGACACCTAGGCCCATCTCGCTCGGGCCTGGCGCTCTCTCTATACGCCTCCCCGTGGTTTCCTCCTGGGGTGAGTGTGAGGCCATGGGTCCTTCCTGGGGTGGGTGTTGTGACACCCCTCCCTGGGTTTCCCATTGGGGCGGGCATCTCACATCATATGCTATACACTAGGAGTCAAACAATATGAACGGGTGGTTAGCATGGGCGGACAGTTTTGGGGACGTTACTATGAGAGGGCAGGTTTAGCCCCTTAGAGCCAATGGTTCATCCCCTGCCCCAGTGAGGTCAGTGGACGAGAGTTGGAGTGGCTGGAAGGGTGCCAGGGTGCCTGATTTTTATGGTAATACCATGTGTACAGGCAGGAACGAGCGGCGCCTGTGTCCACCAGGAGCCAGACAGGGATTCTTTAGAGCCTGATCTTTGTATAGACTAGCATATTGAGCTGGCTCTTGGTTGCCCCTGCCAGGGCCAGAACTGATGGGGGAGGGTCTAAAAATCCAGTCCAGCTTCGGAGGTGTTCGTCTCTTCCAGAGGCATCTCCTCGTCATTGAGGAGAGCAGTTGGCTCCACTTCGCCCTCGAGTTCTACCTTTGTATTTTCTGTATGAGTGCCATTGTTGGCTACATGACATGGGATGACACTGGGTGGTGGGGGTGGGCCCCATCTATTTGGCTGGTTCAGTCGGACCTTAATTTGCTCCTGCATGTCATGTAAGGCACAAGACGCATTGCACACCTTGAACTCCAAAGGGTTGATCAAGACTAAGTTGTCTTGCCACAGCAGTTTATCCTGTGGAGATGGAGAGATACGAGGATAGAATGGGCAGTTTGTACCTCGCCACTCCTTGTTTTTAAGATCTGACTAAGTCAGGGCATGGCACACGGCCCCAATTGGCTTCTGTCTCCCTGCGTGTGTTGCTAATAGCTGTCAGATGGTTACTATGTCTCTATCGAACCCGTGGGTGTCGTGGATGGTGAAATGTTCCCGTACAGCACTGGGTAGGACACATATCAGGTGGGCAAAAATGGTCTGGTTACGCTGTTCCTCCGTAAGCTGGGCATATGTGGACATTATGAATTTCCACAAATCCGCTAAGGTAGTGTCCAGGTTTCCCTCGACCTCTACTTTGTTAAGTTGCAACAGTGCGATGACCGCCCCAGGTGATGGTTGGACAGCGTCGATAACTATTTGTCTGAATTCTGCCCATGTTAGGGCCACGTTAACTTTCTCGGCTACCAGGACAACCAATTTTCCTAAGTGGGGTAGTAATGTTGCAATCTTTTGCGCGTCCTCCTCACAGACCAAGTCCAACGCTGGTTTGGCCATTTCCATGTAAGTAGTGATATCGTACAGTTCGGAGTCACACTTGGGGATGGGGATGTGGGGTCTCAGTGCTGCCATGTTGGCGTCTGCGTACCGTGTACCTTGGTGACCGAAACTTCGCTTTGTCTTCCCTCCATAATTAGAACTACCCCTAGCCACCAGTGTTATACTAGGATTTTCCTAGTTCAGTGGGGTTCTTCTAAACAGGGAGGAACACCAAAGCAGGACTTCACACCTTAAGAGTACAGGGTAAACACAGAAACTCCAGATGGCAAGGTGAAAGATTTATTATTACACTAGCCTTTACACACAGCTTTACATCTGAGATCATGAGATCTATCTGGAGTAAATGGTCAAGTGGGGTGATGGGAATTGGGGAGGGGGAAACCTGGAGGGAAATGTCTCGGATATGACACCTACACTTACTGCCGGGGTATTCTCTGGAAAAAGAATGGGGTCAGGGTTTAACTCTACACCTGTACGGGTGTTGTAGTGTGCTGAATTAGTGGTGATAAGGCTAAGGGGGAGATAGACTACGACCCTGGCTCCAGAAAAGCGGAGGCCAGACGCCTGGTTCTTTCTTCCTCTTAGTCTGGCGATAGGATTATGTGATTTGTGCCCAGAGTGGGTCTAGAGGTGAAGTTAGAAGGGACCTGAGACAGTCGGGACAACAAGTTCATGTCACAGAGCCTGGGATTCCTTTTCCAGGGGTAGGAAAGCACTCTCTACCTGTGAGAATGGATGTGTGTGTGGGAGGGGGACTGGCTCCAGCTCAGCATCACGCTGGGGAAGCTTGCAGGACTCTGCTGTGTGTGTGTGGTTTGGAACTCCTTGCACGTTGCCAAGCCGCCTCTAGTAAGCTCGGGGGTGTTGCTTCTGGCAAGCACACTGGAACACAGCAACTCCTGCGTAGCCAAGCCAGCTCTACCAAGCTCAGGAGTGTCACATCTAGCAAGCACACTGGAATACACAACTCCTTCTGCGTTGCCAAGCTGCCTCTAGCAAACTCGGGGGTGCCACAACTAGCAAGCACACTGGAACACTGGAACTCATTCTGCATTGCCAAGCTGCATCTACCAAGTCCAGCTGTGCTACATCTAGCAAGCACTAAGTTAACAAGCTCTCGCCGCTACTGATACTGGTGGCTCGATTGTCGATTTGGGCAGTGTGGCAGTTCTGGGCTTGAGGGACTTTCGGCCGTCGGGTGCACCAAATCCCTGTGTCCTTCTTGGGCAGACACTCGTAACCCCGCAACTCGGGCGTGGCTGCACATATTTTCTCCTGCCCCCTTTTAGCCGAAACTGCGGTAGATATTTTGACCTGTCGTGTTGGGGCGTCGGGGTATTTTAGAAAAATTGATAGGATGTGTTCCATCTTAGAAGTTAGATAGCTGAAGTATTCTTTAGTCAGTAGAATTAGGGGATAAGTAAACAGCATGATATACAGTAATACACTGATATACGATACCCCTAGATGTGATACCCCGGCTTAACAATGGGGGTAGAAATACCACCATATGCTGCCTAACGATAGCCAAACCCCGGTTTAATGATGGGTTTTGATTTTTTTTTTTACTGATTTTGATGATATTTTAGACTAAAATTGTGTTTAGGTTGATTTATAAACAATTTTTAGACTTAGATTAATGTGTTTTAGCCATAGGTGCGGTGAACATTGTCATTTTGGGGTACAGTTTACTAAGTTTGACTTTTCCAAACTTATATTTTTCAGATTTTATTGGTTGGTTTTGTGAGTTATTTACGGGTGTTATTTATTTATTTTTTTATATGTCCAACTCTGGGCATAGGTTTCACAGCCTGCTATCAAGGCCCAGCAGTCCTCCTACATACCATACACCTCTACATGTCACCACTTCGGCGCTAACACCCACCGTCCATATTGAATACATGCTAGGGCTGTCTCATACAGGACTGGTGTATTGGTGTTGGAGGGGGTATTTTTATGACATGTCGGCGGGTCTTCTGGTAGATCAGTAAAGCCTGATATAATGAAATTCAAATCCTTAAACTGTTCCCTGCCCCAGCCAGGATTTGAACCTGGGTCCGTTAGGACCGCACGCCACCTCTCTACCGATTGAGCCACCGCCTCCCCAGGTTAGCTTCTTTTACAGCTGTTAGGCCATTTAGATTGGCCTTAAACTTGTTTTGGGCTCACTTGGGTGGGTTTAGGACTTGGTCAGGGGGGAAACCCAAGGCTGAAAAATGCATCCCATTACTTTACATGTTAAAACTACCCTGATTTATGATACCCCGCCTAACGATGGGTTTTTACCTAGCCGATTGCATCGTTAAACCAGGGTATGCCTGTATTTAGTCAGAGAAAGACAGGAAATCCTAAGCCAGAGAGTAGAGAATTCAGAAGATCAAGTTCTGGAACATGCATGCAAGATTTGTTGTTGCGTACATATACACAACAGTCACATTTGGCTTTGCAATGAAAGTAGGAGGAGACAGAAATGGGTCTACTAATGGCTGTCTCAGACAGGAGACTCCTGGTGAGGAAGAGGGAGTGAAGTTTAGAGGAGCAGAGGTGGTGCTCAACAGACGGAAAGTTAGAGGAATGGCTACAGAAACGAAGAAGTGAGTCAGACAGTGGTTCCAGGCACCATGCTTGGTTGTCACTGGGAGAGGGGCTGATGGGGGGGCCTTTGATGGACCCCCCTCCCCTGAGGACTCCGAGGCTTGATGATACGATGACAATTTTAGTAAAATTTTGAACAGGAAGTGCAGTGTGTAATGTGCAAGTAGTTTGGTGCTGAAGAAAAACTTTATTGGAAAGTACACTGGCCTACTCTCTGTGTTCCTGAAACACTGAATAAGTTCAGCAGAAGGGGATGGTCAGAAGCTAGCTCCGAGAGCTGATGAAAGGGCCAATGAAACGAGAGCTCCAGCTCTCCCTGTTATCAACTTTCCATCCACCTTGGGAGTACAACCTGTTCGACTGGTGCTACAGTCTACTCGTATACATCCGAAAGCAGGGTGAACACTTTAGCAGGGCTAAGTTCACGATGGAAGAGTTAAGAGGAAGGATCGGACTTGGATGCATTGGTGCTGTGATGAGGAAAGGTAGATTGAGATGGTTTGGCCATGTGAAGAGGATGGGGGATAACAATTGAGTGCAGAAAATAAGACGTGTGAACGTTTGGGCTAGGACTGCGAACGACAGACCGTAAAAGACCTGGGATGAGGTTGTAGAATGTGATCTCAGGGATAAGGGACTGAATAGGGAGACTGCCAAAGATCCAGCAACGTGAAGAGCTGTCATCATCTGACAAAGGCCGTTGCATGCAAGCATGCTGACGCCTACTACACAATATGAAACCACACACGCACACACACACACACACACACACACAAGCATGCATGCATGCATGCACGCACACACACAAAATAAAGATGAAGCCAATTTAAAAGTTTCTAATAACAGAAGTGTGCATCTGTGCAGTAATAGCAACAAGCAGTACCGGGTATTTTCACAATACAGTATACCAAGTTCATACAATCATAAATGTAGATATCATAATAGCCATAAGTTACTGTAGCTTGGACAACCTACTGTATAACCAAACAACTGACTAAGCATTAAAAAGAAATTTTTATCATTAAGCCTACCTATTAAGTAAAACTAGTGAATATCACATAATCTAGAAAAAAAAAAATGCAACATGTTTAGGTTTATGTATAGCCTACATGTATGCAATGTAAATTCAACTGTGTTTTGGTTCAATCTGCCAGCTGTACAATAACCTTTTTCAGAACAGCTCCAGGAATAAAGAGAATAGATGTTGTAGGTCATAAAATTTTTGAATGCTATGGAATGGAAGAGCTATAGGAGGAAGATGTGGAATTCATTATAAACTGCATAAAGAGGAATACATTGAAACGGTATGGAAAAATTGAAAGAATGAACATCAAGTGCCAAAAAAAGTGAGTGAAAGTGATAACATGGGTAGCTTAATACTAGTAGAGGCAGACCTTATGTGGTATGGAAGAGGGTAGTTGACTGTTGAGTGAAGATAACCTTCATGATGGGGAGATGGTTACCCTGGAGGTTAGAGCCTTCCAGAGGAGATTAAGCCCCCCTGGAGAGGTCATTCCCCCAAAAGAAGGTTGACCTTTACAGGCTGTAGCTAAGATGTCCTGTGTGGAAACAAGGCTTTTCCAGCAGGCGCTACCCATAAACATTCATCTTTCAAGTGTGCACCCAGAGTTAATATACCAGGTACGAGATGAAGGCCACAAGTCAACTGGAGGGCTACCTCTCCATGGTGGGAAGATAGTTCCCCTGGTCAAGATCCACTGGCAGGGGGGGGGGCAGTCAATCTCCCATGTTGGTGTGGCCAGAGCTAGGCTTACACTGCTAATATCTAATGCCATCTGTATATTGCTTCTTTCTGTTTATAAATGCTCCAACATGCTTGCATGCATCAGACTTGGTCACCAAATGGCAATTCTCCAAGCAGCTCCATCTCCAGCAGCCTCGATTATAGTCCTGAGAGTACCTCTGAGGTTACATTCCCAAGCCTCATGAAAAGAAGGGCTCATGAGGTCACAGATCATAGACTGAAAGCTAAATACACAACTCTAACAACTTACTGAGGGTGGGGATGGAGGTGGGAGAGAAGGCTTGACTTACTGTGATCAAGGGATGTAATTATTAACTCTCATAACCTGCAATAATTCACAATCAAATTAAGAGCAGTAGTAATAGCATTACCCTTGTCTGCTTAACCATAGGTAAAAAACTGCTTCTCTGGAGCTGTCCTACATGTACAGTGCAATACATACACCCTGCAAAGGAAGTGGCACCCCCCTTGTGGAAGACAGTGCCTTGCAAGGGGTTAAACCAGGGCTCTTCCCACAGCAAGGAACAGGGGAAATATGAGGAGGTTTGGCCAAAAACTGGGGACAACAACTACTTAGCTCCACACAGGGTGCATAGTGCCACCACATGTCGGTGCCATGTCAGCACCAATTAGATTTGGTGTATGGTAAATGTAACTGATATACTCATATCTGACCTCTTTGGGGTGTAGAGGCCCAAGGCTAGGCTACTGTAGTAAAGAACATTAAATAAGAAACTGACTTCAGCACCTGGTAACATTTACATGATAGAAAAAGCTATGACCACCTCTGGGACTTGAACCACAGGGTGTAGACCACAGTGCATTCCACCTTGTGACCTCTACCACCATGCCAGTGGGTGCTAATATTAAGGTGAAGAAAGAAAAACCAGAAAAACGATTATAAAACCAATAATAGGTAACCACTATGGAGATATTTTTACATGAATAATTGGCCAAGATGGTTGACAGGAGGAAAAAACAAACAAACATACATTGCCTATGAAAAATGATTATAAAATTATATCACCAGTGGCTTCAGATACTTCAGATTAACCCATGGCCCCTTGAAAATGCAACATGACCTTCTGTATGAGAACCACTGCTTTAAGCAGACAGATATCAATGACCTTAGTGAAAGGTCACTCTCCCATGTATGGCATTCTGAATGGTGAAAAGAGCAATGGATCGACTCCTAAGCTCCCCGAGCCTGGGATTGTTACTCCCATCATTCATCATCACACCAAACTCTCTTTCTCACCTAAGGATGGGGTGAGGTACTCCTCCCATCAACAATGAAAATACCAGGATGGCATCTTTAACATGGCTGCAAGCCCCCTTCCTAAAGGTGCTTCCAAAGAGGAAGTGCAGAGAGCATATAAATTTAAAAACATCGGTACATATGCTGGTGAGATGAGGCACTAATTTATTACTCTATACACGGCCTTCAAATTAATTGTACCATCAGCACACAGAAGTATGTACATGAACATTTTAACAAGTACTCAAAATTCCAAGTCTTTGGAATACAGCTCTGATGATATTCATGTATAATGCAGAATACTGTACATACTATAAAAATAATCTTCTTATGCAAAGTGATAACAGTCAACAATGGTGATGATCTTAGTTTGCTTTGTTAAACTGGCAGTTTTAAAAAGTGGAACTGGTCTTCAAACTCTCAAAGCTGACAGAGTGCTGTACAAAGTGCAGTACAATCAATCTGGTTATCAAATTCACCTGTAATGGCTTATAAACAATCTTAAGCAATTACTCTTTTCTGATGTACCACCATGGTCAGTAAGGTGGTATTATTTAAATATACGAGTCCATATCTGGAATGCTAAATCAAAGCTGATATTGTACTTTCTTTTACATACTTAAAATATTTCAGATATTTCTTAAAACTGGATAAAAAGCATTTGTACAACACAAGTACCTGTATGTCCAACACAGTTAACACTATACAAAAACACTGGTATGAGATCTACTTCTTATGAGTTTTTATACTATCCTCTCTTTCCTAACCCTTGATAAGAAAAACGTAGGTAAATAATAAAAGCTACTAGGTGCCCTCAAGAGTTTTCATGATGGTAGTGAAGCATGTGTAAGGGTAAATGGGCATCTAAGTGAATGGTTCATGATTGGTGTGGGTGTGTGACAAGGTTGCGTGATGTCCCCATGGATGTTCAATATATATATGGATGGGGTGATGAGAGAAGTAAAAACATGAGTAATGGAGAGAGGGATGGTGTTGGTAATGAATGGTGATGGATGGAATATCTCAAATTTGTTGCATGCTGATGATGCAGTACTACTTGTATATACCAGACTAGAACTTTGTAGACTAATGCAGAATTTTGCTGGTGTCTGTGAGAGTTGTGCTGTGAGAGTAAATGTAGAAAAGAGCAAAGTGCTGTTTACTGAGATAGAAGGTGAATCCCAGTGTGATGTCACAGTGAATGGAGAGAGACTGGTATTGGTGAGAGTTCAAATACCTGGGTACAGTGACAGAAAAGAGAGGAAAATGTGCAAATGAAGTGGAAAGTAGAGTGATACAAGGAAGGAAAGTAGCTGGTGTAATGAAGGCCTTGATGAGAAACAGAGGCTTGAGTGTTGCAGCTGCATGAGGCTTACATGAAGGAGTGTTAGTGCCAACTTTAACATATGGATGGGAGACTATGGTGTGGCATGCAAATGAAAAGTCAGGAGTAAGAACAGTGGAGATGGGACTGCTGAGGAACCTATGTGGGGCACAGAGAGAGAATAGGATATGAAATAAAGTGATTCATGAAAGATGTGGAGTGAGGAAGTCTGTGGACACCAGAATCAAAGAGAGTGTACTGAGATGGTATGGTCATGAAGAATGGATAACAAAGTGGTGAAAACGGTATATATAAGTGAATTTGAAGGAGTAGGTGAGGTAAGCCAAGGAGAAGGTGGAAGGATATGGCAAATGAGTGTGTGAGGAGAAAAGGTATAGAAGACGGTGAGGCTTGGGGACTGACGAGATCGAGCTGGCTGGATGAATGTTGTGAGAAGAAGTGCATGATCAGGAATTTGGCACCCCTTTTAACTCGGCAGCATCCAGACTGACTCTATCGAATATGTTTATGTGGAGCAACAGAATCTGGTGAATGTTTCTGGTGTATTAGATAAAGCCAGGATTCTGGGGGTTTGAATGATGAGTGAATGGAAGTGTGGCCCATTGGACTGGGCAAACTTAGACTGTCTGGACGCTGCTACTCCTCACCGTGCCCTGGGGTGGGAAAGGAGGTCCGGATGATGATGATGATGATGTATTAAAACTGATTATTACAAAAAATTAATAATTTGAAATAATTAATTATTCCATTACTTAATCCAATAACCTGTAATAATGCATCAATCCATTCACCCATCATCTAATCCAATCCATCCATCCATCTATCATCCCATCCTATGCCACCCCATGAGAAGCATAGGAGCCTGGGGCTAGGCAAGTTGGTCCTGACATTTAAGATGAGAGTTCTAATCCAAGAGCCTGAAAAAATCCATCCATCCACCATCTAAACCAATAACCTGAAATAATCCATCCATCCACCATCTAATCCAATAACCTGAAATAATCCATCCATCCATCATCCAATCCACATCTATCCATCACATTATTCAATGACCTGAAACAGTCCATCCATCCATCTATCATATGATCCTAACATGAAATAATTCATGTACTCTTCCATCCATCAATTAATTCTTTGTTGCCCCATTAGGAAAACAGGGGCCCAGGGATAAACTACATAGTCCAGACATTTAACCCACTCAGCCACAGGATGTCATATTATTCTATTATTTCATCCTACTGATGATCTTGTTTCAGTTTAGGAGTGATGTGTTTGTTGTAGGTGGGGGCGCTCATCATCCACACACTGGATGTGTACTTTTCCCTCTCTCTCTCTTCCTCCCTCACCAGATGACTACACACAGAGTGAGACGCCAAACAGTTTCCTATGCCAGGAAACCACTTCCTACACTGGGTGGTAACCATATAACCAAATGATGCCTCATAGTTAAGTGGGCTATGGTGCTCCAACCAGATGGTGCTTGTATGGTTCCATCTGAGGAGTGGACGGGGTTTCTGTTCATGTAATGCCACTGAGGGGAAAGTGTGGGTTGTCACTACTGACTTAAATGTTTGGAATAAGTACCCTGGTCCTGGGCCTCTAAACTCTTGTTTGATGTGACAAAATGAGACTGGACGATGATTATGATAGAAGCGATGTGGCAAAGAAAGATTTAATGAAGACTACAGATATTTAACCCTTTCACATCAGGCGGCATGTGTACGTGCCACAAAAAAAAATGTCTGTAGCCTTTGGGTGGTATGTATACATGTCATGGACTTTTTATATTCACAGGCAAACTACACATGGCCACTCTCCCTCGTCTTTGGCGGTACTGTCAAAGACGAGGGAGAGTGGCCATGTGCAGTTTGCCACAAGGGCGTGGGAAGTAATTCCATCTTGTGCGGTGTGTGTGATAAATGGGTGCATAAGAGATGTAGTGGTATCAGAGGTAGACTGTGAGATAATGCTGATTTTATGTGTACAGCATGCCGGGGTGAGCAGGTGGAGATTGTCAGACGTGAAAGGATTGAACTTGCTGGTGAATCTCTTGAGTGTGTGGAAGAGTTTTGTTATTTGGGAGACATGTTGTGTGCTGGAGGTGGGGCTGGAGCTAACTCTGTGGCTAGGGTGAGAAGTGGTTGGAAGAAGTTCAAGGAGCTCTTGCCTCTCCTGACATTGAGAGGGCTCTCCCTACATGCTAAGGGGTCTTTGTATGCAGCATGTGTTAGGAGCGTAATGCTGTATGGCAGTGAGACCTGGGTAGTGAAGGAGGAAGATATTCGCCGGCTCAGACGTACAGAAATGACAATGATTAGGTGGATGTGCAGTGCGTCCCTGCGTCCGAGGCCTGGAGGGGCTGGGTTTACAATGGAAGAGTTGAGAGGTAGGATGGGACTGGAGTGTATTGGTGTTGTGATGAGGAGAGGTAGATTGAGGTGGTTTGGACATGTCGAGAGGATGGGGGATGATAATTGGGTGAGGAAGGTGAGAAGTGTTAATATTGGGGGTGGGGTTATGAGAGGTAGACCGAGAAAGACATGGGACGAGGTCATTAAGTGTGACCTTAGGGTTAAGGTACTGAACAGGGAGGCTGCAATGGATCGTGCAGCGTGGAGAGCCGCCATTAGGTGACCAAGGCCAACACATGCAAGCATGTTGGAGCCTTTAAAAAACGAAACAAAACGAGGCCAGCACTGGGGGCCCAATAATGGTTCATATATCAAGAGGTGGCAATACTAAGGTGTTGCCACTACGGGAGCACTTTTATTGTCTCTCAGTGCAGTACGAGATGTTTCCGCTGGCATGGTAGCCTCTGGCTGCTCTAATTACTACTTGGAGGAGTTCCAACATCACACTTTTTCCATCCATCCATCATCCAATCCTATGTTGCCCCATGAGGAACATAGAAGCCCAGGGATAGGCATGTTGGTCCTGACATTTAAGGCGAAAGTGACCAGCCTCACTAATCCACGAATGGCATTACGTGAAAAATAAACCCCAACCACCCCTTGGATATAAACCTTCACCAGCTCAATCCAACTGGAGTGCTGTAATTACCCACTAAACAACCAGGCGCCAAAATTTGGTTATATGGTTACCACCCAGCATAGTAAATGGTTTCCTGGTGTACAGGAAACCATTTGGCTTGTCACTCAGTGTAGAGTCATCCACAGGCAAAAGGAAGAGAAAAGAATGAAGGAAAGAAAGACAGATGAGGGAGTGTAAAGTCACCTGTAGGCAGAAGGATGAGGAAAGAATGAAGGAAAGAAAGACAGAAGAGAATGGAAGGAAAGAAGGATGGAGGAGAGGAAAGGCCAGACGCCTGAGGGCAGCACTACATCGAGTGAGTGGATGGTAAGCAGTTCTGATAGCTAAAAAAAAAAACAGTAATTACCTTGTTCTTACATCATGTTAGACATCATTTTCCCCAGAAAATTATGGTTTATTCTTTAGTGTGGAACATTTTATAAAAAAATTCTCTTTATCTCAAAACCCCCATGTGTGGGACATCCAGCGAAAAAGGACACCCCCGAGGTGGAAGGGTTAATCCTCAAGCTAAAACAGTTTATCCTATGCTGCATTAAAACCTCTGGGGTTGGTATGAATACAATGAAGAATGCATCATCATCATAGAAAAGTGGCTTAGGAAACAGCTGTTGCTGCTGCTAATAATAATAATAATAAAATTACAGACCACTGCAAAAATTCAGCAGAGGTTGTCACTCTACTAAAGAGAAAGAAAGAAAAAACACACATTATCAAATCTATGAAATGTACTGAAAAGCAGAGATGGACAATTTTACTATCACTGATAATGATCACACGGACCCTAACTTCCTGAGACACATTTCATATAAAAGGCAACATTTGAGAATATTCATCATCAACTCTGAAAAGATGCACTATAAAATTTTAAAATTTTTTACTCCATAACCTAATATATTACAGATGTAATGTTTATTTCTCATACATGAGAATCTGGTCCTAAATCATTTTCAGTTTTGATTATATTAGAATTTTCTAATGGCAAATGATGGGCATGATGGCCTTGATGAAGGAAAGGATGGTGGTGATAATGCACCTTGTCTTTGCCTTGCTTATCTTCATCCTTGTAGAAATGTGAATGTTGCTGGTTTTGGTTCTGGTTGTGATGGTGTTCCACAGATGCCATATCATCACAGTCATTACCATTATCAATGAAAGTCTGAGGTATATTTTGGTGAGAATGCAAATGTTGGTGATGGAGAGGGAGGTGTTGTTGGCTAGAGAGTGAGAGTGAGGAGTCTCTATAAAACTGTTGTTTGTCTGATCTTTCGACCTGCAAAAGATGACCATGGTGGTTTGGTTCTAACTGTTCATGAGAGCCAACAGGCAATACAGGTGGTGCCAATTGTGTATGAATACTGGATGGCTCTATGGGAGATTGACCTTGTTGCTCCAACATATATTTATGTTGTCTCAAGGGTTCCTGTACATGTGTATTATGTCTGGAGTTTTGTGGCAAAGGATCCTGTTGCATATTATTATGCCTATTATGGTGCTGTGTAGTATGACAAGTCTGATCATTGTCCAATGGTAATGAAAGGTTATCATGCAACTGTTGAGGTGTCTGTGTGGTGTGGCACGATTGATCATGGTCTAGTGGTGATGGCAAATGGTCATGCAGTTGTTGAGGTGTCTCATGTGATAAGCTGTGATTTAAAGAGTAATGAGAAACTCGACTAGAACTGTGTTCGGTCTGTCGTAAGTATGATGAATGCTGACTGTTCTGAGATAACTGCTGCTGCTGACTGTGTTCTTCTGCTAACTTCATTATGTTGTCTTCTGATAACTGTTTTAGAGCATTTTGTTGATGCACCATCTGCTGGTACTGGTCTGATGATGAATACCGTATGTGGTCTGGAAGCTGTGTTGGTATATGAGGTAGATGTAACAACTCTTGTTGGAGGGGCACATGTACAGGGTCATCTGGGCAAACATGGCTGGAGTGAATATGCTGCTTACTGCCATTATCTGAAGTGTAAGTAAACACATCCTGACCATGATCAACATGTTTCTCTAGAGCAGCTGTGAACAAAGGCAAAGATGAGACATAATGGTGAGGTGAAAGAGCTGAGGATGCAGGATAATGGTGAGGTGAGAGGGATGATGGGTAATGATGAGGTGAAAGTGAAGGTGATGGGTAGTGCTGAGGAGAGGAAGGCAAGCGATGAGTCTGATGATGGTGGGAGTTGAGATCATGGTCACTGCCTGTCACTCCCAAGGCTGCTGTCAGTAACTTCATTGCATCCACCTCCTTTGAATCATTATGAAGTGATGTTACAGCTACATGCACTTCAGGGGATTCAAACTGGTAAGAGGGACACCTACAAGGGCAATATTTCTTATGGGCTTTCAGCTGTCTTCTTCGGAAAAATGTCTGATCACAATCATCACAAATATATTTATCCCTGATGTGTTCACTGCTATCATCATCTTGTGGAGACACTGTAATGGTTGTAGAATTTTTAAGTCCTGGGTGACTTGACCTCTTATGAAATGTCATTTCCTCTAGTGAGGAGAAACCACTCTGACACAAAGGACAGCTAAATGGAGCATCCTCAGTTACACTGCTATTGACACTCTGATTGGGACGTGATGTACTTAATAATTCTTGCTTCTGTGCCTTGATTTCAGGAGACTGGCATTTACTGACACTTGAAGATGAATTATAACTATGAATTTTCATATGTTTTGTTAGAGACCCTCTTTGGTTAAATGCAGCCCCACATTCATCACACACATATGGTCTTTCTCCTTTATGTATTCTCATGTGGGAACGTAATGACTCTTTCCTTTTGAATGTCCCATTACACTCTTCACATCTGATTGCTCCCTTTTTATTATGAACTCGTTTTTTATGCTGAGTTAAATACTTAGGGTTAGTAAAAGTCGACGGACATTTATTGCACTGATAAGGTCTATCACCTCCATTGTGAACCATCTTGTGTGTTTCTAGCTTTTTGGCTTGGTTAAACCCTGCACCACAGACTGTACACAAGTGCTGCAATTTAATCATATGCAATGCAATGTGCTTCCGTAGATTCTCTTTCTCACGAAACTTATAGCCACATTGATCGCATTCCCATGGCTTATGATCAGAGTGAATTCTTTTGTGACGCTGCATTGCTGCTCGCTGAGTGAATGATGACCCACACACCTCACACACAAATGGTTTTTCACCTGTGTGTCTCCTCTTGTGGCTTTTTAAAGTAGACAAAAGACGAAATGCTTTACCGCACTCCTCACACGTGTATGGCTTTTCCCCTGTGTGTTTCCTTTTGTGTGTAGCCAACATGCCTGCACCATTAAAAGCCACATCACACACATCACACTTGAATGGTTTCTCTCCACTATGTAGACGCTTATGAACTTTTAAGCTGCCAGACTCAGTGAAGCGTGTCTCACATACGTCACATCTGTAGGGCTTTTCACCTGTGTGAACCTAGGAAGGCAACACACATCAACAAAGATTACTGTACTATAATTTTTAATTAATTAACTTACATAAATCTACAGTAAGGTTTCTCACATGTGTGACCCCAAGAAGGAAAGGCACATCAATGGAGATTATTGTAAAGAACAGTACAGTACAGTACTGCACTAGAATTTTTGAAGAAATATCTTATATACATTAGGTCTATAGTAAGGTTTCTTCCCTGTGTGAACCTACAAAGGAAAGACACAATGGCAGTGAATACTGTAAAAGAATTCTAATTTAATTAACTTACATATATCTACAAAACAAAACTACTTTACTCGTGCTTGTTGACTGACTGATCCATTCATGGTTAAGAATGGGAAAAAGCACATGTACTGTATTGTTGTTAATTTATCTATCTATCTATCTATACACCTAGGCTAATTCCCCCAAGGAAAGGGAGGTAGCCAAGACAGGACGACACACTCCCCATTTACTCGTCCATTCAAACACATTCATTCGCATCTTAGCCCCAAAGGGAAGAACGGAGAGATCCTCACCGCACCACACCGCACAAGGGTCAACTGTGCAATGCAATCAGTGACATCCGCAGCAGGGCCCGACAGCAGAGCTGGTTTACCCCTGCCACATCATAACAGACTCATCCCCTTACCCGCACCTGACCTGACTAGCTGATCAGACCAAATGCGGGAGAATATCCCCTCAGGGCTGCGTCATCACTTATTCATTCACAATTTCTCTCCATTTATTTCTGTCACGCACAGCCACTCTTCCTTGCTCAACAGACATCCCTCTCGCATCCAGCGCTCTCTTCACACAGTCCATCCATCCTATTCGTGGCCTTCCTCTCAGCCTTACACCTCTCACTTCAGATCTAGTTATCTTTTTCACCAATCGCTCATTATCCATTCTCTCCATATGACCAAACCATCGCAACACCCTCTGCTCAACTCTACCAGCCATCTCCCGAACAACTCCAGTTCTCCTTCGCACTTCATCATTTCGCACTCGATCCATACGCGTCACTCCACACATACTCCTCAGACACCTCATCTCCATTACATTCAAACTTTTCCTCTCTGCTACACCCATATTCCATGTTTCAGCCCCATATAATGCAGTCGGTACCACAACACCCTCATACAGCCTTCTCTTTACATCCATTCTAAGCGAACGACATCTAAACACTTTTTTCATTCCTCCCAGCACCTTTCCTACTTCATTTATTCTAAACTTCACTTCTGCATCTATTCTTCCATCCACAGCAACATGTGACTCTAGATATTTAAAACACTCTACCTCCTCAAGCAACTCGCCATTCAAAACTATATTCATCCCCCTACCATCCACCAACCTCTTACACTTCATCACTTTACTCTTATTCTCATTTACTTTCAATTTCCTCCTTTCACACACCCTTCCAAACTCCTCTACCAACTGTCTCAATCCCTCCTCTGAATCAGCCACCAGTGCAGTATCATCTGCAAACAGGAGCTGCATCAGATTCCACTCTCCACCATCAACATTCGCCAGACTCAGACCTCCACCTAAAACTCTTGCATTCACCTCCCTTACAACACCATCCATGTAAATATTAAACAACCAAAGCGACATCACACATCCCTGTCGCAGCCCCAGTCTCACAGGAAATCACTCACTCACAGCATTTCCCACTCTTACACACGCTCTACTATTTACATAAAAACTTTTCACCCCTTTTAGTAACCTACCATCAAGTCCATACAATCTTAAAACAGTCCACAAAGCCTATCAATTCTATCATATGCTTTCTCTAAATCCATAAATGCTCAAAACACATCCTTGCCTTTCGCTAAATACTTTTCACACGCTTGTCTCACCGCAAACACCTGATCCACGCATCCCCTCCCTCTCCTAAAGCCACACTGCTCATCAATCACTCCCTCTGTACCCTCTCTAACTCTCATAATTAACACTCTACCATACACCTTACCTACAACACTCAACAGACTTATACCCCTAAAGCTAATCAATTCATACTTATCACCCTTGTCTTTATACAACGGGACCACACAAGCATCTGCCCAGTCAACTGGCACCATACCTTTCACAAAGCACACATTCAACAATCTTACTAACCAGTCAACAATAGTCACTCCACTACCCTTCAGGGATTCCACAGCACACCCATCCATACCTGCAGCTTTCCCTGTTTTCATCTCCTTTACTGCCTTCTCCACTTCCTCCTTCGTGATCAAAGAATCATTCAACTCTCCCAACACATTTATTCCTTGCACCCTTCCATCCGCCACAATCTCAGCCACCCTTTCCTCCTCTACATTTAACAATCTTTCAAAACACTCTGCCCATCTCTTCCTTACTGCATCCATCTCAATTAACATCCTTCCATCCTCCGCTTTTACTCGTTCTTCCTTCCCAGACTCTCCCTTTCGCACCCTTTTCACCTCCTTCCACAACATTTTCTTATTCTGTTGAAAATTCTCTGTCAGCCGCCTACCCCACCTCTCATCTGCTGCCACTTTAGCATCGCGCACAGCCCTTCTCGCCCTATTCCTCTTTTCCTTATACCTTTCATATAACATCTCATCCTTCCTCTGCAGCCACACTTCATATGCACATCTCTTCTCAGCCACAGCCATACTTACTTCCTTGTACCATCATTCACTTCCTTTTCTTACACCACCACCCACATGTCTCACATCACACATCTCTTCTGCATGCCCCACCACAGCACTCTTAAATAACTGCCATTCCTCCTCCGCACTGCCATTTTCCCGATCTTTCACTGCGTTCCACTCATCGTTCAATTTCTCCTGATACTCTATCTTTTTCTCTCTTTTATCCAACTCACTCACTTTCAAAATCTCCCTGCCACACCTAACCCTTCTAGCTCTCACCCATCTCTTACCTACTCTTAACTTTCCCTCCACCAGGTAGTGGTCAGACATACCTCCACCCTCCCCTCTCAGAACTCTCACATCCAACAATCTTCCTATTACATTCCTAGACACAACCACAAAGTCCATCAAAGCTCTATCAACAACCCTTCCACCCTCCTGTCTCACCCATGTATACTTATAAATAACTTTCTTCTCAAACAGTGTATTTCCAATCACCATCTCTCGCTCAACACATATCGCTATCATTCATTCCCCATTTTCATTTCTTCCAGGCACACCATGCATACCAACTACACCTTCAACTGCTACATTTCCCACTCTAGCATTCAGATCTCCCATCATTACCACATTCATATTTGCTCCAAAACTCTGCAGACACTCATCAACATCATTCCAGAAAGACTCCCTCTCTTCTTCATCCCTTTCACTACCAGGCCCATATGCACTCACAAACACCCACAACTCACGTTCAAATTTCCCTTTCACCCACATCAGTCTCGATGACACCTCCTTCCATTCAATCACACACTGCTGTACTTCCGGACTCACTAACAAGGCCACACCTTCTCTTGCCCTTCCTCTATCAACACCTGACAATCTTCCATTCACACTTCCAAACATAGACTCACCCTTCCCTTTCATCTTCGTTTCACTCAAAGCTAACACATGCAACTTTCTTTTCACAAACATTCTCCCAGTCTCCTCTCTTTTAGCCTCAATCGTACTACATCCACGCACATTCATTGACCCAATCTTCAGGGTACGGGGATAACTCCATCCCCCATCCCTTTCTCTGGCCTGTCTCTTTTTAGGAACTAAAAAACAGAGGAGGGGGTCCCTAGTCCCCTCACCCCGCCCCTTTTAGTCGCCTTTTATGAAACGCAGGGAATAAGGTGGCAGTATTCTTCCTAACACAACCTGGCCGCAGAGTAGTAGTACCACCCCATGGTGCGGCCAGATTGTGTCCCCCCCGCCACAGGGGGGACAAAAGTAGTGCAACTTGATTTTTTATATTTGATCGTTTGTCCTTGGTCACTGTACCCCTCGTTTACAGTTCTGCTGCTGTTGGATTTAGCATGCTGCCAGGCAGGTTTGTAAAATATATAAAATACATTTTAAGTCATCTTCAGTCATCCAATGGCTGACTCTGATCCAACTGTTTTTCTTGCAGTTTTACAGTTGTTCAGCCATTCATGAACCAGAGCAGTCACAACATTCCTTCCTACTTCAGGAGCTTCTAGGCACCAGTATAGTACCAAGAGGAATAGACGAAAGCTGGTAAAGACAAGGCAGACAGGAGCAAAAACAAAGGGGTACCACAGTGTTGGATTAAGTAACCTCCTCCTGTGACCGAATGAAGGTTATTAATCTGTCGTTCTGAAAATTATGCACTGTCTCATGGATGATGTGTTGCCTGATATACAATGAATAACTTACCCATACCTACTTGTGATGCTAAAGAGAAAACAGGGAAATTAACATACTCAAATATTTTTTTTGCTTTGACTGATGATGTGCTTTTGTGTTTGCCACCTTTTATCCCCCCCACCCCTTACTACCACAATGGGGCCTCACAAGCTCCTGAAGTATGAGAGTTATGACAACTCTGGTTCACGAAAGGATCAACAACTGTAAAACTGCAAGAAGCCCTGGTGAACCAAAGTTGGCAGCTACATGAGTGAAGATGGTCATCAAGGCAAATTTTATACATTTTACAAAACTGTTTGGCAGCATGCTCAGTCCAACAATAACAGTACTGTAAGTCAGGATTACAATGACCAAGGACTAATAACCAAATAAATTGTTGTTGTAATACTTTTCTTTCATATCCCTTCTATACATAATTTAATTTATGTATTATATGGTGCAATGAATAAGTCGATGATGTTTCCTGTAGTGTACTGCCATTTTTTTTTTCCAAACTGTACACCACTAAAAAGAACATCATACTACTGAGAAACTAAGTGAATTAATGACCACAGATTAAAGTAGTAACAACAAAAATGCTTTACCTTGCGATGTCGAATAAGCATAGCCTTAGCAAGGAATGCTGTGCCACACTCATCACAACTGAACTGTCGCTCTCGGGAATGCGTCAGTTCATGCGTCTGAGGAAGACCATTATCCAGTCAAGTTCCAAATACTACAGTATATACTGAAAAAGATACCCCTCCATATTTTGAGTGCACAGCTTCCATACATACATCACCTAATCCTGTGTTGCCCCATGAGAAGCATAGGAACCTGGGGCTAGGCAAGATGGTGCTGACATTTAAGATGAGAGTGACCAGTCTTATTCATCTCTGAGTGGCATTACATGAGCAATAAACCCTAACCACCACTGACACAGGCTCAATCTGGTTGGAGCGCCTTAATTACCCACTAAACCACCAGGCGCCATAGTTGGTTATATGGTTACCACCCAGTGTAGTAAACAGTTTCCTGGTGTACAGGAAACCATTTGGCTTGTCTCTCATCATAGAGTTACCCGCTGACAGAAGGAAAAGGAAAGACAGAGGGAAAGAAGGACATAAGAGAAAGGAAAGGAGGAAAGGGCAGCCACCCAAGAGCAGCATCACATTAAGTGAGTGGATGGCAAGTGCCCCCACCTACCACTTCACATAGTATTATTTTTTCTACCATAAATATTGCTATACTGAGGCTGATAACAATTTGACCAAGTGCACAAAAGCACAGAGTGGTACCTGTGATCAGGAAAAGCCTTACAGCATGAGAATTATCCATTATCAACTAATTCTACTGTTATCATGGTTGCCTCACACCTGGGAGGTATTACCATGAGAGAGTGAAGTGTGGCTGCTACAAGCTGAGTAACTAATCACATGACCATTCACTCTTGGGCAGAGACCTTAGTCATATATGTCAAGTCCTAGCAGAGATTATCATACATAAAAGTCTTCAAACAGACTGTTTACCTCTTTTCTTCAGTATCCTTGAGGTTATGAGAGAAAGAACAATAATGCTGACATATTTTATGGATGTCCAGGCATCTAAAAAAATGAGGTTGGTGTGGACTGGGAATATGTTTACTCTGAACAGCTACACAAAAACAATTCAAAGGTCTTAGACAAGCAACCTGTGCCTGCTCAGGGTCCAGTAAAACTGGGAAGGCTTGTGTGTCTGTGTGGAATTTAAAAACTGGGCAGGCTTGTGTGTCTGTGTGGAGTTTAAAAACTGGGCAGGCTTGTGTATCTGTGTGGAATTTAAAAAATAGGCAGGCTTGTGTGTGTCTGTGGAATGTTAAGAGGTGTGAATGAAGAATGTAAAAAGTACAGGTAATTGATAAGTTTAACCCCTAGGGTGGTACAGTACTTGCCCAGGTGCCCGAAACCACTAACAGGTTCTTGGGCTCCATGAGGGGCTGGGGGGGTTTGCAGTGGTTTGACCCCAACGCTGTCCTCCTCCTCTGCTCTGACAGCCTCTGAGGGTGGACCCGCGACGAATATGCCGCCACTCCAGACTCAACTCCACCAAGACTCAATGCCCTAAGGCCACTTGCCCATACAACATTTGGACACAGCAAAGAAACCACCACCACAGTATACAAACAATATACAGTATATGGCTGAGATATGGTTATCATCCAGCCCCCTTGAATTATCAGAAGAGGGGATGACTCCATTGCTGATACCTGTCCAGGATGCAACAGAGTACCCCATACTATTAAGTACATTATGGAAGAATGCACTGCACACAACTGCCTGCACCAACAACACGACATACACTCCTTGAGAGCTCTGTGGGAAAGCCCGGTCTCGGCCGTGGCCTTCCTTAGGGACTCGGGGGTGTTCGGCCAGACTGCCTGGGGAACAACAACTACTACTACTACTACCCCTAGATTCCCCATGACTTATACATCCAGTGATGGCTTGCTGGTGCACCCATGGTGATGCATATAAATACAGGTCAAAATAATTTGCACCCTTGTTTGAAATGCAGTACTTCCAGACTCCGTGCAATCAGCTTGATTGAATAAACGAGCAGTACAGAGCTCTGAAGAGCACTCTCATGAGTTACTTATTCGGTGTGTGGATGGACACAGGGCCCACCAAGACATAAGGTAAAGTGGTGGTGGGATGAGGATATAGAAACCACAGTTAGAGAAAAAAGTAGATTTTCTGGGAATGGAAAAGGGATGGTAACAAAGATGAATACCTGACTGTTACATGTAGAGTAGAGTAAGAAAGGAGATACAGTCAGCCCTCGGTATATGACAGTTTGGCATGCAATAAATCAATAGAATCATGAAATAAAAGCTCAACCCAGTTTTGTGATAACAATGGTAAAATTCACTATTATGATAACTGTGGTGGCCACTTACAACAATCCTGTGTGTACATGGGAGTCAGAGGTTTGAGTCAAGAAGGATGCCAAGTGTTTACATTCACTGTGATCATCTCCCTTATGTGCCTGCAAGGCCACTGAAACACCACTGCTATCACCAAATAACAGTGCAAATGCATAATGAATAGTGCAGTGTGTAATATCAACTGGAGAGGGACCTTTTTGTGTGTGAAATGCTGAAACTTGTGACTTGGAAATCATGTCTGGCAAGGATGCTACCCCAAGTGGAAAGCATGGCGAATCAAAGACAAGTCTTAAAGGGTATTTTTTTTAAAGATTTTTAGGCTGAGTGGCTTTTGACTCCCAACGTGTCCCCAGTGAACCCATGTTATATCAACCTCATTACAGTATACGATAACTTGTTAAGCAATAAGTTTTCATTTGACATAACCCCATCACATATTGAGGCATGGCTGTATATAGAGAAAAGTCTAAGGCCCAGCAATTTCTGCTAGATAACCTAAATAGTACAGAAAGGTGGAATGTGGTATTTAGGGTGGCAAGGTGGCTAAACACGTCAAGAGAAAACCTGGATATCATAGGTGAATAGTGTGTGAAGAATGATGAAGGAAAGGTAGTGGATGATGATGAGGATATTAAGGATGCATGAAGACAGCATCACAACCAGTTGTTGAATGAAGAGTCTGACTGGAAGAAGGAAGGTTTAAAGATAGCAGATCCAGCATTTGACCCTTGATATGAGCATGCAACTGGTTGTGTGCAGTTGGGAAGGCAGTGGGTGTGTATGGACTAACTTTGAGATGCTGAAGGCCTCCAGAGACAGAGAAGCACGTTTGGTTACTGATTTGATAAATTCTACTACCGTACATATGAATGTGTTGTTCTAGATGACTGGCTAAAGAGTCCGACTCAATGTGTATATGGGTCCCTAACATGAGGAAATTATAAAGGCATTAAGCTTTTGGACCAGATAAAGAAGATAATGGAGAGTCCTGGAAGGTATGATAAGGGAGTGTGAATACTGATGAAATGCAGTTTGGGTTTATGTCTGGCAAAGGGACCACTGATACTGTACAGTATTCACTTTCCAACAGCTTCAGGAAAAGTATACAGGATGGAAAAAGAGCTGTACTTCATTTTTGCTAATTTGAGAAGACCTTTGACAGAGTTCCCAGAAAGGCAGTGAAGTGGACAATGGGAAAGCTTAGGATTGAGAAATGGTTGGTTAGAGTGATTACGGCAATGTGCAAGGGTGCTTGCACCCAGGAGAGAGTGAATGAAAGTTTGAGTAGGCTAATGAGTTTTCCATGACTGTTGGTGTGCATCAGGGGTCAGATTTATGCATTTTATTGTTTATCATGGTGCTTGATGCTTCCTCAAATTACTTCAGAACTGAACATCCAAGGGAGGTGCTGTATACTGATGACTTGGCGTCGATCACAGGAATGAGAGGGTGGAGGATGAATGACTTAGGAAGTCGAGATTTGGAATGGGGTACCAAGGTTTGAAAGTAAATGCAGATAAAACGAATGTGATGATACCTAGGCCAGGTGGCAATACTGTTAAAGGAGAGGGAGTGTTGCCATGTGTGTGTTTTTTTTTTTTTTAATGCAAGGAAGAAGGAACCAAAGGCCAGGAGCCTGCAAACTGTTCCTTCCAAGAAAAAACAAAAAACAAAAACAAAATACAGCCAAATTCAAGATCGGTTCACTTCGAGATGCCTGGACACACTGCGTTTGAAAGACTGGAGATCATAGGAAGTAGGAAATACAGACAGAGGGAGACAGTTCCAGAGTTGACCTGTTGCATAAATGAAGGACTGGGAGTAACAGTTAACACTTGCATTAGAGAGCTGGACAGAAAAGGGACGAGAATTTGTTGCTGGACGGGTGCTATGTGCCTGTTGTAGAGGTAGAGCGATGCAAACAGAAGTTCAGAGGAGCAGTGACCATTGAAGTAGCGACAGAAAAGAGATAAAGATGCAACAGTGCGGCAAAGATACAGAGGTTGAAGGGAGGCAGTAAGAGGAGGAGAGTTAATGAGACGAAAAGCCTTTGACTCCACCCTACTGAGAAGAGCTGTATGTGGGGAGCCACCCCACACATGAGAGTTGTGCTCTACACAGGGGTGAATAAAACCAGTGTATAAAGTCAACAACTGTGCAAGGGTAAAGAAGGTATGGAATTGGCATAGCATACCTAATCTCCTGGAAGCAGATTTTACAAGAGATGTAATATGATATTTCCAAGATAAGTCCCAAGTGAATGAAACCCCAAGCATATTCAAGGATGATGCAGGATTGAGCTGGATATCATTAAACATTAGTGGGTACTCCTGTGGAAGATTTTGTCGGGTTGACAGGTGTAAGAACTGAGTCTTTGATGCATTAAAAACATCAATATTATCTTTACCCCAGTCAAAAATATGAGCCAAGTCAGACATTAGGTGTGCCATAGCCTCATTCCTTGTTTGCTGAAGTAACTGCTGAGATGGACGTTGTGGGAACCAAATGGAAAGGTGAAGGGTGGAATCATCAGCATACGAGTGGACAGGGTTAGATGTACATCTTAGAAGGTCAGTGATGAATAAAAGGAAGAGAGTTGATAAGAGGACAGAGCCCTGAGGAACACCACTGTTGATAGATCTAGAAGAACGATGGCTGTCTACAACAGCGGCTATAGAACAACCAGAAAGGAAGCTATAGATGAGGGCACAGATAGAAGAATAGAAGCCGTAAGAGGGCAGTCTGGAAATTAAAGCTTTATGCCAGACTCGATCGAAAGCCTTTGAGATGACAAGTGCAATGGCAAAGCTTTCGCCAAAGTCCTGAAAGAAGGATGACCAGGAGTCCGAAAGGTAGGTGAGAAGATCGCCAGTGGAGCGTCCCTGACGGAACCCATATTGACTATCAGAAAGAAGGTTGTGATAGGAAAGATGCTTTAAAATTATTCTGTTAAGAAATGACTCGAAAACTTTTGAGACAAAGGATGTTAAGGCAACTGGACAATAATTAGAGGG
Source organism: Coenobita brevimanus (assembly GCF_032717465.1). NCBI lineage: Eukaryota > Metazoa > Arthropoda > Malacostraca > Decapoda > Coenobitidae > Coenobita > Coenobita brevimanus. The sequence continues at coordinate 15,450,693 of NC_136978.1, forward strand.
TTGGGAATGGTCACCCTTCTTTGGGACTGGCTGAATGAGAGCATGCTTCCAGCGAGAAAGAAAGGTACAAGTTGACAGACAAAGGTGAAAGAGTTTACCTAGGCAGGGTGTAAGCACAAAAGCACAGTTCTTGAGGGTAACAGGAACGACTATATGCCTTGTTAGTACTGAGGCCAGTGATGGCAAAAAACCTACAATGCCACAATGGTGTGGGTAATGGCTCTACCCTGTGCTGTGTTTGTGATGGGTGGATACATAAGAGATGTAGTGGTATTAGAGGTAGGCACCATTGCTAAATTTGTGGGTGTCATATGTATAGCAAAGAACGGAAATGCAGAGAGACGGAGTAGGATTAATCTTGCTGTATGAGGTCTGCCCAAAAAGAAACTGAACTTTTTAAGTAGCACACCAACTAGCTGCTGTAATGTGACTGCGATGGGAGCTCTGTGCAGTGGCAGCTTTCAGCTTTAATCAAACAGTAGCTGCATCACACAATGTCACTTAGTTGTCGAGGTGCATGCGCTTGAGTGAACATGTGTTTAGTGAACATGGCGATTTTTTTTTTTTTTTTTTTTTTTTTTTGAGGAAGAAGGAATCAAAGGCCATGAGCCTGCAATAAGAGTTCCCTCCAAGAGAAAAACAAAATACAAGAGAGAGACAAATTCAAATATCCATTCATTTCGAGATGCCTGGACACACTGCGTTTAAAAGACTGGAGATCATAGGCAGCAGGAAATACAGACAGAGGGAGACAGTTCCAGAGTTGACCTGTTGCATAAATGAAGGACTGGGAGTAACGGTTAATTCTTGCATTAGAGAGTTGGACAGAAAAGGAATGAGAGTTTGTTGCTAGACGGGTGCAACACGCCCGTCGTAGAGGTGGAGGGATGCATGCAGACAGTTCAGATGAGGAGTGACAATTAAAGTAGCGATAGAATAAAGATGCAACAGTGCAGCTAAGAGACTGAGGTTGAAGGAAGTCAGTAAGAGGAGGAGAGTTAATGAGACGAAAAGCCTTTGACTCCACCCTATTGAGAAGAGCTGTATCTGGGGAGCCTCCCCACACATGAGAGTTGTACTCCACACAGGGGCGGATAAAACCCCTGTATAGAGTCAACAATTGTGCAGGGGTAAAGAAAGAACGGAGTTGGCTTAGCACACCCAATCTCTTGGAAGCAGATTTTGCAAGAGATGTAATAAGATCTTTCCAAGATAAGTCCCGAGTAAATGAAACCCCAAGCAGGTTCAAGGATGATGCAGGATTAAGCTGAATAATATTAAACATTAGTGGGTATACCTGTGGAGATTTTCATGGGTTGATAGGTGTAAGAACTGAGTCTTAGATGCATTAAAAACAACAAGATTATTTTTACCCCAGTCAGAGATACGAGCCAAGTCAGACATTAGGTGTGCCATAGCCTCATCCCTTGTTTGTTGAAGTGACTGCTGAGATGGGCATTGCAGGAACCGAATGGAAAGGTGAAGGGTGGAGTCATCAGCGTATGAGTGGATAGGATTAGATGTACAGCTTAAAAGGTCAGTGATGAATAAAAGGAAGAGAGTTGGTGATAGGACAGAGCCCTGAGGAACACCACTGTTGATAGATCTAGGAGAAGAACGATGGCCATCTACAACGGCAGCTATAGAATGACCAGAAAGGAAGCTAGCGATGAAGGCACAGATAGAAGGATAGAAACCGTAAGAGGGCAGTTTGGAAATTAAAGATTTATGCCAGACTCGATCGAAAGCCTTTGAGATGTCAAGTGCAATGGCAAAGCTTTCACCAAAGTCCCGAAAGGAGGATGACCAGGAGTCCGAAAGGTAGGTGAGAAGATCGCCAGTGGAGCGTCCCAGACAGAACCCGTACTGACAATCAGAAAGAAGGTTGTGATAGGAAAGATGCCTTAAAATTTTTCTATTGAGAATTGACTCGAAAACTTTTGAAATACACGACGTTAAAGCAATTGGACGATAGCTGGAGGGTTGGGAGTGGTCACCCTTCTTTGGGACTGGCTGAATGAGAACAAACTTCCAGCAAGAAGGAAAGGTACAAGTTGAGAGACAAAGGTGAAAGAGGTTGCCTAGGCAGGGTGTAAGCACAGAAGCACAGTTCTTGAGAACAACGGGAGGGACTCCATCAGGCCGATATGCCTTGTTAGTATTGAGGCCAGTGATGGCAGAAAATACATCAGCTGAAAAAATTTTAATGTCAGCCATAAGGAAGTCAGAGGCGGGAAGTGATAGAGGAACAGCACCGGAATCGTCTAAGGTGGAATTGGAGGAGAAAGTCTGTGCAAAGAGATCTGCTTTATCAGTAGATGAAAGAGCTCCAGAACCATCAGAGTAGAAAAGAGGAGGGAAGGATGATGAGGTAAAGTTGTTAGAAAGTTTTTTGGCAAGGTGCCAGAAGGAGCGGGAAGAATTCGAGTTGGAGAGCTGAGAGCATTTAGTACGGATGAAATTATTTTTAGCAAAGCGAAGAACAGACTTAGCACGATTCCGGGCAGAAACGCAAAGATGATGTGATTCAGGGGGTGGGTTGGCTCCCGTACCTTTTGTAGGCCCTCTCCATGTTGCGGACAGCATTAGAACAAGCGTGATTAAACCAAGGCTTTCTTGCATTAGTCAAAGGATATGAGAAAGGAATGTAAGCTTCCATCCCCGAGAGAATAACCTCCGTAATGTGCAAGGCACACTCAGATGGCTCCCGGCCATGGAAGCAATAATCATTCCAGGGAAAATCAAAGAAGTACTGCCTGAGGGCCTCCCAATCCGCGGCTCCAAAATGCCACAGGCGACGTTTCCCTGGAGGGTCCACAGGCCGTACCAGAGTGATAGGACAGGTTAAGGTGATAAGGTTGTGATCAGAGGAGCCCAACGGAGAGAAGAGATTAACAGTGTAAGCAGAAGGATTGGTTGTAAGGAAGAGGTCAAATATGTTGGTGCTCTCTTCAAGGCGGTCAGGGATACGGGTAGGGTGCTGTACAAGCTGCTCTAGGTCATTAAGGCTAGAAAAGATGTAGGCTTGTTCACCAGGTGGATCTGTGAAAGGAGAGGAGAGTCAAAGGTGATGGTGAACACAGCACAGAAGTATTTAGTCAGAGAATGACATGATAACTGAACACAGAGAGTAGAGAATTAAGAAGGTTCAAGTTCAGAGAGAGAGATTGTCCAGGTGCTTGAGGGTGCGAAAGTGGATGTATGTGGAATAACTGAAACAAAATGGAGAGGAGAAAGTGTGAGAGAATGGGAGTATGGATAGGGTATATGTGCAGGAGTAGGTGAGAATGAGAGGGCAAAAGAAGAAGTATGTATAGTTGTGAGTAAAAGATGGAAGATGAGCATAAGACAGTATGGATCACTTGGGTCAAGGATTGTGTGGGTAAGGAATACAAATGTGGGCGATTGTGTGTGTGTATGCGCCAATGCAAGATCGTGCTAGCAGAGTGAGAGAAGAGTCCTGGACAAAGGTGGAAGTGTGCATGGAAAACTTTGGAAGGAATGAGAGAGTGATTTTGATCGGTGATATGAATGGTAAAGTAGGGAATGTGAAGGTGGATGGAAGAGTTGGTGAGTGGCGTGTGCCTGCTGAGATAGATGAGAATGGCAGTGCATTAGTGGACATTTGTGCTGGGAGGGGGTTGGTGATAGCCAATACCCTCTTCAGGCATAAAATGATCCACAGGTATACATGGCGAGTGATGAGAAAGGTGGGTGGTGAACTAAATGAAAGGAAGGCAATGATTGATTATGTGTGTGTGGATGAAAGGATTTGAAGATGTATAATGGATGCAAGAGCTTATAGAGGCTGGGGGAGTGGACTTTCTGACCACTACTTGGTGGTGGCCAGAATTAGGATCCAAGTAAGATGGAGAAATAGAAGAAGGGAAAGACGAGAGGAAGAAGTAGTTGCGGGGAGAGTGGAAAGGTTACAAGAGGATGAGAAAAAGGCAGAGTATAAGAGAGAAGTGGAGGAACGATTGGGCAAATATAAATTGGAGCAGATGGGGGACGTGGAAGGTGTGTGCAGGATATTTACAGAAGAAATATGTGCAGCATGTGATGTGGTGTGTGGGAGAAAGAAAAGATGGAGGGGGGGTGCAAGGAACAGCATGGTGGAATGAAGAGGTGAGACAGGCTGTGGCACAAAAGAAGAAAGCATACAATGAATGGATGAGAAATAGGGGCGTGGAAGAAGTTGAGAGGCGGAAGAGAGAGTTATATGTAGAAAGAAAGAGAGATGTGAAAAGATTAGTAAGAGAGAGTAAGAAGAGAGTGGATGAGGAATTTGGAAGGAATTTGAGTGTAATGTGGAGGGACTGTAAGAAAATGTTCTGGAAAGAGGTGAAGAGAGTAAGACAGGGTGGAAGTGAGGTTAGCAGGGGAGTGAAAGATAAAAATGGTAGATTACTAGTGGAGAAGGGAGAAAAAGTGAGCAGATGGAGAGAACACTTTAAGGAATTGTTGAACATAGAGGATGGAAGTAATGCGAGTATAAGTGGCTGGGGAATGGCTGGGAGAAGGAGGGAGGTGAGAAGACAGGAAGAAATCAGTAGGATAGAAGTTGTGGAAGCAATGAAGAAAGTTAAACTGGGGAAAACCCCAGGAATTGATGGAGTGTGTGGTGAAATGCTGAAGCATGGGGGAGAGATAGTAGTAGAATGGATGTGGAAGATGTGCAGATTGGCCTGGGAGGAAGGTAGAGTCCCGGAGATTTGGAAGTCAAGTATAATTATTCCCTTGTACAAAGGAAAAGGGGAAAAAGAAGTGTGTGGTAATCATAGGGGCATTTGTCTTCTTAGTATAATAGGAAAAGTGTATGGTAGGATACTTATTGACAGAGTTAGAGAAAGAACAGAGAAATCAGTTGGAGAAGAACAGGGAGGCTTTAGGAAGGGAAGAGATTGTGTAGATCAGATATTCATTCTTAGAACTTTAGTGGAAAAGTTTCTAGAGAAGGGAAAGAAGTTGTATGTGGCTTTCATGGATTTGGAGAAAGCATATGACAGGGCGGATAGACAAGGATTGTGGAAAGTATTAAGAATATATGGAGTAGATGGGAAGTTGTTGAATGCTGTGAAGAGTATGTATGATGGTGCTAAGGCTGCAGTGTGTGTGGATGGTGAACTAAGTGAATTTTTCTCTTTGAAGGTTGGGTTGAAACAGGGATGTGTCATGTCTCCATGGTTGTTCAATCTGTACATGGATGGGGTAATAAAAGAGGTACAAGGTAGGGTAGTGGATGTTGAAGTGACCCTGGTGAGAAGGGATAGTGTTTGGAAACTCCCTGTACTGTTGTTTGCAGATGATACTGTGTTGTTGAGTGAAGACGAAGGGGAGCTGCAAGGCTTGGTGGATGAGTCTGGGAGAGTGTGTAAGAAACGGAATCTAAAGGTGAATGTAGGGAAGAGTAAAGTGATGGTCTTTGAGAGAGGTGAAGTCAGTGAATGTACAGCGAGGTTGGATGGTGAGGAATTGGAAAATGTGAGTACATTTAAGTACTTGGGTAGTGTGATGAGTAAGGATGGAGGTTTGGAGGGTGAAGTGCTTGAAAGGGTACAGCAGGGAAAAAAGGTTGCTGGTTCCTTGAAAGCAGTGATAAGAAACAGGGAAGTGAGCATGGAAGTGAAAAAGTTACTACATGACAGTATTGTGATACCAACTCTAACGTACGGAAGTGAAGCTTGGACGTTGTTGGAAGGACACAAGTCAAGAGTGAGAGCAGTGGAAATGAGTTATTTAAGAGGAGCCTGTGGAGTCACATGGAGAGACAGGCTGACGAATGAGGATATAAAGGAGCATTGTGGTGTGGATGTGGATGTGATAGGAAGTGTTATGAGGAACACACTGAGGTGGTTTGGCTATGTGGAGAGGATGGAGGGTGAAGGACTGACGAAGAGAATGTATGTGAGTGAGGTGGAGGGGGGAAGAGGGAGGGGGAGGCCGAGGATGAGATGAAAGGATGAGGTGGAGAGGTATTTGAGAAAGGGGGGTGTGAGTTGGAAGCAGGGCAGTGAAATGGAGGGGAACAGGGTGACGTGGAGGCGATTTGTTTGTGGCCACCTCAAACGGGATTGAGGCGTCTGGCAATGGATAGATAGATAGAAGTTCAGGAACATGAGAGTCAGATACAGACCGTCCTCATTATAATGATGGGATGCGTTTGGGAAAACCCACCACTGGGCCGGGGTATCGTTAATCAGGGACGTTACAACCTTGAAAGTATAAGTTATGGATACATTGGAGAGCCTCGGGTTCCCCCCCTAACCATGTCCAAACCCACCCAAATAAGTCCAAAAACAAGTTTCTAGTTCACCTAACCCCCCAAATAGCTTTAAAACAAGCTAAAACTATGCCTAAAAGCAGTTTATAACTCATCTAAACCTGAAAATAATATCTGAAGATCATAAAAAAAAAAAAAAAAAAAAAAAAAAAAAAAAAAAAGAGTCTGGGAAAAAAAAGTCAAAGTTAGTAAACTGTACTCCAAAATGACAGTGTTCACCCCACTTATAACTAAAACACATTAATCTAAGCTAAAACAGTTTATAAATCAACCTAAACACAAAATTTAAGTCTAAAATACAGTATCATCAAAATCGGTTAAAAAAAAGAAACCATCGGAGAAAAAAATCCTCAGATAACTGGGGACTGGCCATCGATAGGCAGGGAACGGTGTTAATTTTTTTATACTGCCATGGTGGTGTATTGTATAATGGTTGATTGTAAAACGAGGTATGCCTATATGTTGTTGCATACATATACACAACTACCACCATTGGCTTTGAAATGAGCATAGAGAAAGCAGGAGGATACAGAGAAAGATATGCCATCAGTCACTGCAGACAGCTGAGTCTTGGTGAGGAAGAGATGTTGAAGTTTAAAAGACTAAAGTTGGTGTTCAACAAAGAGAAAATTAGAGGAAAGGCCACGAATGTAGCAAAAATGAAAAAGTAAATTAGATACAGCAGTGATTCCAAGCGTCTCTTTTGGTTGTCACCGAGAGAGGGATGGATGGTGGGGGGTTTTATGCCCCCCCCCCCCTGGATTCCAAGGGTGGGTGTTGACACCACTTTTTTTTTTTTTTTTTTTTTATTAATTTAGAACAGGAAGCGTGGTGTGTAATGTGTATGTGGTTTGGTGTTGACATTTAGATGAACTTGTATAGAAGAGTATGCTGGCCTACTCTCTGTGTTACTGAAACAGTGAAAAAGTTCACCAAAAGGGGAAGGTCAGAAGCTAGTCTCGAGGGCTGATGAAACACGAGCCCTAGCTCTCCCTGTAATCAGCTTTCCATCCACCTTGGGAGTACCACCAAGCTTAACTGGTGCTACAGTCTACTCCCAGCAATCCTACCCTTAACGTTCACACCTCTCACACTCCGCATCTGGTTATCATCCTCTGTCTGTTGTAACAAAATTCAAATCTACCCCGTGCCCCAGCCGAGAATTGAACATATGTCCACTAGGACAGCAGACCACCCCTCAACTGACTTCGCCACTTACACATCTTCACGCAATCCTCTTGCAGCCTCCATATTTAGACTCCTGTTTTATATCAAGGCCTTCCTTGTGCCTGCTGCCATTCTTCCTTGAATCACTACTCTCTCTCTCTCTCGACCTTCTCTGAACATTTACCTCACAGTTTTTATTATTGAAGAGAGATACTTAAACTCATTCACTATTTTGTCTCTATCCTGTCACCAGTACATCACACTGAAAGTCACCTTTTCTTTCAACAACCATAACTTTGCCCCCTTTTTACTTTCAAACCATGCCGATCAAAGACATTCACAAAATGCTGAATCAGTCAGCAAAGCTCGGTTCACTATTTGCAAGCAACACACACAGGTGAGCAGTCAAAGGAACAAGAAGTCTGTTCGAGGAGCTCTGTCCATCTACCACTGCCTGGGCATTGTTGAGGGATTATTACCTGTTTCTATCTTTGTTTGGATTAATATTTAGAGTGGTGAAGTGTGACCTACATAGAGATTTGATGTCCTCTGCAAAGTACGATAGCTGAGGGAGACTGACCATGGTCAGGGAAGGTGGTAAACATATGGTGACACGATGCGGAAAAAAGACAGTATTTAAGAGATTTGACATAGAGGCTAATGTAATATGGTCCAGACATTAATGATGTGAAGCAAGAAACTGGAATTAGATATGGAAAGTGTGAAAACTGAGAAAAAAAAAAAAAACGGAGCAGGTGTATAAAGTGACAGAAGTTTTGAGAAATGCCAATCAAACTGCCCAAAGGCGAATAAGTGAACTGCAAAAATAAAACAGAGAACTAAGGAAAATTCTATGTGAGAGTGAAAAGAAAACTGAGAAAGTAAATACGGCACTGGAGGTGGTGCAGAGGATGTACGCAGGATTGGCAGTAGAGGGTCGCAGAGAGATAAATGAACTGATTATCAACTGGACTGACAGAGACAATGGTACAGCAGATGGAAAAGAACCAAAAATCAATGGAGAAGGAAAAAAGGAAAATTAAAAAATGACAATTAAGATTTTGCCAGAGAAAGAGAAAACAGTGAGAAACACAGTAGAGAGGAATAAATGTGTGGTTATCTTTGGTGATGTCAAGAAGGAAAAGAATATCAGGACATGTCAGGAAACAAGACGTGATGAACAAAGTCAATCAAATACTTAACAAGATAAATGTGGAAGAAAGGCAATGGCAGTGGGAAGTAAAGTCATGAATTGGACTGTATAAGAGAGGTGAGTTGAAGTCCATGCATACTAAGTTCAAACATGAATAGGTGATGAAGGAAATACTGTGTGTATCATAAACAGAATCACATGAATATACAATAATAATAAGAAATTATTTAAATCATTATGTAAGATAAGACAATGAGAAGATATGTGCTGGATGCGAGAGCACACAGAGTTGGGGATGTGGACTCTGACTACAACTTAGTACTGGTGAAAGTCAAGGTACAAACATGCTGGATGAATTGTTATTGTTTTTGAAGGCTCCAACATGCTTGCATGCGTCGGCCTTGATCACCTAATGGCGGCTCTCCATGCTGCTCAATCTCTGGCAACTTCCTTATTTAGTCCCTTAACCCTTAGGTCACACTCAATGACCTCGTCCCAGATCTTTTTCGGTCTACCTCTCACTACCCTACCCCCAGCATCAACACTTCTCACTTTCTGCACACAATTATCATCCCCCATCCTCTCCACATGCCCACACCACCTCAATCCACCTCTCCTCATCACAACACCAATACACTCCAGTCCCATCCTACCCCTCAATTCTTTCATCATAAACCTAGCCCCCCACGCCTTGCACTCAAGGACACACTGCACATCCACCTAATCATTATCATTTCTGTACGCTTGAGCCTATGAATATCCTCTTCCTCTACTGCCCAGATCTCACTACCATACAGCATTACACTCCTAACACATGCTGCATGCAAAGATCCTTTAGCATGGAGGGAGAGCCCTCTCAACATCAGGTGTGGCAACAGCTCCCTGAACTTCTTCCAACCACTCCTCACTCTAGCCACAGAGCTAGCTCCAGCCCCACCTCCAGCAAAAAACGTCTCCCAGATAACAAAACTCTTCACACACTCAAGAGACTCACCAGCAAGTTCAATCCTTTCACACCTGGCAATAACCACATGCTCTCCCCGACACACTGCACACATGAAATCAGCATTATTTTGCAGTCTACCTCTAATACCACTACATCTCTTGTGCATCCACTTATCGCAAACACTGCACAAGACAGAATAACTTTCCGTGCCCCAGTGACAAATCACACATGATCACCCTCCCTCTTCTTTAACAGTACCACCCCCAGCCCTCGATACCATCGCTAATGTTTTATCTGCATTTACTCTTAAGCCTTTGTTCCCCATACCATCTCTCTGCTTTCTAAATCATTCTTCCGCCTCCCTTTCGTTTTCTGCAACCAACACCAAATTATCAGCATACAACATCTCCAATGAGAGTCCATTTCTGAAATTATGTGAGAGGGCTTCAAGTATCATGATAAACAACAAGGGGCTCAAGACTGACCCCTGATGCACTCCAACATTCACTGAAAACTCATCACTCAAATCTCCATTCACACCTACCTGGGTGCGAGCACTCACATACATGACCCTAACGACCCTAACGAGCCACTCCTCGATCCCAAGCTTTCTCACTGCCCACCTCACCACCTCTCTAGGGACTCTGTCAAAGGCCTTCTCCAAATCAACAAAAACAAAGTACAGCTCCCTTTTCTTTCCTATATATTTTTCCTGAAGCTTTTCAACATTGAATATGGCATCAGTGGTCCCACTGCCTGGCATAAACCCAAACTGCATCTCATTAATATTCACTCTTTCTCTAATCATACCTTCTAGAACTTTCTCAATTACCTTTATTATCTGGTCTAAAAGATTTTTGCCTCTATAATTTCCTCTTGCCAGGGCAGCACCCTTCCCCTTGCGCACATTTACAATTACACTCATCAGCCAATCATCTGGGACAACACACTCATATATAATTGTATTTATTAGGTCAGTGACTAACCTCACTACTATATCTCCTGAGGTTTTCAACATTTCAGCAGTCAAGCCAGACACACCTGTTACCTTCCCCACCTGCATGCTGCCTGTTGCCCCACTCACAGTAGCAGCATCAATCAAAGCCCAAGGGCCAAACACTGGATCTGCTAGGTCCAAAACCTTCCTTGGCCCAATCAAACTTCTCATTCAATAACCAGCTGTAGTGCTCTCTCCATGAGTCTTTAATATCCCCACTGTTCATCACAACCCTTCCTTCATCGTTCTTCACTCATTGCTCACCTGTGATATCCCTATTCTTCCTTTTCATCTGATCTGCCATCTTAAAAACCATATTCTTCCCTTCCATACGATTTAGGTTAAATAAAAGTCTCAGTGACTCAGACTTTGCCCTGTAAACCTCTTTTCTAGCCCTACGCTTGGCAGCCAAGTATTCCTCTTTGTTACCATCCTTCTTCCATTCCCAGCAAAGCCCACTTTTCTCCTAAACTGCAGCTTCTACATCCTCATCCCATCACTAAGTCATTTTATGTCTTGGTGGGCCTCTTGTCCATCCACATACTGAATCAGTAACTCTCAAGAGGTTGGTCTTGAGGGCTATGTACTGTTCATTAACACTTCTGTCCACGTCTCCCTGTTCAGCCATCATTCTCCTCATCTTGTACAGAAGGTGTCCCTTACTGCTTGGTTCTTCAACTTTCATATTTTCCCTCTAGGTGCATGGGTCCTCTTTTCATCACCTGCTCCTTAAGCACCAGGTCACATATCAATACTCTGTGATGCTGCACACACTCCTCGCTCTCTATAACTTTAACATCCCTCATTAAGCTCCTATCAGCTCTTCTGACCAAGAAATAGTCTATCTGCTGCTATTTCTCCCAGACTCATATGCAATCAATCTACTCTCCCATTTCCTAAAATGTGTGTTGCACACAATCATGTTCATTGCCTCCCCGAACTCAAATATCTTTTCCCCTTCCTCATGTCGTGTACCATATCCACATCCCCCAAGGACTCCTTCATATCCTTGTGCTGCTTCACCTACATGACCATTTAAATCTCCCCCAATACTACAATCTCATCATCCCCCGTACCACTTACTATACGTATTAAGTCATCCCAAAATCTATCCTTCTCTGCCTCACCCAAGTCTGCTTGTGGAGAATATGCTGATACAATTGTAAACACCATCCCACTGGGCAAAATTTTCACTACTATTATCCTGTCACTTACTCTCATAACATTCATATTCCACCCATTTCTCACTAACCAACACCCCCACACCCCCATATCCATCTATTCTACCCTGCCAAAACAACTTATAGCAGCTATCCCTTAAAGCAATCTTTCTGGCCCATCTACCCCTATACCGGACTTCTTGCACACATCCCACATTCACCCACCTCCTACTTATTACCTCAACCACTTCCCCCACTCTACCCCTCAAACTTCCCACATTCCATGATGCCACTCTGATCCTCCTGGGTGATTTAATGTTCTCAGGCTTACTTTGAATTACATTCTTTAGCTTGGTCATAATCAGTAAAATAAGAAGGGGAGAGACATGCCACAGGCCACACCCACTGCACAGTCCCAGGCCTAGGCAATGGATCTGGGACCCCTAGCCCACTAGCCTTGACCAGTGGCTGTGGTAATGGCCTCAGGGCACCCTGCCAGGACAGCTACTGGGACACCCTCCAAGCGCGCCTTGGCACTGAAACAGCCCCGTCATTATCCCCTGCCGTGCTAATTCTTCTCAACTTGATTACCTTCCCTGAGTCATTGTTTTAGGACATTTTAATATTTAATTGATTTTTTGTCATCAAATCAAGTGTTTCTGAGATTGAACTCTTCATCACCCTCGTCTTTTTGTAATTTATGCCTCTTAGGTGGGTGTGAGGGCGGCAATAAGTCGCTAGCACTGTGGGAGGTAGACGGGCATGAATCCGCCATTGTTGGGCTACAAATGAGAACTAAATTACTAAATACTGTATGTGGTATTTGGCAACTGTGGTGTGGCAGGGCTTGGCAACAGCTCCTGGTGGCGTAGAAAAAAACTCAACGTTCCCATGGAAACCACTGACAATTCCTCGTTCACGAAATTATGGCGCGGAGACCTATCGCCTCACATGAGGTGATCAGCGGGGCCAGGGGTGGCCAGCATATCTGAATTACTGAATACTGCTTGAGGTATTTGGTAACTGTTGTATGGCAGGGTTTGCCAATAGCCCTGATGGTGCAGAGGAAGAGTCAACGTTCCCATGGAAACCACAGATGCTTCCTCGAGCTTAAAATAATGGCGTGGAGACTCATCACCTCATATAAGGTGATCAGCGCAGCCAGAGGTGGACTGCATATCGCCTCATATGAGATGATGAGAGCAGCGGGGTTATACACCCATTGATTGGGCGGCCACCTGGGGTGCTACTCCCACATACGGGCCCCTCTCTATTGGGGGGCAGAGGCAGCCTGGGAACTGCAGTGCCCTGTACCCTCTAGCACAGGTTTGAGCCCCATCTCACCCTGGCTCCACAATCTATGCTGGTGGAGCCTTCGTCATGCCTCCCCTCAAGAGGTCCGCCATTAGGTAGTGGGGGAAAAGTTATCTGGCCGCATGCCCTTGCTGGTGTCAACCCCTGTGATGTAGTGGGGTACGTCGTGTGTTACGTAAAGTGAATGTGGTGTAGTGTATGAGATACTTAGAGGAAACTCATGCAGTAGCCCTTGATATTTCTAAAGCTTTCAACACAGTGTGGCACCGTTCCCCGCTATCCAAACTCCCTTGTTATGGACTAATATCTTTTGTTCCTCTGCTTTCCTCATATCTCAGCAACAGAAAAATAAGAGTAAAAGTAGATGATGTATATTCCAACTTCCACTTAATTAATGCCGGCAGGCCGCAAGGATCAGTTCTAGCACCAACCCTATTCCTAGTTCATATTAATGATCTCTTATCTGTCACCCACAATCCCATCCATTCCTATGCAGATGACTCAACAATTTACAGTTCATTCACACTCAAACACCCATTTACAAAGTTTAATATCTCTAACTCTCAACTCAGTGCAGCATTCTCCATAAACCAAGATTTATCTAAGATCAATGAATGGGGACAAAATAACCTTGTCTCATTTAATGTTAGTCCATCCATTCATCATCAAATCCTATGTCGCCCCACGAGAAGCATAGAAGCCTGGGACTAGGCAAGTTGGTCCTGGCATTTAAGATGAGAGATTTAATGCTAGTAAAACCAAATATACACAGTACAATTTACTAATAGACAGATATTGCCAGATTTGTATATTAGCTTCAATGCTACTAATATTCCCATCCTCAAAAGTATAGAAATTCTAAGTGTTTCACTTAACAATGCCCTCAGCTGGACCTCTCATGCCAGATCGCTTGCTAAAACCACCTCAAGGAAACCTGGATCCCTGTACAGAGTCCATAACTTCTTCACTGACAAGCAGTTGGCTATAATTTATAAGAGTTATGTGCGCTCTCAGCTAGAATATTGCTCACCCCTGTGGAATGGATGTCGATAGGTTGCACTCAAACAACTACACAAAATTCTGAACAAAGCTGTTGGAATAATTAATAACCCTGTTACTAAAAATAAACTACCTCCCCTACAAGTAAAAAGGAATGTTGCCTCCCTTGCATAATTTTACATGTACTATTATGACAAATGCTCAGACAAAGTTGCGTCCATTGTGCCCCCTCTCCATGCCTTCCCTCGTGCTACATGGGAATCTGGTAGTGCCCGTGACTGGAATGTCACACAGCCATATTGCAGAACTTCGGCCTATCGGAATTCTTTTATTCTCCAAACTGAATCTCTCTGGAACTCGCTTCCCCAGAGTTGTTTCCCCCCAAACTTCAACCTACAGCAAGTTCAACTGTTAAAGATATTTTATGAATGGAGGATGCCAGTAATCTGGTGTATGGATTATTTTTTTTAATTCATTTGTTTTTCCTTCCTGTTTTGGAAAAAAAAAAAAAGTGTTTGGGAGAGTATACTGGTCTACTCTCCATGTTAGTGTCACACTGAAAAGGTCAGCAAAATGGGATGGTTAGGTAGCTAGTGAAACAAAAGCTCCAACTCTCCCTATCACCAGCATTCTCATTCCCCTTGGGAGTACCACCCTAATTGGCTGGTGCTACAGCCTCCTCCTAAGAAAGAGAAAAAGGCAGGAGGAAGCAGTCCATACAAAGTGGGTAGAAGATGGATGAGAAAAAATATACAGTATATATATACAGTATATATAAAAGTGGAGTGATTGGGCAGATATGATTTGGAGACGATGAGGGTGGTGGAGGGCAAATGCAAGGTATTCAAATAAGAAATCTGTGCAACATGCGAGGTGGTGTGTGGGGTGAAGAGAAGATAAAAGGAGATGCAAGGAACAGCATCATGGAATGAAGAGGCGAGACAAGCTGCAGCACAAAAGAAGAAAGCATATAGCAAGTGAATGGAAGGCAGAGGCATGGAGGAAGTTGAGAGATAGAACAGAGTTATATGTGGAGAAGAAGAGAAAAGATTAGTGAGAGAAAGTAAGAAGAGAGTGGATGAGGAGTTTGGATGCAATTTGAGTGTAAAGTGGAGGGAATGTAAGACAATGTTCCAGAAGGAGGTTAAGAAAATGATAACAGGTTGATTAAGAAGATAGTGGGGGAGTGAAGTATAAAAATGTCAGACTGCTGGTGGAGAAGGGAGAATAAGTGAGCAGATGGAGTGAACACTTTAAAGAATTGTTCACCACAGAAAATGAAAGTAATGTTGGTATAAGTGGCAGGGGAATGGCTGGGAGAAAGAGGAAGATGAGAAAGAACGATGAGCTCAGTAGGATCGAAGCAGTGGAGGCAATGAAAAAAGTCAAAATGGGGAAAGAACCAGGAATTAATGAAGTGTGAGGTGAAATGATGAAGCACAGGGGAGAAATTTTAGCAAAATGGATATGGAAGATAAGCAGACTGGACTGGGAGGAGGGTAGAGTCCTGGAATATTGGAAGTTAGCAGAGGTGGGCATCATTAATCAAATAGTTAACTTCGTTAACCGTTAATCCGTTAACTGAAATGTTAACTTTGATAACCATTAATCAGTTAATTCATTATAAATAAAATGGCCATGTGGAATGTTAGAGGTGTGAATGAGGACAGCAAGAGGGTGGAAGTGGTCAATGTGTTCAAGAGTGTGAGATATGATTGCATTGTGTGAAACGAAGATGAAAGCGTGTGAAGTGGAGGAGTGGGAGGGTGTGCAATATGTAAGATCGGGAATGAATGGGCGAGGAAGATGCAAGGAAGGAGTTGCTTTGTTGATGAATGAGGTGTGGCAAAGTGGAATGAGAGACTACAAATGTGTCAGCTCGAGGTGTATGTATGTCAAGTTCAAGTCTGAGAAGGTGAAAGTGGCAGTGATTGTAGTATATGAACCATGTGAGGACAGGAGTGAGAGAAAGACAGGTTTTGGGATGAGCTGGATGAAGTAGTGGGAGAAATGCCCAGAAGCTATAAAGTGATCATAATGGGGGACATGAATGAAAGAGTAGGCACTGGTCCTGAGGACTACATAATGGGCTATAATGGAGTACCAGGAGAAAATGATAATGGGATGCGACTAAAGGATGTGTGTCAGGAGAGGAGGTTGTGCATTTGTAACTCATATTTCAAACACAAAAATGCACATAAATATACATGGTATAGAGGGAACAGGGATCATGCTGAAAGAAGCCTGACTGATTACGTGCTCGCAGAGAGGTCGATGATGGGAATGGTTGCTGATACGACGGCCATGAGACGACGAGTTGGAGGTCTGCCACATCATATGATTATGGTATCCAAGATCAAGCTGAGAGGAGTAAGGTGGATCAGGAGAGAGAGGAGCAGTCAGGGAGAAAGACTGAAAGTTGAGAAGCTGAGGATCAAAGAAATGGCAGATGATTACAGGACCAAAGTAGAGGAGGAGTTAGAAACAGTAAATTGGAATGAAATGGATCTGGACAGCCTGTGGAATGCATATAGGGACTGCTTAGTTAGGAATGCTAAAGCGGTGTGTGGTATGGCAAGAGTAACAACAAAAAAAGAAAGGTACAGCATGGTGGGATGAGGAGGTTAAGACAGCGGTGGAGGATAAGAGGAAGAAGTGGTTAAAGTGGTTACAGAACAAGGGTTCAGTTGAAATAAAAACTGAATATACTAAGAGCAAGAAGCACATAAAGAGACTAGTGAAGAGGAAAAAGAAGGAGGTAAAGGATGATATAGGAAGAAAAATGAATGTGAACTACTCTGAAAAAAGGAAGTTGTTCTGGAAAGAGGTGCAGAAATGTAGAAGTGAAAGCTGAAAGAAATGTGATGGTGTGAAGGATGTAGGTGGTAGATTTATAACCCAAAGGGATGAAGTAAGGACCAGATGGAGAGAATATTTTGAAACTCTGATGAATGGGAACAGAAAAAGCAGCGCAGCTGTAAACATGATTGGTTTTGGTGGTGTGCAGAGAAGGAATGCAGTGCCGGGAGACGTGACACTCGCACAGGTGAAGAGTGCTCTGAAGCAGCTGAAACACGGGAAAGCAGCAAGGGTTGATGAGGTGTATGCAGAGATGTCTAAGTGCAGTGGACAGAGTGGAATGAAGTGCTTTTTGGAGATATGTAAGAAGGCATAGATGATTGAAACTGTGCCTGCAGAGTGGAAAAAGGCTGTGATTGTACCCCTTTTTTTTTCCGTTTTTCGTTTTTTAAAGGCTCCAACATGCTTGCATGTGTCGGCCTTGGTCACCTAATGGCGGCTCTCCATGCTGCACGATCCATTGCAGCCTCCCTGTTCAGTCCCTTAACCCTAAGGTCACACTTAATGACCTCGTCCCATGTCTTTCTCGGTCTACCCCTCATAACCCCACCCCCAATATTAACACTTCTCACCTTCCTCACCCAACTATCATCCCCCATCCTCTCCACATGTCCAAACCACCTCAATCTACCTCTCCTCATCACAACACCAATACACTCCAGTCCCATCCTACCTCTCAACTCTTCCATTGTAAACCCAGCCCCTCCAGGCCTTGGACGCAGGGACGCACTGCACATCCACCTAATCATTGTCATTTCTGTACGTCTGAGCCGGCGAATGTCTTCCTCCTTCACTGGCCAGGTCTCACTGCCATACAGCATTACACTCCTAACACACGCTGCATACAAAGACCCCTTAGCACGTAGGGAGAGCCCCCTCAATGTCAGGAGAGGCAAGAGCTCCCTGAACTTCTTCCAACCACTTCTCACCCTAGCCACAGAGCTAGCTCCAGCCCCACCTCCAGCACACAACATGTCTCCTAAATAACAAAACTCTTCCACACACTCAAGAGATTCACCAGCAAGTTCAATTCTTTCACGTCTGACGATCTCCACCTGCTCACCCTGGCATGCCGTACACATAAAATCAGCATTATCTTGCAGTCTACCTCTGATACCACTACATCTCTTATGCACCCATTTATCACACACACCGCACAAGATGGAATTACTTCCCACGCCCTTGTGGCAAACTGCACATGGCCACTATCCCTCGTCTTTGACAGTACCGCCACCAACCCTAGATATCATCACTTTTGTTTTATCTGCATTTACCCTTAAACCCTTTTGCCCCATACCATCTCTCCACTTCCTAAACCTTTCCTCCGCCTCCCTTTCATTCTCTGCAATCAACACCAAATCATCAGCATACAACAACTCCCACGGGAGTCCGTTTCTAAAGTCACATGAAAGGGCTTCAAGTACCATGATAAACAACATGGGACTCAAGACTGACCCCTGATGCACACCAACATTCACGGAAAACTCATCACTCAAATCTCCATTCACTGTCACCTGGGTGTGAGCACCCACATACATGGCCATAACCACCCTAACCAGCCACTCCTCCAAGCCAAGCTTTCTCATTGCCCACATCACCACCTCTCTAGGGACTCTGTCAAAGGCCTTTTCCAAATCAACAAAAACAAAATAAAGATCCCTTCTCCTACCAATATATTTTTCCTGAAGCTGTCGAACAATGAATATGGCATCAGTGGTCCCCCTACCTGGCATAAACCCAAACTGCATCTCATCAATATTCACTCTTTCTCTAATCATACCTTCTAAAACTCTCTCCATTACCTTCATTATCTGATCTAAAAGCTTTATACCTCTATAATTCCCTCTTTCCAGGGCATCACCCTTCCCTTTATACACATTTACAATTACACTCTTCAGCCAATCATCTGGGACAACACACTCATAAATAATCCTATTTATCAGGTCAGTGACTAAACTCACCCCTATATCGCCTGAGGCCTTCAACATTTCGGCAGTCAACCCAGACACACCTGCTGCCTTCCCCACCCTCATCCTGCCTACTGCCTCACTCACAGTAGCAGTATCAATCAAAGGCCAAGGGCCAGACACTGGATCTGCTGGCTCCAAACCTTCCCTGTCCCAGTCAAACTCCTCATTCAACAACCGGTTATAATGCTCTCTCCACGCATCTTTAATATCCTCACTGTTCACCACTACCCTTCCTTCATCATTCTTCACACACTGCTCACCTATGATATCCCGATTATCCCTCTTCACCTGACCTGCCACCCTAAATATATTTTTCCTTTCCCCATGATTTAGGTTATCAAGTAATTGTCTCTGTGACTCAGACTTTGCCCTGTATACCTCTCTCCTAGCCCTACGCTTGGCAGCCAAATATTCCTCTTTGCTACCACCCTTCTTCCATTCCCGGAAAAGCCTTCTTTTCTCCTTAATTGCAGCTTCTACACCCCAATCCCACCACCAAGTTACTTTACGTCTTGGTGGTCCTCTCGTCCAGCCGCATGTTACATCAGTAACTCTCAAGAAATTGTTCTTGAGGGCTCTGTACTGTTCATTAACGCCTCTGTCTACAGCTCCCTGTTCAGCCACCACTCTCCTCAACTCGCTATAGAAGGCATCCCTTACTACTTGGTTTTTCAGCTTCCATATTTTCCTCCTAGGTACATAAGTCCTCTTTTTCATCATTTGTTCTTTAAGCACCATATCACAAATCAATAGTTTGTGCTGCTGCACACACTCCTCACTTCCTATAACTTTAACATCTCTCACTAACCTCCTATCGGCCCTCCTAACCAGAAAATAATCTATCTGACTGCTATTTCCCTGTGCAAAAATAAAGGTAAGTGAAGTGAGCGCTAGAATTATCATGGCATAAGTTTATTGAGTGTGCTGTAGGGAAGGTACATGGAAGAATTATTATAAAGTAAGAGAGATATCAGAAATCCTAGTGAGTGATGAACAGGGTGGCTTTAGGAGTGGCAGAGGATGTGTGGATCAAATATTTGCAGTGAGACAGATAGCAGAGAAGGCTTGTGAGAAGGACCATAAGGTGTTTATGGCATTCATGGATCTGGAAAAAGCATACAACAAAGTGGACAGGGAAGGAAAGTTTTGTGCATGTGCAGTATAGGTGGTAAGCTGCTAGGTGCTGTCAAGAGTTTTTATGATGGTAGTGAAGCATGTGTAAGGGTTAATGGGCATCTAAGTGAATGGTTCACGATCTGTGTGGGCGTGCGACAAGGTTGTGTGATGTTCCCGTGGATGTTCAATATATATATGGATGGGATGATAAGAGAAGTAAAAACATGAGTAATGGAGAGAGGGATGATGTAGGTAATGAATGGTGATGGATGGAACATCTCATATTTGTTGTACGCTGATGATGCAGTACTGCTTGCAAGTACCGGACAAGAACTTGGTAGGCTGGTGTGGAGTTGATGATGTCTATGAGCATCGTGCCTTGAGAATAAATGCAGAAAATAGTAAACTGATGCTTTTGCTTGGTGAGTGAGAAGGTGACTTCCAGTGCGATGTTGCAGTGAATGGAGAGAGACTGGAATTGGTAAGAGAGTTCAAATACCTGGGCACAGTGATAGAAAAGAGGAAAATATGCAAAAGAAGTTGAAAGTAGAGTGACACAAGGAAGAAATGTAGCTAGTGCAATGAAGGCCTTGAAAAGAAACAAAGGGATGAGTGTTGCAGCTGCACGAGGCCTACATGAAGGAGTGTTAGTGCCAACTTTAACATATGGTTGTGAGACTATGGTGTGGCAAGAAAATGAAAAGTCAGGAGTAACAGCAGTGGAGATGGGACTGCTGAGGAATGTATGTGGAGTACAGAGGGTGGACAGGATACAAAATAATGTGATTCGTGAAAGATGTGGAGTGAGGAAGTCAGTGGACACCAGAATCGAAGAGAGTGCACTGAAATGGTACGGTCATGTGGAAAGAATGGATAACAACAGAGTGGTGAAAAAGATATACAATATTTGAGCGAATCTGAAGAGGGTAGGAGGCAAGGTAGGCCAAGGAGAAGATGGAGAGATATGGTGGATGCGTGTGTGAGGAAGAGAGGTTTGGAAGTCGGTGAGGCTAGGGAACTGACAAAGGGATTGAGCTGGCTGGATGAATGTTGGGAGGATAGGTGCATGATCAGAGATTTGGCACCTCTTTTTAATTTGGCAGTGTCTGGATTGACTCAAATCAGTTAAGTTCATGTGAAGCCACAGAACGTGGTGAATGTTTTTGGCGTATCCGATACAGCCAGAATTCCGGGGGCTTGAATGAGGAGTGAATAGAAGAGTGGCCCATTGGATTAGGCAAATTTGGGCTGTCTGGACATTGCTACTCTTCACCCTGCCCTAGGGTGGAAAAGGAGGTCCGGATGATTATGATGAATGATGATGAAATTATCGATAAACCGTTAACGTTAATGTGTATTTTAAAAAACAAAAAAATGTTTTTTTGCCCTAAAACCACTTTAAAAAGTGCCAAATGTATAAAATTCTAAATGTATAAAATAAGCCTTTGGGGTCTTTTTTAAGGGCTTTGGAACCCAGACTATTGGTTTTTTTGCTTCAGTGTTAGAAAAAGCTGACTGTATAGTTCTGACTTTAAAAAGATCTAAAACAAAGGCTGATTTTAGAGTTTTGGCCCCCTTTTTGAATGCTTTTAAAGGCTTTTAGAGCCAAAAAAAGGACAAAATAAATGGCAAAACATAAAATATTTAAATGAAACACAATATTAGTATTAAACAAAAAATTTATTGATAAAGTGACCGTAGAGAAATAAAAAATGAAAAACACGATACATACATAAATCAATTTTTCCTCTTCTTCTCGTTCTCCATTTTGTCCATGAGATGCATGTTTCCCTTCATGAAAATTAGCATTTTGAAGTTTTCATCAGACAGGGAGGATCTCTTGGCCCTCAATATGTCTTTCCCCGTAGAGAACAAAACGCTCCACTGCAACGCTGAAGGGGATGGCTGTGTTGAACATGATGAACAAGTCCACCAACACTTGCCCACCCAAGAAGGCAGCATCTGTCAGCAAGTCCTTGGAGTTGGCCTCCAGCCAGGTCTTCACCAAGTTCTAGGCCTTGCCCTTGAGTGACCTGTGGATCCTACTCCTCTGTTTTGGCTGGGTGACAGCATTGATGATGTCATCCTCCTCTTCGTCATTGCTGATGTCTCCAATGTTGCTGCTCACTTTGTAGGACTGCTTCCTCATGGCCTCCTCGACTTTACCCTCCATGCTTTTCCTCACCTTGGTGACCTTGGTGTTGCCATAATTCTCCAACCAGATGAGGCGAAACCTGGGGTGGAAGGCAGCAGCTAGCTGGCATTCCTCATCCTCCAGGAAGAGCCTGAACCTTTTGCTGATGCCAGCCAAAAGTGCGTCGACCAAGGAG
Source organism: Coenobita brevimanus (assembly GCF_032717465.1). Lineage (NCBI taxonomy): Eukaryota > Metazoa > Arthropoda > Malacostraca > Decapoda > Coenobitidae > Coenobita > Coenobita brevimanus. The sequence goes on from NC_136978.1 coordinate 15,472,987, forward strand.
CTGCAGTAGTTGAGGCCCATGGACTTCAAGTTCTTAAGCCTGAAGACCGTTGCAGCAACTGCTGGCAGCAGGATCCCAAGGTAGGCTTGGGCCTCCCCCTGGATCTTGTCAAGCACTTTGGCTACAAGTGACATGACCTTGGCAACCTCCTTCAGTAAGTCAAGATCCTGGTTGTTGAAGCTGTTAACCTTCAGCCGGGTCATGACTCGGTGAAGGGTAGGCCTCTTAGTCTCCACGATTGTGTTGAGGACCACCACAAGAGTTGTAGGTGGAGTTACACCTCGTTGTGTTGGGGACAACCAGACTCCTCCCACCTCAACGTAGATGCCATCAGCCACAGTGCTGCGATCCTGCAGGTTCCAGAGGGCACGTGCCTTGGCCATGGCAGCCCTGTAGAGCCCCTTGGACACTGCACTTTTTAGTGTAGCATCTGCATCCTTGCTGGCCACTAGGTTGAAGGTGTGGGCAGCACACCTCATGTGGGCCGGCAGGTTGATGGGACTGCCAATGGTGGTGTCAACATCATCAGGCTCAGCCACAGGCACAGCCAGAAAGTCTGCCAGGGAGCCAAACTCTAACTCCTGTTCATCCACAGATCCAGCCAACAGGGCAGCCACAGCAGCATCATCAAGGTCGGCATCCACACCCTGAGCCACTGGCAGGTCTGGCAGTGTGTCAGCCTCTGCCCCAAACTGGACAAAGGCTTTCACAAAATTGCTGCCATTGTCTGTGGTAGTCCTGGTGACTTTTTTTCTCAATGTGGATTCACAGTGGACATTGACCAAGGTCTGTGCAAGCACATCATACATATGATGGCCTGTCAGCCTGATGCACATAAGCGCTGCTTACTGTCTCTGCCTAGTGATGGGGTTCAACCAGTGGACAGTCATGCCCAGGTAGCCTTTCTTGTGCGCAGACCAGCAGTCAGCTGTGGTGGCCAGTCAGCTGAGAACAATGAAATTTGAAAAAAATATGTTTTTAAATTTTAATTTTTAAAGATAAAATTTACATTTTTTGAATAAAAATTAATTCAGGTATAAAAATGATAAAATTATGTCAACTACCTGATTAAGTATTGCTTAAAGTCAGTATGCGAATTAACGATTCGTCTGCCCAGTGTCCTCCTCAAGACAGAGCTCTTGCTGGGGTTCAGCGTCTTGATCAGCTTCTCGAATGTGTCAGAATCTACAACGTGGAGTGGCAGCATGTTGGCTACAAACAGGTCGACGATCCACTGATCCACAGCAGCCTGAGGTACGCCACTGCCAGTAGCAGCGATGCCAAAGGATTCATCAATGGTTTGCTGGCCTGTTTTCTTGACAGCAGGAGGTGAAAACAAACTTGGTAATGTTGGAGTGCTCCTGCTGTTGCTGGAACCAGAAGAAAACCTCTGCTTGGCTTTTCCACGAGATGAACTTGCCTTTACCTTCTCAAACCACATGAACTTGGCTGGGTGGGTCCTCTTGATGTGCTGCTTGAGAGTGTTGAGGCTTGTCATGTGCCCCTTGATTGGCACAGTCTTGGGCAGGCACAGCTTGCAGTTGAAACTCAACTTGTCTCCTTTCCTTGACTTGAACATGAAGTAGTCGTCCAGGTGGGGCCAGGGGTTCTGAGCCTGCTCCTGATGAGGTCCAGTGGCACTGACAGTTTCAACCTCAACAATGTTATCAATGTCAACAGAGTCAAGTTCTTGGGATGCCATCATGCTATAATGACATAAAACTCAAATTCACACAAGTGTCTGTATTGAAAATCCAAAAATAATAGAAGCTTTTAAAAGTTTATGAAATGTCGAGTGCTACCTTTATAGATATACGTAAGAGAATGTAATATGCTAAACACACACAGAAAATGGAAATGCAATAGAATGTATGTTGTGTAGTAGATGAACTGTGAAGCCATGGATGTTATTGGTAACTAGCAAAGGCCAAAGAAGCAAAGAGCCTTTGTAATCCAATACAACAAATCCACAATACACACACAAACACAAAACTCAGTCTCATACGACGCACAAAACTTCGATATGTCTGTGGCCGTGGCTAAGCTAGTGTAAATTAAATAAAACAGATGTGTAACTGGTTATCTTATACTTTGGGATAACGGACTTGAGTGAACGGAAGTTAAATAGTTCGATAATGATTTTCACAGTTAACTTAAAAGTTAAATCGTTAACAAAAAAGTTAACTGATTGGTGCCCAGCTTTGCAAGTTAGGTATAATTATTCCCCTGTACAAAGATGCTGAGGATGCTCAGGCTGCAGTGCATGCAGATAGTGAACTGAGTGAATTTTTCTATTTGATGGTTGGATTGAAACAAGGATGTGTAATGTCTGTCTCCGTCGCTGGATAGGGTTACAAAAGAGATACAAGGTAGCAATGGATATTGGAGTGGCCCAAGTGAGAGAGGGCAGCATTTGGAAACTCCCTGTACTGTTGTTTGCAGATGATACTGTTTTGTTAAGTGAAAACGAAGGGGAGCTGCAACGCTTGGTGGATGAGTTTGGGAGAGTATGTAAGAAACGGAATCAAAAGGTGAATGTATGGAAGAGTAGTTATGGTCTTCGAGAGAAGTGAAGTCAGTGAATGTAAAGTGAGGTTGGATGAGGAGGAAATGGAAAATGTGAGGGCATTTAAGTACTTGGGAAGTGTGATGAGTAAAGATGGAAGTTTAGAGGATGAAGTGCTTGAAAGGGTGCGACAGGGAAGAAAGGTTGCCAGTTCCTTGAAAGCAGTGATAAGAAATACGGAAGTGAGCATGGAAGTGAAAAAGCTACTACATGACAGTATTGTGATACCAGCTCTAACGTATGGAAGTGAAGCTTGGACCTTGTTGGAGGGACAGAAGTCAAGAGTGAGAGCAGTGGAAATGAGTTATTTGAAAGGAGCATGTGGAGTCACATGGAGAGACAGACTGACAAATAAGAAAGTAAAGGAGCATTGTTGTGTGGATGTGGATGTGATAGGAAGCGTTAGGAGAAACACACTGGGGTGGTTTGGCCATGTGGAGAGGATGGAGAGTGAGATACTGACAAGGAGAGTGTATGAGTGAGGTGGAGGGGGGGAGAGGGAAGGGGAGGCCAAGGATGAGATGAAGGGATGGAATTGAGAGGCATATGACAGAGGGGTGAGTGAGGTGGAGGTGGGGAGAGGGAGGGGGAGGCCAAGGATGAGATGGAGGGATGGAGTGGAGAGGCATATGAAAGAAGGGTGTGTGAGTTGGTAGCAGGGCAATGAAATGGCGGGGCACAGGGCGGCATGTATGCGATTTGATTGTGGCCACCCCTTACAGGATTAAGGAGTCTGGCAATAGATAGATAGATACTTCCTTTGCCCAGCTGACTGGTTCTAAGGTTGAGGTCTTCCCACAAACTAACACAGGTCTAAGATTGGCTGAGATCCGAAGATCTAATCCAAAGATTGCAGCTTTGAAGGCTTTGTGGTGAGTGAGGAAGAATGTGAGGATGAGTGGTCCAGGGTTGTTTTGATTTAAATCACATGACTTAAACTGATTTAAATCAGAATGAAAAAATCATGCTTACTATCAAAATACAGTAAAAAGGAAGAAGCTTGAAAATGTGATGGATGTGTATTGTACTGATGCATCATCTGCAGATCCTGTCCTCTTCTTGTACTGATCCTGTATCAAGTCACACACCAGTGAACCACTGCCTTCTGTTACAAAGAAAATATTAAAAAACTGAACACAGGAAAGACGGCTCTTTTGTTGATAATAACAATAAAAGTGATTATGTTCAGTGTTAACATATGAGCTCAACTCTTCTTTGAATACACATTAACATGATTCAATCTAATGATTATGATCCAAATCTGACAATATATAAATGACAAGTTGGCAACTGTCATCAGTATGTGACACATAGTGATGCAGCAGCAGAAGTAACCTCCCCCATTACAAGGAGTGCTAGCCTGTGGTGCATTTGCTTACTCCCACATCCCACTCACATTATTATTTGGCAAGTTTGTTTATTTGAACTTTGATATATAACAACGCCTAACGGACACATTACAGCAAGTGGGAGGAAAAAGGACACAGTGTGGTACTCATTTGATAGAATTCCTAAAACTGATACTAAAATATGGTTTAGCTTAACACCGGCAAAGGTTTACTACAAGAATATGTCTTCATATAGGCTAAGTGAAAAAAATCAAATAATAAAAACCCAATTTAAATTTTAAAAATCAATTTTTTTATTTAAAAAAAAAAAAAAAAAAAAAAAAAAAAAAAAAAGATTTTTTTTTCCAACCCTGGAGTGGTCTGAATGTTAATACCTAAGAGCAAATGATGCGTTGATGCATCAGTGGAGACTTCCCCACGCTGCTCATCAGGATGTGTTGAAGAATGTGCATTTAGTGGTTATTCCAAAGGTATGGAGGCAAAAGATTATAGGTATTGCTCATAATTCTACCTTGGAAGGGCACACTAGGGTGAAGAAGACTATGTCCTGCATTTGGCAACATTTCTATGGGCCTGAAATTCGCTGAGACATTTCCCAGTACCATAGGTCATGCCATCCCTGCCAGATGGTCAGTAAGGGTAAGAAGTCTACTCCTTTGGAACCACTGGTTCTTCTTCCTCTCTCTAATGCACTATTCACTAGAGTTCTTGTTGATATTGCTTGCCCACTTACAGGAGCCCATGAAATTTCCTGTTTTGTGGCTGCTGGTCATATTTACAAATGCAAAGATATGCCATATACTGTCATATGAAAAAGGCTCTAGCCATGTTCCAGAGGCTAATAAACAAACATGCTAGGGATATCAAGGCATGTGTCACATACGTTGATTCTCTGGTTATATTCACAACTCCTGGGATAACCACTTCATCCAACTAGATGCCTTGCAGAAAGACTGTCATTCAACTGCTTGGTAACCAACCTAGCAAAGTACGATTTCTTAAAGGCCCAGGTTCAGCACTTAGGCACCAGGGCGGGACTGGGTAAAGCAGTCTGCCTAATGCCAACGTTGAAGCCACTGTTAACTTCACACAACCCGAGAATGAAAGGGAATTGCAGAGATTCCAGGGTATGGTGGGTTACTATTGGAGGTTTGCCCAAAATTCCTCTGACACTGTAGCTCCCATCACAAATCTGCCAAAAAAGGGAGTCAAACATGAATGGAAGGAAGAATGCAAAGAGGCATTTTCAAAAATTATGGTTAGCCTGTGCTTCAAGCCCCAAATTTCAGTAAACCTTTTAAATTAGCTGTTGGAGGAGGCCGTAGCATGGGCCAAACAAGGTGGTACTCCCGAGGGGAATGGGAATGCTGGTGATAGGGAGAGCTGGAGCGCCTGTTTCACTAGCTATTTAACCATCCCCCTTTGCTGACCTTTTCAGTGTGACAGTAACATGGAGAGTAGACCAGCATACTCTCCCAACCATTTCCCCTAACTATCTTATGCACTACACTGCATGCATTTTCCATTTCACACAACGTATCCCACTACATTACAGGGGTTGGCATCAGCAAGGGCATGCAGCCAAAAAACTTTGCCCCCGCTACCTAGTGGCGGACTTCTGGGGGGAGGCATGATGGGGGTTCCGCCAGCAGAGATCATGGGTCCAGGGCAAGATGGGGCTCGGGCCTGTGGTAGACGGTACAGGGCACTGCGGTTCCCAGGCTGCCACTTCTGCCCAATAGAAAGGGGCCCGAACCTGGGAGTAGTGCCCCAGGAGGCTGCCCTATCAGTGGGTGTATAATGGCAGGACAGTTGCAGTGCCAAGGAGCACTTGGAGGGTGTCCCTGAAGCTGTCCTGGCAGGGTGCCCCGAGGCCACTACCACAGCCACTGGTAAGCTGGTGGGCTAAGGGTCCCGGATCCATTGCCTGGCCCTGAGACTGTGCAGTGAGTGGGGCCTGTGGTGTGTCTGTCCCCCTTTATTAATACTGACTATGACAAAATACAAGGATAAGTTTCAAAGCAAGCCTGAGGACAGTAAATCACCCAGGGGGATGAGAGTGGGTTCATGGAATGTGGGAAGTTTGAGGGAAGAGCGGAGGAAGTCGTTGAGGCATTCAGTAGGAGGTGGGTGGATGTGGCGTGTTTGCAGGAAGTCCAGTACAGAGGTGGATAAGCCAGGAAGGTTGTTGGGAAGGACTGTTACTATAAGTTGTTTTGGCAGGGAGGGACAGACGGATATGGGGGTGTTGGTGTGATGGTTGCAGAGAAATGGGTGGAATATGTTATGAATGTTATGAGGGTAAGCGATAGGATATTGGTAGTGAATATTCTGTTCGGCAGAAAGATAACTGCAGTTATATCGGCATATGTTCCACAGGAATGATTGGATAAAGTACAGAAAGATAGATTTTGGGATGATTTAATACATGTAGTAAGTGGTATGTGGGATGATGAGAGTGGTTTTGGAAGGGGACTTAAATGGTCATATAGGTGAAGCAGCACAAGGTTATGAAAGAGTACATGGGGGATGTGCCTATGGAATAAGGAATGCGGAAGGGGAAAGGATACTCGAGTTTGGGGAGGCAACGGACATGATTGTGTACGACACATATTTTAGGAAAAGAGAGAGTTGGTTAATTACTTATGAATCTGGGGGAAATAGCGGTCAGATAGATTATTTTCCAGTTAGGAGGGCTGATAGGAGGTTAGTGAGGGATGTTAAAGTTATAGGAAGTGAGGAGTGTGTGCAGCAGCACAAACTATTGATCTGTGATATGGTGCTTACAGAACAAGTGATGAAAAAGAGGACTTACATACCTAGGAGGAAAATATGGAAGCTGGAAAACCAAGTAGTAAGGGATGACTTCTATAGCGAGATGAGGAGAGTGGTGGCTGAACAGGGAAACATAGACAGAGGCGGTAATGAACAGAACAGAGCCCGCAAGAACAATCTCTTGAGAGTTACTGATGTAATATGAGGTTGGACAAGAGGACCACCAAGACATAAAGTAACTTGGTGGTGGGATGAGGGTGTAGACGCTGCACTTAAGGAGAAAAGAAGACTTTTCCGGGAATGGAAGAAGGGAGGTAGCAAGGAGAAATACTTGGCTGCCAAGCGTAGGGCTAAAAGAGAGGTATACAGGGCGAAGTCTGAGTCACAGAGACTTTTACTTGATAACCTAAATCATGGGGAAAGGAAAAATAAGATATTTAAGGTGGAAAATCAGATGAAGAGGGATCATCGGGATATTATAGTTGAGCAGTGTGTGAAGAATGATGAAGGAAGGGTAGTGGTGAACAGTGAGGATATTAACGATGCATGGAGAGAGCATTATAGCCGGTTGCCGAATGAGGAGTTTGACCGGGACAGGGAAGGTTTGGAGCCAGCAGATCCAGTGTTTGACCCTTGGCCTTTGGTTGCTGCTGCTACTGTGAGTGAGGCAATAGGCAGGATGAAGGTGGGGAAGGCAGCAGATGTGTCTGGGTTCACTGCTGAAATGTTGAAGGCCTCAGGAGATATAGGGGTGAGGTTTGTCACTGACCTGATAAATATGATTATTTATGAATGTGTTGTCCCAGATGATTGGCTGAAGAGTGTAATTGTAAATGTGTATAAAGGGAAGGATGATGACCTGAAAAGAGGAAATTATAGGGGTATAAAGCTTTTAGATCAGATAATCAAGGTAATGGAGAGAGTTTTAGAAGGTATGATTAGAGAAAGAGTGAATATAATTGAGATGCAGTTTGGGTTTATGCCAGGTAGGGGGACCACTGATGCCATATTCATTGTTTGACAGCTTCAGGAAAAATATACTGGTAAGAAAAGGGATCTGTATTTTGTTTTTGTTGATTTGGAAAAGGCCTTTGACAGAGTCCCTAGAGAGGTGGTGAAGTGGGCAATGAGAAAGCTTGGCTTGGAGGAGTGGCTGGTTAGGGTAGTTATGGCTATGTATGTGGGTGCTCGCACCCAGGTAAGAGTGAATGGAGATTTGAGTGATGAGTTTTCCGTGAATGTTGGTGTGCATCAGGGATCAGTTTTGAGTCCCATGTTGTTTATTATGGTACTTGAAGCCCTCTCACGTGACTTCAGAAACGGACTCCCATGGGAGATGTTGTATGCTGATGATTTGGTGTTGATTGCAGAGAACGAAAGGGAGGCGGAGCAAAGGTTTAGGAAGTGGAGAGATGGTATGGGGCACAAGGGCTTAAGGGCAAATGCACATAAAACAAAAGTGATGATATCTAGGGTTGGTGGTAGTACTGTCAAAGATGAGGGAGAGTGGCCATATGCAGTTTGTCACAAGGGCGTGGGAAGTAATTCCATCTTGTGCGGTGTTTGTGCTAAATGGGTGCAGAGGAGATGTAGTGGTATCAGAGGTAGACTGCGAGATAATGCTGATTTTATGTGTGCGGCGTGTCAGGAAGAGCAGATGGAGATTGTCAAGCATGAAAGGATTGAATTTGCTAGTGAATCTCTTCAGTGTGTGGGAGAGTTTTGTTATTTGGGAGACATGTTGTGTGCTGGAGCTGGGGCTGGAGCTAGCTCTGTGGCTAGGGTGAGAAGTGGTTGGAAGAAGTTCAGGGAGCTCTTGCCTCTCCTGACACTGAGAGGACTCTCTCTATGTGCTAAGGGGTCTTTGTATGCAGCATGTGTTAGGAGTGTAATGCTGTATGGTAGTTAGACCTGGGCAGTAAAGGAGGAGGATATTCGCAGGCTCAGACATACAGAAATGACAATGATTAGGTGGATGTGTAGCGTGTGCCTGCGTCCAAGGTCTGGGGGGGCTGGGTTTACGATAGATGAGTTGAGAGGTAGGATGGGACTGGAGTGTATTGGTGCTGTGATGAGGAAAGGTAGACTGAGATGGCTTGGGCATGTGGAGAGGATGGGGGATGATAACTGGGTGAGGAGTATGAGAAGTGTTAATACTGAGAGTGGGGTTATGAGGGGTAGACCGAAAAAGACATGGGACGAAGTCATTAAGTGTGACCTCAGGGTTAAGGGACTGAACAGGGAGGCTGCAACAGATCATGCAGCATGGAGAGCTGCCATTAAGTGACCAAAGCCGATGCATGCATGTTGGAGCCTTTAAAAACGAAACGAAACGAAACGATGCTAGTGGTCTTGGTGCCACTGCAGTATAAGATAATGATCATGGTGTTGAACTACTGGTACCTGTTTGTTCTTTTAGCAAGACGTTCATTGTTGCTCAGATGAATTATTCCAGTATTAAGGAAAAGTGGTAGGTGAAGGCACTCACCATCCACCCACTCGATGTAGCGCTGCCGTCGGGTGACTGCCCTTTCCTCTCTTCCTTCCTTCCTTCCTCTTCTGCCTTTACTTCCTTCATTCTTTCCTCTTCCTTCTGCATACATGTGACTTTACACTCTCTCTTCTGTCTTTTTTTCCTTCATTCTTTCCTCTTCTTCTGCCTATGGGTGACTCTACACTGAGTGACAAGCCAAATGGTTTCCTATATGCCAGGAAGCCATTTACTAAGCTGGGTGGTAACCAAAGCTGGGAATAGCGCCGCTATTAGCAGCGGCACTACATAATGCTGCTACTATTTTAATAGCGATGGTGGTAACGCCATTACTTTTCTTAGCCAGTAGCAGAACTGAGAGCGCTGCTACTTTTTGGCCATACTCACGCATTACCGCGCTCCTCGCTACTCACGCGACAAATACAGGTCCGGAGTCAGTGAGTACATAAAGATATGCCGATGGTTTGGTTGTATTTAATAATGATGAAAAATAATACTTTTGTCAATTCTGTCAATTTATGATTAAAGATTGCTTTCCTCAAGAAAAATAAGGATGTAGCTAGAAGTAGGCAATGCTCACACACACACACACTCCTAACTATCACCTTCTCTAACTCCTGCTCTTTCCCTCACTCTCTCTTTCAGACTAATTCTTACTACGTCATTATTTCGTAACAGTATGTTACTTTCAGTGTAAAGTAATGGAAAAAACATTGCTGTTGTATAAAGAGTCTTTAAAAGAAAGACCCAGTTCATTTTTACTTTCGTTTTCATACGTAATCTCAAACAGGTATCATTGAAAACATAATAAATCTATATACTGTACAGTAATATGTATCAATGGTAGGCCACATTTTTTGCCTTTTATTTATGTATGTTACTTTCAGTAGGTGTACTAGGCAACAATGTAAAAGAACATTTGTTACATTATACGGTACATAGTTTTTTCCTGTACCTTCGGCTCTAAGCTTCATTAAAGTGACACCGACATGTATATGATGATTTTTTATTTTCAGTATAAGTATATACTGACATTATTGGTACACAACATAATCACTCAGACTGACTAATATTATCAAAACAGCATATAGTGTATTGCTATATCACAGATTTTTGTTAAACTTTCCTTCATGTACCGTTTTCTTATCCAAAGTGGCGGGAGCGGAAGCACCACTACATTTCGTATCAAGTAGTGAAACCAGTAATGCCACTACTTTTTTGAGCTAGTAACGGGAATGGAAGCGCCGCTACTTTTTATCAGTAGCGTTTCCAGCATTGGTGGTAACCATATAACCAAATAATGGCACCTGGTGGTTTATTGGGCAACTAAGGTGCTCCAATCAGACTTAGCCGGTGCAGGCTTATATCCAAGGGGTGGTTGGGGTTTATTACTCATGTAATGCCACTCAGGGATGAGTGAGGCTGGTCACTCTCATCTTAAATGTCAGGACCAACTTGCCTAGCCCCGGGCTCCTATGTTCCTCATGAGGCAACATAAGAGTGGATGATCGATGAATAATTGAAAAGGAACTCCTTGCACTCGTAATTGCCCTGTAACATTTCTCAGTGTATGTTGGTTTACATTCAACCTCCATTACTATGTATACAGATCACCATCCTCTTAACTTTCCAACAAAATTTAGAGATAAGAATCAATGGTTAATCCACTGGGCCCTATTCCTCCAAGAGTACACCTTAGATGTTCACTACGTTAAAGGAGAAAGGAAAGTTTTAGCAAACTGCATGTCTAGGATTTAAGTTTATATGTACAGAAATTTCCTCTTAGAATTTCCTTCTTCAGAATGGGAAGTGTTACCAATCCACTATCACCGGTTGCCATTCTGCATCAACTGTGAGATGTCGCTAATCTGCACCCAATGTGAAATATCACTAATTTGCACCAACTGTGTTATGTCATTTATCCGCACCAACTGTGAGATGTCCCTAATTTGCACAAACCGTGAGATGTTGCTGATCTGATGCCAACTGTGTGATATTTACTGACTCCATGGCATATCTTGGCTAACTGCCAGCTCAAGTTCACATGCCATGATATTTACTCAGCTGTGATCTGGTCTGGAAGGCAATTTATCAGAGATGATAAGGGCCAATCTGTTTCAAATTACAAGAAGGGAAAGAAGGTGGAGCTGAACCCAAGTGATGAGGACCACCCCCACAGAATATAGTAGCCAAACCATAGCAGAGTGATCTGTCACTTACGAGTTGACTGGAAAGTGATAAAGTTCTGCTGTCAGATGGGTCAGTGAGGGAGAAGTGGCATAGGTACCTGTGTATATCAAGAGTAGCTAGAGAAGAAAGTCTGACTCTCAAGTCCATCCTTTAAGTTACCAAGTGATATAGTGCAAGAAGTACTCCAAGATGTTATATTGTAAATAAAGAATTTGTATTTACCTGTATGTTAACTCGTACATAGCAGCCTAGTAACAGCTGTTCCCATTTAGTATGTACTCTACTAGCAGGAGAATCTGACTAATCTTGTCTTAGTAAGACTGTAAGTGATTCTAAGTAGGTTAAGAGTGTCCTGCTGTGTACCTGTTTAAAACAGTCAGGCCTCACTATATCTTTGTTTGCTCTAATAAATCACTAGAACAATGAACTAAAAATTATACCCAGTTTATGATGACGAAATGATTGCGAATTCACTAGAATGATAATTCTGGTGCCTGTTATGACAATCCCATGCATAAACAGTGCCTTCCAAGCCAGCTGACAATCATATGTTTGAGCCAAGATTGCCACCCAGTGTTTACCTTCTTGCTGTATTCATTTCCCTTTCGCTCCATTTCGTGCATGAAAGACCACTGAAACAGCAATGCTATTGCCAAATAACACTGCTAGTGCACAACAAATAGTGATTTGGGTGATATTAAGTGAAGTGATAACTTTTTGAGTGTGAAATCCTGAAACCTGTGACTTGGAAATTGTGTCAGGCAAAGATGCTTCCCCTTGTGGAAAGCATGGTGCTACTGAGGGTGCCGAGAGCAGGCCTAAAAGGGGTAAGTTTTATTTTTTTATTTATTTATTTTTTTTTTATGTGGTTACAGGCCCCCCCTCCCTCCCTATACCCAATGACCCATGTTATATCGACCTTGCTATATGATAAATTCCTATGCGATGGGTTCTCAACTGACAACCTCACTGTATATCGAGGTTTACCTGTATGTACAAGAATCTAATTCTGTGATGTGTTGTGTAACGATCCTGTAAGTAAAGTAAGGTTATTTATTTAAGCTGTCACTGTCTATGATTTGAACCCTAAGAGACAGAAACCTCCCTGAACTGTCTGTAACAAAGGCCAGACAGATGGGGAATGATCAACAACAACAACATATAAATACAATAAATAATTAAGATCTTACAGGAGAACAAGTATGGCCAGATGTGGTAGATGGTGAATCAGATACAGCTGGAAGAGTAGAGGATACTGCCTCAGGAATGAGTTGTGAAGAGACACTCTGCTGAACTGAGCTGATGCCAGAGTTACTCAGTTGATCAGGCCCCAACAATATGCTTCCTGTGGCTGATGCTCCTTGACTCTGTTCCTCTGACGAACTTTTGTTCCAGTACCACTGCGGTGTATCTGGAACTATATTACAGTATACATCAGGTAGAGGCTAATGTTATTATCTAATGACTGAATGTGCCACAGTGATGGAGAAGGGCATCCTCAGGTGGTGACACCTATACAACCAGGAGGCTCCATTGCCCAGTTATTTAAATGTCCCACAGCTTCCTCTCTATCTTCTGAAAGGAGGATGGTCGACTGCAAATGAAGGGCAAAGTCAGATTGCAGTCCATGAGGTTTACAGTGCTTTGTGCCACAAGAACAACACCAACAACAATATACTGTATATTTTTACACACACACACACACAAACACACAGCCTACAAATACATCATGAATATAATTAGAACAATGTAAGGACAGCAAATTATATATCATACTGCTTTGGGTGAGGACGGATGCTGTACGTATATAATCTGGGTGTGATGAAGATTCACGAGGTATTTCATAACTTCTATAATCATCTGCAGGTGCTGGGGAAGCACTGTATGGCTCATATGTTTCAGCCACTCGTGTAATTTCCTGCAGCAATTGCCCTCTGGCTCTTGCATCTTCAGGATCCTCAGTACTGCCACCCTCCAGACCCACACACAATCCAGAGGTGCCACACAGGCTGGCAAGGGCCTCCGGGTCAGTCTTGATTTGCAGCAAGTCTGGTGGCACACATTCCACTAGAGACTCACGCACTGAACTACCATCACCCTGCAAATTACATGTATCCTTAAATGAATATAGATTACTGCATACTATACCATACTGTACAAGACCTAAAATTATAACTGCTGTAATAAGCCATACCTATGGGAATACAGTACAAAATTAGAAATAGCCTAAATTGATAGTATTCTTACAAGACCTATCATGTTTGGTCTGGTTTGAACTGAATGTTTTTTCTATTTCATTTACTTTCAGAAGGATGCAATGGTTAGATCCAAAGAATGTCAAAGTTAGGGTATGTCAAACTGATGCTAAAGTCAAAGTTTGAAGGATGTAGTTTTTCAAAAACTTTTGCCATTTTGGAGGAAATATCAGATAATTTTCTTTAAAAAGAATGAGAGATTTTCTCCAGAGTAGAAGTAACATAAGCCCATTTCTGGCACTGTAGAGAGGATGGAGGGTGAAAGACTGACGAAGAGAGTGTATGTGAGTGAGGTGGAGGGGGAAAGAGGGAGGGGGAGGCCGAGGATGAGATGGAGAGATGGGGTGGAGAGGTATATGAGAGAGGGGGGTGTGAGTTGGGAGCAGGGGAGTGAAATGGCGGGGGACAGGGCGACTTGGAGGCGATTTGTTTGTGGCCACCCCAAACGGGATTGAGGCGTCTGGCAATAGATAGATAGAATAGAAAAATGTCCACTTGAAAGTAATGAATATTTGTCTAACTTCCCCAGAATGCATGTCCATGCTTAAGCACACCTGTCCCTGTCTCTTGACATTCCTCCATCCCCCCACTCCACCAGAGGGTCTACACCCTCTAGGTCATTCCTTCCCAGGCAGATAGACCCCAAAGAAGGCCTAAATCTCCCTTAGAGGGCTATCCCCTCCCAAGGAACCATATCCCCACAATTCTTATGCATGGAAAAAGGAACCAAAGGCCAGGAGCCCACAAACCATTCCTTCCAAGAAAAATGCAAAAACAACACAAGATGCAATGGTGCGGTGAAGATACAGAGGTTGAAGGGAGCCAGTAGGTGGAGAGTGAATGAGATAAAAAGCCTTTGACTCTACCTTGTTGAGAAGAGCTGTGTGGGGTGCCTCCCCACACATGAGAAGCACTCTGTACACAGCGGTGAATAAAACCTGTGTATATAGTCAACAACTGTGCAGGGGTACAGAAGGCACAAAGTTGGCTTAGCACACCTAATCTTTAGGATGCAGATTTTAAGGAGATGTAATATGATCTTTCCAAGATAAATCCCGAGAGAATGAAACCCCAAGTATGTTTAAAGATGATGCTGGATTGAGATGGATATTGTTAAACATTAGTGGGTACTCCTGTGGAAGATGTTGATGGGTAGATAGGTGTAAGAGCTGAGTTTCTGATGCATTAAAAACAAAAATATTACTTTTACCCCAGTCAGAGATATGATCCAAGTCAGAAATTAGGTGTGCCATAGCCTCATCCCTTGTTTACTGATGTAACTGCTGAGATGGACGCTGCAGGATGCGAAAGGAAAGGTGATGGGTGAAATCATCAGCGTATGAGTGGATAGGGTTAGATGTACAGCTTAGAAGGTCAGTGATGAATAAAAGGAAAGAATTGGTGATAGGACAGAGCCCTGAGGAACACCACTATTGATAGACCTAGGAGAAGAAAGATGGCCGTCTACAACAGCAGCTATAGAACGACCAGTAAGGAAGCTAGAGATAAAGGCATAGATAGAAGGATAGAAACCATAAGGGGGCAGTTTGGAAATCAAAGATTTATGCCAGACTCAATGAAAAGCCTTTGAGATGTCATGCACAATGGCAAAGCTTTCGCCAAAGTCCTGAAAGAAGGATGACCAGGGGTCTGAGAGGTATGGTGAGAAGATTGCCAGCGGAGCGTCCCTGACGGAACCCATACTGATGATTGGATAGATGGTTGTGATAGGAAAGATGCTTTAAAATTTTTTTGTTATGAATAAACTCAAAAACTTTTGAGACAGAATGTTAAAGCAACTGGGCAATAGTCAGGGGGTTGGGAATGGTCACCTTTCTTTGAGACTGGCTGAATGAGAGCAAACTTCCAGCAAGAACGAAAAGTACAAGTAGGCAGACAAAGGAGAAAAAGTTTACCTAGACAGGGTGTAAGCACAGAAGCACAGTTCTTGAGAACAACATGAGGGACTCCATCAGGCCCATATGCCTTATCAGTATGGAGGCCAGTGATGACAAAATACATCAACTGAAGAAATTTTAGTGTTAGCCATGTGGAAATCAGAGGGAGGAGGTGATGGAGGAATAACACTGGAATTGACTAAGGTGGAATTGGGGGAGAAAGTCTGAACAAAGAGATATGCTTTATCAGTAGAGAAAATGGCTACGGAGCCATCAGAGTGGAAAAGATGAGAGAAGGATGATGAGGGCTGAAACATAAAAATGATGAGAATCAGGGATAGGTTGGCTCCAGTACCTCTTGTAGGCTTTCTCTTTGTTTTGGACAACATTAGAACAAGGGTGATTAAACAAAGGTTTCTTTGCACGTCAAATATGAGAAAGGAATGTATGTTTCAATGTCCGAGAGAGTAACCTCCATAATGCACATGGCACACCGGCACTCAGTTGGCTCTTGGAAACAGAAGCAATATATAATCATTCCAGGGAAAATCAAAAGAAGTACCGGTACTGCCTGAGACCTTCCAATCAGCAGCTCCAAAGTGTCACAACCAACGTTTTTTTGGAGGGTCCACAGGCCGTACTGGAGCAATAGGACACGTTAAGGTGATGAGGTTGTGGTCTGAGGAGCCCAACGGAGAGGAAAGATTAACAGTGTAAGCAGAAGGATTAGTTGTATGGAAGAGGTCAAGTATGTTGGAACTCTCTCCAAGGCAGTCAGGGATATGGGTAGGGTGCTGTGCAAGCTGTTCTGGGTCATTATGGATAGAAAAGATGTTGGCTTGTCCACCAAGTGGATCAGTGAAAGGAGAGGAGAGCCAAAGGTGGTGGTGAACAATGGAAGGTCAGCCTTCCAGGGAAGTTACGACCTACTACCCACATTTGATACAGCAGTAATTTTGGCTGCACACATGATGGCTGAAACTTAATGTTACCAACTCACCCACCCACCCACTGCTGTGTGTCTCTGACACAGGAGGATCCTGCAAGATTTCAGACAGACAGGCATATCATCTTTCAGTATTAGATGAAGGTTGAATGTGAACAAAACACATTAAATTTACACAATTAAAGGAGGAGAGAGAGTTATCTGAGTGGATGAGAAGAGGGAAATGTTACTGAAAAGGTTTTTGGGGGAGTCAAAAGGAGCAATGTGGGCATGTGTAACTGCATCTCTGGGTGACTATTACCACTCTAGTCAACTCATGTTGTAAGGAAGTCCTGTATGATCTACAACTGTACATTAAAAGCAGGATGATCAACTGAACCCACCTGGAGTGCATGACGCCAGGCAAGTGGTGGGGGAATGTGATGTATGGTGGAAGGAGGGGAACTGTGGTAGTGGTGGTGGGGATCTGAATAATGGTAGTAGTTCTCACTCCTAGCATCCACCACACTTTCAGGTTCCTCCCCATTCATATTCTGGAACCTTTCCCTGGCTCCCCCTCCTACATCCACCATGATGACACATTAGCAGCTACTTGATGTACACCTACAGTTCTGGAAAAAGAGGTGGTCCTCAACATAGCTTTGTGAGATACAATATATGTTCCACAATATTACAAAATTTTTTACACAATTATTGCTAAAGATGCTGGGTAACTGATCAATCAGGTAAATAGGTAACAATGAAGTTTTAATGGAAATACCTGTACAGTGGAACCTCCTAAATTGCGCTCTTATGAGACTGGGCACATGCTGTGATCTGAGAATTCTGTGATTTAGAAATAACTAACCTTATGGGAAAATTACTTATGAGTCTGTCACTTTGGAAAAGTTGTTCCCCTTACCCCCAAACCTACCATGTCAAACTGGCCACCAGCAAACATTAACAACCCTTCCTCAAAGAAGCTGTAGGCTTAGGAGGGTACAATCGGCCATGGAAACACTGGGAGGGGGGGGGAAACTTCTACACCGCACCAGAACCACATGCTGTCAACAGAGAGGAGACAATGCATGAGTACGAGCTGCGCGACGGGGCTCTTGCAACCATGTCCTTCACGTCAGGTGTGGGAGGGAAGTGCTGTGATTGGCTTAGAGCAAGTGCTATGCTTGAATGTGATTGGTCTAGTAATTAACAAAGACCCTATAGAAAGAGACTGGAAAATCAATATTTAAAGCTGCTCGCTGACTGATCGGCTGACATGGCATCATTTTTGTGCAAATGCCTCACAGGCCGGGTGCTGGCTGACTGCTGATTCATCTAAAAATACATCTCGCCACCTGCTGTGATACGTGATTGGTTGATGAATAAAATTATGCTTTAATTGTAGTAGATTTTGTTAATTTGAGCTGTTGAATATTTCCATTTTAATCCTCATCTCAACGTATGTAAACACCAAGATGATAGCCAAATTGTAATGTTGCCAAACCAAATTGTTAGTTGCTGCAAAATGGGAGGGGGGTAATGTGCTCATTTACTGGTGCTTTATTGCCCTTATTAATACTCTGATAGTGCTGCATTTGGGTGCAATAACAATGCTGGACCTTCTATGCAACTTTTCTGACTCTCTTGTGATCCACCAGGAGGGAAATTATGGGATATTAAGATACCCGGTAATGAAGGCAAATAGGTCTGTAAGTGAGTGTCGTTGGCTTTGCTAGGAAAGTTTCATGTACAGTACAGTACTCACATCCACACAGGGAAGTAAGCCTAAATACTAGCCCGATGATAACCACTTCATTGTAATTATGGATATCAAGAAGAATGATAATGTTTAAATTCACACAAAACTCCATCAAACTTAAAAACTGCAGGCAAAATAAGTAAACACTGCTGGTGTTAATTGTTCTACCATCGTCTAAAAACTCGTCCCTGCTCTTTATATGCTTCTAAATTTGCCTACCTGATACAAAGAGGAAAATTTCATTGTCATACAACTTTACTTACCATATTAAGAAACCACCACTTGTGCAAACACAACATAACAGATGTTCAAAATCACATCAATAAACCTTCACTTTCGAGGTTGCATTCGTGAATTATGTGTAATTACTGCCTGATATTTCAAACTGTTGCATGATGTTGCAGTGTACAGTATTATGAATTCATTGTTTAGAAATGTGTGATTCGGGAGATTCAACTGTATTTACAAAAAGGTAAGATGAAGAGGACTGGCTCTCTTTTAACATGTGTTAAGAAGTTTGTGGACACCAGGGCCGAAGAGAGTGTGCTTTTCCCAGATCAGTGGTTCTCAATCAGGGAGGTGCAGGGACCCATAGGAAAACTATAGTGGCCAAAGAAAGATTGTGTGTGTGTGTGTGTTCTTACCTAACTGTTCTTACCTAATTGTATCTTTACAGGAATGAGTCAAGCTCGTACTGTCCCGTGTCTTAAACCATATTCATCGTACATATCCTTAAATTTGTGAATTGTTTTGGCACACACTATTTCATTCAGTAGTGCATTCCATTGATCAATTGCTCTGTTTGGGAAACTGAATTTCCTTACGTCTTTATCACCTCTCTTCTTATGCAGTTTTTTGCAGTGTCCTCTTCCTGATGCTTCCCCATATGTTATGTAATCATTTATGTCTATTTTCTCCTTCCCTGATATGCATTTATACAGCATTATCATGTCACCTCTTTTCCTTCTCTCCTGTAGTGTTGGTAGATTCAGTTTATTTAGTCTTTCTTCGTAGCTTAGGTCCCTTAAGCTTGGTATCCATCTTGTAGCGGCCCTTTGAACTTTTTCAATCTTGTCTATGTGTTTTTTGATATGAGGACTCCAGACTACTGATGCATATTCCAGGGTTGGTCTAATGAATGATGTTATTATCCTTCTTAGCATGTCTTCATTTATGTATGTGAATGCTATTCTCATATTTGCAAGCAGTGTATACATGTTCCGTACCTTCTCGCTGATGTGGTCATCCGGAGATAGTCTGTTATTGATAATCACACCTAGGTCCTTCTCTCTTTCTGATGTGTGTAGGGTTTTATTTCCTAACATATAATCCCAATCAGGCCTTTTTCCACTTTTACCAAACTTGATTACATGACACTTGTCCACATTGAATTCCATTTGCCATGTATTACTCCATTCATGAAGTTTATTTAATTCTTCTTGTAGCTCTTTACAAAAGTCTGTGTTAGTAATTCTCCTTTGTATTTTTGCATCATCTGCAAACATATTTAGAGAGCTTTCATTTCCAGTGTTACTGTTTATATCATTTATATACACTAAAAACATGATTGGTGCCAGCACTGAACCTTGTGGTACTCCACTAGTCACTTCTTTCCATGATGAGTAGTTTCCTCTTAGTACTGTTCTCATTTCTCTTTTTATGAGAAAACCTTGCATCCAACAAAACAGTTTGCCTCGAAGTCCTCCTTAATGGTACAGTTTCCATAAAAGTTTTTGGTGTGGTACTGTGTCAAATGCTTTCTTGAAATCTAAATAGATACTGTCCACCCATCCTTCTCTTTCCTGTATTGTGTCTGTTACTCTGTCATAGTAGCTCAACAGATAAGTAACACATGATTTTCCTTTTCTGAAACCAAGCTGTCTTTCTGTTATCATACTGTGCTCTTCTAGATGATTTACCCAAGCTTTTCTCATAAGCTTTTCTAATACCTTGTTTACAACACTGGTCAGTGATACTGGTCGGTAGTTGAGTGGATTTTGTCTATTCCCTTTCTTGAATAAGGGGACAATATTTGCTTTCTTCCAAATATCAAGTAGTTTACCTTGACTCAAGGATTTCTTGAAAATTAAAAATAATTATTTACTTAACTCCTTTGCACATTCTCATAGTACCCAACATGAAATTTCATCAGGACCACTTGCTTTTCCTCTGTCTAATTTACTTAACTCCTCATGTATTACTTTTTTTGATATTTATATATCTGGTAGTATGTGTGGACATGCATGTTCCACACAGTCCCTCTCAAAATTTTTTTCTTCTGTAAAAACTAATTGGAA
Organism: Coenobita brevimanus; assembly: GCF_032717465.1. Classification (NCBI taxonomy): domain Eukaryota; kingdom Metazoa; phylum Arthropoda; class Malacostraca; order Decapoda; family Coenobitidae; genus Coenobita; species Coenobita brevimanus. The sequence continues at coordinate 15,493,492 of NC_136978.1, forward strand.
ATTCTTATTTAGCACTTCACAAATATCTTTCTCTTGTGTATAGGTGATTCCCTCGTCCGTAATGGATTGTATTATATCTTTTACTTTGGTTTTGCTTCTGATGTACCTGTAAAATAGCTTTGGTTGATCTATCTATCTATCTATCTATTGCCAGACGCCTCAATCCCGTTTGGGGTGGCCACAAACAAATCGCCTCCAAGTCACCCTGTCCCCCGCCATTTCACTGCCCTGCTCCCAACTCACACCCCCCTCTCTCATATACCTCTCCACCCCATCCCTCCATCTCATCCTCGGCCTCCCCCTCCCTCTTCCCCCCTCCACCTCACTCACGTACACTCTCTTCGTCAGTCTTTCGCCCTCCATCCTCTACTTTTATTTATTATATCCTCCTCAAACTGTTTTTGGGCTTCCCTCCTTATTCTTGTATAATCGTTTCTTGCCTGTTTGTAATTATTATATGCCCTTTCACTATTGTGTCTTCTGTATCTATTCCACAACAAATCTCTTCTTTCTTTTGATTTTTTACATTCTGTATTGAACCATTTCTGTATTTTCTTACCTGCTTCTTTGTGCTGTGGGATGTACTTCTGGACTCCTATTTCATAAAATTCACAGAATTTTTTATATACAGCATTTAAATCTTGTCCTCTAAGCTCATTTTCCCAATCAACTTCTAAGAAATACTTCTTTAGGTTTTGATAATTTCCCTTTTTATAGTTTAAGCTCTTTTTGTAACTTTGTGTGTGTGTGTGTGTGTGTGTGTGTGTTTAGAATATACAGTTCAAAATATTCTGTCTCTCCTCCCCCTTTCAAATCACATCATCACCTGTACCATTTTGTTTTTGTTTCTGTCTAATCTGGTCATTTCAACAGAAAATTAAAGGATGATGATGACCAAGAAGTCTTAGGTTCTAAGGACTGCAGCTACCCCAGTTATTAAAGTTGGATCATCAATATGTTGGTTCTCATTCAATGAGTGTACATATATCTGTCCTGGCATTTTCATTGTTTATTTAAAATTTCACAAACTTCAAATGCCAGACATTCGCCACATCCATGGGTGACAGCTTCCTGCTTCTCACATGCACATACTGCTTCTTTGACTGACTGATGCTTAATTTTATGAACTAAACAATAATAACCACTGGTATGTCTGTAAACTAAAAGAGCACAAATTGGTTTGTGTTTCTTAACAAGAAGGAAATCTGATAAATGAAAGAGATTATGAACATACATGTGTAGGACTGATGTTTGTGACTGTGAGCTACTGGTCTTATGGTATTTATGATACTGAACACGCCTGTGTTGACGATATTTATGACTGTGTGGTACTGTTTCATGACCACATGGGGTTTATTACCAACTGATAATGATTCATGGCCATTTGGTAATGTTTATGACTATAACCCTGTTGTCTTGCTTATGACCATATGGCAGTGTTATTTAGACTGATCTGCATTAGTCCCTGCAACAGACAGCCTGTTACTGTATTCAAATTCATCAGTAATGCACCAATATAAAAATTTTAATGTGTTGTGTACTATGTAGTTTAAGTGTACAGTACTTGTTTAACTACAAAATTAAATACCAGTAAAAGCAAAGCAGGATTCTTCTTTCTCCATTTTGGACAAAGTAGGTGCAGGAGAATGATGTCTTCATGAGGTTCCACCTAACCTGGTGGCTCCAGTGCCTGATTATGTAAATGTTACTCAACATCCCCTACCCATCCCCCCAAAAGGGGTCCGATGGATTGCCGGAGAAGGGCTAATTCAGCCTGTACTCAGCTTGTTTTAACATCCACTCTGGCAACAGTAAGAACCACACTAATTAACATATAATCATTTAGAGTCAAGTAATTGCAGGGAGCCAAGGCTAAGGGGGGTGCAACCCATAAAATGTTGAGAATCGATGGTCTAAATGGTATGGTTAGCCTACAGTATGTGGAGAGAATGAGTGTGTACTGAGTAGTGAAAACAGTAATGATATACTGGTATATGAGTGAGTTTGATGGTGGGAAGACATGTGGTAGCCTGGTAGGCCAAGAAGATATTAAAAATATATGGTCAATGAGTGTGTGAGAAAGAGAGGTATGGAAGCTGCTTAGGTCAGGGAACTGTCATGCGACTGAGCTAGCTGGATGAATTTTGTACTAAGGAGTTTATGAAAAGGGTTTGGGACCCCCTTTTAACTTGATGGTCATAAAATTGCCTCTGTTGGATAGGTGAATGTGAAGTTACATGTGGAAAAGCAGAAATACCCGGTACTGAGCAGAGCCATGATTCCTTGGGCTTCAATGGTGAATGAATGTGTGTGCAGCCCATTTCATTAGAGATGCTGAGACTGTAATTAGTTCTCCCACTATAGCATTCTTTCCTTTTCTTGGCTCTTGGTACCCTCACCCCACCTACAGTTGGGAGTAAAGAGGCAGAATGATGATGATGATGATGATGATGATGATGATGATGATGATGATGACGACGCTGAAAAAATATGATATTTCAGAGCACTAGGCTACTGTACTGTAACTGTCATAATTATAGCTACCTCATCAGTTTCTTACTGAAGTACAAGGGACAGCCTTCAAGATAATGCTAAGAACCTAAAAATGCAAATCATTCATTCATTCATTGCCAGACGCCATGTATCCCAAACGGGGTGGCCAACGGCTTAGAGTTAATTGTTTTACAGGGAGGGGCACTAATCCTCCACCAACCCCACCTGACACGTAGGGATGCCAACAGCATCTGGTGTTCCCAGGCGGTCACCCATCCAAGTACTAACCAGACCCAACGTCGCTTAAATCAATGGGGTAAAATGGATCATAGAGAAGACAACAGAAATCACAAAAATATCCTAAAGGTAGGATTTTCAACAGTGCCTAATGAAATGAGTTATACATCCATTCACTCATTATTCATAACCATACTATCTACAGTAAGTACATACTCTTTTACCCTGTTATCAACAACTAGTAATGCTTACTTTACCACTCGGCCATCACATTTGAGTGGCTCTCATTAGCATCTTCTGTAGAATCATATTCTTAATATTATAGTAATTTCTAGAAAATGATCATGAACCTGACCAAAGGAATGTGACAAGTATGGTACCAACACTCAAGTTGCCACTAGCCTAATTTACTTTCAGTTGTCAGGGGAAAAAAAAAAAAAAAATCAGCACACTATTCTCAGTAACTTCAGCTATTCTATTTACTGCCAGATGCCACAATCCTGCACGAGGAGGCCATCTGTATTTGAGTTAGATATTTTACAGGGAGGGGCACTAACCCACTGCCAACCCACTTGCTGACATGAAGAGAACACGTATGGGTTGGTTATATGGTTACCAGCCAGCACTGAAGGCTAAAAGGCTTCTTGGCTTACAGGAAATCATTAGACTTGTCACTCAATGTACAGCCACCTGAAAAGGAAAGAAGAGTAACAAAAAGCAACAGGAAAGATGGGAGAAATAGGAAGAAAGGATGACAGACACAGGATAAGAATGACAGGTCTAAGGGTGAGGGAAGAATCAGGCATCACTACATTAAGTGAGTGAGTCAGAACTTGTTGTTAAAGGATTTTACACTCTGTTAAAATTTATTTCTTTCACCTGGTTTAGTTCAGAAATTAACTGCTTTCCACTTCCCCCCCCCCCCAAACTGCTTTCAGCCACACTGTCAACTGCCACCCCTTCCCATGGGTTTGATAATGTTTGGTTGTCTTTCGGTGCTAAGCCCAGAGATCCAGGATGAACTCAGTCAAGATGTACAGTAGGTGATTCCCCTCATTACTTATGGTACCAAAATTTCTTACACTTTCAGAACAAATACTGGCAGGTCAATTTAAAAGCAAAACAATCTTAGGAACAATTCAGGATGGAGAACTTGGATCAAGTAAAGAAATATATGCTACTCTGCCATAATACCAAAGAAATTAGTCTAATCATTTAGTTAACCAAAACTCAACCAATACTACAACTTTACATACCAGAATGCATACATACTGTACATACATACATAGCCTACATCATCAAATCCCGTGTTGCCCCATGAGGAGCGTTGGATCCCGGGGTTAGGCAAGTTGGTCATGACAGTCAAGATGAGAGTGGCCAGCCTCACACATCCCTGAGTGGCATTATGTGAGCAATAAGCCCCAACCATCCCTTGGATATAAACCTACACAGGCTCAATCCCGCTGGAGCGCCTTATTTACCCACTAAATTACCAGGTGTCATAGTCTGGTTATATGGTTACTAAACAGCGTAGTAACTAAATGGTTTCCTGGTGGACGAGAAATCATTTGGCTTGTCACTTAGTGTAGAGTCACCCACAGACAGACGGAAGAGGAAAGAAAGAAGGAAATACAGAAGAGGAATGAAGGAATGAAGGAAGGAAAACAGGAAAAGGCAGTCACCCAAGAGCAGCACTACATCAAGTGGGTGGATGGTTAGCGGCCCCACCTACCACTAGCTGACAATTGTAATAATCAGCTGGTGACACTGGCTGAATAAGCCTCTTCTAGTTGTTCTGTAAGTAGCTGTGTGGTATGAATGGAACTGGTAAAAGAACAAAAAATGTCCATCATTTGAGATCTCTGTTTTCAGATATGTTGCTCCATTATGACTGGCTTACTGGTACCGGTATGTGATTTCCATTAATATCATTTAATGTAGTCTTGGACTAAGTGACGTCAAAGTTAGGATAACGAATGCCAAGGATAACCGCTACTGCCATGGAAGAATCATTCTAATCACATGGAAAAAAAAAAATAAATAAATAATCATGAAAAAATTTTGAAAGTTGTTGGTGATGGTTACACAATACACCATGGTGAAAGTTTAGAACTCCCACTCCTATTCTATGATTTAATTTGCATTTTTTCCTTATAAAATATACGGTATTATGATTACCAAAAGAATACATTTAAAAAGTTGTGCACATATGTAGCTTTTGTATTTTTTTACCTTTATATAACACTCATGCCAGAAAAAATGAACAGCTACATTATAGTGCCTATCATTCTCAGCAACCTTTCTTCTATAAGCATCAATTGCTAATTAACTTTAGTTCCCTTAGAATATTCCTGTGTTTACATTGGGAACTGCATCTCACATGGAGGTGCAACAGCGGTCCTTTGTACACACACTAGTAGGGTTAAATTAATGTCAATTCCAGTAGAAATGAATGTCAAGAATCAAATGCATCATATTAAAAACCTTGGGAAAACATTAATCAGTGGTCCTACGAGACAACGGATTACCTTGTAAAAAGTAACAATTACAGTATTATGATCTACCTTTGAAATGATTCACAGACTCTGTAAAGGTGTAGCTACTGAAGTACGGAACATTTTTGAGTACCGTATGAAGAGGATCCATCACTATACAAGGAAAATATGATTACATAGGCGGTAGATCGGATTAGATTAGGATAAATTTGATTAGGTTAATATACAATAGGTTAGGATAAATAAGGTTGGGTTGTTACAAAAATTCAGGTTACATTTGGATAAACAGACACTGACAACAGTAATTCAATTCAAAAATGGGATTCTAAGATGACATCTGTCTGACTTTATGCACCACAAGATGGTGTCCATCTCTCTTTGGCACTGTTAAGGGCTGTAAACAAACACTGCTTCTTAAATGCCTTTCACCACTCTTGAAAAGAAAAAAAAAAAAAAAAAAAAAAAAAAAAGGAAACTTGAAAATGCCATTAGAAACTACTAAAAGAATCCATGAAGAGCTAGAGCAAAGAAAAAAAGAATGCTGCAAAATGAAGGTGGTCCACTGTCTCTTTATGGATCACCAACAACAACAAACATGGAAACTTGAAAATGTAATGACAAAACATTTAATCCTCCTTTGGGATTATCAAAAGCAGCACGAATAATATGGTTCTAAAAAAGGGCACAATATTAGACTAAATGTTAGGAAGGCACAGATGGACATCATCAGACAACAATGCAAAGAGATCCAATGGTGTTCAGAAGCTTAGCCTTTACAACAGTGCTTCATCACTGGTAGATTGTATACACGAGTTTCTTGTTTTCAACTTTCTTCAGAACCAAATATCATTTCTGTACCTGTGTGTACTTGTACCTTATTTTCCAAAAGTCATGTAGAGTTTTCTTTCCTTCTTGAATATTTTCCCTGTTGAATAGAAGTTTACCAATTAAATCTTGCTTATTTTCTTTGTATGGTTGCTGTAGTTCCCTTAAAAGTGATCTCTTTTGAGTACGGCATACTTTGCACAATCCAGTATGAAATGTTCTAGGTTTTCTGGATCAGTATCACAAAATGGGCATTTGGTTTCTCGGTTAGTGTGTCTATTCTTAACGTTTAGGTTCAGTGAGTTTGTTCGGCATTTAAATAATGTACAGTAACTGATTCTGGTGTGTTGTTGTATATGCTTTCTTCTTGCCCTAGAATTTTCTTCCATTTTCTGTAAATACTGTATTTAAGCTTTGTTTATCCTCCATATCCGATTTCCAACATTTTTCGTCCCACTTATATATCCTGTTTACTAGTTCTTCTTTTGGTAATTATGAAGATCAGCTGTCAACCCATATTTTTGGGTGAACTTAGCTTTTTCCCATGGATTTTGATGTGTTACGTGCAATTTTGATATTCATTTTTGTCGGAAATAATTCATTTTCGAGATATCCCCCCCCCTCAATACCCGAGGGGAAAGCAGAATGAGTGATTTTCCGACATAAATGAACAACAAAATCGCTTCCAACACATCATAATCCATGGGAAAAAACTAAGTTCACCAAAAAAGTAGTTAATTCAGTCATTCTAACCAAACCAATCCAACCATACCTAACCTGGGCTACCCTACTAGCCCAGGCCTACAGCAGAAAGAAAGATAAAGCGAAGCTAAAGAAACCAAACAATACCTTACCTAACCTAACTTGGGGACACTCTTGCAGTGTAGGAGCCGGTGCCTTGCTCTGCGTGTGTCAGCGGCCTGACTGAGGTGGGTACAGTTTGGCAGCTTCCACCAGGAACTTGTGCAATGCCGAATCGCCTGGGCAGTACAATTTGATGAATAAATATCAGCCTAGATATTGCATTAAGTACTCTGTGTGAATTCCAGGCCTCTTAACCCATTCTTTAATATCCTGCCAGAGCCTTTCAATGTTTTGAGTGTGAATGGAGCTATTGTCCTGGCTTACAAAGTTCTCTGAATGGTTGATAGTTTCATGTAGGAAACCCTCATCTCCTAGCTTGTTGTAAGCTCCCCATTTATCACTAATAATCTGGGTTCCTGGCAAAATGTACTGCTTAATTACTGGCGCTAAACTATCCCAATCACGCTGGTCACCCACCGGACCAGTAAGAGGAACTACAAAAAATTTCTTTGATTCCCTCTCTATTCCACCAAAAAGCCACACTTGCTTTAATAACCGACCAACACCATGTTTTCTCTTCACTATCAATGTTTCATCAATTTCCACCACTACACCAGCTCCACCAATAGGACCTTGTTTATTAAACCAGAATTGAGTGACCTCGCTACAAAAAGATCGCCAGTCAACACTTGTATGAAGAGAGATATCTAAATTGTGGCAAATAAATTTGTGATTAACCCCTAATGCACGGGCATCGACAGCCGACCCCCCCCCGGGTGGCGGGGTTCGATCGCGGTCTGAGTTCCTGTAGGAAAATATTAGCCAAAAATCAGAGATTAACCCTAGAACAGTGGTTCCCAAACTTTTTCTGGTCGTTACCCACTTTTCATACATGATCCTTGTCCATGGCCCCCCTTCCCCAACCATAACCCATGACTACAGTGACTGTCTACACTACAGTCCTACACTCATCATGTCCATATAAAAATCACTCTAGCAAATCCTGTAATTTTACTGATTCCATTTGTTATTTTCTCTTTTGTTAAGTATTAATAAAGAAATGTGTATTTTGTCTTAGCTGAATCTTATATAATTACTGAAATGGTATAAAGGAATAATAAAATGCACATTAAAAAAATCTGTACTTAGAGTAATTAAAAATTGCATTATTGCGAAAAGCTGATTCAGCAATAAAAAAAAATTCACTGGATTGAAAAAGTGTATTAATCCCAAGCAATTTGATCTGAACTTTGAATCTTACAAATCTGATAACTTTATAATTCAGAAATGATATGCTATCATAGTGAGTCATAATTATCTGCCACAACCATGGCCTTCAACTGTGACACACCCACCTCCTCCCAGACCATTTGCTTCTGAACTTTCATGCCAGGTTCATTTTTCCTTCATTTGAATCCCCATTCCACTCAGTGTGAAGGGTGTTGTTGCAGATTATCAACAAGCTTCTTGATTCTTGGTTTTGTTTCACTTAAAGCACACCGTAGGTCATGCATCACTTCAAGTCTGTTGTGATGTTTCGTTTTAATGTGGAGTAGTTGAGAATGCAGCCTCACATGAATAAGTTGATGAAAATGGTAGGAGGTGGTGAAAAGCCAAGTCACATAAGTTTGGGTATGAAGCTGCCATTGATGACCAAAATACTGTGAGAGATACAGTTTCAAACTTCATCCTGGCTCCTGAATCCTCCTGAAGTGTCAACAGCTCAGTTTGGGCATCATCACTGTCATCAGGTATGCATGTCACTGGAGCAGTGAAGGGGAACCTTACTAGCCGAGAAGTTAGGCTTTGCATAGCTGGGAAGTATCTTTTAAATTCCTCTCCACTGACTACCTACTCGCTAAACTCCTTCGGTTCAGGTTATGGCCCCCTACATTCTGATATATGGCCCCCAGTTTGGGAATCACTGCCCTAGAACATTATACTTGGTATGGCAGATAGTACTTATATTCAGCTTTCTCCAGAGACAGGTGTTGAGCCTTGGTGGACTACCCAAGGACTTGTGGAGACTTGCAAAGTTGGGTAACAAAATCTTCACTTTCACACCTCCAGCAACCCGGTTTCCCCTCTACCACAGCCTCATTCTGTCACAGTAAACTTTATACTACAACGTTCAGGTAGTTTGGAATCCGTATTTGTACAATAAGCACTGAAAATAAGGCTAAAATCAACGAAGCGTACGGCCGACATGCAGCACGGCGGCGGTCTTCCCATCACTCAACAAACATTTCCATTTTCACAGTTAAAAACACGTATACTACATTATTTTCAATCATATTACCTCCCAAAAGATCACCGCAGCGTGCTTTTTATTCTGCCTTACGCCCGTCACTTTATTCTCGTTCCTGTCAGCTGCTCGCACTGACTCGGAAGAGTTAGAACTCGCCATAATGTAACTTTGAAAGCCTGCGGTAAACTGACGCTAACAGGGGCAAACTTTGCGAAAAAAAGCTAGTGTTACAAATGGGGAAACAAGCGTTTCCTATTAGCATAAACTGCTTGTGAGAGAAGAGCGCAGATTTACAGTTCTGAGCAGTCAGAGCACTGCCATGTATCACAGCCAGGCTGGCCGGGCCGTGTGGGGGGGGGGAAACCCGATACTTGGCAACAACGGAGGTCAGTAGTACAAAGGTAAAGTATGCTAATTGTAGCTAAAGAGTGGTGGTACTGATAGACAATACCAGCTGGAACATCCTTGCCCGCGTTTATTCAAAATTAACTCGAATCGCAAACGCGACGCCCTGCGTTTTAGGGGTTAAACTCTTTCTGTAGCCAAAAAGTAATGAAGAGAAGAACTTTCCAAGGTTCTAGTCTAGTTTTTTCCAGAAAAGTCCCTGAAGTCACTCATCACGAAGGCACTCCACTTTCTTTTTTTGGTTTTAGGTATCACGTAAGATGATGGGCACTGCCATAAATTCTCTTCTGGTTGGTAATTGCAGGGAGTATTGCACTTGCAGCAATTAACAGAGCGCGGTAGAACACCGTGAGCTCTAAAAAAAGTAAGTGCTCGATCGTTATTTCTGAAAAAAGTAGAAATAATTTCGTAAGGAACGTTCGCACAGCCTGAACACTGGGAAGCCATCGCTGGACTGAAGTAATAATTCAAATTCATCGTGCCAGGGATGCGTGGGTGGTCTATGATTGGTTCTCTTTGAAATCCAACTCTGTGATTGGCCATCATGCAAAAGTGGTGTATACTTTACTCCTCTCGTCTCCTCCCTTTCCTACCATTGTCTCCTCCTCCTCCTCCCTCCATGAGTCAGAAAGTTTAACCGGTAATGGCGGGACCCTCCCATCCCGTCGTATTTTGTAACGAATCGCATAATTTCCTTATTATAAATTTAAGACGAAAATGCATAGAGTAAAAGTTGCTTGTAATAATGTGGTGTAACAGCTAGTGTTGAGAAAAAAAAAACGAACATTAGTTGACAGCTGATCTTCATAAATACCCTTCATTTTTCATTATCTCAAGTTTGTTAAAATTTATATTCAGCTCTCTCATATACATTTTGCATTCTTTCATCCATTTATTTTTGGGATTTTCTTTGTTGATTTTAATTATTTATTTGACTAAAAGATTTGTATTCCCTTTGATGATTCCTTGGATATACTGTATTGTAATTCACTACTCATTATCTTTGACTTCAATAATGATGTACCTACTTCTCCTCTGATAGCACTTACAGGAGAAGAATTACTTGCTCCAATGATAGTTCAGTTTACTGAATTTTTAATTTTTTGAAGTTCCTCAATAATAATACAGGATACATGCTAACAAAAGACAATATGACCATCATTAAAATCAAGCCACCTGCCACAGGACAGGAAGGTGATGGCATCAACAAAAACACAAGACAGAACAAATAGTACATAAAATTCTAAACTTTGCACTCAATTTTTGCACAACTGGTGAATTCACTAAACGTTAGGGATTCTGGATACTTACCAGTTGTCTATTCTTAAATAGTTCAGTCCGTTTTTTAAACTGGCCGATGACTAGTCATGCGTGTATTACATTCCTCAGCACCTTATTGATCACTATTTCATTAAACACTGGTTAGTAGGTGGGTTTTCTGACTATGCCATGTTCATTATCAAGTGTGACAGTAACCCACTGTAAATCATGCATATTTTTTGTAGGAATAAATAGCCACAGCTAAGAATTTTGTACTTATATCATTCACATGTTCAGAATATCATCTAATACCACTCACAAAACAATTCATAAGTAAAAATCGCTTAAGGCTCAACCCACCCTGGGAAGATGGGTAGATATTTTTCACTCATTAAACAAAACAGTTGCTTTGCTATACTGTCAGCATCTGTAAAATGTACTTGCCTTTGAAAAAAAAATCAAAGATGCAGAGGCATTATTTCCAAACTTTCATTTTGTACTGTGCTTCAATATAATATCGTAATACCAACGAACCCAACGGTATTTATATTCTAAAGGGAGCAAACCTATCGTCTTATTTGTTTACAAACTTCTAGGAGAGGTCAGCTTGATAAACGTACGATAATCATCGTAATTGTAGTGTAAAAGATATTGTACTGTACAAAAATGTCCATTATCTGAATGAAATGTTCATAGTCGTTTGAGGGAAAAAAAAAATGACCATAGGGAGTGGAACTAGAAATAATATGATTCAAAATATTCTAGTGAAATGGGCTTTGACATTTATTAAAGCTTCATAAATTACTGTAAATATCGGGCATTTTTAAAAATTTTCTAGGTGAAACACGTAAAGACCTATTTATATCACAGATTGTCACCTCGACGAAGTTACCACCAAGAGCAATGGCTGTCAGGCTCCCCACGTGCACTAAATTTTAATATATATATATATATATATATATATATATATATATATATATATATATATGTGTGTGTGTGTGTGTGGTAGAGTATGTTTCGCACACTGGTAGACGAGGGTTCGCCTCCCGCCAGAGTTGTAAAAAATTTTTGGGATGCGTTCACCGAGCCACTTGCTACTTTGGCGGACAAAAGGGGTGCTGTGGCTGAACCAGTGTCGCATACTAGTATGCTTGCACCCAATCGGCCAATTACACTAAATTCACAGACTACACACACATCCAAAGCCACCACAACACTACAGTCACACTCACAAGCACTTCTCGCCCTTCTGTCTCTACCAGACAGCCTAAGCCACTGGGCAGAGATATATCGGCTGTATCGTCCATTCGTCCCTGCTTCGGTAGGGATAGGCCGGTCCTGCAGAGGACCTCAACGGCTGATTATATATATATATATATATATATATATATATATATATATATATATATATATATATATATATATATATATATATATATATATATATATACAAGCTGTGTATGTGTCTGAACATTTGTTCGTTTCTTTCACGAAGCGGAGCGATTATGTTTTTGCCTGCCTCTGTGTCTGCCGGTGTGAGTGTGTGTGTGTGTGTGTGTGTGTGTGTGTGTGTGTGTGTGTGTGTGTGTGTGTTCCCATTATATCTCATGAACGGCTTGAGCTATCAACATGAAACCTTCAGGGTATCAAGATATGGCCAAAATCTTGGTTGAGTTCGAAAATGGGCATTCGGGATCTAGATCAAGGACACCAAAATGGCTGCCAAAGGTCAACTAGTTTTTATCGCCCGCCTTTAGCACCACTATATCTCATGAACAGCTTGAGCTATCAACATAAAACTTTCCAGGGTCCCAAGATATGGCCAAAATCTGGAGCATATTCTGGAGGGCGATTAGCATTTGGCTCCTGAATGCCTTGCTTTCATTCTTTTCGCATTAGGTCGGGGTAAGTCCGCAGTCAGAAAAAAATGGAGATCACGCGCGACGGGACAGCGCGAAACTGTAGGAAATCGCCACACGTGAAAGTGTCTATGTGCGTTTTTTCTTTTCATTCACGAGAACGGTAATAGACATCAATCTCCTTTTTTTCGTACTAGGTCGGGGTAAGTCCATGGAGTGTCGGAAAAATACCAAATAAGAATTTTGGCGATAGCGCGCGATGCGACCGTGCTAAACTGTCGGAAATCGGGACACGCGATAATACGCGAAAATATATACTTTTTCGACTTTTGGTCATTGTTGGTTCAATAACGGTATGTAAACAAAGATGATGGTATTCGCAAAGATTTTTTGATGGAAAGGTTATTATAGTCCCTCAAATTTTTGCGGGCAAGTATAGTGTGTGTATATAAATATGAATTATATATATATATATATATATATATATATATATATATATATATATATATATATATATATATATATATATTGTAATGCTAGGTGAAAAAGGCCCGACTCCTCGGTCCTGGAACACGTAACGTGTAGCGTGGTCCTCTTTCGAGACCGGGGCTTAGTGCAAATAAGAGAGAGGTAGGACATAAAAACTCCAGGCAATAACCCTTACACGTGTATTCCTTCAGTCAGACACAAGACAAAACAGCAGATAGTACAACACAGTATTTGATGAATGATAAAACCTTAACTAGATAATCAGTATCTCGCAGGATACTAGTTTAACAGGCACTGATGCTAACACTCTATGTGTAGTGTACAGGTTTACTTTGAATACAGGGTCGCGGTGCACGTGGAGGAGTCGGGGGGGGGGGAGTCTGGCCCGGGGGGAGGAGGTGACGCACTGAGGGTCTGATTGTAGTTATAGTAGTATCGAGTGGGAGTTGATGTTAAGAAGTTTGACTTGTTATTTTCTGGTAGCGAGGGTTTTTTGGCAATTTATTATAACACGAGTTCAGGTTTTCACATACGCGTCGAATGCCGATAGGAGATTTACTAAGGGAGGGTGTAAGGCACTGAGAGTCTCGTTATGTTTATAGTAATATGAGGGGAAGGGTATTAATAACACCTTCTCTTTACTATTTTCTGGTAGCAAAGGACATTTGGATATTTTACTAATGTAAATCCCTCGGGTTGAGCGTCTTACTGATTTCATACAAGGGCGTCACTCCGTGAGTCTGATTCACCAGCACTTAGACTCTGCACTTGTTATTATTAGTCCGCCCCGTGGTATCATTCATTCCCCCTCTATCTTCTCGTGAACACTTGACCTGTTATTCGGGGTACACTATATCACTATATCTCTGTTACACTAACTTGGGGCAATATCACACTTAACATGAGTCACTTATACGGTGGGGGAGGTGGGGAGACACGCCGGCGACAATTCTGCCGGGGCTGGGGCATCACCGGGGGAGGGCGTGCCGAGAGGGCACGGGACGAATCGCAGGGGGGTCTTCTCTCGTCTGGGGCTGCAGGTGGCGAAGGGTCCCGTATTCTCCAGGCTGGGTACAGGGGTGTGGCCCTCAGGGCTGGGGCCAAACAGGTCCAGAAATCTCTGGCTCAGGTCTTGGCCGGAGGTGGAGGTCTTCCGCCGTCTGGGTGTAGGAAGATCTCGCCTGGGCGTCCTGGGGAGGGCCTGGAGTACCCTAGGGCTGCGGTCCCCAGAGCCAAGAGGCGCCTTCAGGGAGGGACTGCGGCACCGACCTGAATCAGGGTCCGTCAGATGGGTCTTCTCCAGGACCAGGCGCAGGGAGCAGAGGCCAGGGGAGGCATTAGGGTCTCTCTAGACTTCTCCTGCGTCCCTTGCGTCGGGAGTCCGGGGCCTCGTCTCCCGCTGGGGCGGCGGGGCTACTCTCGCCTGTCTCCGGCAGTGGGGCCCGGCTAATGGCCGTGGCTTCCCAAGGGCATGGCTATGAGGCGCCAAGGCCCGGCTACTGGCCGTAGCCTGAGTGGGGGAATCAGCATGCCTCTGGGCACCTTCCGAGCGGCTACCAGCCGTCTGACGAAGGTGGCAGCGGCTACAGGCCAACTCCTGCAGGAGGGAGGGGGAGCGGCTGCAGGCCGACTCGGGGGCAGCACCTTCGGAGCGGCTACCGGCTGTCTGACGAAGGCGGGAGCGACTATAGGCTGTCTTCTTCTGCCGGGGGGAAGAGCGGCTGCAGGCCGACTCGGGGACAGCACCTTCGGAGCAGCTACCGGCTGTCTGACGAAGGCGGGAGCGACTACAGGCCGTCTCCTTCTGCCAGAGGGAGGAGCGGCTACAGGCCGACTTGGGGGCAGCACCTTCAGAAAGGCTACTGGCCATCTGATGAAGGTGAAAGTGACTACAGGCCGTCTTCTTCTGCCAAAGGGAGGAGCGGCTACAGGCCGACTCGGGGGCAGCACCTTCGGAGCGGCTACCAGCCGTCTGATGAAGGCGGGAGCGACTACAGGCCATCTCCTTCTGCCGGGGGGAGGAGCAGCTACAGGCCGACTCCTGCAGGAGGGGGTGTAGGGCGGTTGCAGGCCGTCCCTGGAAGAACACCTTCAGACGAAAGCAGGAGCGGCTACCGGCCGTCTCCTGATTACCCTCAGGTCGGTTGTTCACCGATTCCCTTACGAGGGGAAGGTGACTACCGGCTGTCCCAAAGAGGAAAACACCTTTGGAGAGGCTACAGGCACACTCCTGTTGACGGCGGGAATGGCTACAGGCCAACTCCTGAGGGATGCTGTTTGGAGCTGGATAGCCAGCTCCACCCCAATCTGATCCGGCGGTACCTCTCCCCGAAGGTAGTGTCCTACGTCTGCTAGGGCGATGATGAGGCGGCTGTGTGTCATAGGGGCGCACGGCCCGGGCTGACTTGTGCCGTTGTCGCACTGCATTTCACGGTTCGGCTGCGGCTCTTCCGTGGGGTCCTGGTGGGGGTGTCGGGGAGTTTCCGGGGGCACTATGCTGCAGCTCACACATTTTATATATATATATATATATATATATATATATATATATATATATATATATATATATTGTTACGTCCCCACGCCACACTGCCACAGGCTCCAACAGCAGTAGTTCAGTATAGGAAGGACATTGCCCCGTGAGTTGTCCTTCCAATGGTCAGCCTTAGGTGTACAGTACACAAGATCAGCTGAGGCGAAAATAAACACTGGCTCAAAGTTCACTGTCTTTATTTTCCAAATAATTCCACTTAATGCCTTCCAACTTCACTGTTCTCACAAGCACTGGAGCTATACACACTTTACTAACTGCTATTACACTTAATGCTTAACAACACTTCACAGTTATTGACACTTCACTGTTTTCTCAAGTTCCAGTGTTTTCACAAGTACCAAAAATATACCATCTTCACTGACACTGACACTGCACTACACTCAAACTGAACCGAAACCGACTGCACTTCACTCAAACTGACCTGACAACCAACTAAACCTGCCTTAGGCTCTCCCCGTCTTTATATAAGCTTGCATTTTACTAGAAACGTCTACATTCTACGAGAAGAACAGTTGCCAATTCAGAGACAACCAAAACATGCCAAAGCTTTCCTGCATTACATAACACTGTAAATTATTTAGCATACTGACTTAAATTAAATTGCATAATTTAACAATCACATAAACATTATAAAGAAAAAGAGCACAAAAATTACTGTAGAACTTACGAAACAACTGCGCTCACAAACAGCAGGCAAACTGGCAACTCTGACTCGTACCGGAACTTACGGTACGAGAAACATCGAGAAAGATCTCGGCCTAAGTCTACTAATACCAAGTTGGTTCACTTTCTGTCAGTGCACAGGGAGGCATGGCTTGTGTAACGTCAGCTGGCTTAAGTAACAGAAAATGTATGAAAGGGCAGACTCAAATTAAACATTTGATAAGGGAAAATGAAGAAGGGGAAGAAGTGCGGACTCGTTTAACCCAACAATATAGCAATAGGTTCCCTCACACCCCTACACCTTCCCTCAAACATTTCAGTCCCTTCCCTCACTTCTCCGGACTGAAAATGTGTCATGGTCTGATGAGTGGAGCAAACGTACTGTACACTCACTGTCATGGTCAGCAGTCAACTGAACACTGGGGTTTCATGCCAGAGCCAGTCGACATCACTCCGATGCTCCACCCCCTGTGCGAGCTTGGAGTTGTTTTAGAATGAAATGATCCGACTTGGTATTAGTAGACTTAGGATCTCGGCTACCTAACTGGCAAATCTCACTTCTTAACACTACCCCCTCCCTAATTCTTTGTCGTCCTGACAAAACTACACAGCATGTGCAAACATAAACCTTAATCCTAATGAAACATCTAACTATACACAAAATAATCCTTCAGTTTATCAGGTCTTCTTCTGTGCCACTTCCGATGACGTCCTTGCTCCTCCAAACAGTCCACCCCTCCTGGAAGGTCCTGGTCCTCTTCTTGATTCGCTTCTTCTCTTGAGGAACCGTCTGTGGCAGTACCATGGACCAGGACAGTACAGCTGGGATGTCTCCAAGGAATTGTGCACACCCGCAGCTGAGGATGTTGAGGAGGACCAAGGAGATAAAGTGCGAGATGTTGGTGACAGTTCCTCAAGACAGGAAGTGAATCAAGAAGAGGACCAGGGCCTTCCAGGAGGGGTGGACTGTTTGGAGGAGCAAGGACGTCGTCGGAAGCAGCACAGAAGAAGACCTGATAAGTTGAAGGATTATTTTGTGTATAATTAGATGTTTCATTAGGATTAAGGATCATGCATACATATATTGTGTAGTTTTGTCGGGATGACAAAGAACTAGGGAGGGGGTAGTGTTAAGAAGCGAGATTTGCCAGTTAGGTAGCCGAGATCTTTCTCGATGTTTCTCGTACCTTAAGTTCCGGTACGAGTCAGAGTTGCCAGTTTGCCTGCTGTTTGTAAGCACAGTTGTTTCATAAGCTGTACAGTAATTTTTGTGCTCTTTTTCTTTCTGTCCTTTTTTCAGTCCTTCAATCAGTGCCTGTGGTTGGACACTTTGTGCTTGTAGTTGTACACTTCGTGCTTGCAACTGTTCTTTGATTTCGTTGCTGAACTCTTCCTGTTCTTCTCTTTGTGCTTGTATTAGCTTCACAGTCATCGCCAGGGAAATTTCCTCTTCCTGCCCAGGTTGAGATCTTGTCTTCACACCTTCTGCTTCCAAGTCGAAGGTTAGACTCACTGCAGGCCTGAAATAATAAATCCACACTCCTGACACCAGTGTTACATCCCCATCCCACACTGCCACAGGCTCCCACAGCAGTAGTTCAGTACAGGAAGGACGACGCCCAGTGAGTTGTTCTTCCTATGGTCGGCCTTAGGTGTACAGTACACAAGATCAGCTGAGGTGAAAATAAACACTGGCTCCTTAAAGTTCATTGTCTTTATTTTCCAAACAGTTCCAACTTCACTGTTTCACAAGTACTGGAGCTGTACACACTTTACTAACTGCTATTACACTTAATGCTTAACAACACCTCACAGTTATTACACTTAATGCTTGACACTTCACTGTGTTCTCAAGTTCCAATGTTTTCACAAGTACAAAAAATATACAATCTCCACTGACACTGCACTACACTCAAACTGAACCGAAACCGACTGCACTTCACTCAAACTGACCTGAAAACCAACTAAACCTGCCCTAGGCTCTCCCCGTCTTTATATAAGCTTGCATTTTACTAGAAACGTCTACATTCTACGAGAATGACAGTTGCCAATTCAGAGACAACCAAAACATGCCAAAGCTTTCCTGCATTACATAACACTGTAAATTATCTAGCATACTGAATTAAATTAAATTGCATAATTTAACAAACAATCACATAAACATTATAAAGAAAAAGAGCAAAAAAATTACTGTACAACTTACGGAACAACTGCGCTCACAAAGAGCAGGCGAACTGGCAACTCTGACTCGTACCGGAACTTACGGTACGAGAAACATCGAGAAAGATCTCGGCTACCTAACTGGCAAATCTCGTTTCTTAACAGTATATATATCTATATCTATATCTATATCTATATATATCTATATATATATATATATATATATATATATATATCTATCTATCTATCTATCTATCTATCTATATATATATATATATGAAAAATAACCACAGGAGATGTGAAAGGACCGACAGTGAGTATACTTTCGTATACCACACCTGTCAGAAGATGTAATATACCAAAGTACTCACTGTCTCCTTTCATTTCTCCTGTGGTTATTTTGCCTACATGTCTTCACAGTGAAGTTTCTGCATATATATATATATATATATATATATATATATATATATCCATCCATCCATTGCCAGACGCCATGTATCCCAAACGGGGTGGTCAAGGGCTTAGAGTTAATTGTTTTACAGGGAGGGGCACTAATCCTCCACCAACCCCACTTGACACGTAGGGATGCCAACAGCATCTGGTGTTCCCAGGCGGTCACCCATCCAAGTACTAACCAGACCCAACGTTGCTTTATATATATATATATATATATATATATATATATATATATATATATATATATATATATATATATATATATATATAATTAAGGGGTGCACAGCCAGGTTCAGTTTTAGAAGTGAAAGAAAGAAGCTGATTAAAAATATATAAATATGCCAGGTAAAAGTGAACGAAAACAAACCAGCCTTTCAGTTAGAAATAACGAACACATTTCAGGTTTTAATGCTGAGTGTGACATTGTTGAATTAAGTGATAGACTAGCAAAAGTACTTAAAGAATCAACAGAGGTAGTAAGGTAAGCTAATACAACCAAAACCAACATTCAGAAAAGACCCTCGACCTCATGAAAAGAAGAAAGATGAAAGTGAAAACAAAGAAAGACGAAATAGAACGAGCGGAGTTGAGTAAGTTTATCAACAAGAGACTGAGAGAAGAAAAAAGAAAGAGAAATATGGACCAGATCAAAGGGACTATCATCAAGGGAAAAAGTTTGAAACAAGTGGCCTACGAAGTAAAATGACACTAGGAAAACAACAAATATCACTGAAAGACAAAAATGGCGAAGCCATGAAAGACAGATAGGATGGTGAAGAGAGCTTAAGAATGTTACGAAGTATATACCGTACGCGTCAAAGATAATAGTACCAGTAGCTAACTTTTCAGCTGATACTAGTGAAATACTTGGGGTAGCACCAGACGATGTAAACATTTCCCTTAAAAGTATGAAAAGAGGGAAGGCCCCAGGAGAATATGAAATAGTTGCAGATTTACTGTCTGATGCGGAGTAGAACAAAACAGGCTTGCCCACTTATTTACCCAGCGTATAAAAAAGAAGAAAATTCCCCAAACAAGGTGTAATGCAATAGTTATTTTGCTTTACAAAAAAGGCAACTGAAAATATCATAACAGCTATTGGCCCATTAGCTTATTATCAGTTATTTACAAACTCTTCATTAAAGTCCTAACGAACAGAATAAGAACTATTTTGGAAGAAAACAAACCCTGTGAGCAGGCAGGATTCGAAGAGGGTGTTGGACTACTGATCATCTACACACAATGAATAAGCTAAGAAAACTACAGAATATAATAAGCCACTCTAATTAGGTTTTTGTTGATTACGAAAAGGCTTTCGACTAAGTGGAACACAGAGCAATTACAAATTAATTGCGGGAACATGGAGTAAATAAGAACACTGTAAAGCTGCTTGAAAACATATATAAAGAGGGAACTGCAACAATTAAATTACGTAAAGATTCAGAAAAAATGAAGATTGAGAAGGCTGTGTGCGAGGGAGTTACAGTTTTTCCAAAATTTTATATACAGCATGCCTAGAAAGTATTTTCAGAAAGCTAGACTGGGAAAACAAAGGAGTAAATATAGATAGAGAAAACTTAAACCATTTAATATTTGCAGATGACATTGTGCTAATCTCAGAAACAGCAGAGACACTGCAAGAAGTGTTAAATGACCCAAACAGAGAGTCTCAAAGTGGGACTAAAGATGGATTGGAGTAAAACTAATGTTTATTCCAAACACACCAAAGAGCGTCATCAGAATACGTGTAGAAATTACTGAAGAAAACGAGGAGTACAACTCTATCTATCTATCTATTGCCAGACGCCTTAATCCCGTAAGGAGTACAATTACTTGGGTCAAATTCTAAAACTAACGAAAGACCATGGTAGCGAATATAAAGACGTATTACAGCTGGATGGAAAGCTTTCGGTAAACATAGAGACATCATGAAAAGTAGCTTGGCAATGTGTATGAAACCAAAAGTATATTACGAATGTATAATTCCAACCATGGCATACGGTTGTGAGACCTGGAAATTGGCAAAATCGATGGAAAATCAACTAATCCGTTCTCAAAGAGCGATGGAAAGGTCAGTGTTGGGAATATCTTAAGATCATGTTGGGTGAGAGATCAGACTAACATCAAAGACATTACAGAAGTTATAAAAGAACAGAAATGGAGGTGGGCAGGTAATTTAGCAAGAATAAGAGATCACCGATGGAGCAAGAGGCTGACTGACTGGACTCAACGGATTGTAAGCGTAGCAGGAAATGGCCAGACAGGTGGTGAAGAGATAGGACAGAGAAGTTGCAGGCGAAACGTGGCAGAGACTGGGTCAGTCAAGGAATTTGCAGAAAAGGTTGGGGGAGGCCTTGGTTCAGCAGTCCACTTGCAAAGGGTGATGATGATGATGATGATGATATATATATATATATATATATATATATATATATATATATATATATATATATATATATATATATATGGAGCCTCTGTGGTACAATGGTAGAGTGTGCGTTTCGTACACGGGTGGACCAGGGGTCGCGCCCCACCAGGGTAATAAACTTTGGGAGTGTTCACCCGGCCACGTACTACGTTGATGGACACAAGGGGTGCTGTGGTTGAACCAATGTCGCATACTATAAAGTATGCTTGCACCCAGTCGGCTTGCGCGGGCTGATTACACTTGGTTCACAGACTACACACATATCCAAAGCCACTCCAACGCTACAGTTACACTCACAAGCACTTCTCACCCTACATACAATCTCTACCAGACAGTCTAAGCCACTTGGTAGAGATACATTGGCTGTATCGTCCCGACTTCGGTCGGGATAGGCCAGTCTTGCAGTGGATACTCAAATGGCTGATGATGATGATGATGAAGATTTTATATATATATATATATATATATATATATATATATATATATATATATATATATATATATATATATATATATATATTCATAAAATCTCGTGCTCAGAATTGGATATACATGAGAACTGCCAGTGACTAAATCATATAGACCAGAACAAACTAAGAACAATTGAATCAGTTTATCCTCACACATTAATGATACCTTCTTAATAATGTGAGGATTCGAATAGCTTTAACCATAATTCCTTTTAATGGTACCAGTACACTTTCAGAAGGATGTGCTCTAAATAATCAACTTTTGCCTCCCCCCCAAAAAAAAAGACACATTTTCCTTGTCCTGGGGGCTGCCAAGCCCCGCCCCCCTCCTCCCCGACAATCACCCTCGCCCCGCCAAGTAAGCCAGTGCATACAATGTTTGGTCATATTACCATCCCCTGCTCTGCCCTTTTCCTTCCGCTGGTTGATGTTTTCTCTGATGCCACTCACCTCAACCGGGCTCAGCGCATTCGTGTCCCCGGGATGGCATCCTGGCTCCAAAGAATTCACATCTTCAGATCTGTGGCAGAGATCCCTCCAGTATCCGCCCTGACCTTGCAACACCCTGTTGATCCTCCTTCCCCTGCATGGACCCGTGCAATCCTTGGTATTCATGAAAAACCTGTCACTGTTGCTGACCGTCCATTTATCACTGCTCATTTCTCCATTTCCATTCAGCCCACACCTAACCTACCCAACCTATTCACGTTTATACTGACGGTTCTATCCTCGCTAATGGCAGGGTGGGGACTGCTACTCTTGCCTTTTAACATCTGTTTCTCCCGTCTTCACCTCCCACAGTCTCCCCAAATGGGTCAGCGGGACCCAGTGCGAACTGTCTGCTCTTATCTCTGTCTTGACCTCCTTCTCTCTTAGACCTTCTCAGGTCTAATCCTCAGCGATTCCCAACTAGCCATTGCCCTTTTTCGCAGTGCCCCCTTCCCTTCCCACTTCCCCTCCCCTCTCCTTTTCTCTCCTCACTCCACTCCCGACTACATCAAGCTCACACTCTCGATCTCAGCCACTCCATTGTCTGAATTCCAGCCCATGTTGTCCCCATCCGACATAACTAGGTGCAGCGGATCGCCTCACCTGAGCTGACTGCAACCTTCCCCTCCCTGCCATTTACCTTCCTATGTTCAAGGCAACTGTCTGGAGAATTCTTCGAGAAGGGGCCAGGGAGGATCACTTTGATACTGGACGTTCCGGCAGCGTCATCATCCAACACTATGACAATTTTCATGAGGCGAGGCACATCTAAGGCAATATCTCACCCTCACCCGCCGCTGCAATGTCTGTCGTCGACATTAAGCTGGGGTATCGCTCCCAGGAGTGGAGACATTAGACTACCAGCCACTGACAAGCTCAGGAAATTAACGCTCACATGGCTGACTCGTTCTTCCATCATATCGTTATACACCATACTGTTGCCCCCGTTAGATATTGTTTTCTGCCTTGTGAGCCAGCTTCATTACAAACCTTGCTTACTGGGTGACAATCTCATCCTCTATCTTAACTTCCTTTCCCTGTAACACTGGCACACGGACAATATATGTGTGTGTATGCATAGGTATTTTATTATGCAGAGAACAATGAAACCAAACTTGAAGTCCAAAAAGATGTTCCAGTTGTTTCTGAGAGAGAGAGAGAGGGGGGGGGGTATGGGGAGTCAGTGGGAAGAGGGGAATTGCTGCTACAAAACAGGCTTTGACTCCATCCTGTTTATATGAGCTGCATGTGGAAAGTTGCCCCACACCTGTCAGCGGCGAATAAAACCTCCGTACAGAGTCAACAGCTGTACGGGGATAAAAAGAGCAAGGAATCGGCTTAACACACCTAATCTCTTGGAGGCAGCTTTTGAAAGAGAAGTAAAAAGATTTTTCATGACAGATCCCGAAAGGCAGAAACACCAAGAATACTGAGAGAAGATGAAGGATTGAGCTGCACATTGTTGAATATTACTACTGCGGAAGATTTTCGCAGGTCGAAAGATGTAGGAAGTAAGATTTTGATGCATTAAAAGCCACAAGGAATCCCTTACTATAATCAGGTATATGAGCCATGTCAGAAATTGTGTGTCCCATAGTGTCAACCTGTGACTGCTGAAGTATTTGCTGTGATGAACGCAGTGCGAAGCAGATAGAGGTGAATGGTGGAATCATTGCGTATGAGTGGATAGGGTTGGATGTGCAGCTCAGACCACTGATGAAGAGAAGGAAGAGAGTTGGTGATGGAACAAAAACCTGAGGAGCAGAAATTGATTGCTTTGGAAGAGGAACAGTGACCTTCTACTACAGCAGCTATAGAGCGACAAGGAAGAAAGCTAGAGACGAAGGCACAGGCAGAAAAATAGAAGCCGTAAGAGGACAGTTTGGAAATCAGAGATTTATGCCAGACCCTGTCGAAAATATTAGAGATGTCAATCAAAATAGCAAATCTACTGCTAGTCCCGATAGGAGGATGACAAGGAGTCTGAAAGAAAGGTAAGGTACTGGAGCAACCCTGACAGAACCCATTTTGGCCATAAGAAAGCTAATCTATGTTAGGAAAGGTGTTTTTTCTTCTTTTTTGTAATGATTAAGATCCGAAAACTTTAGAAATACAAGGTATTAAAGAAAATGAGCTAGAGTTAGGGGCTGAGAACAATCACTTTTCTTCGGGACAGCCTGAATGAGAGCAAACTTCCAGCAAGAAAAAAAGGTACAAGTCGACAGACATAGGCAAAAGTTCATCTATGCAGGGTGGCAGCACAGAAACGCTGTTCTTGAGGACAACAAGAGGGATCCTAACAGGCCCGTCCACCTTACTAGTATTAAGGTCAGTGAGAGCAGAAGAACATCACTTGAAGAAAGTTTAATGTCAGTCATTAGTAGGTCAGAGGGGGGAGGATATTGAAGAACAGCATCCAGACTGGAACTGGGAGAGAAAGTCGGAGCAACGAATTCTGCCTTTTCAGTAGAAGAAACAGTAACAGAGCCATCAGAGTGAAAAAGAAGAGGGAATAAGAATGAAGTAAAGTTGTTAGAAAGGTTTTGGGCAAAGTGCCAGGAGCAGCATGAAGAGCATTAGTACAAATGAAAATATTTTTCGCAGAAAAAAAAAAACAAAGAAAAAAAAAAACAGACAGCATGCTTCTGAGCAAAAACATAAAACAGATGGGATTCAAGGGTGAACTGGTGCCGGAATCTTTTGTAGGCCTCCTCTTTGTTGAGGAGAGCATTAGACAAGTGTGATTAAACCATGACTTTTCGCTATAGTCAGAGGGTATGAGAAAGGAATGTATGTTTCCATGCCTAAAAGGATAACCTTCGTAATGTGCGAAGCACAATGAGATGGCCTTTGGCCATGGAAGTAAAAATTCCAGAGAAATTCAGAGAAGTACTACCAGAGGGCCTCCCAGTATGCAGCTCCAAAGTGCCACAGCCGTCGCTTCTTGTAAGGGTTCGCAAGCCTTACTGGAGCAAGAGAACAGGTTAAGTTGATAAGGTTGTGACTGTAGGAGCACAATGGTGACAAAAGTTTAACAGAATAAGCAGAAGGATTACTTGTATGGAAAAGGTAAAGAATGTTGAAACTCTCCAAGATAGCCAGGGACACTGGCAAGGTACTGTGCAAGCTGCTCTAGGTCATTAAGAAGAGAGAAAAAATGTAGGCTTGTTCATCGGGTGGATCAGCGAAAGGAGAGGGGCCAAAGATGGTGGTGAACATTGAAATAACTAAGGATGGAGATTTCAGAGAAAGGAGAATAATTTTGTGTAGCCAGAAGAATTAGGGGATAAGATATATTAAGTTAGAGAATGACAGGATACCCGAAGCCAGAGTGTAGAGACTTCAGAGGATTCAAGATCAGGAACACGGGGACAAAATGAGTTGTTGCGTACATACACAACACCAAAACATTTAGCTTTGAAATGAGTATAAAGGAAGTAGGCTTATACAACCTCTTGTTCCTGATTTAGGATTTAAGTTTAGCTGAGGTGATGTCATGTCGCGTTCAGGTCGTCAGCTCTCCCTTTGTTCTGTGTAGCCCCTCCCTGCTGCAAGTGTGTGTGTAAGTCCCTCACCTCGTAATATACGAAAGTACTTACTGCCTCTACTTTCATTTCACCTGTGATTTTCATTCTTACACAATTTCATGGTGTGTATATATATATATATATATATATATATATATATATATATATATATATATATATATATATATATATATTATATACACACCGATAAATGTATACATACATATACTGTATATACAATAATCAATCCATCATCAAATCCTACGTTGCCCCATGAGGAGCGTAGGAGGCCGGGGCTAGGCAAGTTGGTCCTGACATTTAAAATGAGAGTGACTAAAATGCCCGCGACCGGACCTTCCGCCCCGCCACCCCCCACACCACCACCGGGCCACCACCACCCCACCACCCGAGGAGGAGATAACGGTCAGGTTAGTGACCCGGGACAAGAGGGTCATCCGACCACCACTGACCTGGGCCCCTTCTCCCTGCAACTACCTCAACACCAGGTGAGCCCAGACCCGCAACAAATTACACGGCGGGTTAACCCTCGACAGCAGTGGGGTGGGACTGATACGTCAGTCCCTCATAGTCTTGTGGTGACGACCACAACTTCACCCCAACGGGACAGGAGGTCCCTAGGTGAGCCACGGGGTGTTTACACCTACTGCCACCGCGAGCCACGGGGAAGTACCTTCCTCTGCCGCAGTAACCCAGGTGAGCCACGAGGGGCTTGTATCCTCTGCCACAGTGAGCCACGAGGGCGTAATACCCTCTGCCACAATCAGGACAGGAGGTCCTTTGACGAGGGAAGAGAGCCCTCTATAACAAATAGGACAGGAGGCCCAATAGTGGATTGTACGGGGCTCACGCCCCTAGCCACTCTAAGGGTAAGAGACCCTCACACACCGCCACAAGTGGGTCCCAGGACCGATCAACCTGGTGCCACGGCAATTGTAAAGACAAGAGAGAGAGTCGCCTCTGTGCTACCCTCCATAAGTGCAAGAGAGACCACGGCCTCCGTGTGTCCTCTAGAGCCAGCTAACTCCTGCAGGAGTAGCCGGACACCACCCGGGGGAGTTACCCCTAAAGTGTCACCTGAACAGAGGCCTGGTCCCAGTCGGGACCTACCTCCTACCCCCGGGAAATTCTTGTCTTCCCCAGGTACCAGCGGGAGACGAGGCCGCAGCCCACACCTGATGGCGCGTCCCCCAAGAGACCTCCGCAGTCCTCGGACCCCTAGGCGAGCCCGGCAACCCGTCGACGCCGACCTCCCCCTGCCGCAGACCCTACGACGTCAGGCCCGTCTGCTACACCTGTTTGGCCCCAGTCCCTAGGGCCAACACAGACAGGCCTCCCTTCACAGTGACCAGAGGAGGGCCTACAACAGGTCGAGACCCCAGGCAAGAGGGTCTCCCTGCACCGTGACCAGAGGAAGACCTACAACAGGTCGAGACCCCAGGCAAGAGGGTCTCCCTGCACCGTGACCAGAGGAGGGCCTACAACAGGTCGAGACCCCAGGCAAGAGGGTCTCCCTGCACCGTGACCAGAGTGAGGACCTACACCTTACAGTGACAAAGTGATATCGCCCCAGAAACTCGGGCAAAAATAGTGACTTTCCCTTTCCTGTAGTGATCCAGTGACAGAGTGAACCAGCGGGATTACACCAAAAAGTGTCCGTAAATACCTTCCCCTAACAAAGACTATAAGTTCCGGGTTCATCCGAGTAGTGCTATCCCAAAGTCCAATCTAGAGTAGTCTCCCCCCTTGTCAGTGTACGCGCGGGCGAGAGTTGCCACGCCGAGCCTAAACAGTGAACTCTAGTGCTCTACCTCCCTTGTTAATTTATAGTAATAATCCCTCCTCGGCTATCAAGCCCAGACATCTCTATTGCCCCGACACGCTAAGACCTTTTGGACTTTGATACAAGTGAATCCCATCCACTTACGGACTCTTAACCTATTATAAAGCATAATTAAGGAGTGTGTGAATATCCCATATTACACTAACGTAACTCTGTATATCTGTATCCTCTGTTTATAATACCATCCTATGTGATATTGTTAAGGTGTTGTAATTAAGGTAATAGATGTGTTAAAGGTGGACTGCCTAGTTTTTATGTCCTGTTCCCTTGTTAGTGCATTACTTCCGGTCCGGAAAGAGGACCCCGCTCAGTAGCTAGTGTCTTTAGTACGAGGAGTCGGCCTAAAAACACTCAGCATAACAGTCACCAGCCTCTCTCATCCCTGAGTGGCATTACTTGAGCAATAAACCCCAACCACACCTTGGATATAAACCGTCACCGGCTCAATCCGATTGGAGTGCTGTAATTACCCACTAAGCCACCAGGCGCCAAAATTTGGTTATATGGTTACCACCCAGCGTAGTAAATGGTTTCCTGGTGTACGGGAAAGCATTTGCCTTGTCACTCAGTGTAGAGTCACCCACAGGCAGAAGGAAGAGGAAAGAATGAAGGAAAGAAAGACAGAAGAAGGAGTGTAAAGTCACCCGTAGGCAGAAGGACAAGGAAAGAATGAAGGAAAGAAAGACAGAGAGGATGGAAGGAAAGAAGGATGGAGGAGAGGAAAGGGCAGACACCCGAGAGCAGCAGTACATCGAGTGAGTGGATGGCTAGCACCCCCACCTACCATTAATACACACACACACACACACACACACACACACACACACACACATATATATATATATATATATATATATATATATATATATATATATATATATACGAGGTCCCAGTAATTTGAATATTGTAGGAAAATAAGTTACGGTACCTTACCTCCTAGTTCTCACTGTCGTCTTCGAAGTTGTCCCCTTGGGCATGTATACAGTGATCCTAGTGTTTTTTCCACGAGTCCATCCATTCCTGGAAGGCTTCATGCGTAATGGTCTTGCGCACCTTCTGCGATTCTGTCTGGATCTCCTCAATTGAGTCAAATCGACGCCCTGTTAGTCATAATTTCAGCTTGGGAAACAGGAAAAAGTTGCAGGAGGCAAAGGTCAGGCGAATAGGGGTGGGTGGGGAATGACTACCGTGTTAGTGGAAGCCAGGAACTGCTGGACAACAACTGATGTGTGGGCGGGAGCATTGTCATGATGCAGGGCCCAGTCCTTGTTCTTCCACTGTTCTGGACGTTTGCGGCGGATATTCTCCATCAGATGTTGCAAAACTTCACAGTAAAACTTCATGCTCACAGATTGACCGGGTGGGATCAATTCCTTGTGAACAATCCCTTGGATATCGAAGAAAACGATGAACATCGACTTGACATTGCTGCGCCATTGCAAAACCGCCAAACAACCTACACATCACGTTACAATAGTAAGTGTAGCTCAACAACATGTTCGCTCACAGACAGCCAAGGCCACACTCACTCACAAGGAGTGACGCTGACTCCTAGTAGCAAAAGGCACAACTGCAAACGTTTGGCTCCCTTTGTTAAAATAACTGAAACTTTATATATATATATATATATATATATATATATATATATATATATATATATATATATATATATATATATATAGTAGGCGCGAGAGAGTGGGCGGTCCACGACCTCACGCTCTGTGAATACATAATCTTATGGGAAAAATTACATATGGGCGGTACCCCCTCATACCTGGACATTTTTTGGCCCTTAGAGACATAATAAGGTCAAATTTTTCGGACATTGTACAATAGATATGGCTACAATAACAAAAATAAGGGTAGTCACCTTAACAACAGTGGACAACAGCCCTGATGGACTTAAATAACAGGGGTTCCGAGGCACGGCAACACTTACAGTGGTGCACCCCCTGCCGCACCAATATTTCCCTCCACAGACTCCTCTTGAGCACCTTCCCCATGAGCATCAAAGTCACTCATTTCGGCCATAAACCCTTCGAAGTCCAATGCTGACACTTCTGACATTGCATCCTCTTCATCCTCAACAGGAACAGGAGCAGACGATGTAGCTGGTTCCTCAATTTCGCTAACTTGAGCCTGCTGTGTGTAACTTGTTATGAGCGTCTGTCTTCTGTTTATTTCTTGCATGTGCCTGTCTGTGTAGAAACGGAAGAGTTTGTCGATACCAACCAGAACTTCCTTCGTTTCTAGGCTGCTCACCTCCTGTTCCTTCACCTCTTCCTTGAGCTTATCCACGGCAGCAAGGATCTTGCTTATACTTGACATACACAGCTCTGTATTCCCCTCCATCACACTTGGCTGCTCAGCTTGACTCTGCCTGGCGTCGGGCTCTGCGTCAGCCTCGACTATCCATTGCAACACTTCCTCAGGAGGCTGTTCCTCATTAGCAGCGTGCACTTCTCGTATGTCCGCCAATGTAACGTCCTCGAAACCTCGTACAGCTTGTGCTGCTATCACTGTTGCTGCCTCAGCCTTGGCCAGTGGTTGAATGGCCGTCTCCTGGGTGGTGCATAAGTGAGGCACGAGCATTCGCCATGCATGGTTCACCGTTGCAGGTGTAATCTGGCACCATGCTTGTAGGAGAAAGTCAACTGCGTCCTTCACTGTAAATCGACACCATAATGCCTCAACAGTCATGTCACCTGTGGCGGGTCGAGGTACAGCTGCTGGCGGAGATGGTGCGGGAGCAGGTCTTCGTCATGATCTTCTTGTAGGGCATGAAGCTCCTCTTGTGTGTCGGTCTTCCTGCGTAGGTAGTCGTACACTTGGTTATGGAAGAAGTGCTTCACAGTGGCTATCAGTTCTTGATCCAGTGACTGCACTAGTGACGTCATCTGGGTCCGCAGAAATACAACACGACAATTCTTGTGCAGATCTTCTAGGTATGGAGGGTGACTTGGTGCATTGTCCAGCACATGGAGCATCTTTGCAGGCTTGTATCAGTACACGCCACTTGCGTCCATGTTCGTGAGGTTTTTGTAGCACCTTGGGTGTGAAGCTGTGTGTACAACAACTGGCCTCATCTTGTGGCTCCCAGACAGGTTTACAGAGAACATTACCGTCATCTTACACTTCTGGAGCTTGCGACCAGGGGCTTGTTTCTGTTTTTTAGCGATGTAAATTGATTTGGACATGGCCTTGTAGTATAACGACGTTTCGTCGATGTTGTAGATCTGGTCCTTGGTGTACTGTCCTTCATCAGGAAGCACTATAAATATCACGGGATACTCTCTCGCGGCCAGCTTGTTGGCAGAGGCACATTCACCAGATGCTTTGACATGACAGAGTTCCTTGTGATTCAGAAAACGGTCCAGCCATCCAACTGATGCCTTGAAAGGTTTGTCCACATTTAACTTGCGAGATGCTGCCTTGTAAAAGAGCTGGGCTTGGTTCTGAATAAATCTTCCATTCAGTGGAACACCTTCCTTCTCCTTCCTCATTATGAAGGTGGCAAGATACCATGCTATTAGTATCATCACACGATTTCCCACCAGCAAACAGCCGTCTAGGTCAGATGTACCATACGTCTTCACTAGAGCCCTTATGGCATCACGGTTCTTCCACACTGTCCTCACTGTTGATTCAGCCAGTCCCAGGGCTTTCCCAATGGCAGTGTTTCCTTGTCCCTGCTCCTTCATCTTGATAAAATCTAACTTAGTTGCATGCGTCAGAAGTTTTTTAACTCTTGGGGCTGGAGACATGGTGCGGCGAAGTACAGGCCAGGATGGAGCAGCAAAAAAAAACGCCACATGTTGTACACGACAGGTTAGCTGTACAGAGTGGATCTGCACTGTGCACAAGTCGGGATTGTTATGGTGCACCCGCCGCCTTGCACCCTAAGCTGCGCAGTAGAATGCCCGGGAATTTCTGCGCATCAACATGACGACACATGACGATGGACGCATTATGTGAGGGGGGGTCGCGAACTGATAGAAAATGGTGTTTTTGAGCCACTACTTGCCTCTACCTCGCGTTCTGTGGGGTAAACTCGCACATTCAAGGTTTTTGGTTATGATTTTTTGTCACTCACGCACAATGCGATTTGTGCACTGTGATGACGCGCACTGAGTGAGCCTACTGTATATATATATATATATATATATATATATATATATATATATATATATGTATATTGTTATGTCCCCACCCCCACACTGCCACATGATCCAGCAGCGGGTAGTTCAGACACACACCACAAAGCCAGCCAGGAGACAGGACGCGTGTGCTGGCCAGTCCCTGGTCCTGTCCTCTCCCCTTACTGTTTTTTAACCAGCCCATACCCCACTGACCGGGCTAATGTATGGCCCGGCCTGCACTATAGGTACAGGGAATCTTTGAACGAATGAACGGGTAGTTCAATACAAGAAGGACGTGGAGTAGACTGTAGCACCAGTCGAGCAGGGCAGTACTCCCGAGGTGGATGGAAAGCTGATGACAGGGAGTGCTGGAGCTCCCGTTTCATCAGCCCTCAGGACTAGTTCCTGACCATCCCCCTTTGCTGAACTTTTTCAGTGTCTCAGTTACACAGAGAGTAGGCCAGCATGCTCTCCAGTACAAATTTCTCTATCTATCTTCACCAAACTACATGCACAGTACACACTACACTTCCTATTCAAAATTTACCAAAATGGCGTCAATTCACCCAGCCTCGGAGTCCCCAGGGGGGGGACCATAAATGCCCCCGCCATCTGCCCCTCTCCCGGTGACGACTCGAGGTGCCTGGAACCACTGTCTGACTCTCTTTTTCTTCATTTCTGCAACATTCGCGGCCTTTCATC
Organism: Coenobita brevimanus; assembly: GCF_032717465.1. Taxonomy (NCBI): domain Eukaryota; kingdom Metazoa; phylum Arthropoda; class Malacostraca; order Decapoda; family Coenobitidae; genus Coenobita; species Coenobita brevimanus. The sequence goes on from NC_136978.1 coordinate 15,526,056, forward strand.
TAACTTTCGCTCTGTTGAGCACCACCTCTCCTCCTCTAAACCTCACCTTCTTTTTCTAACGGAGACTCAGCTGTCTGAGGCAACTGACAGCAAACCCTTTTCTGTATCCTCCTACTTTCTCTATTCTCATTTCAAAGCCAAAGGTGGCTGTTGTGTATACATACGCAACGACTTATCTTGCTCTCGTGTTCCTGAACTTGATTCTTCTGAATTCTCCACTCTCTGGCTTCGGCTTTCCTGTCATTCTCTGACTAAATATATCTGTGCTGTTTACTTATCCCCTAATTCTACTGACTATCAAAAATTCTTCGACTATCTTACCTCTACGATGGAACACATTCTGTCCATTTCTCCTTTCTCTGAAATCTCCATTCTTGGAGATTTCAATGTTCACCACCACCTTTGGCTCTCCTCTCCTTTCACGGATCCACCTGGTGAACAAGCCTACATCTTTTCTATCCTTAATGACCTAGAGCAGCTTGTACAGCACCCTACCCGTATCCCTGACCGCCTTGGAGAGAGCTCCAACATACTTGACCTCTTCCTCACAACTAATTCTTCTGCTTACTCTGTTAATCTTTTCTCTCCGTTGGGCTCCTCCGATCACAACCTCATTACCTTAACCTGTCCTATCGCTCCAGTACGGCCTGCGGACCCTCCAGGGAAACGTCGTCTCTGGCATTTTGGAGCTGCGGACTGGGAGGCCCTCAGGCAGTACTTCTTTGATTTTCCCTGGAATGATTATTGCTTCCATGGCCGTGAGCCATCTGAGTGTGCCTTGCGCATTACGGAGGTTATTCTCTCGGGCATGGAAGCATACATTCCTTTCTCATATCCTTTGACTAACGCAAGAAAGCCTTGGTTTAATCATGCTTGTTCTAATGCTGTCCGCAACAAGGAGAAGGCCTACAAAAGGTACCGGAGCCAACCCACCCCTGAATCATATAATCTTTTCGTTTCTGCCCGGAATCGTGCTAAGTCTGTTCTTCGCTCTACTAAAAATAATTTCATCCATACTAAATGCTCTCAACTCTCCAACTCGAATTCTTCCCGCTCCTTCTGGCACCTTGCCAAAAATCTTTCTAACAACTTTACCTCATCATCCTTCCCTCCTCTTTTCTACTCTGATGGTTCTGTAGCTATTTCTTCTACTGATAAAGCAGATCTCTTCGCACAGACTTTCTCCTCCAATTCCACCTTAGACGATTCCGGTGCTGTTCCTCCATCACTTCCCCCCTCTGACTTCCTCATGGCTGACATTAAAATGTCTTCAGTTGATGTATTTTCTGCCATTACTGGCCTCAGTACTAACTAGGCATATGGGCCTGATGGGGTCCCTCCTGTTGTTCTCAAAAACTGTGCTTCTGTGCTTACACCCTGCCTAGGCAAACTATTTCGCCTTTGTCTGTCAACTTGTACCTTTCCTTCTTGCTGGAAGTTTGCTCTCATTCAGCCAGTCCCAAAGAAGGGTGACCACTCCCAACCCTCCAACTATCGTCCAATTGCTTTAACGTCCTGTATTTCAAAAGTTTTCGAGTCAATTCTTAATAAAAAAATTTTAAGGCATCTTTCCTATCACAACCTTCTTTCCGATCGTCAGTATGGGTTCCGTCAGGGACGCTCCACTGGCGATCTTCTCACCTACCTTTCAGACTCCTGGTCATCCTCCTTTCGGGACTTTGGCGAAAGCTTTGCCATTGCACTTGACATCTCAAAGGCTTTCGATCGAGTCTGGCATAAATCTTTAATTTCCAAACTGCCCTCCTACGGTTTCTATCCTTCTATCTGTACCTTCATCGCTAGCTTTCTTTCTGGTCGTTCTATAGCTGCTGTCGTAGACGGCCATCGTTCTTCTCCTAGATCTATCAACAGTGGTGTTCCTCAGGGCTCTGTCCTATCACCAACTCTCTTCCTTTTATTCATCAATGATCTTCTAAGCTGTACATCTAACCCTATCCACTCATACGCTGATGACTCCACCCTTCACCTTTCCATTCGGTTCCCGCAACGCCCATCTCAACAGTTACTTCAAGAAACAGGGGATGAGGCTATGGCACACCTAATGTCTGACTTGGCTCATATCTCTGACTGGGGTAAAAATAATATGGTTGTCTTTAATGCTTCTAAGACTCAGTTCTTACACCTATCAACCCGACAAAATCTTCCACAAGTATACCCACTAATGTTTAATAATATTCAGATTAATCCTGCATCATCCTTGAACATGCTGGGGGTTTCATTTACTCGGGACTTATCTTGGAAAGATCATATTACATCTCTTGTAAAATCTGCTTCCAAGAGATTGGGTGTGCTAAGCCGACTCCGCTCTTTCTTTACCCCTGCACAATTGTTGACTCTATACAGGGGTTTTATCCGCCCCTGTGTGGAGTACAACTCTCATGTGTGGGGAGGCTCCCCACATACAGCTCTTCTCAATAGCGTGGAGTCAAAGGCTTTTCGTCTCATTAACTCTCCTCCTCTTACTGACTCCCTTCAACCTCTGTCTCTTCGCCGCACTGTTGCATCTTTATCTCTTTTCTATCGCTACTTTAATGGTCACTGCTCCTCTGAACTGTCTGCTTGCATTCCTCCACCTCTACGACGGGCGCGTAGCACCCGTCTGGCAGCAAACTCTCATCCCTTTTCTGTCCAACTCTCTAATGCAAGAGTTAACCGTTACTCCCAGTCTTTCATTCATGCAACAGGTCAGCTCTGGAACTGTCTCCCTCTGTCTGTATTTCCTCCTGCCTATGATCTCCAGTCTTTCAAACGCAGTGTGTCCAGGCATCTCAAAATGATCGGATCTTGAATTTGGCTCTCTATTGTATTTTGTTTTTCTCTTGGAGGGAACTGTTACTGCGGGCTCATGGCCTTTGGTTCCTTCTTCCTCGCATAAAAAAAAAAAAAAAAACTCGGAGATATCCAAAACACGCCAGAAGTTTCTTACATTACACTGTAAATTATTTAGCATACACACTTAAATTAAATCACATATTTAACAAGCAATCACATAAATAAAACATTATAGAGAAAAAGGGCACAAAAAATAATGTATAGCTTATGAAACAACTATATGGTCACAAACAGCAGGCTAACTGGCAACTCTGACTCGTGCCGGAGCTACGGTACGGGAAACGTCAAGAAATACTGTATCTCGACTACCTAGCTGGCAAATCCCGCATCCTAACTATATATATATATATATATATATATATATATATATATATATATATATATATATATATATATATATATATATATATATCCCATTGGCTCCCAGATTTCCTGTGCGAGGGATTTTGCTGGAAGGGTGCAAGGCGTACCACCCTCCTCCTGTTGGCTCATAATCAGGAAGCTCATCAATCCCTACCCCGGAGTTCCCTTCTTTATGAAATTTTGAAAATTCCCGGTTCAGTCCTATATTGAGGACACTGGGTGCTGAAGGGATCTATCTATCTATCTATCTATCTATCTATATGTGTGTGTGTATAAAGAAGGTGGATGGAATGCTGATGACAGGGAGAATGGAGCTTCTGTTTCATCAGCCGTCTGGACTAGCTTCTGAACCTTCTCAGTGTTTCAGCATCACAGAGAGTAGGCCAGCACGCTCTCCACTACAAGTTCCTCTAACTGCCAACAGGAAACTGTATGCACATTACACAGAAAAGTTCCCATTCAAAATTTTACTAAAAATGGTGTATTATCATCAAGCCTCGGTGTCCCCAGGAGGGGAGGGGGAGGGGAGGTTCATCAAAGCCCTTATCATCTGCCCTTCTCCCGGTGACAACCAAGAATCTTCTGAATTCTTTACACTCTAGCTTTGGCTTACCTGTCATTCTGTGACTAAATATATCTGTGGTGTTGACTTATCCCCTAATTCTACCATGAAAAATTTTTCAATTATCTTACTTCTAAGATGGAACACATCCTATCAATTTCTCCTTTCTCTGATATATCTAGGAAATTTCAATGTTCACCACCACCTTTGGCCCTCCTCTTCTTTCACTGACCCACCTGGTGAACAAGCCTACATCTTTTCTATCCTTAATGACCTACAGTAGCTGGTGCAGCACCCTACCCACATCCCTGACCGCCTTGGAGAGAGTTCCAACATACTTGACCTCTTTCTTACAACTAATCTTTCTGCATATGCTGTTATCTTTCCTCTCCGTCGGGCTCCTCTGAATACATCCTTATCACCTTAACCTGTCCTATCACTCCAGTAAGGCCTGTGGAGCCTCCTAAGAGGCAACGGTTGTAGCACTTTGAGGCTGTTCTTTGAGAGACCCTCTGGAAGTATCATTTTGATTTTCCCTGGAATGATTATTGCTTCCATTGCTGAGAGCCATCTGAGTGTGCTTTGCTCAATACGAAGGTTATTCTCTCAGGCATGGTAGCATACATTCATTTCTCATATCCTCTGACTAATGCACACACACACACACAAAAACCTTGGTTTAATTATGCTTGTTCTAATGCTGTCCGCAACAAGGAGAAGGCCTACAAAAGGTACCAGAGCCAACCCTCTTCTGAATCTCTTCTCTCTTATGTTTCTGCTCGGAATCATGCTAAGTCTGTTCTTTGCATTGCTGAAAATAAGTTTATTCATACTAAATGTTCTGAACTCTCCAACTCGAATACTTCCCGCTCCTTCTGCCACCCTGCCAAAAGCCTTTTTAACAAATTTATCCCATTATCTTTCCCTCCTCTTTTCCAATCTGATTGTTCTGTAGCCATTTCTCCTAGTGATGAAGAAGAACTCTTCATTCAGACTTTCTCCTCCTGTTCCACCTTAAATGGTTTCGGTGTTGTGCTGTTCTTCCATCACTTCCTCCGTCTGAAATCCTCATGACTGACATTAAAATACCTTCAGTTGGTTTATTTTCTGCCATCACTGGCCTCAGTACTAACAAGGCATACGGGTCTTACGGGGTCCCTCCTGTTATCCTCAGGAATTGAGCTTCTGTGCTTACGCCCTGCCTAGGTAAACTCTTTTGCCTTTGTCTAACAACTTGCCCCTTTCCTTCTTGCTGGAAGTTTGATCTCATTCAGAAGAAAGGTGACCATTCCCATCCCTCTAACTATCGCCCAATTGCTTTGACACTTTTTTTTTCAAAAAATTTCGAGTCTATTCTTAAAAAAAAAAAAAAAAATCTTTCCTATCACAACCTCCTTCTGATCTTCAGTATGGGTTCCGACAGGGACGCTCCAATGGCGATCTTCACACTTACCTTTCAGACTCCTGGTCATCCTCCTTTTGGGACTTTGGCGAAAGCTTTGCCAAGGAAACCATCTGGCTTGTAACCCAGGGCAGTCACCCGCAGACAGACGGCAGAGGAAAGAACGAAGGAAAGGAAGAAGAGGAAGGAAGGAAAGAAGAAAGGAAAAGAGGAAAGGGCAGGCACCAGAGAGCAGCACTACATCAATTAAGTGGATGGTGAGCGCCTCCACCCACGACTAATTCGTGTATGTATATTATTTAACCCACTGGATCCCAAAGTTGCTGTGCGAGGCACTGTTCCGGGAGGGTCCTGGGCATACCGCCCTCTGCTTATCAGCCCATGGTCGCGAAGCTCATAGGTCCTTACCCAGGGGTTCCCTACTTTATTAAGATTTGAAAATTCCCAGTTCTGTCCAACACTGGGGACACTGGGCTCCAATGGGTTAGAGAAACTGATATTTGCCAGCCATTAATCCACTGGATCCCAGACTTGCTGGGCGAGGCACTGTTCCGGGTGGGTCCTAAGTGTACCGCCCTCCGCCTTTCGGCCCATGGTTGTGAAGCTTATAGGTCCTTACCCGGGGGTTCCCTACTTTATTAAGATTTGAAAATTCCCAGTTCTGTCCAACATTGGGGACACTGGCCTCCAATGGGTTAGAGAAACTGATATTTGCCAGCCATTAACCCACTGGATCCCAGAGTTGCTGGGCGAGGCACTGTTCCAGGAGGGTCCTAAGTGTACCGTCCTCCGCCTTTCTGCCCATGGTCGTGAAGCTCATAGGTCCCTACCCGGGGGTTCCCTGCTTTATTAAGATTTGAAAATTCCCAGTTCTGTCCAACACTGGGGACACTGGGCTCCAATGGGTTAGAAAAACTGATAGATTTGCCAGCCATTAACCCACTGGATCCCAGAGTTGCTGGGTGAGGCACTTTTCCAGGAGGGTCCTAAGTGTACCACCCTCCGTCTTTCGGCCCATGGTCACGAAGCTCATAGGTCCCTACCCGGGGGTTTCCTACTTAATTAAGATCTGAAAATTCCCAGTTCTGTCCAGTACTGGGGACACTGGGCTCCAATGGGTTATCATCATCATCATCATCATCCGGACCTCCTTTCCCACCCAAGGGCAGGGTGAGGAGTAGCATTGTCCAGACAGCCCAAAATTGCCTAATTCAATGGGCCACGCTTCCATTCACTCATCATTCAAGCCCCTGGAATCCTGGCGCTATCGGATACGCCAAAAACATTCACCACATTCTGTAGCTTCACATAATCGTATCCAACAAAGTCAATCCAGACGCTGCCACATTAAAAAGGGGTGCCAAAAATCCCTGATCATGCACTTCTCTTCACAAAATTCATCCAGCCAGCTCGATCTCCTGTCAGTTCCCTAGCCTCACCAACTTCCAAACCTCTCTTCCTCACACATTCATCCACCATATCTATCCACCTTCTCCTTGGCCTAACTCGCCTTCTCCCTCCTTCAAATTCGCTCAGATATACCTTCTTCACCCCTCTATTGTTATCCATTCTCTCCACATGACCATACCATTTCAGTACACTCTCTTCAGTTCTGGTGTCCACCGACTTCCTCACTCCGCATCTTTCACGAATCACATTATTTCGTATCCTATCCACCCTCTGTACTCCACATACATTCCTCAGCAGTCCCATCTCCACTGCTCTTACTCTTGGCTTTTCATTTTCATGCCACACCATAGTCTCACATCCATATGTTAAAGTTGGCACTAACACTCCCTCATGTAAGCCTCGTGCAGCTGCAACACTCAAGCCTCTGTTTCTTATCAAGGCCTTCATTGCACCAGCTACTTTTCTTCCTTGTGTCACTCTACTTTCAACTTCTTTTGCACATTTTCCTCTCTTTTCCATCACTGTACCCAGGTATTTGAACTCTCTCACCAAGTCCAGTCTCTCTTCATTCACTGTTACATTGCACTGGGAGTCACCTTCTCTCTCAGTAACCATCATTTTACTCTTTTCTACATTTACTCTCAAGGAACGACGCTTACAGACATCAGCAAAACTCTGCACCAGCCTACCAAGTTCTTGTCCGGTACTTGCAAGCAGTACTTCATCATCAGCATACAACAAATTTGAGATATTCCATCCATCGCCATTCATTACCAATGCCATCCCTCTCATCATTACTCATGTTTTCACTTCCCTCATCACCCTATCCATATATACGTTGAACAAACATGGGGACATCACACAACCTTGTCGCACGACCACATTGATCGTGAACCATTTACTTAGATGCCCATTAACCCTGACACATGCTTCACTACCATCATAAAAACTCTTGACGGCACCTAGCAGCTTACCCTCTACACCGTACATGCGCAAAACTTTCCACAGTCCTTCTCTGTCCACTTTGTTATATGCTTTTTCCAGATCTATGAATGCCATAAACACCTTATGGTCCTTCTCACAAGCTTTCTCTACTATGTCTCACTGCAAATATTTGATCCACACATCCTCTGCCACTCCTAAAGCCACCCTGTTCATCACTCACTACGACTTCTGATATCTCTCTTACTTTCTCAATAATAATTCTTCCATATACCTTCCGTACCACACTCATAAGTTTATGCCACGATAATTCTTGTACTCACTTCGTTCACTTTTATTTTTGTACAGGGGTACAATCACAGCCTTTTTCCACTCTGCAGGCACAGTTTCACTCATCCATGCCTTTTTATATATCTCTAACAAGCACTTCATTCCATTCTCTCCAGTACATTTAAGCATCTCTGCATACACCTCATCAACCCCAGCTGCTTTCCCATTTTTCAGCCGCTTCACAGCACTCTTCACCTGTGCGAGTGTCACGTCTCCTGGCACTGCATTCCTTCTCTGCACCCCTCCCCCCCAAACCAATCATGTTTACAGTTGCTTTGCACTCTCTATCCCCAGTCATCAGGCTTTCAAAATATTCTTTCCATCTGGTCCTTACTTCATCTCCATGGGTTAATAATCTATCAATGGGTTTTATATATATATATATATATATATATATATATATATATATATATATATATATATATATATATATATATATATATACACAGAAACTAGATTAACTGGAGTCGATAAGTTGGATTTGGAGGATGGTATACGTTTATTGATATCTGGCCGACAGGACGGAATGCATTATCAGGGAGTAGGATTGTTGCTGGGTTGTATGGCAAATAAGGCTTTATGTGAGTGGGATCCTATAGATGAGCGATTGTTATACGCACGGTTTAAATCAAATCATGGCAACATCAGTCTGTTTGTGTGTTATGCACCTACTAATGATGCACTCGATGAAAGGAAAGACACATTTTATGAAAAGTTGCAAGAAGGAGTAGGAAGGGTACCTAGACATGATGTTTTGATCTGCGTTGGAGACTTTAATGCAGTAATGGGCTGTTCAAATGAGGGATTTGAGGCATGTATGGGTAAGATGGGAGTTGGTAGTAGGATGAGTGAAAACGGAGTGAGGTTTGGAAGCTTCTGTCTAGCAAATGACTTAGTCATCGGGGGCACACTCTTTCAGCATTGCAATATACACAAGACAACTTGGGTGTCGCCGTGTGGAAAATATAAAAATCAGATTGATCACATCGCTGTCAGTAGGAGGCATAGAAGTTCTCTGCTAGATGTTCATGTTAAACGGGGAGCGGATATTGGTAGTGACCATCAACTCAGCATTGCAAAAATAAGGTTTAAACTTAAAAATCAGAAGAAGGAAAAATCTGGTGTTGGTAGATACGATATTGTTAAGCTTAGAAGGGAAGGAGAAGAAAAGGAGGAATTCAGATTAGAATGCAGAAATAGGTTTTTGGTGTTGGAAACGTTGGAAGAGGGGGAGAGAAGTGTAGATGAGATGTGGGAGGATGTGAACAAAGTTTTGCATGAGACTGCTGAATGTACGATTGGAAGGAGACATAGATTCAGGAGAAAGAAATGGATATCAGAGGAAACGTGGGATATGATAAAAAAGAGAGGTGAGGCTAAATTGAGGAGTGAGATGCAATGCGTTGATGAACGAGAGATTGAATTAGCAAGAGCTGCGTACTGGAGTTTGAATTCAGAAGTAAGAAGGTTAGCTAGGAGAGATAAAAGATGTGTGGATGAAAAGGTTGCAGAGACTGAAATCTTAATAAACAAAAATGATGGACAGAGTCAAAGAATAGCATATGAATCGATTAGAGAACTGAGTGGTAATGCAGGTAAACGCAAGGAAATACCAGTTAGAGACAGGGAAGGAAATTTATTGACAAAAGATGGAGATATTAAAAATAGATGGAAAGAGCATTTTGAGACAGTTCTTAATAGACCAATACCACCAGAAGAGGATATACCGTCTGCTCAGGAAGATTTAAATATAGAAACAGGAGAGTTGAGGCTTGCAGAAGTGGAGAAAGCAGTAAAACAGTTAAAGAATAATAAGGCACCAGGGGAGGATGGTTTATTTCCGGAAATGTTTAAAGTGGAGGGGGATAGATTAATAATGATCTTGACCAAGCTATTCAATAAGATATGGGTGACGGGGTTACTACCATCAGTTTGGAAGAATGGTGTAATTGTTAAAGTTCCGAAGAAGGGAGACCTGAGTGAATGTGGTAATTGGAGGGGAATCTCTTTGTCACCGATAGCTTTGAAAGTTTTCAGTAGAGTGTTGTTAAATAGGTTGGAGCCGGTGGTTGAGGGTATTCTGAGGGATGAACAGGCTGGTTTTAGAAAGGGACGTGGTTGCAATGATCAGATCTTTATAGTTAGGCATTTGATGCAGCAAGTTAATGAAATGAGAGTACCGTTAAGTCTTTGTTTTGTTGATTTTGAAAAGGCTTTTGATAGTGTTTCGAGAGAGTCTATGGGGAAGATCATGAGACATTATGGAATACCAGAGGAGTTTGTGAGGGTCATTATGAACATGCATGAGGACACATTTTGTAAAGTGATGGTTGATGGTTGTCTGAGTGATTCGTTTGAAGTCAAGTCCGGAGTAATTCAAGGTGGTGTTCTATCGCCTTTACTATTTATATTGGTCATTGATTACATTATGAAACGCGTTGGAACAGAAACCGGTGCAGGTATACTTTGGGGAGAGAACAGGAAACTTTTGGATTTAGATTATGCAGATGATATAGTTTTGATTTGTGATGGGCCAGAAGAGATGCAGAGAGTGTTGGACTGTTTGGTGAGTGAAGGTCGCAAGGTGGGTTTGGTTATTAATTGTGGAAAAACTGAAATAATCAATATGAATATGGAAAATGTGCAGGAATGTGTAATTGGAGGTATGGTTGTAAAGCAAGTTGATAGGTTTAAATATTTAGGTACTTATTTAGCCAAGGATGGTTCTTTGAACTTTGAATTCGAGGAAAGGTTAAAGAAGGCTAATCAGGCAATGGGAATGCTTAAAAATATTTGGAATAATAACAATTTTTCTGTGCATACAAAAATCAAACTTTATAAGGTAATGGTTAGGAGTATCTTAATTTATGGACACGAGTCTTGGTACAGCACAGTGACTATGGAAAATAAATTCTTGGTGTTTGAAAACAAAGCACTTAGAAGAATATTAGGAGTTAAGTGGTGGGAAAGGATACCAAATAGTAGAATTAGAGAAATAACGGGAGTGCAGCCGGTCGATGAATATGTTAGGTTCTCACGATGGAAGTGGCTAGGACATGTGTATAGGAGACAGGGAATAGTACGAGGTACACCAGGGTGGGTGGCACTTGGTAGGAGAGGTAGAGGAAGGCCAAAAGAGACGTGGGTGAGGACAATGAGACGGGAAGCTGGAGATGAGTGTTGGGGAGATCTTGAGGAGTTAGCACAAGATAGGATGTGGTGGTGTGAGTTCATTGAGGCCCTATGCATCCCCGAGGGTGCCACAGGAAATGATTGATTGATTGATATATATATTTGGAGGAGTAGACTGTAGCACCAGTCGAACAGGGCAGTACTCCCGAGGTGGATGGAAAGCTGATGACAGGGAGTGCTGGAGCTCCCGTTTCATCAGCCCTCAGGACTAGTTCCTGACCATCTCCCTTTGCTGAACCTTTTCAGTGTCTCAGTTACACAGAGAGTAGGCCAGCATGCTCTCCAGTACAAATTTCTCTAACTATCTACACCAAACTACATGCACAGTACACACTACACTTCCTATTCAAAATTCAACTAAAATGGCGTCTCATCACCAAGCCTCGGAGTCCCCGGGGGGGGGGGGACCATAAATGCCCCCACCATCCGCCCCTCTCCCGGTGACGACTCGAGGTGCCTGGAACCACTGTCTGACTCTCTTCTTCATTTCTGCAACATTCGCGGCCTTTCCTCTAAATTTCGCTCTGTTGAGCACCACCTCTCCTCCTCTAAACCTCACCTTTTTCTAACTGAAACTCAGCTGTCTGAGGCAACTGACAGCAAACCCTTTTCTGTATCCTCCTACTTTCTCTATACTCATTTCAAAGCCAAAGGTGGCTGTTGTGTATATATATGCAACGACTTATCTTGCTCTCGTGTTCCTGAACTCGATTCTTCTGAATTCTCTAAACTCTGGCTTTGGCTTTCCTGTCATTCTCTAAATATATCTGTGCTGTTTACTTATCCCCTAATTCTACTGACTATCAAAAATTCTTCGACTATCTTACTTCTACGATGGAACACATTCCATCCATTTCTCCTTTCTCTGAAATCTCCATTCTAGGAGATTTCAATGTTCACCACCACCTTTGGCTCTCCTCTCCTTTCACTGATCTACCTGGTGAACAAGCCTACATCTTTTCTAGCCTTAATGACCTAGAGCAGCTTGTACAGCACCCTACCCGTATCCCAGACCGCCTTGGAGAGAGCTCCAACATACTTGACCTCTTCCTCACAACTAATCCTTCGGCTTACTCTGTTAATCTTTTCTCTCCATTGGGCTCCTCCGATCACAACATTATTACCTTAACCTGTCCTATCACTCCGGTACGGCCTGTGGACCTTCCAGGGAAACGTCGCCTGTGGCATTTTGAAGCCGCGGACTGGGAGGCCCTCAGGCAGTACTTCTTTGATTTTCCCTGGAATGATTATTGCTTCCATGGCCGTGAGTCATCTGAGTGTGCCTTGTGCATTACGGAGGTTAGTCTCTCGGGCATGGAAGCATACATTCCTTTCTCATATCCTTTGACTAACGCAAGAAAGCCTTGGTTTAATCACGCTTGTTCTAATGCTGTCTGCAACAAGGAGAGGGCCTACAAAAGGTACCGGAGCCAACCCACCCCTGAATCACATCATCTTTACGTTTCTGCCCGGAATCGTGCTAAGTCTGTTCTTCACTCTACTAAAAATAATTTCATCCATACTAAATGCTCTCAACTCTCCAACTCGAATTCTTCCCGCTCCTTCTGGCACCTTGCCAAAAATCTTTCTAACAACTTTACCTCATCATCCTTCCCTCCTCTTTTCTACTCTGATGGTTCTGTAGCTTCTTCTACTGATAAAGCAGATCTCTTTGCACAGACTTTCTCCTCCAATTCCACCTTAGACGATTCCGGTGCTGTTCCTCCATCACTTCCCCCCTCTGACTTCCTCATGGCTGACATTAAAATTTCTTCAGCTGATGTATTTTTTGCCATCACTGGCCTCAGTACTAACTAGGCATATGAGCCTGATGGGGTCCCTCCTGTTGTTCTCAAGAACTGTGCTTCTGTACTTACACCCTGCCTAGGCAAACTCTTTCGCCTTTGTCTGTCAACTTGTGCCTTTCCTTCTTGCTGGAAGTTTGCTCTCATTCAGCCAGTCCCAAAGAAGGGTAACCACTCCCAACCCTCCAACTATCGTCCAATTGCTTTAACGTCCTGTATTTCAAAAGTTTTCGAGTCAATTCTCAATAGAAAAATTTTTAGGCATCTTTCCTATCACAATCTTCTTTCCGATCGTCAGTACGGGTTCCGTCAGGGACGCTCCACTGGCGATCTTCTCACCTACCTTTCAGACTCCTGGTCATCCTCCTTTCGGGACTTTGGTGAAAGCTTTGCCATTGCACTTGACATCTCAAAGGCTTTCGATCGAGTCTGGCATAAATCTTTAATTTCCAAACTGCCCTCCTACGGTTTCTATCCTTCTATCTGTGCCTTCGTCGCTAGCTTCCTTTCTGGTCGTTCTATAGCCGCTGTTGTAGACGGCCATCGTTCTTCTCCTAGATCTATCAACAGTGGTGTTCCTCAGGGCTCTGTCCTATCACCAACTCTCTTCCTTTTATTCATCAATGATCTTCTAAGCTGTACATCTAACCCTATCCACTCATACGCTGATGACTCCACCCTTCACCTTTCCATTCGGTTCTCGCAACGCCCATCTCAACAGTTACTTCAACAAACAAGGGATGAGGCTATGGGACACCTAATGTCTGACTTGGCTCGTATCTCTGACTGGGGTAAAAATAATATGGTTGTTTTTAATGCATCTAAGACTCAGTTCTTACATCTATCAACCCGACAAAATCTTCCACAGGTATACCCACTAATGTTTAATAATATTCAGCTTAATCCTGCATCATCCTTGAACATGCTTGGGGTTTCATTTACTCGGGACTTATCTTGGAAAGATCATATTACATCTCTTGTAAAATCTGCTTCCAAGAGATTGGGTGTGCTAAGCCGACTCCGCTCTTTCTTTACCCCTGCACAATTGTTGACTCTATACAGGGGTTTTATCCACCCCTGTGTGGTGTACAACTCTCATGTGTGGGGAGGCTCCCCACATACAGCTCTTCTCAATAGGGTGGAGTCAAAGGCTTTTCGTCTCATTAACTCTCCTCCTCTTACTGACTCCCTTCAACCTCTGTTTCTTCGCCGCACTGTTGCATCTTTATCTCTTTTCTGGCGCTACTTTAATGGTCACTGCTCCTCTGAACTGTCTGTTTTTTCATTCCTCCACCTCTACGACGGGCGCGTAGCACCCATCTGGCAGCAAACTCTCATCCCTTTTCTGTCCAACTCTCTAATGCAAGAGTTAACCGTTATTCCCAGTCTTTCATTTATGCAACAGGTAAACTCTGGAACTGTCTCCCTCTGTCCGTATTTCCTGCTGCCTATGATCTCCAGTCTTTCAAACGCAGTGTGTCCAGGCATCTCAAAATGATCGGATCTTGAATTTGGCTCTCTATTGTATTTTGTTTTTCTCTTGGAGGGAACTGTTACTGCGGACTCATGGCCTTTGGTTCCTTCTTCCTCGCATATATATATATATATATATATATATATATATATATATATATATATATATATATATATATATATATATATATATATATATATATATATATATATATATATACGAAATTATATACATGTTTTCTTATTATCTATCTATCTATATCTATCTATCTATCTATCTATCTATCTATCTATCTATATATATATATATATATATATATATATATATATATATATATATATATATATATATATATCAGCCGGTTGAGTGTACACTGCGGGATCGGCCAATCCCAACCGAAGTGGGGATGATACAGCCAATGTATCTATACCAAGTGGCTTAGGCTGTCTGGTAGAGATTATATGCAGGGTGAGAAGTGCTTTAAGTGTTTTGTATTGTTGGAGTGGCTTTGGATGAGTGTGTAGTCTGTGAACCAAGTGTAATCGGCCGGCGCAAGCATAGTTTATAGTATGCGACTCTGGTTCAACCACAGCACCTCTGATGTCCGCCAATGCAGTACGTGGCCAGAAGAATGCTCCCAAAGTTTATTACCCTGGCGGGGCACGCACCGTCGTTCTTCAGTGTACGAAAATGCACACTTTACCACGGAGGCTCCATATATATATATATATATATATATATATATATATATATATATATATATATATATATATATATATAGATATCTATATATAATCTCCCCATCCATCATCCAATCCTACATTGCCCCATGAGGAGCGTCGGAGTCCGAGACTTGGCAAGTTGGTCCTGACATTTAAGATGTGACCAGCCTCACTCACACCCGAGAGGCATTACGTGAGTAAGAAACTCCAACCACACCTTGGATATAAACCTACACGGGCTCAATCCGATTGGAGCGCCTTAATTACCCACTAATCTCCCAGCCGCCTTAGTTTGGTTATATGGTTACCACCCATTGTAGTAAATGGTTTCCTGGTGTACAGGAAACCATTTGGCTTGTCACTCAATGTAGAGTCATCCATAGGAGGAAGGAAGAGGAATGAATGAAGAAAAAGAAAGAAGAGGGAGTGTAAAGTCACTCGTAGGCAGAAGGAAGAGGAGAGGATGATGGAAAGACAGACGAGGAAGGAAGAGAGGATAGGGCAGACACTCAAAGCAGCACTACATCGAATGAGTGGATGGTGAGCACCCCCACCTACCACCAATATATATATATATATATATATATATATATATATATATATATATATAGATAGATAGATAAATAGATATATAGACAGATAGACAGAAAGATCGACACAGCACGGCTGCTGCTGTTGGGGTGGGAATGAGACTGCTCGTGATGTGGGGGCTCACATTCACGCAATTTAAGACGTCAAGTGTACAACAGTACTGTATATATTACTATACCGCTGACTTCAAACTTGGTTCACTTGACAGGCACACAAAGGTGAATGAGAATCGTCTCCAGGATTTATATCCATTTATTCACTTATCTCTTTGTACAAAAATTGTGAGATATTATCACAGAGTTAGTAAGTGCTAAGGATCGCCACTCATCTTAACCCCACACCCCACGAGTATGGCCATTAATGTTAGTTTTCTGTTATCAACAGATTAACATAATCTGAAAGACTGACTAAACTGCATCATTAAATGTTATTTTATTGCAAACATTTAGTAGTACGAGTACCGGGAGGGAGTCAGCCTACCTTCGCAATCCGGACGCAAGAGTCGAGCAGTCATGTAGGTATCGAAGTATTTATGTTAATTTAAAGATCCTTGATAATTTCTCTATAAAGTTCATGAAAAAAAAAAAATACCGATGGTAATTTCAAGGATATGTACACGGATGTTTACACTAGTGATACAAAGAGTAGGCACTGCAACAAAAAACACACACCATCCCTGTCAGTACACAAAAATGAACGTTACATCGTGCAACGAAAACAGATTTTTTTTTATTTTATTACTCACTATCAGTTTGTAATCGTTGCTCTTTATATGCAGATTTTTTCGAGACATCAAAATGTTCAAATAAAATGGACACTCCTGACAAATATAATTACGGCTATTGACTGAGCCTAAGGTAAGGACTGGTGATGACGGAGACTGCTTCGTTTTACTTGTAGTCAATATGGATTATTGTTTAAACTGGCTAACTACGGGTTTGAACATCGTGTTTGTGTTGTTTTGGAGGACCTTAAATAGGTACAAACCCTCCTGGTGCCGCCACAAGGGAGTATCCAAGGCTGGTACAGACTTTGAGTGTATCACACAGGCGTACACCGAATGTTTCAAATTTTTGATCATGTGCAGTAAAGCGCAGCGAAATCGCAAAGATGGGATGCCAAACTTCCTCACGTTTCATCTGATCTGAATATTGTAATATGCCTTACGGTTTGTCAGGATTAAGGGTAAAACAGATCCAGGGCGGGCTGGACACAAATTAAATCATCTTTGAATCCACACTGATATTAGGTCCAGGCCCTACAGATGTGGTAACAGTTTTGTAAGTGTCTGGTGTGCTAAATATTAAAGCCATTCTCTCATACCACAACACACATTGCAAAGATACAGTGTATATCCGTGAGTTTCTGCTCACTGTCTACCATACTCTTAGAGGGATTACAAATATTGTAGCACTGGCTTCAAAATGAAGAGAGATCTTACATCCAGTATTAATGGGACAGTTGGGAGATTTGCATAACTGGATTAAAAAGAGCAGCATCATGAATTGCAGCTCGTGCAGTCTAACCAATATTCGAGCTATCACTTGAACACTGGCTGGATATAGGTCTGCCACGACTTTCCTCCAGCCAGTGAGCAGGAACAGTGGTTTTCACAAGTGCACTGTACTGTACATCCACGATACTATAAAGTTTGTATTTAGCTGATCATGGTGATATATTTATGTAGTCTCAGCCATGCATTCTTGGCACTCGTGGGGATGAGGAATAGTCAGTTCATTAGCTGTGATGCTTCAAGGTTCTTACCAGAGAACTGTCAGTTAATCGGACAATGGTTGGCCTTTGACTCTTCATGAAATGTGTGTTAACACTGTGGTCTATAGGCTAAAACAGGTTCGCTATGTTAGTATCATCCCGTCACCTTAAAAACTATTGCAATAAATAACAAAGCTACAGACTGCATTGCCAAATTACTGCTCTGTTAATGCCTTGTCTTGATTTTGAATATTTAGAAAAGAATGACCAAATCAAAACATCATTCATATCGGGAAAATATGACACACTGTCTGTACTTTAAAGAGTCCAGACCATGAAAGCTGAACATTATCTTGAAGATCGTATTATCCATTCAACGTATAGTAGATACTATTATTTTTTTTTTTATAGTACCACTTCAGCAACGAACCACAGGAATCTCTTCATATCACTTTCTTGTAATCACAGAAAAAAAAAAAAAAAAAAAAAAATTAGTACTACAAAAATAAGCAAGCCAGCTGAAGATCATATGCTAACCAAGCAGTTCCCTTGCAAGATAAAGCTACTGTGTAAAGAAGTCCCGAATCTAGTGATGAAAGAGCAATTGTACGGCAACCAGTGACTAACACACCAACAGATTTATGGAGCATCACGCTGTTTTTATGAACTGTTGTGACGTTCTTAAGGGCAAACGGCAAAAACTTAACCTCGAACTATGTCGTAACATGAAATATTGCAACTGGGGATTTTTCCGCTATCACTTTCCACAACCAACCTCGAGTAGTTTCATTAATTAGGTCCTGTTACTATTGTACGGCAAATAATTAGATGTCTATTTGATCATATAGAGGACACAGACTGAATCGACGTAATTTTCGAAACAATACAAATAAAACACCTGTGATGTCGGTTGCCTGGCAACACGGTCTGTGAGGTATGCTGTTTACAGGCTCATCACAGATCATATTATACAGTTTACACCTCTAAGAAACTTTTCAGTTATCCGTCTTTTTTCCCCATACCATGCGTTCCCTTACTGTAGCGCGCGGTCACTTCTCCCTTTACCAGGTACTGTACATTCCTTCAGCCTTCTTATTGCCAGGCGATTTTTTTTTCTTCTTATGAGAAACCCCTCGAAGTAAAGAAACTAAATGAGACAAAAGGTGACTATTAAAATAAATGTAGTCTTGCAGAAACAAGTTGGATCACCTAGGCAACACGACAAAAGCCTCGTTCAGCTTTACCTGCTGGGTGAAATGGCACGAAGGATGTGTTTGTTTGTTCTCTCTAACAGGACTTGCACTAATAGGCCTATGGATAAATCACAGCACGGATTTCCGATATTATTAAGAAAAGGAATGTAGTTATGGACTGATTCTCTCAGAACGAAAGTCTTGAGTGCTGGAAAGCTACCCCATGCTGTTTCTGTGACTGCCGGGGTCTTGTACTATCATGCTGACCTCAAGCAGTAACTCATGATAGTTTTCACTGACCTGTCTGATTCCCGAGTCAAGTTGGAGGGAAATCTTCCCCTTCTACTTTCTTATAAAATGAAGATATAAATTTAATTCTATATACACATGATTTCTCTGTAATAACATTTGAAATCATATGAAAAATCTGACCTAATTCTATGACATGTACGGTTATTTGCACAGTAACCTTGTTGACTTCTTGTACCCCGACGATGCAAGCATGGCGGAGCGGATCTGCTCCTTGCAACACCAAGGTTACGTTTATCACAACAATCACCGGGAGAGGATGAACATTTCAAGGATTTATAGCTTGTTTAAAGCTTCAGGAATTGGCATACCATCTAGTTACTTCCGGAACATATTCTTTTTTAATGTTCAAATACTGGGATGACGTGATTCGTCATTAACTCCCATAATATATGAGTAATCATGGAATTTAAATATCCAATCAGCAGTGAATTTACTAAAGTAATAATATATGATTTGTCATTATTCATCACGCAAGGTTTTATGTTAATTAAAAAGGGGAAAATTATACAAAAACATTCTCAACAGCAAACACTTTCATAGCTTACTAACCAAACTATTTCAATTCACTGCAAGTAAAATATCACTGATGATATTATCAACCCGCCTCATGAGGTTAATTATCTTCATTAAAGTATGGATCACGAGACATTTGCAAGACTTTACTGCAGGCAGAGTAAAGTCTTGTACATAGTATTGTTGAACTAAAGCGGGGTGGCTCATCGAAAAGCTTCCATCAAGGTAGTAATGTCGACCACCATGTCACTAAATTGCATCACCAGCACTCATAATGCTTCGAAGCTTTGTCTCGCGGTACTATGAAGAGCAAAATTTCGTACTTCTCTGACTGAGGGGACGAGAAGGGTGACATGAAAATTTCTATGTGGTTGCAATATGAACACAGACAGACAGACAGACACCCACACACCCACCCACATACACACACACACACACAAGAAGATACTCCGACGTTTGGGGAGGAAAGAGAAATATGGAAGACAGGACACAATGCCGACGGAGTTTTCAGCAAACTTTTGTTCCTGACTGTAAATGTTAAAGTACTGTATTCTCGCAGGCATTAGATTTTTTCATGTTCTTTTCTGGTATTCATGTGTTCTTCACCGCAGCGTGAGGTTCTTTGTGAAACTTGGCACGTCATGTCTTTTTGAGGAACACGTTGTGAAGTGAGTTACTGTTAAAGTCAAGGATAACAACTCACATGATTGCTTGACCATTCACTTTCGTGACTTATAATCTCACTTTTCAATTGTTAAAAGCACACCATAGTTATACACCATTGTTATAATGTTACTTGTGTGGTCCCCTGTTAACTGTTAGGTAAGCATGTTTAGTGTTGTTGCATATATTATCCTTGTGTAGATACTGTCATCACCCTTGAAACAGAGTGCAGTCTGTAACAAAATACCAGACTTCATGTCGAGTTCACAAATCCTGATATAATTCTTCGCCACCTCACAAATTCTTATTGCATTAACCACTTTCAGCCAAAAGACGCTTCATGTATACTGTTTTTGCTATCTGCAAATAATTTCATACACCTTGTGGAAGACTTTTCGAGACGTAGGGATTATAACTGTCTTCATCAACACCCTTGCTATCACAGCGTGCTCTTTTGCTGAATAAAAACGTCTTGCAACAGCAAGAATAAGACACGAATATGTGACGTACTCGGGCTGAAGTGAAAAAGAACAAAAAATGTGTTTGTGGCACATTCATTCATATTTTCAGCAGCAACACCTCGGCGTTGGCAGAGGATGGGGGCATGATGCTGGTGGTGTAGATGTGAGGCTACAAGGACGCCGGGTGTCGTGTGCCCACCCAGCGGCTCTCCTGGCGCTGTGTGTGTCCTCCAGGCCCTGAGGTGTAGTGCGACACTCGCAGGATCCCCAGCGGGTCTACATACCCATGTCTGGTAAGGATGAAATGGATCATCAACTTATGAAAAACACGAAGAATCAGTTATTTCAGTAATAATGGGTCCAATCGATGCACACCTGCCTAAAATGGGTTATTGATCCTCTTTCAATGCATAAATCTATACCCTTTTCCAATGTCACAGAAACAGGACTAATGAAAAGTAACCCTCTCTACTGTACATTTAATAAGAATGTGCAGTGTAACGATCTTTTCCGGAATGCTAATGTTAACAGTTTTCACATGACTTGCATAAAGATATTCACACACACACACACACACACACACACACACACACACACACACACACACACACACAGTACATATCACCATCAAGTACTAGCAGTGTCCCTGAATATAAGAAGAAAGACTAGTATCGTCGTGCTCGTGTGCTACCTATAAGGCAATTATGGAGAGGGACAGGAGGAGGCCTATTAACCTGGTAACCTGTGGAAAAATAAAGAAGACGTCATCGTTGTGAAGTGTTTAGGATGAAAGTAACGCCAAAAATCTCAATGGACCTTGTGTGTGTGTGTGTGTGTGTGTGTGTGTGTGTGTGTGTGTGTGTGTGTGTGTGTGTGTGTGTGTGTGTGTGTGTGTGTGTGTGTGTGTGTGTGTGTGTGTGTGTGTGTGTGTGCTGCTGTAAATTCTGATTATTCACTAGGGATCATTATATTTTAGTGTCTACCTGTCCATAACCATGGATCTTAGTGGATGGAACAGAACTGATGTAACAAGAGAGGGCAGTGACGGCCGTGCACTGTATAAGCCGCGCAATGCTATACACATAATGAACATAAATAATTTCAACAAGGGGTCTCTGTGTCCCGTTAATGGTTTATGGGTTGAAGACATGAATTTACCCTGTGAACTTGACCTGTGACTGATTGTTTTCAAATAAATTTACTTCTTCTGCCTGACCGTCAAACCTTTAACTAAGTTTGGTCTAAACAGGCTCTGAGGTGTTTGAGTTGACTTTGTCCTGTGACCTTGGCTTATGACATACCGATCTCAGAATTTCTTTCACCTTGGCTGACCCTCAGTTCTTCCACCAAGTTCAGTTCATATTGAATTACAGCCGTTTGAATTACTGAGTCAAGCATTTGACCTTGACCTGCGTCCTTGATATTTCACATTCTCAAAACCGAAATCCTTCACTCTTGCTCTGACCTGAGCCCTTCCACCAAATGTTTTGATTGTGCCATGTGACCTTGACCCTTGACCTATTGTTCCTAAAATAATTGGTTAACCCTTGGCTCAACCTCAGTACTTCTACAAGGTCTGGTTAAAATTGGATTAAAACTGTTTTTTTTTTTGTTCTTACACAAAAACACAAAGACACAAACAAGGTGAACTACACATTGCGTCCGGTGCACGGGTGTACATGCTCAAGCCTTTCAGTGCCATGGAAGTAACTGGATATTGTATTCTCTCCGACATGGTATGTTTTCGCCCCTGTTTGTTTCTGTTTCTTACTCTGTTTGTCTGTTAGCAGGATTACTCAAAAACTAAAAGAGAGATTTGGACCAAATTTGGTGGGTATATAGCCCATGTCCCTCGGAACAATCAATTAACTTTTGGGACCGATCCGGATCGTATTAGATTCTGGATCCGGAAAACATATTTTGTGACACCCTAATCAATGATGAGAAAACCTAATCCATTATGAAGAAGGGTTTGGAAATTACGTTGCCCTTGTCAGAGTGATTGCTCTACTGAGTGCCCCTCTAGCTAATGAACCTGGACTAGTTTATTGACATGATGGGACATACAGGAAATCCAAGAGTTAATTTAAATAATGTTCACACCATTGTCTACTGGAGTTCCCATCAAGTAGACAAACTAGTCTTGCAGCAGCATGAGTGACATAACTTGAGCGTCCACAGAAGGTGAAAGTGTTCAGGAGCTACCTTTGTCTTCAAACTTGTCAGTGTTGTCCCATAGACTTACTTGCCGACCTTGGTGCCGTCGGGGTAGATCTTTTCGAAGTGGAACTGGTTACCGAGGTCATAGTTGATGGAGAAAGTGCCTCCAGCGGGCAGGTCTTGGGCTCCCACCACCGGCCCCACGTCACCACTTCCACTCTCGCTCACACCTACATAATATTCAGTGTTACTTCATGCATGATATAAAGTACCACTCAGTGAGGCCGAGAATCTACTTTTTATTTTATTGTTACCATCTCATGACAGTTATTCAGCTTAGGTTAGCTTTTTCGAACTGCAGGGGTTAAAAAAATATTGAATCCCTTCAACACGAGAGGCTTTCCAAAGTTAATAAAATCGTCTGAAAGCAGCAAGGGCAAACTAATGTGGAGACCACTTGGTCTCAAGGGCTTCCCCTCACTCCGCTTGTCAATTTTTTTTTTTAATACCTGCACCATTATCGTTTCCCACTTCTTTCCCTCACTGAAAAGGAAGGAAAACGATGGAAGCAATCCGTGAAGAATTAATATATATATATATATATATATATATATATATATATATATATTTTCTGCTCAGTTTTGCCTGGGTCTCCAGGTATAATGATATAAAATAACCTAAGAAGGAAAGAATTACTGGAAACATTTCAGCAAGACAATGAAAGGGATTTAGGTACAAACACATGTGGAAATACTACAACAAACGCGTATTTACTTCATATTTGCTCATAAGGCCGACCTGCCACATCATATTAAACGGCATCATCTATAAGCAGTGCCTTTCTCAGCTTAGGAATTAGTCAGCAGGGGCAAGTGTGAAACATAAGAGGTAAAACATCAGGGGAACTTCTGCCCTTGCCTGTACAAAGGCATTTAAGATGAATCACTGGAACATTAGGAAAGAATGGGTGGGTATCTTCGAGTCCGCTTCTGTGAACACACAATCACTGGCAGACGCATGCTGCTTCAGTAAAGGGATACACAAACCCATATACAAGCGATTCCCTGTTGTAAGAGTGATTTCTTCTTGCAGGAAGGAAAATTGGAGTGTAGAATCTTTCTACACCTCTTATTCTTGCAACGAAAAATCCATATGACGAGAAAATCATTATCCTAAGGTACTTTTTTTTTTTTTTCGCAGGAAAGACAAGGACTGGAGAGCGTAGAATCATGTGTCTCTAGTTCTTCCTAAAAAGAAAGAAAGAAAAAAAAAAAACTAATAGTAACATGGCATTTAGTTTTTTCGTGAATTTAGTCCCGGTACCATAAGTTGAAGACCTGTGGTAACCCTTGTTTTACTGTATATTATTCTGAATGTGCCTTCCTCAACACACTGAAAACGTGAAGTTATGGGAAAAATGTGAATGGGCTATGGCGGATGGTATATATATTTAACTATACGGCTGCTAGACTAATATTAGCACTGCACACGCAAGGCTACTGTATTGCTGACCTGGCTGGATGCTGACGGCCTGGGTGTGAGGCCGCTGTGGGCGTGGGCGTGGGCGCGGCCGTGTAGCAGGCGAGGGGTGACGGTTCCCAAACGGTGTGCCGCCTCTGCTGTCCGTAGTGGCGTCCCCTGACACTACTGACGGGGCTACTGAAGACTGGGCCTGACTTTGCATGGGGGCGGCCGCTGGTACCTGGTGGAGCGACTGTGACACAGATATGTCATTGGAAGAAATCTCCGCCTCAGGTTGTGGAACAGGAGTGGGCTGAGGAGGAGGGGTGGTTGTGGGTGGGACTGTGGTGGTGGGTGGGGGAGGGGGCAGGCCGACTCTCATGGTCCTTTGACGCACGATGCGGTAACCCTTCGCGTCCGCCACATAGTCGTAAAGGCGCAGAATACCCAATCCGTCCACCCACCCGTACGTTCCAAACACCGTGCCATCGTCCAGACGCTTCTCCTTGCGGTACTGCCCGTTGTATGTCTGGAACCTGAAGGGAACATTGAAGGGTTGTTAAAGTCTGTCTAACTATCCGCCTGTTTGTCTCTCCATGTCAATATTTCTATCTATCTATTTATGTATCTATTTATCCATCCATCCATCCGTCCGTCCATCCATTCATCTGTCCATCCATTCATCTGTCCATCCATCCATCCGTCCATCAATCCATTCATCCATCAATTTATCTAGTTGTGTATTTATCTATCCACATATCTACATCCAGACGTTTAATCCAAGAAGGGGTGGTGATCAACAAATTGCCTCCATGTTCCCTTGTCCTCCGCCATCAAGCTGCCTTCCGTCCAACTCACATCAGCCTGACTCATATACCTCTCCAAACCATCCCTCCACCTCACCCTCGGTCTCCTTCTTCCTCGCTCACCTTCCACCTCACTCACCTGTACTCTCCAAGTCAATCTCTCATTCTCCATTCCCTCCTCATAGTAAAACCATCTCAAGACTCTTCTCCTAACACGTTCCAGCACACTCACACTGTAATCCCTTCAGTTCGATGATTTACCTGTATATTCCGTTCCTGCTACCAACAATTTTATTCACCGACTTCCCTTTTTCTTTTGAACTCTCGACTGGAAGAAGTATAAAGCCTTCAGTTCGACATGTCTCTCTAAACTGATTAAAATCGTTTGGTCATAACAAGAATAAATCAAAATACTCGTACGTCATCGAACTGAAGTAGTTAACTTGGCTTACTGTAAGTTTTCCTTCTCTCCACCTTGAATGTTGAGCTGTAAGAAGAGAATAACACTCGACTATAATGCTGGTAAAGAAGAAGTTCTACAGAGAGGATGTAGAGCTCTAGTACTATCATATTCGGCCAATGACCTGGGGGGAACAGGCTGCAAAAGAACATAAATCTCTGCCAAGTTAAGGTGACCGAACTACAGCAAACTTGTATGTTGATGCAGGGTTGCCAGTGAACTCGACTGCCCGTCACTCAACTCCCTCCCTATTCCCCGTCCCCGAGAGGAAAGTGGTGGTCTGCAGGAGAAGGACAACTTCAGGCTGCAGTCCACTGGGTTCACGTTTCAGATGATCCTGGGACAATAACAACAACAACAACAATCAAAAGAGCAGCAACAATAACAACATCGTCACTTTTGGCACTTCGTACTGTTTCTTTTCCCGGGATGATCACGTTTATTGTATCTGACTCTACCCTAACTTAATCGAACATAATATAGCATAACATGAAACTAACCTAATCTAATCCTAATAGACTAAGCTAACTTAACCCCTAACATACTAACCTAGCCAAACCCATAACAAACTAACCTAACCTAACCTAGACTCAACAGGAAAAAAAAAAAAAAAAAAAAAAAAAAAAAAAAAAAGAGCCGCCGAAATCAAAGTTTGCCACCCATTCACCAGGCTGATCCATTCTCATGCTTGGTACATGGTGCAAGCACAGCTAATCGTTTCACTTTCTTACTACTGTACATTCATTGAGTGATGGTTACATGGCCAACAGATGAACACCCCATGGTCTTGTGGGTTACGACACTCCAGGCACTCCATCTGTATATCGCCCATAAGGATTTAATTCCGGGGAATAGTTAGGGTTCACTGTTCACATAATATCACTTGTGGTAAGCAACTGGTCGCCCACACCTTAAATGTCCGCACCCCTATGCTCCTGAGCATGTATGTATGTATGTATCAAGATTCTTCTACATCATCTACTTTTATAAAGATACAGTACATCCGCTCTGTTCCCAGTTTTCGTATAATCAAACCATATTCCAATCATTAACCAAGAAACTCGTGCATATATATACATACATATATATATATATATATATATATATATATATATATATATATATATATATATATATATACACACACACACACACACACACACACACACACACCCTTGTGCATGCTATATTTGATAATGAGAATGCATTTGATTCAATAAATCAGTAACAGTGACAGGAAACAAATGTTAAAGGCTATTTGAAGATACTTGTAGATATCACGACTACCATGAAGCTTCTGAAGAGTTGCCAGAAAATACAGGCAAAGAAAGTTTAAGAAATAATTTTACCCAAGCATACCTAGAGGATGTCTTTAGAAACTGAGATTGTGATGGAAAAGGATGTAATAAAAAAAAAATGCAAGCTGAGCAGAACATGAAGAGCATGAAGATCTCAGTCTCCCTCTCTCCTCCTCTCAGTCTTCTCCCTGTCTTCCTCTCAGTCTACCTCATCCTCCACTCTCCTCGAAGTTTTCCTCCTTTCATTCGCTTTCTCGCTTTTCTCCGTCTCCTTCCTTTCCCTCCATCTTCTCTCAATCTCCCTTCCTTGCCTACTTTATATCCCTCCTTCTCCTCTCAGTCCCCCTCCCTCTCCTCTCATCTCCCTCCCGCCCTCACCTCTGTCCACCCACCTCCGACCTTAGCGCCGTGGGCAAGGGTGGAGGGACACAGGATTTGTCAGAAAGGGTGCAAGTGTAGAGGGAGGGAGAAGGAGGGTGAGGCGGTGTGAAGGGAGAGGAGATGGAGGAAAGTGGATGAAGAAGAGATTAAAAAAGGAGGAGGAATGGTACAATCCAAAGGAGGAATTTATGTTGATAGAGACAAAGGCAAACAGACGAGAGATAAGGAGGAGGAGTAAAGTGGCGGATAGATGAGGGCAAACAGTTCACTAGGAGCACGAGGAATGGGGAAAGATGGAGTAATTTCATGAAGTTTAAGCTGACAGAGGACAACGGAGGTGAGTAAATAAGGAGTAAGGAGAGAGAAAAGGTGTGAGTGGGGAACAGAAGGAAAGTGGATGGAGAGGGCCCTGAGGAATAAGGAAGAAAGGAGTAGCACCAGGGAGAAATATAAGCTGATTAAGGAAGAATCAAGTGGAAACTAGTTACGAAAAATTAAAGAATATGCGGCGTGAGGAAGGACAATGTCAAGGAGAAAATTAAGCTGGCAGAGAATGAGGCAAACAGGCTGGGGTGAGCTGGAATAAGTAATCAGGAGGAAGAAGTGAGGGGTGAGCAGTGCGTGGATGAGGAAAATGGATGGAAAGGAGAATAAAGAATCAAGAATGATGGGATAATGCCACACTGAAAACGGAAAGCAAAGTTAAATTAAACAGTAGGTTGGCACCAAGAAAATAATAAGGCAGATGCTGAGTAAATGGAAGGGAGATCTGAACATTAAAAAGGAGTGGAAGAAGTCTTTTTTATTTCTGTAAACACCACACGATCTGATTTAGCTTTGAAAAACACACTAGGAGAGAAGGGATTAAGGAAGGATATATCTAAACCTTCCACTTCGAAATGTCTCCCAGAAGGCAAATAAAACTGTCTAATGACTGCAAGAATAAAATGAAAACAGACGTCGTCGGGTTTGAGGAATTGAAAGAAGAGAAAACGGATGACAAATGGCAATACATGGACGGCGTGTTTTCTACTATATTCTTGACTGCACCAAGCAGTTTTGTTTAGCTGACAGGTAATGCGAAGTGCTAAAGCGTGGATGCTTATGCCTGTGAGGTAAAGTCAGGATTCCAGGGGCTTCAAATGGCGAGTGAGTGGGTGAAAGTGTAGGCCATTTAATTGCGCACATTTTTTATAGTTCTTCTATCACGGCTTGTCTTTGTCTTTCAACCCTATCTCATTCCATCCTTAGGTGGAAGCAGAGGTATGGTTGAGAGAGACAGTTAAGGGAAAATTGGTGATTGTCCTAAACACTCACTAACAGGGCTTTTCCTTCGATAAAATCAACTGGTGGCAGCAGAAACGAAATAAGCTTGACGTCACTGGGCTGAAGAAATACTAGTAGTATAGGGGAGGAAGTATGTGGTTGGTGGGCGTTGAGAGGAATGATAAATTAGATGATACGGATAAGGGGCGTGACTGATGACATAGGATTAGGGGAAGGAAGGAAGGAATGTGGAAAGGAACGAAAAGAGGGGAGGAGGGAAGGAAGGGAGGTGGAAAGGAAGGGAGAGAAGGGGGAAGGAAGGATGGAAAAAGTAAATGAGTAAATAAATAAATGGATAAGTGAATGACTAAATGGATGAATAATAGAAGGAGGGGAGGCAGGAAAGAAGAGAGAGGGGGAGGAAGGCTATGGGGAAGGAAGGAGACGTTGATTTCTGGGTTAGTGTCGCCTTCAGAAATGGCTCGTGGATGTACTCGTGCGTATAAGAGAGAATGGGTGGTCAAAACTAGGCTTGAGTGCCGAATGCAGCTCTTTGACTTACAAAGTGCTACTCGAGAAGCAGCACATTGGCTCTAAGAATTACCATTCATACAGCACAGGATGCACTACATCAACTGACACATTGGAGAATCAAGTCTGAAGCTTTTCTTTATTCTTATTTGGAAGGAAACTAACATTATGCACTAATGATATGACTAGGCCTATAACTGGCCAGGTATATTACTAAAAAAAAAAAAAAAAATGCACAACTTGTGGCTCCCGAATATCCCAAAATTGTTGCGTTAGCTTTTGGGCCTTGAAATTTTGATCATCCCTGGCATAGTGTGGGTACTGATGTACAGGGTGGCCATGTAGCCTACATACGGTGAGATGAGGGCATAAATATAAGGCGAGGGCACAGACGCACAGAGCAGGCATTTTGTGTGTGTGTGTGTGTGGGGGGGATATTGTGCAAGGACACTGATATACAGGATCAACATAAATTGTGTGTGTGTGTGTGTGTGTGTGTGTGTGTGTGTGTGTGTGTATATATATATATATATATATATATATATATATATATATATATATATATATATATATATATATATATAAAACACACTTCAAATACAACTACACAAAAAATGCACTGCATGACAGTATACTTATTCCAACAATAACGTACAATAATGAAGCACAGCCGATGCTTGAGGGACACAAATCAAGACTGTGACGTACTGAATGATGTTACCTCAGGAAGCGTGACAGTGAAATTGAGGGATGGATGATCATGCGAAAACATTCACGAAAATATGGTGTAAGCGTGAGAGAACTTTGGAGTACTAACAGCCTGCTTGTCACTCACGGTTTAAACAAACTATCATGCACAAAAATCTCAATGTATCTCACCTGAAGTATCGATCTGGTCCCTCGTCGGTCTGTATGTGGTACTGGACGGGCGTGTGGCTGTACCCACCAACGCCCACGCCGCCCACAACAACGGTCGCCACTACCTGCGGACGGATGGAGGTCAGGTCATACGCCCACACTGACACATGTTACACCCAGCGCACTTTAACGACCCACAACACCACACCACCCTTGTAAGGAAGCAGGAGAAGAGCAAACCCTCGCCCACACCCAAGCCCTCACTCCCCTCACCCCCACCGTCGCCCACACTCTCAACCTCATTCTTGCCCTCGCCCACATCACACCCCCACGCTCATCCTCAACCTCATCCTTCTCATACTCATCCTCGCCTTCCCCCATACCCTCACCAAGTTGCCCACTTCTCTCATCCCCACGTATGGTGCATTTCTCCAGCCATATATTTATTTCTGCCTATTTAACTTATTCACACATACACATAAGCAGGGTATCTCAGAAAATGTGTTAAAACTTCTGGAGGTTATTCTTGGGCTAATTATGCTATACCAATATTGGTCCAAATCTCATCACTTTCGAAGCTACTGTACTATTACTAATGACTCTAAGGCCGAAATGGTCTCCCTCGTATTTCACGCATCAGATCACCAATAACTATAGCTTCCCACCCGCTGAGAATTGGACCTATGTCGATGAAGTTTTCTTTTTCAAATTAGCATAATAACTGAAGTATCCTACACATCTCCCCGAACAGACTGCACAAATATCTTCATATATTCCTATGACAAAGCGCTCTAAATATAACCAAAGCCTTCGTCCCAACAAAGGGCGGTGCGTGTGTAAAACTGCATCATCCTCGCTAACATAAACATTCCAACACAAGTATACGCTCCCACTCAGAACACCGTACATTGCCGCCCATATACTGAGGACATTTCCTACCACATAATATTATATGCTTTCCCACCCATTTATACACAATATTCTCACCTATACCTATCTTATGTGTTTAAAGTCAGTCCAATTTATCTACGAGTTTACCCTACCCACACTGTGCATTTATAACCACAGGATATGCCTACACCCACAAACCACTTCTGACAGCGACCCTAACCCAAGAACTTCAAACCTTGTTCCAATTTTTTGCAGTGCGTCTTAAAATACAGAAACAGGAACCGGGCCCACGTCCTCCCGTCGCCACCAAAGCCACCACTACCACCACCACCGCCTCCGCTCGAGGGAAAAATATAAAAAAAAAGGTGGGGCCATTGACCTGGTACCGAGGGAGGCCTGGTAGGACGGTGGGAGGGTATGTGGGCCTCCAAGGGTGATGAGACAGGTAGCTTGATTATTCAAAGATGTAGAACAGAACCACCACCACCACCATCATCCAAACCTCTTCCCGACCAATATATTGGGAAGGGCAGTGTCCAGAATGCAAAATAAAGAAAAAAAAAAAAAGAACACGACAAGGGGAGAACGAATCAAAACATGCTCAGTGAAATGGGATACAAACTAAACTATAAAGCACTCAGATAGCGCATACCTCCGCCAATGCCACTGCCATTAAAAAGAATCCGCATCCAGATCCGTGGTGATACTGTGTGGAATACTTAGAATCCGGATCCACCCTCAAAATTTAATCGATTGTTCCTTGACCCATGGCCCACTCTTCCACTAAATTTTATTGAAATTCATTGAAAACTTTGGGAGATATTATACATAGGATCCGGATCCGCCCTAAAATTAAAACAATTAAAACTTTTGGAGATACAATACATAGGATCCGGATCCGCCCTCAAATTAAAACAATTCTTTCTTGGCCCATGGCCCACCCTTCCACCAATCTTAACTGATATTCATTGATAATTTTTGGAGATATCGTCTGGACAGACAGACAGACAAACATAGGTGAATACATAACCTCTTCCAACTTCGTTGGCGGGGATAATGAAGGAGGCAAAAGTTTAAAAATCTGGTACACTTTACTTCATCATTATTCATACTCCTCTATAACCATTCTCCATCATTTACTCTCCCTTCATAACTCTTCTTCTCATGATTCCTTCAGACAGCCAAACCGTGGACTATCCAGTCAAAAAGAAAAAAAAGTGCCAAACCTTTCTCATGAGCTCCGCCGTATATAGTTCATTCACCCAACCGACCCCGTCAGTTTCATTGCTTCACCGGCTTCCATATCTTGTTTTCTTACACAATCATTTACAATGTTCATCCACCGTCTCTTTGACCTACCATACTTCCCCTTATATTCAAATTCACATATCCCTTTTCACCAACCTCTCTACACTCATTTCTCCATACGAGACACTTCCTTACTTTACATACTGTACGAAACACATTATTTCTTATCTTACTCACTCTATGTACGTTCCTCAATAACTCCATATCCACCGTCCCTACTCTTGTCTTTTCGTTTTCATCCCACACCGCAGAATCACATCCATGCTTTAATGTGAGAACTAATACACTTATATAAATGCAATTTTCTTACAGCTTCCACTCTCAGATCCAGCAGCGAGACGGCTAGTATTGGCCATTATAATCCCTACCGTTCAAATGGCTATCCTCATGAGCATATAAACCTCTGTTAATATCAATATTAAATAAGAAATGACGTAACTGGAGTGAAGAGGTGTTTAATATGGGGTATATCTAACCTCTCCAATTTGAAATGCCACACCTAAACCGCACAGAAGTCTCTGAAACTAGCAAGAATTAAATAAAATGACATTATCGGAGTGAGACAATTTAAATCCTAATTTGATGCCTTGGTGGGTCAGCCACAGGTTGTCCGATCATTTTAGGAGATCCTCATTTGATGCATCATGTATCAATGTATGGGCTGTTGAGCCTAGCTTGCATGCGCCTGGCATGGATGGGTAGTACTACACATGTTCAGGTCGTGCTTTACAAATCCTGAAGTTGAGTGGCGCCAGCTGCCCGCACCAGGATATCCTTGGCACTATCGGGTTGGTAGCTTCACAGTTTTCAGTTTTAACCATTCAACCACAGCAGCAGACAACCTGCATTTGTTGTCACTCTTCCTCTAGAATACAACTTGCAATCATCGATGTTATAACCAGGTCTCCAATGGTACTGCCTCGTGAGTAAATACGAAGAACAAACTCTGTCTGAGAGCTTGACCTTCCCGAGTTCCACAAAGACGCCAGCCAACTGTGTAGTTCTGGCCTGGAGGGTTGTTGGACGGAGGTGAGAGGGACTATGCAATTTTCTTCATACTCCTCCTCCTTATCTCCAAGAGAGTTGGTCCTGGGTGGGCTCCCCACAACTGGGTTGGGGAGATATCCTATGTAATCATCGCCCTACAGTTTAAGCAATTCAGACGAACTGCAGTCATAGGCTTAAGACTGAAAATGCAGTTATTTTAAAAACATGAAAAATGAAACTGCGAGAGAGTATTATAACGTCAGAAAATGAAAGCTGATTCGATGCAGCAAGCCAACCTATTAAACGAGTGCCAGTGCAGTGAGGCGGTATTGACTATATCGTACTGTGCTACTTTCTTTTCCCGTACAACCAAATATGGCATTTTGTCTATCTTCGTATAGTTTTTCGTTTACCGTATACTGTCACTAGGCAGCGGGGGCAAAGTTTTCAGGCCGCATGCCCTTGCTGGCGTCAACTCCTGTGACGTAGTGGGGTATGCTGTGTGGTATGTAAAGGCCATGTAGCTACAGTAATACACAAGACAAAGAAAAGTGTTTGGGAGAGTATGCTGGCCTACTGTCGGTGTTAGTGTCACAACGAAAACGGTCAGTAAACGGGAATGGTCAGGGTATCACGAGGAGGAGTGAAACAGGAGCTCCAGCTTTCCCTATCACCAGGATTCCCATCCTTCTCGGGAGTGCCGCCCTAATCGACTGGTGAAACAGCCTACTCACTTAATCAAGTTTATTATACAAGCACCTGTATTAATTCCCTCGGCGTTAGTCCTCTCATCTCTATTCATCTAAGTACTCTTTAGTCTCAGGAGTGATCCCCCCCACTCCCCATCGTAATCAGAACACATATACGCCAATGCTTATCTCTTCCCACGTAAAGATGGGGTGACTACAGAACCCAGACACAAAGACATAGTAGGGAAGGGGAACTACCATCAGCATTTCAAGGTTAGAAAGGAAGAATTACATCATTATGATCATCATCACAGTCCTAACCCATTACTCACCTAAAGGTGGGGCGGGGAAGAATGAATAGAAAAAATTATGAAACATATAACTATTAACAGCATGTCCAGTGAAACGCATTAATCAAGAGGTGAGACATTTACTATCATACCCCGCCCCCTTTCTCTGTCTCTCTCTCTCTGTACTTCACAAATACATGCCCGAGTTAGTTTCCCCGTACCAACAAAAACGCACTGTCGCGAACATTATTATCAATACACTTGCATAAAACACAGGACACCGAACTATGACTCGCTATTCAAAGTGCTTATATCTTCGGAGCTCAACAAACTTCTCAGAATATTCTATAAGAGTTTCATTATCGTTCGGGTACAGGTTGAATCGGTACGGTATTACTGTTCTAAACTGGAGATGAACTGCTCTAAACATAAGCTCATTGTCCTTTAAACCGATTACGTATTTTGTTGGATTACTCTTGCTATTACCAGACGATTTTATTCAGCTTATGAAGGAACCCTTATTAGTGAAGAGGCTAATGGATGCTGCATTTAACCCTTCTTACTCCGAAAAGTCTCCCTCAAAGCTGGATGAAATTGTCTGTATGCAACAAGAATAAATCAACAAAATGAGCCGTCGGATTTATTGACTTATACGGTGGCATGTGACTGGTGCAGGGTCGGGAGCAAAAATTCGCCTAATATTTCAACATGCTCTGCTTCTCACGATATTCTGCTTGCTGATAATCCTAAGCAGAGGGAGAAGTGGTATGTTTCCCTGCTCACAGATAATTCACTTATGTGTCAAGGAGGGAAGTGACAGACATGCCCTAAGTGTGAATTAGTCACAGTGGAACAAGTGGGCAACTTTTCTCCTTGATTTGCATGTGCTGCGCTAAACCCTCTCAGCCGGATGAAGTATTTTGTTCTTGTTCCCATCAAATATTTTCCTGTTTTACCTAATAAATGACTTTTCGAACTGGAGGAGTTAGATGCAGGATTATACTCTCACCCATTTGCACTCAAAGGCTTCTATGATTCACTCAGTTAAATACAATGGTCTGGCGTTAGCTGAAATAAAATACGACCAAGAACACCCAGACATTGCAACAAGCGTGCAAAGTAATTGGTACAAGGACCAAACATGACTTTGCCCGTGACCTTGACCTTCGACCGACTGTTTACAAAACAATTAGTTTATTCTTGCCTGACCCTCAAACTTACCATCAACTTTGGTGCAGATCGGAACAAGACCACTTGAGAGCTGATCATGCCCTGTGACCCTGATCGTTGACTTTTGTTCTTCAGTTGCATCTCCTCATTCTTGACTGACCCCAAGTATTTCCACCAAGTTCGATTCATATCGAATAATGTCAAGTATCTGACATTATTTTGTGACTTTGAAGTTTGATGGACTGTTCTTAAACACAAATCCCTTCATCCCACATTTCACACACAGTTTGGTTGGTTGATTTTGGCAAGTGATCTTGATCTAAGACCTCTTGTTAAAAAAGTACATAAATAAACTCTTAAGCTGACCCTCAGCCCTTACTACTAAGCTTGGCTAAAATAAGATGAAAGCTGTTAAAATAAGTTATATATATATTTTTAGTTACTTTGCTCTCTCTCTCTCTCTCTCTCTCTCTCTCTCTCTCACACACACACACACACACACACACACACACACACACACACACACACACACACACACACACACACACACACACACACACACACACACACACAAACAAACAAAAAACTTCCCATTTCGCGAGCGCCCGTGTAATGAGGAAGAATGAGACCCTACGAAGTTTAACAGCACAATAACACAGGCTTCTTTAGTTCACTCTCAGGGGAAGAAACTCGCCTGGCTGTAGCTGGAGTATACCACAGGAAGAAGCACTTACAGAGCGCAATGCCCGCGCCCTGCATGTCTGACATTGGACTTTTGACTGATTACTCCGAAAATTTAAGCCTTTTATTCCTCCCGTACCCCTCAACCTTTCCACCAAGTTTGGTCCTAACTGGAACAAAATTGTTTTTCACTTTGGCTTGTGTCTTTGACATTTGAGTTATTGATCCCGATGCTCAATCGCTTCTCCTTGCTTGACCCTAAACCCTTCCACAAGTTTGGTCCAAATCGGACCTAAATTTTTCCGAGTTTTACTGCTCAAAACAGGGCACACACAAGGACACACAGACAGACCGGACCGAAAGCAATACACCCTAATGCTGCTGTGAATGAGTGTCACTCAAGTTGTTCCCACCATGAAAAGGTAAGTAGTAGCGGTAATAACTCTGGCTCCTGTATTTACTCACAGTTGAATAAAATCGTCTGGAGTTAGGTGGATTAAAGAGCTATTCTTATCATGAGAGAGTTGTTACTGGCTAGTTACATGTATTAGTCGACGTGAATATATATATATATATATATATATATATATATATATATATATATATATATATATATACACACACACACATGCAAGGTGAAGGTCGCAGAATCTCTCTTCCTGAAAATGTATACTATCAGTGGTTATCTAGTAGTTATCTGTCTTAATGACGGATGGTGCAGTCAACAGGCATATATCTGTCTACTGCTTTAAGGAATAAGCGAGGTGAAGGCATTAATGACGTGGCTTTTCTCTTTGGAATTTTTGATACTGTTAAAACTGATATAAATGATATATAAATGAAAGTACAAAATTATCTAGTGCTAAAAGCGTTTGCAACCGGTATAGCTTCTTCGTGCAATACCAAGACTTTCACTACGATAACGGAGAAAATATGAAGGACATTGTTTTTATTAAGAGTATTTTTGTATTGGACTGAATTGCACCAGATTTTCAATAACGATCGAGGACCACCAGAAGAACAATGGACTAATTTTTGTGCGACTGTGCTTTTGTGACTGTAGCTATGGCTGTGGCTGCGACTGTGTTGCGACTATGAGCAACTGTGCTTATGTGACTGCTCCTGCTCTGATTCTGGCTGTAAGAGTGACTGTGTTGTGACGCTGTGATTGTGCTGCAACTATGATTGTAACTGTGATGTGAGTGTGACAGTGCTGTAACTGGGACTGACTTTACCCGCGCTTGTGATGCGAGAGCATGTATTATGCTTTACTCGGTGTGTGTGTGTGTGTGTGTGTGTGTGTGTGTGTGTGTGTGTGTGTGTGTGTGTGTGTGTGTGTGTGTGTGTGTGTGTGTGTGTGTGTGTGTGTGTGTGTGTGTGTGTGTGCAAAATTACTCAAAAAGTTTTCATCAGATTTTAAGCAAACTTGTTGCAGGAGTTGAGAGTCAGCCAAAGGGCTGACCTATAGTTTTGAGAACAGGTCAAAGGTAAAGGTCATACGGCAAGGTCAAATCAAATTTTTATTAAAGTTCGACCAAACATCGAGTAATGGTTCAAGGTAATGCATGCAATGAAAACTGAAAATTCAATGTAATGGTCACAAGAAAAGGTCAAAGATCAAGGCCACATGGCAAGATCAACATAAATGGTTTTGATTTGACTGAAACCAAACTTTGTGAGGGGCATCAGGGTAAAGCAAGGAAGAAGAGATTCGATTTTAACAGCGACCGGTCGCGTATAAAGGCCAAACGGCGAAGTCCAATGTTCGGCTTTTTAGACAAATTGGTGGGCGCGCAGGTATTGCACTCCGAGTGCTCCTTCTTGTTCGTGATTATGTTCCTGCTCCGTCTGTAAACGTAACTGTGACTGTGACTGCGCTACAGTGACAATGCTGTTACTCTGTGGCTGACTGTGAATCTGACTGTGTGCCTGTGCTGCTGTGACATTGCTGTGACCTGGGCTGGTTGGGCACTGAGGACTGGTAACCCCCGCAGAGGTAGCGTTGTTTACCCTGGTGGGCCACCGTTATGTCTCCTCACGCTCGCCAGGCCGAGTGGGGGAGTGGCAACCTAGAGGCCCACCACCACTCGCCAGGGGTCAGGTGCCTGGGTGAAGGAGGAGGGGAAGGAGAAAGGGGATGTGGATGAGGGAAGGGGAGGGAGAGGGAAAAGGAAGGGGGTGAAGAAGGGAATAATAGCAGGGAGTGAGAGGAGAAGGATGTGGGCGAAGGAGGGAGGGGGGAAAGGTGGGGAGGGATGGGCAAGGGGAGATGGACTCCGGTGGGGGGGAGAGGGAGAGATATTGATGAGGTGGGGGGGAAGAGGGTGAATGTTGGTGTGGGGTGGATATTATATGTGCGTGTGTGAAGGAGGGACGAATGGGGAAGGGGGTGTGGGGCAGGCAGGGAAACGGAAAAACGAGGTAGACAGGTGCAGGGGGGAACTGATATGCATGCTGATTAATTATACAGGAGACCCGGAGTGGTGAGGTGGGTAGAAGGGTCAAAAGGAATCAGGAGAGGCGGAGTGAGGTAGGCGGGGTTGAGGTGGGTATAAGGGAGGGAGAGACTGAGGATAAGTGAGGTAGGTAGGGATGAGGTAGGTATAGGGGCAGTGAGACTGACGATGAGTGAAGTAGGTATAGGGGACAATGGGAATGATGAGAGGTGGAGTGAGGTCTGTAGGTAGCAAAGAGGCTGATGAGAGGTAGAAAAATTGGGTAGTGGGAGGGGAATTCTGAGGCAAGGTAAGGTAGGTAAGGACCAAATTAACAATGAGTCAGAAAAATAAAGTAGGTACTATGTGGGTTAAGAAGATAGGCAGGGGTAATGGGAACGATGAGAGGAGGGGAGGAAGGTAGGTATGGGGAACTGGGAACACCGGCACTGAGAGAGGCAGACGGTAAATAGGCAGGTAGAGAATTATTATCGACTGCGAGATAAAAAGAGAGAGATGCTTGTTTGTTGGCAAGGAGGAGAGGGACGCCTAGAGAGACGAAGATACGAGAAGCTGAGAAATGATGATGATGATGATGGAGGAGGAGGAGGAGGAGGAGGAGGAGGAGGAGGAGGAGGAGAAAGGGATGCTTGGAGAAACAAAAATACGACCAGATGAAAACGATGAGAGTAGGAGGAAGAAACAGAACCCCAGGAAGGAGGTGGAGATAACGGCTGCTAGGATGAACTATGCAAAAGTCGCACGGGTGGGTAGAGGTAAGTGCTGGCAGGGAACTGGTTGGATGGTTAATGATACTTATATGTTTTACAAATGAGCACACCTAGTAAGTGGTGGAGTTTGGTTCTCACCATTCACTCATTCAGTAAAATGCTATCTTCGGACTTTACACTACCTGTCAATGTAAACTGCTGTCTGTAACACATGAAAACATTTGATAACCATGTAACCAACAAATGAGCGCTTGGCGATGTAGAAGGTGAAAGCACCCCAACCGGATGTGGCCCTTAGGGATTTAAGTCCAAGGAGAAGTTTGGGTTAATGTCTCACACAATGCTGAGCAGGGATCAGTAGCTTAATCCTTTGCTCAAAATTTCTCAATAAAAACAACCTAATAAAGGTTTGGTTGATGGATCGATGGTACAGCTAAAAGACAGAAGACAAGTCTGCGAAATAAGACAGGGTGATACCGGACGAGTGCAGTAAGATGCATGGGGCATATAAATGGCGTGGAATGTTATGTTTACAATAGATGACCTCAGTATAGTTAAGCTCTCACAACATACGGAGGTATTACGATTCTTCAGTAGGTATAATCAGTGAAAGAGCTTTGTCAATATTGTACATCCGACAACACATAAACTGACTGAATTCCAAAGTACCTTGATAATTATGTGAGATGATGTACATGTGCTTGCCGTTGTTGGGGCGAGTTGTTTGTGTCCGTGTTATGTACTGCTGTGTATGTAAGAGTGTGTGTGTGTGTGTTTTTTTTTTTAGTATAACGTTAGATTTATTGAACATTACTGTTCTGTGTATATAATGTAATCTCAGTGTGTGTGTGTGTGTGTGTGTGTGTGTGTGTGTGTGTGTGTGTGTGTGTGTGTGTGTGTGTGTTATACAAAAGCCTTAGTGTGTAAGTCTGCGAGTGCGGCAATGGAACACTATTAGTATTACTGGCTAATACACTGGCGGCAACACATGTCTGAGTGAAGTGAACTGTGTGCACAGTGTCCAACGGAACAGTATGATCAACACTATTATATTGTGAACTACAATATTGGTGAAAATGGAAGAGAGGAGAGGAGAGGAGAAGGGGGGGAGGGGAGGGGAGAGGAAGGGAATGGAGGGGAGGGAAGGGGAAGGGAATAGAGGGGACGGGAGGGGAGGGGATATGACATGAGATGAGAGATAAGGATAGGATAGGAAAGAAGAGAAGAGGAGAGAGAAGACACGAGGAGAAATAAACGAGGCGAGAAGAGAAGAGGCGAGAGGAGAAGAAAGAGGAGTGAAGAGAAGAAAAGAGAAGAGAAGAACAGAAGAAAAGAGATGAGATGCAAAATAAGATAAGAGATTTAAGACAAAAAGAAGGAGATGTACGAAGAAGAGAGGTGTACTTATCACCAAGTTTCCAAAATGTCATCGCCTCACTGACCAAACCAAAATGACTGGTGTGTTTGGAGCAAAAAGAATAATAATAAAATAAATACATAGAGAAAGTAAAGCATATAAATAAATAAATAAATAAACTAGAGGCCCCCGAGGTAGGAATCACACCAGCCGCGAGTCGATATATATCTAGCTCGGCTTGGAATATGACCCTGACCTTGACCTACTTTCACCTATTTCGAACAAGTGACCGATTTTTTTCCCCTACTACACACCTGTAAAATTTTGTAACGATATCATGAGCCGTTGCGAAGTTACCGTGCTAACAGACACACAGACAGACAGAC
Organism: Coenobita brevimanus; assembly: GCF_032717465.1. NCBI lineage: Eukaryota > Metazoa > Arthropoda > Malacostraca > Decapoda > Coenobitidae > Coenobita > Coenobita brevimanus. The sequence goes on from NC_136978.1 coordinate 15,566,703, forward strand.
AAACTGAAAATAATACCAGCTTCACTATCACGGCTGGCAATATATATATATATATATATATAAGGGGTGCTGTGGTTGAACCAGTGTCGCTTACCATAAGGTATGCTTACACCCAGTCGGCTTGCGCGGGCCGATTACACTTGGTTCACAGACTACACACACATCCAAAGCCACTCCAACACTACTGTACAGTCACACTTACAAGCACTTCTCACCATACACACAAAATCTACCAGACAGCCTAATCCACTTGGTAGAGATACATAGGCTGTATCGTCTCCATTTCGGTCGGGATAGGCCAGTCCTGCAGTGGATACTCAAACGGCTGATGATGATGATGATATATATATATATATATATATATATATATATATATATATATATATATATATATATATATATATATATTACACACACACACACAAGATGTAGCATTCACTGCACCATCTACTCCATAAATTTGTATAAATGTGGAACATTTGAAATTTCTCTGATCTTAAGACCGATTGCTCTCAAAATCGAATTACTTCATCCTTGCCTGACTCTTAACCCTTCCAACAAGTGTGATCCGCAGTAGATCAAAACTGCTTGAGATGACGTTTACCTATGTCCTTGATCTGCGAGATTTCACTGTGATCCTGACCTTTAATTGTTCTCAAAATAGAATAACTTTATCCTCGTTTAACTCGGCGCCTTCTACAAAGTCTGGTCTAAATCGCATAAAAATGTTTAAGTTGGTTTAGTCATATGACCTTGACCTTGCCATGTGACTGTGACCTTCGACTCAGTTAAAAAAAAAAAAAAAAGGTTAACGCCATGGATGACCCTTAACTAAGTTTGGTCCATATCATATTAAAACTGTTTTATTTTGTTCACACACACACACACACACACACACACACACACACACACACACACACACACACACACACACACACACACCGAGTAAAGCACAACACTTGCAGCTGTTCCGTGGGTGTGTGTTGCACTAATAAATACCAGTAATCCGTGAACACTAACAATATCGGTTGTTTTGGGGTGTTCTATTGATAAGTGTTCTGGACCGTGTACGACCTTGACTTTTAAGAGTTTTTTGTATTACTTGCCTGTACCCGCATGCTGTCTGTGGTCATCATTTCTCCCACCCCCCTCTCTCTCCCAAAAAAAGAAAAAGAAAAAAGAGAAATACTATTGACGTTAGAGGTATGCCTCTCTCTCTCTCTCTCTCTCTCTCTCTCAAAATACTACTGACGTTAAGATGTATCCCTCCTCCCTCCCTCCCTCATTTATACTATACTGACGTTACGTTTGCATGCCTGTCTATCTGTCTGTAAGCTTATGTACAATATGTATGTTTCTGTGTATGTGTGCACGTATGTACGTATGCATGTAATTACGTATGTATGCATGTATGACTGTACAAGGAAAAATAAACAACAAATATTCCGGGTGTTTTCGTGTGAATACACGAAAGCACTCGGGATATTTCGTGTTTCCTTTTCCTTGTAGATATCAGCATATCTATGAATCACGTGTTATTGTGATTTATTTGTATGTATGCATGTACGTAAATATGTACACATGCATGCATGAAGGTATGTATGTACACTGTATATGTGTGCACGTATGTATGTATGTATGTATATATGCAAGCATGCAGGTATGTATGTATATATGTATGTATGCATGTATGTATGCATGTCTGTCTGTCTATATGTATGTATGTATGTATTTACCAGCGTTAAAAAAAAAAGTATCGGCACTCTTTCAGTGGGAGCCATTATGACAGACGGACTATGATTTAAGGGAAATGACACGAGATGGAGGGATGGAGTGGAGAGGTATATGAGAGAGGGGGGTGTGAGCTGGGAGCAGGGCAATGAAATGGCGGGGAACTGGGAGACATGGGGGAGATTTGTTTGTGGTTACCCCTTACGGGATTAAGGCGTCTGGCAATAGATAGACAGATGGAGACAGACAGGGTTATGTTGCTTTGCATCCTTCATATGTGTTGTTATCTTACATTTTACAGTTATATAAGCTGGATTCGTCAGAGTAACATTGTACTACATGGCAACTCAACCATTTTCGTGAATTAAACAGGCATGCCAACACTACCGAATGAACCAGAGACGAAGCATTTCACATCTTATCCGACCCCAGGGTGCAGATACTTTTTTTTTTTTTTTTTTTTTAAATCAAGGGTACTGTATGTATGTAAGCAGCATAACTCTGACCAACGTTTTCAAGATCCTTCCACAGCGGTGTCCCTGATATCTTATTGTCTGTCTCAGTATACCCTCTACAGCCTGTTTTCCCTTTTTGTTTGTCTTATCTGCACACAGACTACATTCAGCTTGGACAGAGTTACCGAACTGGACGGACTGGAATATTATAACCTTCATTAACTCCTCCTCTACTATGGAGATATATCATACCTATTAAACTCGTGTGGCAGTAACGATAATGAAATAATGGTTAGGTCCTCCAGATAAAGGGGGTTAATAGCACATAAACGACCAAATCGGTACTGGTAAATCTCAATAATATGCTACTGAGTTAAATCGAGCACATGTATTACGGTGGTACAACCCTTAACGTTGATTATTTATGAACAAACTTACCAAGTAGAGTAATGAAAAGAGAATACATAAAAATCTCCCTTCTGACTAACATACACAAAAGCAAATCTTAGCAGGTGAGGAGAGGTGGGGAGGTTATGCTATGACCCTCAGATGCCACCGTCAGCACCAAGCAATGTATGTTACTTTCGTTCTCTACACCACTCACTCTTCCGACACACTGGGTAACTGGGTGGGAGGCAGGCTAGGAGAGCGGCAGCGAGCGAGGGAGTGATCTTATACAAACAAACATACACACACACATTATATATATTATATATATATATATATATAGATAGATAGATAGATAGACAGATAGATAGATAGATATTTTACCGGCATTGTGTGAAACTAAGGTACCGGTATAATACAGAATGCCTATATTCTATAGAATGTCTAGCATTTTTTGGCAGAGCATTAAATAAGCATATTTCATTCTGACCTTATATACTTTACCTAGGGATTTTAATAGAATGCCTAGGTATTCTATACTGTAGAATGTCAAAGTTTTTTTTTTTTTTTTGGGGGGGGGCAAAGTATAAGATGACAACAGGGGGGCTGCGTTTAGGTTATGCTGAGATAATTTAGGTTAAGTTAGGTTAGGCTAGGTTAGGTAAGGTTAGGTTAATTTAGATGAACGCCAAGTTATGTTAAGCGTTTATCTAAATCAACCTAACCTAACCTTACTCACCTAGCCTAATGTAACCTACACTTAACCTACATTATCCCAGCCTAACCTAACCGCAGCCTATATTAACCTAATGTAAATGAAATGACTGATTTCACAGTTTGCCTGTTTACTGCAGTTTTGTCGTTTCACACGTTGCCTTAAACAAACTCGGTAATCTACAGAATACCTAGGAAATGTGTACAGATGAGTTTATTTTATACTTTGTCTTGAAGTTTTACGCATTCTATAGGATACCTCGGCATTCTATACAATGACGGATTTCCCACTTTGCCGGTAACAGTCAAAGAATTCGTGGAGCAGGCTGGGGGAGGCATTTGTTCTGCAGTGGACTTGTAATGGCTGATGATGATGATGATGATGATATGAGAGAGAGAGAGAGAGAGAGAGAGAGAGAGAGAGAGAGGGGGGGGGGTAGTGTGTGTAACACGTGCCTCTGCCGCCCACGTGTCGCTTGCGGGTCTGTGGGCGTGGTTCCCTTTCTCAGCCATCACACCCGCCCACACCACCACAACCCACACCCACTTTACACCAAAGCAACCACACGTACACCCACCCGTACACTCCTCCCCTCCCCCCACCCCTCTACACACACTACAACCCACATCCGCTTCACACTTCGGCAACCACATATACACCCATTCATACACACACTACACAGCTTAACACCACGCACTCTCTTTGTAGGTGTAATGCAGTGGTTCCAAAAGTGGGCGACCATCGTATGCTTTTCGGGGACCCATGAGGTGTTCTTGAATATCAGATCTTCATATTCACTTGCACATCCAGTGGGAGCAAGTGGTGTATTGGTTTGCATGTCAAACTAATACCTGGAAGAACCAGAGTTCGATTCTCGGGCCAGTAGTACTCTGGGCATAGCTGCTTACTCTTGTTCCTTGTTCACTCAATACAACAGTTCCTATCAGAACCTAGCTGGATATAACAATGTATTCCGGAGCATATTCCAAGGAATATTGGGACAGTAAAAACTGATTGATCGTCTTCATGATCCTAGTGCAATCGAAAGGGCATTAATCTAAGCCTTCTTTTTATTCTTCTTCACATCTTCCTCAGCCTCACACCCTTCCTCCGTCAGCACCGTAATGTTCTCACTTATTGCCACCGTATAACTTCACGCTTCCATCAGACCTTCCCCTTCGCCTCCCACGCTGTGTGCCTACTCCCCGTCTTCCTCCACCCTTCTTCCCCTCTTACTTCCTATTTCCTTCCTCCGTGACACCCAGTAATTCCCAATGACTACTTCCTATATGTTAACGGGTCGGGAGTGTGAAACTCCGCTAAGGGTCGGATAATATGCTCATTCACATTCACACCCTGCCGATTTCCTCAGTGATGTATGCACAGCCTCTCATCCAAAAATACAGCCATTCAAGCAACACAAATTTCAACAGTCACTTCTCGCCCTAGACTGGAAAACCTTCCACACCTACTCCTATATACCCGTGTGTGAAACAGTGGGTGGGACTGGGTGACTTCCCCTTGTGACAAAGTAGTGTTCTTCAGCCCAAAGGATCACCTGCCACTCAGGACCCGTATAACGGCTTCAATGTGTATTGCAGAGCATCCCACCCTGGCATGTGCAAGCCGTCCGCTACAAAGCATACGGTCTGTCTGGCAGATCAGAAGGAGTAAGCACAAAGAAAGGATGATGAGGTTAACGCTGCTGGTAATACTGGGCGTTGAATCGTTGTGCTTACATGACGAAGTAATAGATGAGAAATTTCCGATACACTGTGTACACATGGCTGGTCAATGGTATTCTGATATGACGCTCTCCATGCCAGCGTCATCGTTACTTACGAATTCGTAACACTGTTTGAGGTTACAATGAATATGAACTTGTAAAAAAAAAAAAAAGAAGGCATTATCAAAGAATTAAACATACCAAACTTGCAGCATTGCGCGCGCGCCGTGTGTGTGTGTGTGTGTGTGTGTGTGTGTGTGTGTGTGTGTGTGTGTGTGTGTGTGTGTGTGTGTGTGTGTGTGTGTGTGTGTGTGTGTGTGTGTGTGTGTGTGTGTGTGTGTGCGTGCGTGCGTGCGTGCGTGCGTGCGTGCGTGCGTGCGTGCGTTTGCGTGCGTGCGTGCGTTTGCGCACGTGCGTGCGTGTATGTGTGTGTGTATACATGTCAACGATTTAAATATCTTTCTCAATAATTCTGTTGCAAATGCATAACAAAAGGTTCTTATGATGGAATGATAAATTATGCTGAAAAACTTTAAGGAAATGGCCTGCCAGGTCGCAAAAATTTATGAGATTCAGAGACATCCAGCGGCAGTCTCCAGAGATAAATCCACTCGAACGCACCACTCAAGTAATGCAGCCCTGGCTAAGGATCGTAAAGATGCCCCAGACCTGTTGCGACTGAAAGGATACCCGGGTTAGGAACGTACTGACGCCCTTAGGGCGAGCCTACATACGTGCACTCGAACATATGTTGACAACAGAGCTGGCAACATGTTTCGATACATGTATGCAGCAGTATTTGGATAGATGTATGCTGCAGTATTTGGACAGATGTATGCAAACATGTTACAGTGCAGCTTCAAACCTGCTGGCAGCAGAGGTGATGGAATAAGTGCGTCCACACGAGGCAGCTGAGCTTCATCATGATGTTGCTAATATGTACTGGACGCTGCTGTTCCCAGCATGTTTGCATCTTGTTCGTTATTGTTTTGTTTATATGTTGCCAACACTTGTTACAGCACACGTGTGGACACGTACTTATCAGAACGTCGTGTCAGTGTATTGGTTTGGTTTGGTTTCTCAGGTTTAGGGGTTAGGAAAAACTTACTCGAATTTTCCACGTTTCCCCATTTCCTTCCTTACAGAGCTTCAAAAATTGGCTCGGCTTTTAGGTCTTCAACGAGTCTTTCTTTAATCTGTGAAAGGTTGTGCCTGTTACCATAAGTAAAACCATACCTAAAAAATAATGACTGATTTACTAAGGTGATGAATGCAAAAATCAAACAAATCTCAGAAAAACTATTGTAAAAATATGTTTCATGTTGGAATCTGTGCTTATAAATCTACCGAAAACCAAAGTTGCCAGGAAACGTGAGCTTCTTATAACTGTTGTTGAAAGCAGTGTTAACCTCCCCGGCAAGGTGGGAAGGCATACAACATCTATTGCGTTTCTGCAGCACGACAGGTTCGGGCCTCCACACCGGTCTGCCCACACGGCCTCAACCTTGGCCTTTATTTTTGCTTTGTAACCAATAGCAAGAATTTCTGGGTAAACGCACCAGCTAAGGTAGATCATTGACTCCGCACCATGTTTACGGATCTCCTTCGGATATACAGTATTAAAAGATGCAGCTGTTTTACCAAGTAATTCAAGAGCTCGGGAGTTAATTCTCGAAACAGCTGAAATATCAATATATATTTTTTCTTTTTAAAGCCTGACGCTGGGCGTGGACTGAACATTCCGCTCCATGAAGCCCAGCAATCCTTCTACATGTCACCAGAGACGCTAATACCCACCGTCAATATTGAATACATGTTAGATTCTTCTCATTCTAAGCTGGGATGATGGTGTCAGTAAGAGTGTATGTTTTGTTGGTGCGACTTATGTAAATCAGCAAAGCCTGTTTTGACGAAATACTGTATCAAAACTGTTCCCTCTCCAAGGCTGGGATTGGATAGATAGATATCTCGTTTCAGACAGCAGACCGTTTCCCTAACCACCTGACCACCATCTGTGTGCCTGTGTTTTAATAATCTCTAAACACTCACAACTCCCGGTACAATCATCTTTACATCAGTGCTCTGGAATCGTGTCGTTTCAGCAGGCACAGAGACAGTCTTAAGAGGGTTAAGTGCTCTATGTATGATTTCCCCAAAGAGGCAGCAGAGTTTTCAAATTATTATTTGTTGTCATACTGCTTTAACTCTAACTTGGCCAAAGATTTCGGTTCTTTTGCAGCTTATTTCACGCAGCTCAGTGGCAGCAAAGGTAATACAATGGTTCTACATGCATTCCACGGCGCCTCTTCGTAACTAACAACAAATCCTAATGTTAATCCACTGCTACACCTCGATATTTAACGTGGAGAGCTGGCAATGAAAGCCAAGTTAAAGTAAAAATATAGTTCGCCAGGAGGCTAGTAGTGGTTCTGCCAGTCTTGATTCCCAGCGAGATGAGTTGACGCGAGAGCTGTGGGACATGTGTAGAATGCCAGGCCAACACCTTCCCGTGGACGGAGGAGACCTTTTGACCAAACTGTGAGGATCTAACTTTACTGTTTTTACTTTAACTTTGCCTAAAAGTGCAGTTTCCCCATCTTGAATGCTGATTTGCATTAACAGATTAACACGAGAATATGGTGCTAGTCACGAAGAAGCGCAGTGGAAGCAGAACCGTAGCATTGTCTTTTTCTGCCCATAAGCTACTTGAAATAAGCTGGACAAAGAAGAAAATCTGGGCCACGTTAGATTGAAAGCGGTATAATATGGCGATAATACAGGTTTCAGCGGAGCTAGGTCATAACGGCATCGATTCACGTTTGGGTTAGGTCCGTTAGGCTGGGTCAGGGTGGCATATCTCTTCTTGTTTTGAAGATTCGTAGGCGTAGCGCTCCCCCATCCCCCTATCTCCCAAATGTAGAGATAACCTACTTATACTCAACTTAACGGACCTAGCTTGACCTTGCCGTTAAACGACGTAACTGTGACTTAACTTTACTGAGACCGGTACTTAACACCCTATCAGATATTTCCTCATATTATGCAAATTTCGCTGATCTCTGCCACCGTCTTAGGAGAGGTGGGGTTTATATTCTTTCAGAGAGGAGTGACTTGCAGGATGATCTCCCTGGCAGCGTGTGAGCGGCTGGGCCGTTCACACACTGAGGAGGCCTTCTGTCACCTTTCCCTTCCCCTTTTGTCGCCAATATGGTCCGCTGATTTTCCCCTATTATACTTATGAAAACAACGTCAGTATTCAAAAGACGCGAATACCATACAAAATAGCATGTGTTATACAGGATAAATCGCTAAGAATGAGGTTCTAGAAACTCTTCCAAGCTCATGAGAATGCGAACCGGAGTTATAAGGTAGAGTCATGACAGAAGAGGTTTTACACGTCATGACTGTGGCTAAAAAACTTCGTGAATGCAGTCGCAAACAGTATTATGTCTGCCCATTGGTTACTACACCACTCTCTCTCTCTCTCTCTCTCTCTCTCTCTCTCTCTCCACTGTAGGTATTGTATTCTTGTCATGCCGTGTTTGTGTGTGCAATACCCGTGACACTAGAAGCCTCAGCTTACTCGAGCTCTTCACTTTTACCTGGTCCATATTTTTTTGCCTTTTGCAGTTTATTTCACATGGCTCCAACATACTTGACCTCTTCCTCACAACTAATCCTTCAGCTTACTCTGTTAATCTTTTCTCTCCGTTGGGCTCCTCCGATCACAACCTTATTACCTTAACCTGTCCTATCGCTCCAGTACGGCCTGCGGACCCTCCAGGGAAACGTCGTCTCTGGCATTTTGGAGCTGCGGACTGGGAGGCCCTCAGGCAGTACTTCTTTGATTTTCCCTGGAATGATTATTGCTTCCATGGCCGTGAGCCATCTGAGTGTGCCTTGCGCATTACGGAGGTTATTCTCTCGGGCATGGAAGCATACATTCCTTTCTCATATCCTTTGACTAACGCAAGAAAGCCTTGGTTTAATCACGCTTGTTCTAATGCTGTCCGCAACAAGGAGAAGGCCTACAAAAGGTACCGGAGCCAACCCACCCCTGAATCACATAATCTTTACGTTTCTGCCCGGAATCGTGCTAAGTCTGTTCTTCGCTCTACTAAAAATAATTTCATCCATACTAAATGCTCTCAACTCTCCAACTCGAATTCTTCCCGCTCCTTCTGGCACCTTGCCAAAAATCTTTCTAACAACTTTACCTCATCATCCTTCCCTCCTCTTTTCTACTCTGATGGTTCTGTAGCTATTTCTTCTACTGATAAAGCAGATCTCTTCGCACAGACTTTCTCCTCCAATTCCACCTTAGACGATTCCGGTGCTGTTCCTCCATCACTTCCCCCCTCTGACTTCCTCATGGCTGACATTAAAATGTCTTCAGTTGATGTATTTTCTGCCATTACTGGCCTCAGTACTAACAAGGCATATGGGCCTGATGGGGTCCCTCCTGTTGTTCTCAAAAACTGTGCTTCTGTGCTTACACCCTGCCTAGGCAAACTATTTCGCCTTTGTCTGTCAACTTGTTCCTTTCCTTCTTGCTGGAAGTTTGCTCTCATTCAGCCAGTCCCAAAGAAGGGTGACCACTCCCAACCCTCCAACTATCGTCCAATTGCTTTAACGTCCTGTATTTCAAAAGTTTTCGAGTCAATTCTTAATAAAAAAATTTTAAGGCATCTTTCCTATCACAACCTTCTTTCCGATCGTCAGTATGGGTTCCGTCAGGGACGCTCCACTGGCGATCTTCTCACCTACCTTTCAGACTCCTGGTCATCCTCCTTTCGGGACTTTGGCGAAAGCTTTGCCATTGCACTTGACATCTCAAAGGCTTTCGATCGAGTCTGGCATAAATCTTTAATTTCCAAACTGCCCTCCTACGGTTTCTATCCTTCTATCTGTACCTTCATCGCTAGCTTCCTTTCTGGTCGTTCTATAGCTGCTGTCGTAGACGGCCATCGTTCTTCTCCTAGATCTATCAACAGTGGTGTTCCTCAGGGCTCTGTCCTATCACCAACTCTCTTCCTTTTATTCATCAATGATCTTCTAAGCTGTACATCTAACTCTATCCACTCATACGCTGATGACTCCACCCTTCACCTTTCCATTCGGTTCCCGCAACGCCCATCTCAACAGTTACTTCAAGAAACAAGGGATGAGGCTATGGCACACCTAATGTCTGACTTGGCTCATATCTCTGACTGGGGTAAAAATAATATGGTTGTCTTTAATGCTTCTAAGACTCAGTTCTTACACCTATCAACCCGACAAAATCTTCCACAGGTATACCCACTAATGTTTAATAATATTCAGATTAATCCTGCATCATCCTTGAACATGCTTGGGGTTTCATTTACTCGGGACTTATCTTGGAAAGATCATATTGCATCTCTTGTAAAATCTGCTTCCAAGAGATTGGGTGTGCTAAGCCGACTCCGCTCTTTCTTTACCCCTGCACAATTGTTGACTCTATACAGGGTTTTATCCGCCCCTGTGTGGAGTACAACTCTCATGTGTGGGGAGGCTCCCCACATACAGCTCTTCTCAATAGGGTGGAGTCAAAGGCTTTTCGTCTCATTAACTCTCCTCCTCTTACTGACTCCCTTCAACCTCTGTCTCTTCGCTGCACTGTTGCATCTTTATCTCTTTTCTATCGCTACTTTAATGGTCACTGCTCCTCTGAACTGTCTGCTTGCATTCCTCCACCTCTACGACGGGCGCGTATCACCCGTCTGGCAGCAAACTCTCATCCCTTTTCTGTCCAACTCTCTAATGCAAGAGTTAACCGTTACTCCCAGTCTTTCATTCATGCAACAGGTCAGCTCTGGAACTGTCTCCCTCTGTCTGTATTTCCTCCTGCCTATGATCTCCAGTCTTTCAAACGCAGTGTGTCCAGGCATCTCAAAATGATCGGATCTTGAATTTGGCTCTCTATTGTATTTTGTTTTTCTCTTGGAGGGAACTGTTACTGCGGGCTCATGGCCTTTGGTTCCTTCTTCCTCGCATTAAAAAAAAAAAAAAAAAAAAAAAAAAAAAAAAAAAAAAAAAAAGTTAAAGACAATACCACGGCTACTACTCTTTTTCACAGCACTTCTTCGTAACCAGCGTCATATTTCAATGCTAATTTACTGTTTGAACTCAACACTCAAGAAGGTGAGATGGTAACTTAAGAGAAGGTTAAAGTGAAAAGAGTATAGTGTACTTCTGCACATGGGTCGTCATTATTCTTGTTTATCTTATTTATTCATGCCATTTCGAAATCGGAATGATATTAATACCACACACGAGAGTATTCAGGTGTAATACGCAAAATCATTTGCTGAGGGAGGTGTTAGCGTGCTTTCTTAACCGACGAGATTACAAGTCAAGGTTTAGCCTGTGATGATTTAAACAATAATATTTTTCTTCTTCACGCCACCCGCTTCGTTAACCCTGCCTCTGCTCTCTCTGTAATCTGCACACTTTACACGTACACAATTAGGGTCCGGCATATCGCTCCATCTTTGACCTGAACAACTGTGAAATCGTTACAAGGAATTCTGGGGGAGGGGGGGAGGGGGCATTACATTATGATGGTCACATTGTGGTAGGTGGGGGTGCTCACCATCCACTCATTCAATTTAGTGCAACCTTAAGGTGAATCTACACTGAGTGACAAGCCAAAAATTTTTTCTTGTAATCAAGGAAACCATTACTACGTTGAGTGGTGACCATATAACAAAATGACGCCTGGCGACTTAGTGAGGTAAGGTGTTCCAACTGGCCGGGGCCCTTAAAGGTCTTGATGCAAGAGATAGTTGGGGTTGATTGCCTACATAATGCCCCTTAAGGGCTAGTGAAACAAATCAACCTCGCCTTAAATGTCAGGAATGGACTGAACAACCTAACCCCAGGACCAGGACCAGGGAGAGAAGGATGGTAGAAGTACAAAAATATCCTGGCCCTGGCCCAAGGGAGGCCCGGAAAGCAGGCCTGGAGGTAAGAAGTTACAAATATTCTTCAGTAATACATGAATCGGACTAAATACAGTTGATCATCGTCTCACACACAAAGCATACAGTGTATCGTCAGGAGTAGCAACAGTGATTTTTTTGGGGGGAGAGAGGGGGGGGAGTTTGTATTATTCCAGTCACGGGCCCGTAATGTTCATCAGCACCAAGGCCCCAAGGCTTCTCTCCGGGGTCCTGTCCGGGTCCCTACGCTCCTGATGGGGCAGCAATGGACTGGATAATGGATGGACGGATGAAGATCGCATCACTGGGTTTCGAAAGTCATTGCTCATTGTCTTGTTATTTATCGAAATGAAGACATCAAGTGTTTATACTGTCAATCATAAACGGGTGCAGGTCTCACGAACTTGCTGACGTTGGTAGTGATGCTGAACAGATACTGACTGAAAGAATTGCGGCGTCTGTAACTGAAAATGTTGTGGTGATAATACATACGAGTGCCCATACTCATTTCAACGCAAATTATGTCGACCAACTACGACGACGTGTAATCTCAAAACGTACGTGAATATATTGAAAAGTTATACCTTGGTTTTCGTATGTGGTTATGTTCAACCACTTTGCCGTTTTAAGTGTGTGTGTGTGTGTGTGTGTGTGTGTGTGTGTGTGTGTGTGTGTGTGTGTGTGTGTGTGTGTGTGTGTGTGTGTGTGTGTGTGTGTGTGTGTGTGTGTGTGTGTGTGTGTGTGTGTGTGTGTGTGTGTGTGTGTGTGTGTGTGTGTGTGTGTGTGTGTGTGTGTGTGTGTGTGTGTGTGTGTGTGTGTGTGTGTGTGTGTGTGTGTGTGGATGAGGTGTCAAGTCGTCAACAAAAAGACTTTCCACCTCTTGATTCACGGAAGGTCAATTGTCTGAACATCACCTTCTCTCCCACGCTTTCAGTTTCACCCGTTGTGCTCGAGTTGCTGCTCTTCCGCCCAGTTACTTGCAACTTACTGTGTGTGAATGACGGAAACACACACACACACACACACACACACACACACGAACAGAATCTCACTCTTGCAATACATAGCTATGTCATTAAAATATTCCACCTGCGCTACTTCATGACTTTTCTCGTTTCTGCTGCCCTGCTATATCTTCCTTCATATTCTCCTTTGCGATTTAACATAGCTACCACTAGATGATATTGTTCACACTACGACAGACGCTTTGCTGTGAAAGGATAAGGAACCTCTGTTAACTCTTTTGCAACGAAAAATCTTCAATGTGCAAAATAAGAAGTCGAGTGGTAGAAACGATAAACTAAAAATTTACGTCACATGGTACTACTGTAGAGTCGCTGATATGATACGAGGCATAACCGAGCTGTTGGGAATTTTAAGAACTGCCTGGGAGTGCACGTTTGTCTTCGTGAGCGTAGTTAGGTGTGAAAAATATATCAGTAACTAAGAAGTGTTTAGTTCCCCATGGGAGAGGCGGTGGCTGAATCGGTAGAGAGGCGGCCTGCGGCCTTAATGGACCCTGGATCGAATCCCGGCTGGGGCAGGGAACAGTTTAAGGATTTGAATTTCCTAAAAAAAAAAGCAGACTTTCCTGATCTACCAGATGACCCGCCAACATGTAAAAATACCCCCGCTAATACCAATACACCAATTCTGTATGAGACAGCCCTGGCATGTACTGTATTCAATATGGATGGTGGGTGTTAACGCCGAAGTGGTGACAAGTGGAGGTGTAGAAGGGCTACTGGGCCTCGGAAAGGGTCACTGCCCCCGAGAAATAGGCCCTGAAGCCTTTGCCCAGAGTCGGACAGTAAAAAAAAAAAAAAAAAAAGTCTTCCTGGATGTGTAGGCTGCACAGCATTTTAGTTCTTACATTACAGGTCCGCTGATTCATTATTTTATATCATTTTACTGCTTCATCCTTTATCGCCATCGCTAACCTAGGGGCCAGAGGGTTAGGCTGGTCAGTGGTCAGTCTAAACATTACGTCAAGAGTGCTCACACCTTTCCCCCCGAGTGTCATTATGTGAGCAATGAACCCCAGCCATCTTCCGGATATACGAGTATACCCTTATGAACAATATATCACCAGGTGTACATTTTCTGGCTTAACAGTGACCACTTAACGTATTAAATGGTTTCCCGTGTAAAAAGGAAACAGCCTGACTTGTCACTCAGTGTTGCATTAACTCAAGTGCTATTATGTGACAAACACGTCGAGTGTATGGAGGGTGGGCGCCTCTACATACAAAAATGTGATACGATACGACACATAATTCAGCTGTCTGGACTCGTCGGACCTAGTGAGTGCCCATGTCTGTCTTCATGTATGTGATCATCCCGTCAGTGAGAGCGCTGAGAAAAGGAAGAATGCATCTGTGAGCCTCACCGGCCACTTGATCAGCGCCTGTCTCTCGGGAATGTTTTTTTTTTTCTTCACCCTTGATGGAACTCCCTGTTCAAAGTGATTGCCAAGCCGGTTTTCGCGTGTGGGAAACCATTTTAAAGGTTGTTGATTGAATGCCGGCGGGAGTTTTAAAAGTAGCAGTAGAAAAAAAAAAAAAAAAAATTGTTTCGCTCCAGCTCCGTTTCTATTACGGTCAACGGAGCGTGTGATGGGGCTACCAACACCAGTAGCCAAATGAAGAAGGGTGAAATTAATGCTTAGCGACTGTATGGGGGTAATACACGGCTACATTATGTCCCACTCTTCCTTAGAATACTGCATGCACCAACTTTTTATTTACGTTAACTAATGCACAATGAAGCTACGTGAACAGGGATAAGAGAGAAACACTCTGTCCAAGGGTATGACCGATCCAAGAATCGAACTCGAGTTTTTCTAATTGCCAGATGACTGCTAAACAATGCACCACCTGCTCCACCTCCTTTCTTCCCATTGTCATGCCAGGTAGGATTTGTAATGTTAGGATAAAGGACGTACTATTATATTCCTTATATTTTAACTTGGCCTAAAATTGTCATCTCTCCAACTTCAATGCTGAATTCTAAGAAATTAACCCTTGTCTATGGCGCTGTCACAAAGAAGTGCTATGAAATGAAGGCTGCAAAAGGACGAAAATCTAGGTCAAGTTATGGTAAAAAGAGTATAGCAACAAAAGTCCTATGTCTCTCTTGTCTTTCTCTTCATGAACTTTAAAATAATCTTTTGAATCTGCAGCAAATGACACCGATAACACAGTAAAAAAAAAAAACAATAAAAACAAACAAACAAACAAAAATCGGTGTCAGTTGATGCAAATTCATGCGAGGTATTTTCAACGTCCATGGTGAGAGGTACGAGATACGACAGATCTTTCGTTGCCGCTGCTATTTTTTTTTTTTTTTTGCCATAATTTATGTTCTCCCTTTATTCCTACCATTGGCTGGAAGGATATCGTAGCCAGGGATCCACAACAAACGATTACTTGCTGCTGGTTGGCTAAAGATTTTTGGCAGACTGGACAAATAACACAGCTATCACCAATCGTTTTTCGTGTAATCAATCAAATCTCCTAAGCCCACCTTAACAATGATTATCAAGTTTTCAAACGGTGTGAATCCCTTGCTATGACTACTTATCAGCTGAGGGTACGGACAGAGGGAGAACGAAAAGTATAGCTCGTGAGTGTGCTTACATTTACAATACGAGGACGAAGAGAATGACATTGGATGCGCATCCAAACCGCTGTCCAGAATGTACTCGTAAATTTGGGGAATGTGTTGAACGACGGTCGTGACTCCTGTCTTCAAGCACCAGTAATTCTCAAGAAATCTTTATGCTCGAGTAAAAACATTACAAGTCTTTATGTTAAAGAACTGTGTTCAGCAAGACACATTATACTGATCTTCAAAACTACTGCTGAAGATTACGCGCGCGCGCGCACACACGCACACACGCGCACACACACACACACACACACACACACACACACACACACACATGCATGCATTACTAACAGAAAATTTCTCAATACTGTGAGACCGCTGACTAATGCACAGTAAAAAAAAAAAATATATGCAATAATACAAGCATACAGAGGAACGGAAGCTGCGATGATATATACAAGGAAGCAGTGTGGCGGCTGTGCAGGGTGTAGGGGAGCAAAGACAGAGGTCCATCAGGATATCTTAAGCACAGCCAATGAAAAAGTTTATCATGTGTTACAGTGCATTTACTTCACACTTAGGGCATGTCCGTCTCTTCCCTTACTGACGTATCATACCAACGTGAATCATTAATGGACAGAGAAATATAACAAGCCTTTTTCCGTTTAGGAATGCCTGCCAACAAGGGAAAGTGAGAAAATAGATAAAATAAACTTTTGCCCCTGATTGTATCCATATGTTCTCCTCGGCTTGTTTCTCGGTTCTGAACTGTAACACCCATCACAACTGGGTATGATACGTTTATGTTTCATTAGGAGCGCATCAAGCATTAATAAAAGGGGTGGGGGAGGTCCTGTATTTCCTTGCCCTCAAGCATTAATAAAAGGGGTGGGGGAGGTCCTGTATTTCCTTGCCCTCAAGCATTAATAAAAGGGGTGGGGGAGGTCCTGTATTTCCTTGCCCTCAAGCATTAATAAAAGGGGTGGGGGAGGTCCTGTATTTCCTTGCCCTCAAGCATTAATAAAAGGGGTGGGGGAGGTCCTGTATTTCCTTGCCCAACTGATAATGAAGCTATATCACGTGGACCAAATTCAGGCACGAAGAAACTGGAAAACATGCGCTGGTCAATGCTTTCAATAATTCTGACTACATATGGCCTGTGTCAGCTGGGTTTATGAACGAAAGGCAATGCTTCTTCCAGCCTCTTGTGTCATGGAAATATATGACAGCTCAGGATATGGGTAAGTCCGCACTGCCGCAGCTCCCCTATGGATCTGTCACTGTTCTTGGCCACTGCTGTAAGGTGTGTGTGTGTGTGTGTGTGTGTGTGTGTGTGAGAGAGAGAGAGAGAGAGAGAGAGAGAGAGAGAGAGAGAGAGAGAGAGAGAGAGAGAGAGAGAGAGAGAGAGAGAGAGAGAGAGCACAATGTCTAAAGTATGTGGAGTGCGGGTTAAGGGGAAAGGCTAAGTGAAATATGTGAAAATTATCGAAAATCAGAATTTTTTTTTTTCATGCTCAGGCATGAGCAGTTCTGTCCTGTATTACGACAATTCATCGGGTTTTTGGGGAGTTATGGGCAGTTTTGTATGGGCAACTACCCAGGTCGAGAACACGGGTCGAGCGTACCATGTACTGTGTGCTATTAGTATCTTTCTCTCTAAAATCCATGTTTTATTAAAGATTGTTTTTATGATTATTATAATGTAGAGGAGTAAATGAACAAGGTTTTCATGTCCAGTGATAATTCTGGACTACAACTGTGGGTACGAGTCATATTTACATCATTTCCTTCTGCATCTTGGTGTCCTCTGATATCCTGAGGGTATTTTATACTTTGGACGAAATATCTGTTGCTTTATTGCTTTCAGGATATATGTATATCCGTATATCCTCAAGGGACCAAGTACCAAAGTCTGTTTAGGTGTAAATGTATATGCATACCACAAAAAAGGTCATACCAGCAGCACTACAGTTCATGTAACTTCAGAAACGCGTCTTGAAACACTGAGGATATTATATTTTGGAAGGAATATCTGTTGCTTTATTGCCTTCAAGTACATGCATATCCTCAGAGGACCAGGTACCACAGTCTGTTTAGGTATAAATGAATATACATACTTAAAAAAAAGGTCATAACGGTAGCACTGATGTTCATGTAACTTTAGACGTGCATTTTGAAAAACTGTAATTTTTCACGTTCAGCAGCTATCTACTTCCTTACCATTAAATCCTGGCTCATGAATTTTTGTCAGCTTCTTGAACATTTGTCTGTCTACATGAAAATGACTCGACTCTTTTCATGTCGCATGTTTTGGGGGTATGGAAAACGTTCAAACTACTGATTTTTTTTTTTTTAACACTGAAACGTTTATTGAAAATCTGGGATCATTTCTGTGATGCTCTATCTACGGACCATTATGATGATAATTTCAGTCAAACTGATAGAAAATTGTGGAGCTAGATAGATTTTGAAAATTCGCAAAAATCGACGTCACCAAATTGCATTTTTTCACCCCCAAAATATAATTCCAGAAAAATGAAAACACGTCCAAAATACATCTCATGAAAGGTAATATTTACGGTAAATTTTTTTATTCCTCTCCGACCATTCTTAGCATTTCACCCAGCCTCTCAAGTGTGTGTGTGTGTGTGTGTGAAGTGTGTGGGAGGGACAGAGAAATGCATGGGATGGGTAGGTGTCAGTATGAGTGTGCAATAAGGGTGGTGTTAAGTTACGCAGCCACGCCAAAGGGAGCGCGCGCGCGCACACACACACACACACACACACACACACACACACACACACACACACACACACACACACACACATTGGTACTGACCGTGGGGCGTGATGACCTGCTGGGGTAACGGTGCCACTCTGCCCACACTACACCACACCACACCTCACCTCACCTGCCCACACCTAACCTAAATTGACCTACTCTTCAGCTGACCCACAACGGAATTCCATCCTACACACACACACAATATCAGAACACTTTTTTATGCAGAGAAACAGCCTAAGGTAGAAGTTCTGATAAAATAAAAAACTAAATCTTTCCAAGAAAGTTGGAAAAAAAAATGAATGCCAGATTCAAGATCTATACATTTTAAGATGCCTGGATAAACTGTACTGAAAAGACTGCATCTCACATACAGTGGTAGATACAGGCTGGAGAATACAGGTCTACTGCAGACCAACTGCATATACCAAAGACTAAGTAACAGTTAACTCTTGCACAAAAAAGCTGGATAGATAAGCCGAGAGATGCACTGGGCTGCTGCTGAAATTGGTAAGGCAGTGTGTGCAGTCAACCTGGCATGACTTGCATGCAAGTTCTGGGGATGACAACTTCCTTAACTTTTTCCCAGGCAGGCAAGGGGAAGAATGTTAGGAACTTCAGTTATTTTCAGGTATATTTCCTTAAGTAGGATGATAACCCGCACTATGACTAAACAAGATCATGGACAAGAATATGATATCTCACACTCAGTTTAAAACTGTTAAACTTACTACAAGCCATCTTCGCCACTGTGGCGCCAGATAATACAATGATGCTTGGAAAAATTGATGATAAGAGTATTTGGACACCCGGAAAGAGTAGTTTCTATAATTTCTCTAATTTTCTCGTGATGAGTTTATTATTATTATCATAATTATTATTACTATTTGCCATTATTATTATTACTATTTATCATTATTATTATTACAATAATTACCATTAACTATTATCATTATTATTATTATTTATTATTATTATTATCACTCAATGTAGTGCTGCTCTCGGGTGTCTTCCCTGTCCGCTCCTCCATCCTTCTTTACTTCCATCTTCACCTATCTTTCTTTCCTTCATTCTTTCCTCGTCCTTCTGCCTAAGGGTGACTTTACACTCCCTCTTCTGTCTTTCATTCCTCCATTCTGTCCTCTTCCTTCTGCCTATGGGTGACTCTACACTGAGTGACAAGCCAAATAGTTTCCTGTACACCAGGAAACCATTTACTACTCTTAGTGGTAACCATATAACCAAATTTTGGCGCCTGGTGGTTTAGTGGGTAATTATTGTGCTCCAATCGGATTCAGCCGGTGAAGGTTTATATCCAAGGGGTGGTTGGGGTTTATTGCTCACGTAATGCCACTCAGGGATGAGTGAGGTTGGTCACTCTCATCTTAAATGTCAGGACCAACTGCCTAGCCCCGGGCTCCTACGCTCCTCATGGGGCAACGTAGGATTGGATGATGGATAGATTATTATTATTATTATTATTATTATTATTATTTCCTGCGCGCGCGCGTGTGAACATCATAAGGGAGCTGATGACCTATTAATTCTGTGTCCGAATATGACCACAGACATCAAGGTTCGTTCCCTGAGGCCTAGCAGTCCTCTATGTGCCAGACACCTTATTCACATGTCCCCACTTCCGCTCTACTACCTACCTTCCATACTGAATACATGATGGGGGCAATCTCGTCCAGGACAGGTGTGGTGGCATTAATAAGGGTAATGTTATCAGCTGAGACTTGTAGAAGATTAGTATTTTTTTTTTCTACGAAATTCAAATAATCAGACTTTCCCTGTCCCAGCATGCCATCGAACTCCCATCCTTTCAGACAAGGCATCACTTCTCTAACCACCTGACCACCGCCTCCCCAAGTGTGGTTAGACTGGGCTAGGTTCGGTTGGGTTAGGTTGAATTAGGCTACGTGTTCACTCCATAACTGCCCTCGACCTTCAAGCCCTGTTCTCTGCATCTTGGAATTTAGTCTGCTGGGGAGGGTAATGTGGTGAAAATCTACAATCCCCTCCTTTTTTCCCCCTCTAACTTGGCCTAAAATCTCCATCTTTCCATCTTTAATGCTGTGTTGTAACTGTAGATTAACACCAGAATATGATGCTAGTAACGAAGAAGTGCTATAGAAAGTGTGTGGAGCCGTAGTTTTGTGCTTTTCTGAAACTGAGCTACGGATAAGCTGCAAAAGGAAGAAATCTGGACCAAATTAAAGTAAAATGGGTACAGCGCACTTGCTTATGATCCTGTTCAACACTCACAGGCTCCTTTTTTTTTTTTTTCTTGTATTAATTCGTCTGGCATTAGATAGAACAGATTACGACCACGAGAAGATTAACACAGGAAAATAATAAGATACTGAGAAAAACAGAACAAATAAATTTCTGAGGGTAAACGATAGTATCCAGCGCCCTAAAGGAGAGCCAAAACTGCACTCTCTCCATCCTGAAAGCCAAGTAATAGCAATAGATCAACACTGAACCATGTACTAGTCACGATGAAATGCAATGGAAAGCATGTAGAGCCGTAGCATTTTCCTTTTGAGCCACTGAGGTATGTGAAATATGCTGAACAGGGACGAAAATCTGGGCCAAGTTAAGATCAAAGCACCATGGGATATCATCAGATCTTCCGTTTATCTGCTGGTGTGTTGGTGGGAGTCTGGATTTACGTTTATCAAGAATCTTAACGAATTTGCAGGATATAAAGGGCAGCCTATGTATAACGCTCCTTTTTCACACTACTGAGAGACTGGATGATATGTCGAGGGGACGGCCCATCCAGCGTTATCAGTGCCTGTCCTGCAACATTTCTTCATTTCTTACTCCCGCCATCACAGCCACGCCCACATCAACAGACTAAGCCGTCCCCGAAGCACACAAAATACTGCCAGGGAAGTTCAATTTGGGGGCCAATCTGTACTAGTCTGGAGGAATTTCACTGAACCTCGTTCCGAGACATATACAAAGTTTTATTTGTATTTTTTGATACAATGGACCCTACTAATGAAAATAAAAAGGTGCACCCAGTTGGCACACTTGAGCATTTTGATGTACTGGCCGAAATCCAAAATGGCCGCCCGAAAAAAATGAAAAATTACAATATTTGATTACTATTGTCACTAGTTTTACTAATATTACATTATTTAATTGTAGAATTATTTCAAGAAATTCTAAGCAAAACAAAGTATATTATATATGTGTAAATTGTGAAAAGAAAAATTACTCAATTAATTATAACTGCTTAAAAAAGGCACCAAATGTGATTACCGTACCCAGTTAGACGATCGCCAAGTATTACCACAATATTTCATTTTCTTAACAAACTACACAGGGAAAGGATGGAGAATTAGGTCTTTCTGTCAGTACACATTTTTAAATATTTAACACGTCTACTTCAACAAACATATTTAAACCATAATCTTTTTCACAACTAAACCCCTTATATCACAATGTTAGACCTTCAAAACTGATCAAAATGCTTCACATCAAAAATATATGTTGCTTATAAATATAAAAACACTGATAACTAAACACATTTACAATTAGTATATTAAGTATCGGTCATTTCCATGTCCATACTTTCCTTCATACTTTCCTCTTCTTTAACTGACACTCCTGATTTACTTTGAGGATTGTGGCAGTCAGTTCCATGGCAAGCACAAAACAGTGAGCAAGAAAGTTGTGCTGCAGCACAACTGCAACGGGCATTTGATCATGGGGTGCGGAATTGACACCCACACTTGATAGTTTTAGGATATCAAATGGTGCAGGAGAAACATCAGGTGGCATGCCAGTTGGAACCAACATGTTTGAATCAGGATCCTTGGTCCACCCATAATGAAGAGGGTTCATTTCTGGTGGCTCTGGATCAAGGGAGTTCTCCAAATTGCTGCTTGTAAATGGACTCTGCAAACACGTTCTTCAAATGCTTCTGTTGTTGGTGGCAAAGCTTTTAGCTCTGGTGCTGTGGTGAGCCGAAGATTGCACATCTATGATTGCCACACAGTATATCTTAAAGATATCATGTTGTTTTCATTTGGAAAGCCATAACATGCCACAATGAATTTTGTGGCTTCAGCAGTAACATCAGTCAGCTCTTCTTGTTGCCACCCTCGTCTACTAAGTGTCTTCCCACTCTTTACTGTCCTTAACATTGCTCCTTTACCAATACCCCATAAATATGAAACACTGTAACATCCTGTAAGAACATGGGCAGGTAACAGACTGTTGAGAACATCTTGATTTTGCTCAACTGTTGCCCTGATATCTACACTTGATCGTGAAGGGCTTGTTCCAACCATTACCATCTTGCAGGCAAGATTTTCTTGCTTATAGAAGTGGCATAGCAGGACAAATATGTCATCAGCGACAATTCTAATGCTGCGTCTTCCTGACCTTGCCAAATGGACAGCTTGCTGCACCACAATAACATCAGCTTCTTGTGCAGTGCGCAAGTCAGGCCTGCTTCTTCTGATTCCATTACAAAGCTCTACTGGTATTGGTTCCTTACCTGTAATCACAAGGTGTTTGTCACTGCGTGGCAGTAGATCAGTGTACTCACACAGATACTCACAAATGAGATTAATCACCTGGGATTTATTGTGTGTAACATATAAGCAGACCTTCTGTGGTGGCAGAGGTGTTGCCAATGACAGTCTGTGGCATCTACTTGCTCCCTGCTCGTGTTGCCTCTTTTATGCTTCCACTGTGATATCTGTCAAAGAACAGATATGTGTTTGCTGCTAAAAGACAGTGACATATGTACTGCACAAACTTTAGTATATAATATTCTATGACACCTTTGCTTGGTCATTTGACAACCCAGAGAATTGCACACCCGTCACGTATTATAGTATCAGCTGGAACCGTTCTGCGGTCAGATACTTCCACTTGGATTTTGGCTTTCAGGGTGGCTTTAGAAGATGACAGACTCATATTAACTGTCTTTTCCTGGAATATTGAGGGTGGAAATGAAGCCAACTCATTAGAGAGAACATCTCCCATGTTGATGTTCCTAGAGGTTTGAAGACAAAGCATTCTTACTGTCCGCTTTAATTTTTTTTTCTTGAAGTTGACATGAACACAACTGGTCTTGTGTGTGGCTTATGAAAACTCTGTGGCCATCCTTCCTCAAATGTTTTCTTCATAGCTGCTCTCAATTCAACAGCCCTGTCAACACTGATATGCTCTGCACAAATCCTACCACTAACCACATCAATAAGTCCAGATGGATGGCACTCTCCTTTCAGTGGATCAATGCAGCTTTTGAAGCTTCTCCCGAATATTTGCTCTGTCTACTTTATCACTTTGTATCCTTGAAGGACCTTCTTCCTTATGGGTCATGACCGTGGATTGTGCTTTTCCATCAAGCATGGATACAACATCTTTTTTCAGTTGAGAGCAGATATGTAGTCCAAGAGCCCTCCTTTTTCAATGCTGCTGGTTGATGGGTTATTCCAATAATTCCTCCTGGACTATGGCCACAACGCATGAAAGTTGTCTCAATGTACTGGTCAGACGGTCCAGATGCCATTGCAGATGCCTGGTTGACGGCAACAGAGTTTTTCTGATAGGAAAAGTTAATACATAACTTTGCTCTCTGAATCTGTAATTAAGATATGTCCCTAAAATATAAGCAGCACTGAATTAGGAAATAGCACTCAAATGATATGTTTATTGTTTTATTGACTTTGATGATAGCAATTTATTAACATTCGAAATTTCTTCTATCGGGACCTAAAAATGATCATAAAAACCTAAAAATCGTTAAAATAAAATGTTACAATGTGTAGTTTACAGGTGATCATTTTGTTTAGTGCATGTTCTGAAAGGAAAAGTTAATATTATTCTTGTATGAAGAAAATTAAAAACCGAAAAAGATAGCTAAACATGTTTTATTTGCATCATCATTCATGCAGGCGGCCATATTGGATTTCGGCCTCCATTTTGAAACGCTCAAGTGTACCAGCTGGGTGCACTTTTGTGTTTTGATGGTTACATCCCAAACTATCAGAAAATGCAATAAAACTTTGTATATGTCTCGGAATGGGGTTCACCCGAAAATGACCATTCTGCCTCCAGACTGTAAGTCTCGATAATAGTTATAGAAGTTTAGTTTTTCATAGTTTTCACTTTTCTCACTCTGATGGTGAAATATATGGTAACTGTATGCGTGACGCGAAAAAGCATAAATAAGCACCCCAATACAAAATTTAAGCCCAAGAAGGTTTGTAAATATGGAACCAGGGATGAGCGCGAGATAATTTGTCGATGTGATATTTATCCGTTAAAGAAACAGATAAATCCATTTATTTAAAACCCTACATCCTTGTGGAACGCCTTCAGTATTGTTCTCTGGTTATCGTCAGATTATTATGCTCGAAAGTGGAATGACTTTGAAGGTGTGGAAGAGACGTAATAAGAGGAATGAGAAAACAATGGAAATCGGAGAGCCACGTAAAAACCATGAGCGAGAACTTGAAGGGAAGAATCGGAGAAGGATGGAGAAAAGCCTACACATACGAGACAGAAAATCGATGGCCGAGAATTAATAAAAGGAAGAGGCCAGGAATGATAAGGAAAATCGGTAAAGGGTGGAGAAAAGCCTGAGCATGAACGAGCAAGAAGTACCGGTAATTATCCAGAACGACAAATACAACACCGTAGGAGCTTCAGCCAACCCTAGATCTGAAAGTGCAAACAAGCCGTCACGCATCGCCATTTTTCCTCTCCAAGTCAAGCTGGGGTTTTGCTGCCTGGCTGAGGTGGGGGTCGGGGGGTGGAGGGGTAGGGGTCTGGGGTGGATGGTTGGGTGTGGGACGTCAGTGGCTATAAGAGTGGGGGTGGGGAGTCTGTGAATGAAGGGTGGTGGGGATGGAGTCTATGGGTGAGGGGTGGAGGAATGTGGGGATTTGTGGGTGAGGGGTGGAGGGATATGGAGGTCTGTGGGTGAGGGGTGTTGATGTTGTGAAAGAGGGGTGACAATGAAGAAAGGATTACTGTGTGAAGTCTTTGGGAGGAACTGAGAAAAGGTAAAGTAAGAAGTAAGTTAAGCAGTCTTCCTCCGTCTGTGTTTCCCACTATCTATGCTCTTGAGTCTTTCAGAAGCAGTGCGGCCAAGCACCTGAAAATTATACGTGTTTCAGGAAAGATCCTCAAACATTTACGGGTTGCTCACATCTTCGCTCATTGAGATTTAGTAATATGGCCATTTGTCACTTTCATCGCGGTGTATGGCGTGTGTCAGTCTAAGGGAGGACTTGAGATGGAATGGGAACTGTTGGTAGGAGTTAGGCTGCATACTAACAATTCTGTTTTAACAAAATCCCTTTAATCCGATGACAATTTCATTTGTTTAGGCTTGCTAGTACCAGACCATCTTATTCAGCTTACAAGAGCACCCTGGCAGTGAAGGGGTTAATGAAGGCTCTCTCTAACCTCTCCACTTCGAAACGTCTTTCCTAAGCTATGTAAAATCGTCTGCAGCTGGGAAAGTTAAAATAAGAAAGTACGTTATCTTACTGAATGGGATAGAGCGTGTTGCGAAAAGGGGTAAGGGGGGTGGAGCAGGAAGTGGCGCAGTCGGTTTGGTACTGCGGGGTGCGTAGGTCATACGTTTGAACCCCACTGACTGCCACTGAATTTGTGGGAAGGATGCTCTAAAGTTAACAACTGTCCGCAAGGATAATATAAAATAAACCTACATCACATCACTGTCTGCTAGCACTATCGTCTGGCTCTGGCCGTACCTTTATCTGCTCTACCCTCCTAAACCCCGCTATGACTTCACCCCCCCTACACACACACACGTCAGGTCCCGTTTTGATCAAGTAATTTTTTCCCCGCATCACGTGATTGTTCTAGGTGTCACTTATATCGCGGTGAGTGCACGAGAGGCCTTGAGGTAAGTGTGGGAATTGTTGGCACGATCGAAACGAACTTTGATTTTAATCCGTTTAATATTTTTACTCTTTTCTTATGGTAAATATACTTCAACACACGTACGTCATTTATATTTTAAATCTGCTGTCTCTATACCATTATATTTAGCTTAGATGGTGCTACCTTTCATGTAGTGATATTGATACAACCGGACATCTCTGCCCGGCTATATTCATAACACCAAATGGAGAGTTGTGGATTGCCGCAGAAGGGCAACATCAGCCCGCAGTCGACAGGGTTCATGTTTAAGATGAAACTGGGCTAAGACTACTAAAACTACTACCGGTACTGTTTAGGAGAGACATTTCGATCTGACGAGTTCGATGTATCTTTTATCAATCGCTTTACTACAAGAAATCTGGAGGTTGCACGTATAAAAAATGCACTGACGTCCTCGGGTTGAAGGAGTTTAGGTGTTGAGAGCTTGTCAGTCCGCGTGAGAGGCCTTGAGGTAATTACGGGAATTCTGGCCAGGAATCAGGACATACTTTTATTTTATCTTGCTTTTTTTTTCGTTCTGATCGTGGAGTACTGTTCACGATGGAGAATATACGTCGTCATATCAAGACCTGATGTTGTGATGAATAAATCTGGATACAGTGAATTTCTGTTGTATCAAGGCTGGAATTCTCTCACTACGATGACGTCTTTTTTATTTTGTTCCTCCCTTGTACAGACTATTATTTACCTTGCTCTTTTCCACCATATTCTCACAAGAGCTGGTTGGATCTTTAGCACAATTTCCCCCCCCCCCCAACAAATACCCTCGTTATGGGCCTAGAGACTTCTTGTTATCTGTGCTTCTTATGTATCTTGGGATAATTTTTGAGAACTGCAAAAGTTAGATATTTATACCCTTCATCAACCCCTCCAATGCTAAGGTGTTCTCTTACTCTGAATACAATCGTTGGGTCGCAGCAAGAATGATAAAAAAAAAAAAAAGACATCCTTGAGCCGCAGGAATTAAAGAAGTGATGCTGATTGGAAAATACCTAAGTTAATTTAGTTCACGCTGATACATCTGAGCGACTACAAGTATATTTGTTTTACATTCTCACTTGCATCAGCGTTACGTCACTGGGGTGTTGTGCTCATTTACGCTTCGGTGATGGCGGTACATTACGCAAACCTAACGTAATTGCGGCCTAGAATTCTCCTCCTGTTTTGCCTCTTGCCTAACGTAGCTTTCCCGGGGGCTGTGATGGTAAGGCGAGCGCCGACCAGGTGACTCGGCTGACAGAATGATGGTCTCGGATGTAATGGACTTGCGATCGAATACTGGGCGGGAAAAAGTGGGCATTATTGGATATTTCATGTATTGCGCTTCCCTTGTTACTACAGGCATTTTATTTTCATTACACCCACAACTTCAACACTATGCCGTGGTAGCATGACATCAGTGATCTTCAGTTGTGAGGTAAGAATGAATCTTCCTGGTTACTAGTCAAAAGCACTTTCCACTCTGACTACACTTGGCCATCACCTGAGCTGAAAAGAGTTAGAGATTTATGTCACATGAAAACCAAGCAGGAGAACTTTACAGTGTTGGAGAGGCGACTCAGTTAACATTACCAGTGTCTGCCTAGCTCTCCTAATAAATCCTTATCCTCCCACATTCATCTATTTAAAACCTCCTGTGCAGTGATTTTAAAGACTCCAGAGCTTAAACTAGGCATGGGGCAAGATTTAGAGGGCGAGGCGGGAGGGTGTGAAGGAGCAGATCCCGTCCAGCGGTGTGCGGGAGGGGAAATCAATCTGGTTTTACGGTTCACGGATTTTGCTGGATCAACGACTGACAGCTGAAAATTCCTTGTGCGGTCACTGCTCGGGGAAGAGGAGAGAAGAGAAAAGAGGAGGAGGTGAGAGAGAGAGAGAGAGAGAGAGAGAGAGAGAGAGAGAGAGAGAGAGAGAGAGAGAGAGAGAGAGAGAGAGAGAGAGAGAGAGAGAGAGAGAGAGAGAGAGAGAGAGAGAGATTTAAAGTTTATCATTCTAAAAAACCAGCAAGAATAATGTTCAGTCGTCGTCGTCGTCGTCGTCGTCGTCGTCATCATCATCATCATCATCATCCGCTACAGATAAATAAACAGTTTCGCGTTAGCTACGGTAGAATATCACGGTACGAGGACAGGTGGGTGGAATGGTAAACGAAATGAATGTTATATCTTTGACTGATACAGATTTCTCATAACTCTACTCCCTTCGCTTTAATTTGTCCTAAAAGTGTTGCCTCTCCACCTTGAACGATGATTTAGAACAACAGAGTAACCCTAAAACATGGTGCTAGCCACGAAGAAGTGCTATGGAAAGGGATGTAGAACCGTAACACTGTCTTTTTTTGCCACTCAACTACGTGACATAAGCTGCAACAAGACAATAATTTGGGCCAAGTTAAGGTGATGAGGTTATACCACAACTAAGTAAAACAGTTTGTTGTTGGCCAGAATGAAGTAGGTATGTGTGAAAACCCCTCTGATTGGTAGATTTCCTCATAAACTCTCACATATGACAATTCGTTGACTGTTAGCTAGAATAAAATTGCCATATGTTCTTATAGTCAATCCACTTTAACCTGGCGGAAATTTTTCTCTCTCTGAAGCTTATTGCCCTTGACCCACTGGCAGAATTAGACAATGCTAAAGCCCCTGCATCCTTTCCAGATTTTCTTTTCGTGCCGAGCACCATATTCTAGTGCTGATCTGTTACATCTCAGCATTGGAGTTGGAGAGATGGAAATTTTACGCCTAGTTAAAGTGAACTGAGCATAATGAAAGGGGTTAAAGGAGTTCCGTGAAGGAAAGGAAAACTGCGCGTTGTGGTTGTGGGGAGGAAGTGACTGCATCAAACTGAAACTCCATGCAGTGTTGATACACCGGCGTTCACTGCGGACTGGGAAATACTCAAAACAAACTCTCGTGGTCTGGACAACTTTCGTGTTCTGTTACACCTAACGCCAAATGATGTTATTCAGCCAGGAGTAAGACGTAGGAGCTTCAGAGTTAACAGCGGTACCATTAACCCTCTCATGGGTGGCTCATTTCCAGTAGTCTATGTCAGCTAAAGACAGACGAATTTAATCAGCTGAAAGTGAGTCATAACAGACTAAGGGTGTTAATACTGTTTTAGGAACAGAAGTTCGTGAAACATGACTCTCTCTCCCTCTCTCTCTCTCTCTCTCCAATACCTAACTCCGCTGTTTTCCTTCCTCCCTTCGCTCTCCCAACCCTCTCTACCTCCTCTCCATTGCTTCCCCCTCACACCCTCTTTACCTTACCTCCCTCTTTTCCTTTTCCCCACCCTCTTTACCTCGCCTCCCTCCTTCTGGGGGGGTGTGGGGGGGGAATCGGGTGGTGTAATGGTTGGTACATCCAGCCGGCAATTGGAAAAACACGAGTTCAATTTCCAAGACCGGTCAAACTCCTGGACTAGGTTTGTTTTCCTTATGTCCATGTTCACCCAGCAGTACAACTAGGGACCTGTGTATAAATTTGATTGTTGCGTGTCGTATTCCAGGGGACGACTGTGACTTGGAAACAACAGTCTACCTAAATGACCCTTATGCAGTCGATAGGCAATAATCCTATCTCCTTCCTCCTCGCCTCGCCATGTATAGGGTGGTCCTTATATAACGCTCCCCCTCCACGCCACCCCGCCAGATGATTTCTTACGTGTTGCGGGGACAGCTCAGTCAACGTTATCAATATCTAACTCGCACCATTAAATAATTTTCTACTGTCACTGCCTCACGCAGCTCCACACCAGTAGACTGAGACGTCCCCGCGATAAGTAAGATGTCGTCAGGTGAGTTTGTAGTTGAGAGCTACTTACGGAGCACACGCAGATGATCCGTCTCTATTCACACTTGGAGAGGATCCAAGTCGGCCTTCAACTGTTGCATCTTCTCAATGAACACTTCCATTTGTGAGCATAATTCTTTCACTTTTGCACAAATTCACTGCCCAGTAATACAGTAATTCACTCATTTCAAATAGACGTTATTTTCGTCTTTACGCAGCCTATTTCCCATAGATCGATGCCAGAACATGACAATGTTTCGGTCCTGCATCCTTTTGACAGCACTTCTTCGTGACTATTGCCATATTCTAGTGGTAATCTCTTCTTCCAGCTCAGCAGTGAGAATGGAGAGATGGCAATTTTACGTCTAGTTAAACTGAACATGTAACAGGCACTTAAAAACATGTTCACACCCCGGCACGAGTAATATGTAAAAAGCCCAATCGTGAATATCCAGAACGTGATATAATGTGTGGTAGGTGCATAACTGTATTTCGGGAGAGGTGGGGCTGGGGCAAGGTCAGAGGGGGATGTGAAGGAATCTCTGTATTGACTTTGCCGCTCTCCCTCGCTCGGTCGGATCCGCTAGCGACCTTGGTCTTCCGGGCCTTACCGGTCCCATCTTCCGGCCTAGAACTGTGTTGAGAGGGAGCAAAGGTTGATAATACATTTCAGTTATTTTTATGTGTCTGAATCTGGGTACTGGCATAACAGTTCTTTCCCTGAGGCCCAGCAGTCATTCTACCTGTGAAACACCTTTGCATGTCACCATCCTGGCTATAATATCTACAGTTAGTGTGATATAAATGCTGTAGAATACATTTATAAACAGTGTGAAGGTATTAGCGGGGACTTTCTCATGACTTGTCGGTGGGTCTCGTGGAAGATCAGTTAGGTCTGTTTCACGAAATTCTTTAACTATTCCCCGCTGTACAGTGGGATCGAGTCTTTTCGAAATCACTTCTCAAACCACCTGCCCATCCCTCTCCTATGGTGTAGCTGCGTCAGTTCCCATGCAAAACTGAGACAACCAGAGACTGACAATCGTTAAAGTCGTTCTCCCAAATATGACTATGAGAGAGAGACCCAACATCACAATCCATTTTCTTCCAAATGCCTGAACATTTAGTGAAGGTCACATGTGGAAGGAGGGACAGAGATGACCAGTTGTATACATGAAGGAACGAGAATACCGTTTCATATTTGCATTTGGGAGTTGGCTGGAAAAATGGTGAAAGTGCGCAGTCAGATGGGTGCAGCGTGACCACCGTAATGGGGGCAGAGAGTTCAAAAGATCAATGACCAGAGTAATCGGGACACTATGGAGAGAGAACAGTAATAATGCGGTGAAAGAGAAAGATTGGAGGGAGTCAGTGAAAGGAATGGAAATGATAAAACAAAAAGCCTTTGGCTCAAGCTACTTAGAGGTGCTGTACAGTATTTGGTGATCCCTCCCTCGCTCTCTCTCTCTCTCTCTCTCTCTCTCACACACACACACACACACACACACACACACACACACACACACACACACACACACACACACACTCACGAGCGCTGTACTACATACAAGAGAGTGCAAGGCTCTCGTAAAGAGTATGTATGTATGTATACAGGGTTTCAGAACGTATGAAAAATTCTGTGACTTGTTTAATGGTAGATCACTAGAAAAAATACTGAAGGATGAGAGCATGAAATAAGAGACTACTTGTGTCACTGCCTCAGCCTATGAGCATTGCAGTGGACGCTGCAAGAAGCGAAGCTGCGTGGACGTCTACAACAGCTGCAGAACAAGAAATACACTTATGATCAAGGAACCGATGTACGGACAGAATCTACAGACTTTATAACTCTGATTTTTAAGAATTAAGAATTTGGCCTATAATAAATCAAAGGCTATTGACATGTCTAGTGTAACACCACAATCTTACTAAAACTTCCAAAAGTACAATAACAAGGAAACTGAAAATAATGTAAGATCACCACTGATGCAAGCTGGATTGAAGGATGGTTATAAGAAAAAAGATGACCCAAACCATCCTGCTGAGGGCAGACACAAACCTGGGACGGATCCGACACATTGGGAAGGGGGAGAGGCGTGATTTCTAGCAGAATTACCACTTACTCCACTTAAACAATCAAATCTAAATGCACTTTTATTTTGTTTTAACCACAATATAATAAAAGCAAGTGCCTTAAGATATTTAATGCATATACAGTATTTTGGTAAATATTATTGCTCTTTATCACTGGTCAACCAATGACAAAGGGGATGTATGTATACGTCCCTTACGTTCCCCTCTAAATCCGTGCCTGCAAATAGCCTACTTCGGAAATACATAACACTAAGGTAACTTGGTGGTATTATGAGAGTTGGAAACTATCATCATTTTGGAGAACAAGCTGAATGACGGGAAACTACCAGTAAGAAGGATAGGTGCGACAGCGTTTGCAATGACTGGGTGTCTGTCACGACCATAACAGTTTACAGACCGTCCACAGCATAAGCAGAAGCAAAATTCTCAGCAACGAGTCTACCATCATCAGAGGATGACAAAACTGAGCGGCAAAGAGGACTGAATGAAGAGGGACTTAGACTGCTGGGGAGACTTTTGGTAAAGTGCCACTAGCGGTTACAGTTTGTTCTGGAAAGCGCACTGCATTCAGAATGGATCCGAGTGTTTTTGGCAGCATGAAAAAAGATCTGGATGATGATGATGATGATGATGATGATGAATGAAAGATCTACCAAGTATACGGAATGATTCCTATCAGCAGAATAGTGTAAGTTCTTCACAGGTCTATCTATACACCCAGGCTGCTTCCCCCAAGGAAAGGGAGGTAAATAGGCAATTTGTCTTTGAAAGCTACCTCCATGTGGTGGACTGCAATAGAGAAGGTGTACTTTAATATATATAGGTATTTTTTCATTTTGGCGTTACTCGGAAAATAAGAGAATGGAATGCACTTTTCCATGCTTGAGAGGATACCCTTCTTAAAACGCTCGACACACAGCGCTCTCGTCCGTGGAAACAATAGCCATTCCAGAGAGAGTTATCTTATTCTCGCTGGCTAAGGAGAGACACTGACACCTTATCATTACCGGTTTATTTTTGCACATAACTCGATAAGAGTGCCCTGTATGTTAATTATGCAATGTATGTCGGTATATATATATATATATATATATATATATATATATATATATATATATATATATATATATATATATATATATGTATATATATATATATATATATATATATATATATATATATATATATATATATATATATATATATATATATATATACACACACACAGCGTAAAAGAGAATGCTGAGGTGTAATAATCAAGATAAACAGCTAAGACAGAGGTGTTACGGAGAGGATGGAGAATGAGAGACCGACTAGATGTATGTACGAATATGGTTAAGGTGGAGGGGAGAGGAGGAGGGGGAGACCAAAAATGAGATGGAGGAATGGAGTGTAGATATATGAGAGAGGGAGTGTTGAGTTGGAGGGAGGGCAGCCAAATGGCATAGGTTTGGGCAACTTGTAGGTGATTTGTCTGTGGTCACCCCAAGACATCTGACAAAAGAGAGAGAGAGAGAGAGAGAGAGAGAGAGAGAGAGAGAGAGAGAGAGAGAGAGAGAGAGAGAAAGCGAGCTTGCTAACCCCCAAGAAAATATCGCGAAAAAAAAAAAAAAATGCCTGAGGGCCACAAACACCGCTTCTTCGGAGGATCGAGTCGCCTTACTGGTGGTGTGACAGGTTCCTGAGTTGAATATGGGTTATATGTTATGCTATGTTGTTATGTTTTGTTGTTTTTGCCCTGGGCTCATCTACTCGTGTGCCGAGTGGACTGTAGAAACCAACCACTTCAGCTGCGTGCTTCCAGAGATCTTTATACCCATGTGCGCAATAGTGCGAAAGGGGTATCGTTTTGTTCGACGTGTGTATGTGTGTGTTGTGTGTACGTGTGTGTGAACAAATTAACTCAGTTTTGATGCGATGAATGCCAAACTTTGTGGAGGAGCTGAGTGTCACGGGGTTTTTATATTATCAGTGTTTTTTAAAATAAATGGTTAAATATTATTTAAATTGATAATAATATTCAATAATATTGAAGAGCAGAGACAATGATTGTCTTGCTACATCAAGCAACGATTTCTTTACGCTGGCTTGTGCACGATTCTCTGAGAACGAGAATTTATAAACTTTCTCAACAGTACACAGCAGAGACTAATTACTCACAATTGCTGAATTACTGTACTGTTAGCCTCTGGAGAAAGTTACTTCACCCCTGACAATAAATAACTAATACTAATAATAATAACATCAGGTTCTTGCTGATGCATTACCTCCTGGCACAACGGATTTTAAGTTAATACAACAAGACTGGTCTAAGTACCAGTTATGAAAGCAAACGTTTATGCCAGCTAGGAGCTATATGGAAAATAAGCTTAATTTGGATTAAATGAAACAAGATTTTACTTTACATTGAGCTCAAGAAAGGAACTGTTAAATTTATTAATTACAAAAAATAAATTTAACGTTACAATTCAAATCAAATCGATGAGACGCACTCACTCACTCACTCACGAGCTAAATCTTACGTCTAGGAAAAAACACCTTAACTAAGCTCTTAAAACTAGGATTATACAAAAGGAAATACCGGTCGATGAATGCTGTGTATCACCCAAATCTAGGATGGGAGGACTGGATTAACTGTACTAGTGGAGTTTGGGTGCTAGGGATCTCTCACACTGCTGGCACAGGAGCTTTCTCCGTCACAACAAACACTCGACTGAGTAAGTCGTGGGAACAAAAGCGGAGCACTCGGCCGCATTTTTTTAAACGGTCGAATGAGCAAGGGCTCAGTGCAGCACTTAGTGACGTGCATTAAATCGGTCACTTTTGAAAACGGTGACGAATGTTTTGAAAAGTATACTCCGAAATGGAGGGAGAAACGGTTAGCTGAGCGATACACAGTGAGTTTTCCACTAATAGTTCGTGGCTTCTCACAAAAGGGAAATGTCGCGAATTGATTCGTGACATTACGCCCTTACAAAGTTAAATTTTTTCCTTATGGGAAAAAATTTGTGGATATATATATATATGTACACATCCTAAGTCATTCGCACAAGATTCACACTGTGGTGTGTGTGCTATCCTGCTACAGGAGAAAGTCGCAGTCGCCAGTGAGCGAAAAAACCTCGTATTTACGTTAATAGAAGCAAGCTTGAGGGAAAAACTCCGTGACGACGGTGAAAATCCTGTACTCAGGTCAAACTGAGCGAAAAGTTGCTACATTTACACTGACAACTAATTGTTGTGTAGCATGGTGTATGTAATACACGGTGTAGGTGTGACAGTTGTAGTGTAACTGTACCTATGTGTAAAATGACATAGTAAATAATAACATGGCGACGACGAAGGCAGAGGAGAAGAGGCGGCAGCGTGCGGCAGACGATCAGCTGGTCTGCACAGCAAAACTGCTACACCCATTGCTGAACCTGCAAAACCAATTAAGGTGGAGCATCAAAAGTGTCAATGAGACAAAATTTTATCATGTTACAATTACTCTCTCTGCCTAGCAGTCAGTGCTACGACGTACATTCGAGGTCGCCATTAATTTTAGCACACGATTAGTGTCGGCAAGTTGAGAATCCTTGTGCAAACTTGGGTCTTCCATAGCCTCAAGTCGCCTCTGCAGAGTTCTCACTTCCCCCTTAACCTACAATACAATACTTATATTAGTACCGGGAAGCTGAGAATCCTTGTGCAAACTTGGGTCTTCCATAGCCTCAAGTCGCCACTGCGGAGTTCTCTCTCGAACTTCCCCCTTAACCTACAGTACTTCTATTAGTACCGGGAAGCTGAGAATCCTTGTGCAAACTCGGGTCTTCCATAGCCTCGAGTCGCCTCTGCGGAGTTCTCTCTCTAACTTCCCCCTTAACCTACAGTACTTCTATTAGTATCAGGGAGCTGAGTATCCTTGTGCAAACTTGGGTCTTCCTTAGCCTCAAGTCGCCTCTGCGGAGTTCTCTCTCTAACTTCCCCCTTAACCTACAGTACTTATATTAGTATCGGGAAGCTGAGAATCCTTGTGCAAACTTGGGTCTTCCATAGCCTCAAGTTGCCTCTCAACTTCCCCCTTAACCTACAGTACATAATATGTATGTACAGGCCCTGGACATAATGTGTCCTGTGGGGCCAATGGGCGAGACGTCAGGTCTGCACCCACTTCACCACTACCCTGTCTCTCAACTGTCTCAGAGATTACGGGTGTGGTTACAAATGGCACAGGAAGGGCATGTCCCTGATTAGTGGTGATACTTTGGCACACACTGCAGGAACGGACAAAACTATCTATGTCTCGTCCCATCCCTGGCCAGAAAAAGTCAGCTCGGATACGGCCCTGGGTCTTCCTTTTGCCCACGTGACCTCCTGAGGCTGAACAATGACCCCATTGTAACACTGCTAGGCGGTACTTGGCGGGAACGACAAACTGCAGTCGAACCTCGCCCTCGGGTGTTCGTGACTCACGGTAGAGCCGTCCTTGTTTACGAAGGAACTTGGCTCGACCTCCCCGTGAATACTTTATCACTCGACCCTTTTGTTTGTTCCGCACGGTAGCAAGTGTCGGGTCAGAATGTTGTTCTTGCACAACAAGTTGACTACACATCAGATCTTGCGGCGATTCAATGATCACTGGGGTGACACAGTCTGGAGCCTCAGTCATGGCTCGTGTTACCGCAGCAGCCGAAGTCTGAGTAGCGTCATCGGAGCAACTATCCTTGACTCCATTAATATTGCCTACTATAAAGTCAAATAGAGGCTCTGGCATGACAACCGCAAGTGTCGTACCAGTATAAAATGGAGATGCCACCTGGATACATGCCTCAGGGAACAATCTCACTGATCCATCAATAAGCTTTGCATGGATCTGTCGACCTGTATACTGCTCAGGCCGAACTAAACTCTGCTTAACAGAGCAACCTGAGGAACCATTGTCTCTCAGGACCTTCACAGGAATGCCTCCCACAAACCCTGGCTGAACAAGGAAGGTACTGTCACCTGTGGGAGGGCCTGTGGAGGAAGCAGCTAGCCACTCATGAGGCTGCTGAATTGATATGGCAAACATTGTGCCTTGAGGGTTATATTGGGAAGATGGAACATTGGCCATCTGTGGAGGGGGTTCACTGTCACTGTGGGACTAGTGAACTGTGGGGAAGTACCCACACTGGTAGGGACGTGACCACCAGGCTGCTGCTGAGGAATGAAGGCTGCATTCGCTTCCTGCCTCTTTTGAGCTGGTGGTGAAAAAGTTTGTCCCGACGGTCGGTTGCGTGGCTGATACTGCTGCTGATTAGGGTACTTGTTGTACCCCTTCCACTCAGGTTTCTGAGTGTTTTGCCCCTGGTCCTTCCACTGCGGTTTTGGACCTTGGCCATTACTCTGAGAACGGCCTTGGTGCTGGGATTCAGTCTGAGACGGCTTCCCAGACTTGGCAGTATCTTTTCTGCTCCAGGTGTTTTGCTTACGAGCTTGATACCCGTATGCAGTAAAGAATGCGTCAGCCTTCTCTGCCATTTGGCTGGCATCTTTCACCTGGCAGATCTTAAGCTGCGCTATGAGCTCAGCAGGCCACGACCTCTCTAGCTGTGTACGCAGCATAAGGTCAATTATCCCCTCACGCGTGGAAGGAGTTTCATCTTTCTCCATCCACTCATTTAAGTAAGCTGTGAGACGATCAAGGAACTGAACAGCTGTCTCCTTGTCTTGGAGACGAGCTCGCATGAACTGAACTTTGGCGTCGTCTACTGTGAGACCATACGCCTTAATGAGTGCAGCTTTCATCATCTCATATGTGAGATTGTCTCCACGAATTCTGTGGAGAATATCGAGGGCAGGGCCCTCAAATAGACTAAGAAACTGAAGCCGCTTAGCTGCCTCATCCAGTTGATACATGTCTGCCATGTCCTCAAAACGAGCTATGTACGGCTCGATTCGCTCGCTTTCCTTGTATGAAGGAAGCTTGATGCCTGGGGTCGCCAGGACATGTGTAGGGAGAACGCTCGTGGAGCTTGGACCAACTGCACCAGACGTGTCTGAAGCCAAGGAATCTCGCTGGAGCTTCAGCACTTCAAGTTCATGTTTTTCTCTTGCCTCACGTTCGGCACGCTCGTATTCGCGCTGTTCTCGCTCGCGTTCATGTCGTTCACGCTCGTATTCGTGCTGTTCTCGCTCTTTTTCTAACTCGTGTTCGCGTTGTTGTCGCTCTTTTTCTAACTCGTGTTCGCGCTGTTGTCGCTCTTTTTCTAACTCGAGCTCGCGTTGTTTCTGCTCGTGTTCGCTCTGTTCTCGCTCGTACTCGTGCTCCTTTTCGCGTTCCTCACACTGTTCTCGCTCGTATTCGCGCTGAATCTTACGCTCTTCATGGGCATCATTCTCGCGCTGCTGCTCCTGATTATGCCGTGAGAGTATATACTCTTTAATTTCGGTTGGGTCCGAAAGACCCATTTCTTTGGCTTCCTGTAAAAATACAGTAGTAGCCATGGCACTAATTTATTAAGCAAACCGAAATTGAGTACTGACTGCTTAGCGACGAATACTAATAAACACAAGTAAAGAATACAGACACAAGCTAGTGGTGACCAGTCTTATCTAGTTAACTGGCAAAGATAAATAAAAAATGTAAATGACTAAGAACTCTCAATAATTAACACAATGGGTACGGCGGCTACCCAGGAGCGAATAAAATCGTGTGGCGTTACCAAGAATAAACTAGAGTTAAGTACTCTATTGATTAATAAAGCAAAAATTCACTTGCTAAATCAACGGTAACCACCAGTAAACTTGTGCCTATAAACTTTAATAATAAATACCTAAATATGAATGAGTGAGCACTATCTCGTGAATAGCTTTAGAGCTAGGAGTTAATATCCTGGAATGAGGTCGCCAATTGTCACGGGGGTTTTATAATAACACTCTGTTTTTTAAAATAAATGGTTAAATATTATTTAAATTGATAATAATATTCAATAATATTGAAGAGCAGAGACAATGATTGTCTTGCTACATCAAGCAACGATTTCTTTACGCTGGCTTGTGCACGATTCTCTGAGAACGAGAATTTATAAACTTTCTCAACAGTACACAGCAGAGACTAATTACTCACAATTGCTGAATTACTGTACTGTTAGCCTCTGGAGAAAGTTACTTCACCCCTGACAATAAATAACTAATACTAATAATAATAACATCAGGTTCTTGCTGAAGCATTAACTCCTGGCACAACGGATTTTAAGTTAATACAACAAGACTGGTCTAAGTACCAGTTATGAAAGCAAACGTTTATGCCAGCTAGGAGCTATATGGAAAATAAGCTTAATTTGGATTAAATGAAACAAGATTTTACTTTACATTGAGCTCAAGAAAGGAACTGTTAAATTTATTAATTACAAAAAATAAATTTAACGTTACAATTCAAATCAAATCGATGAGACGCACTCACTCACTCACTCACGAGCTAAATCTTACGTCTAGGAAAAAACACCTTAACTAAGCTCTTAAAACTAGGATTATACAAAAGGAAATACCGGTCGATGAATGCTGTGTATCACCCAAATCTAGGATGGGAGGACTGGATTAACTGTACTAGTGGAGTTTGGGTGCTAGGGACCTCTCACACTGCTGGCACAGGACCTTTCTCCGTCACAACAAACACTCGACTGAGTAAGTCGTGGGAACAAAAGCGGAGCACTCGGCCGCATTTTTTTAACGGTCGAATGAGCAAGGGCGAACAATAAAAAACAATAGTATCGCTCAGTACAGCACTTAGTGACGTGCATTAAATCGGTCACTTTTGAAAACGGTGACGAATGTTTTGAAAAGTATACTCCGAAATGGAGGGAGAAACGGTTAGCTGAGCGATACACAGTGAGTTTTCCACTAATAGTTCGTGGCTTCTCACAAAAGGGAAATGTCGCGAATTGATTCGTGACACTGAGGATATATCATGGATGAAGTGATTCGATACTAAAAGCAATCACAGACCAAGGTAATAGCGCAAGGTCAAATGTTAGACGCCATAACTCAAATATCTTATGTTTGATTTGGACCAATGCTGGTGAAGGGGTTGAAGGTCAAACACGGATTAAGAAATTGATTTTCAGAAAAAGGGTCAAAGATAAAGGTCACAGGGCAAGGTCATCTCAAACAGCTCTCGATCCAATTTCAAGACAACTTGACAGATGGACTGACTGTCAGGCAAGGATGATGTAATTCGATTTGTGAACAATCGGTCAAACGTCAAGGTCAGAGGACAACGACAAGTGTTTGGCCTTT
Source organism: Coenobita brevimanus (assembly GCF_032717465.1). NCBI lineage: Eukaryota > Metazoa > Arthropoda > Malacostraca > Decapoda > Coenobitidae > Coenobita > Coenobita brevimanus. The sequence goes on from NC_136978.1 coordinate 15,607,167, forward strand.
ACACCACCTGGATAGCTTGGGTACTGCATACTGTGAGCTCTTTTCTGTTGACGCTAAGTTGAAGGATCGTCTCTGTTGTGAAAGTAAAGTGCATGAAGTGATAAAGCATTATGAAGTGTGTAGGATGCATTACACTAAGAGGATAATGAATTATTTGTGAGCTGTGTTTTGTGTTGGAACAGTCGCGTTCATAAGTAAGGATATACGGTACATGTAGTCGTGCTGCCTACGGCAGCGTCCACTGATTGTTGGATGTGGAATTGATAAACTTTCTACCTGGTCTACTTTTCAGTGTATCGGTAATAAGTGGAAATGTTCCACATTCCAATAGCAGTGAGTACTGCAACAGAAAACACGACTACATGTGTATCTTTACTTACGAACGCGACAGTACACGTTGCTTTAGGTCATTAACTCCGTCAGCGCGAGGACATATTTATCTTCTTTTGGCTAACGGCAGATGATTTTACTCAGGTTTGCAAAGACCCCTCCGGCTGATGCGGTCTGGACTCACAAAAATCGACTTTTTTTTTTCACTATGTGGATCACTGAAAGCAGACGAGAGCTGAACATGGCAGTGATCATTAATAATTCATTGAAAGAACATTTCGGGGGAAGGAGAGGTTGAAAAAATGTGTTCCGCTTTAGGAGTGAGACAGTTACAGAACTCCGGATAGCCAGCAGAGTTAGGGGAGAGGTAGTAGTGGTTGTATAGTAGTAGTAATTGTAGTCCAAGGTTCATCTGAAATGTAAACACGGCGGGCTACCGGCATACGTTAACATTCGCTGCAGTCCAACATCCTCCTTCCCGGGGATAGCAAAGTCGCTGAAGGGTGCTTGTACAACCAGGCAGCTGATCGATTTGGTTATATCAGAGCCATCGCATGAAGGCGTCCCTCTCCAGCCCCAACGAGTGAGGTAAATTGTAGGGATATATTTCGCTGCAGAATGGCAAGGTGACCATAGCCAGTGTGGAAAAATCATCAGTAGTATCAAGTCTGGGAACACAAGAACAAGACTAGTAAAGTCGACGCGCACATGTGGTTTGGAATGAGCGCAGTGGAAGGAGGAGGAAACAGAACGGGGGTTATTACAGCAGCTTCAGAGATAGGGGTAAGATGGTATGGATAATGAATCAGGAGTGAGAGGTATGGGCTAGGAGAGTGGGTTAATTGCTAGGAGAGTGAGGTAAGGGCAGGGAGAGTGAGACATGGGCAGGGAGAGTGAGATAAAGGTCAGGAGTGAAGTAAAGGCCAGGAGAGAGATAAGGGCCAGGAGAGTGAGGCATAGTAGTGATGTAAGGGCTGAGAGAGAGAGAGAGAGAGAGAGAGAGAGAGAGAGAGAGAGAGAGAGAGAGAGAGAGAGAGAGAGAGAGTCGTAATCTATTTGACAATGATGACTTCTTAAGTCGTTCGGCAGACATAGGTCTTCAGAGGTTAAATATATGCACATATATCCGTCACTGGGTACGGAAATGCAAATATATCTCATAACATTACTTTAACACTGAGGATATGCCTTTAGGCTGATGGTTTCTACATTAAGGGAAAAACTGAACTGGCATTTTCGTTATCAACGAAATTAAACTTGACTACATTGTCCTTTTATCTTGCAGCTTCATACACTGACCTTTTTTCCTCACTTCTTCTAAGAGCTTAATTTGTGTATCAGAGCAGTATCATTGTCATCAATATTATTTTAAACTAATTTTTGAGTGAAGTTTGACTATAGCTTTACAGCAGGAGGATCCAGGTTTACAGATCCTCTTGCACTGATACAAGGAGACTCATGCTTTAAAGCTGTTCCATATGCTCTCTTGATTAACGGAGGGCAACTAAAACTCTGTCACTGGGTCCGAATATTCCTAAAGAAATTTATTATTTAATATTTACTTGGCGCAAGTAAAACGGCTCGATAAATTATATTCATAATTCTGTACTATACAAACAATTTACAGTACTGGAACCTAATTGAGTTTTCCAAAGATCAATAATGAAATTCTTTAAAATTTCTTAGATTATACTAATTCCTTGAAATATTCCTTACAGGGCCTAAAATTCCTTAGAGCAAGGAAAATTCCTTAATGTGGAAATACTGGGGAGCAGTCAGGCAGGGACCCGGCCGGGGGCAGCGTGCTACTGATACCCTATGTCTCCAAGCTAAAATATTATTAACATTTTCTTCTATTCAGTTATTTCTCTTTTATCTGTATCTTTTAGTGCCATGCGGACAATATCTATAAACAGTACTATATACATTATACTCCTGGAGGCTCTGAACACGATACACATAAGAGCATCTAGTTCTACAATATAACAATATAGGTGTTGTCTGGCTGACGGGCACTGGGTTGGTAGGTGTATGATACACAAATGGGCCTAAAAAGGACCCCAAAAGGAGCCTCAACAGACGAATGATCAGGGAACATCGCCTAAAAACCTGTTAGACACAGATAAGATTGCTAGAACCACCCCCGGGTTTCTCGTTTGGATCAATTCTCTGTTCGGATACAGTAACTTAAGTATTCGAATAAAGTGACTCAGAGACAAAGGTGATAGTAGGCTGGCCCCTACCACTAGGAGGGTCAGGCATATAACGACAAAGTTCGCACTAGTAACATACAAGAGGATACCAAGGCCTAACAGACAATATAAATAGGCCAGGAAGACATGCTACAAATCTCAGTCAACGAGTCCAAGGACCTATTGAACCTCGGCAGGGGTGAGTGTCCGCCACCCACACCTCACAGCCTTCATATGGTTCTTCCAATCCCTCCCTCTCTCCTCCCTCCCTCTCTCTCTTCTACTCCCCTCTCTCCTCCCCTACCTTCCCCTTGCCGAAGATGCCTGGCGGAACGGTATATACCTCTTAGCTAGGGTATAAAAGCAGGTCATTATGCTCCGTGTTGTGTCTTGGCAGATTTCGTAACATGTCATCGGCGATTTTATCTTTCCCCTTATACCTTAACTGGCCACTGTCCTCCTACTCTTTGCTGTCAGCCTTGGATTCCTTCTTTCATTACTTCACTGATATTATCAATGTCAGCCTTGGATTCCTTCTTTCATTACTTCACTGATATTATCAATCAGTCAATCAATTAATCAACCAATCTCTCTATCCACCCATCCATCCATCATCCAATCCTACACTGCCCCATGAAGAGCGTAGGGGCCCGGGGCTAGGCAGTTGGTCCCGACATTTAAGATGAGAGTGACCAGCCTCACTCCTCCCTGAGTGGCATTACATGAGCAATGAACCCCAACCACCCCTTGGATGTATGTCTTCACCGGCTCAATCTATATGAATTTTAATCTGTCATCTCCAGATAATTTGATTAAGCTTAAGGGTGAGCCTGAACTGGGGGGGGGGTTGATATGGCCTTCTTTAAACCCATCAGACTCTTGGGATGACTAAAAATGCTCGGAAAAAGAAAAAGGTCATCGCAGTCCAGAGGTAAAAAGAAAATAAAAAGAGTAACAGGCATTTTAACGTCATGACTGTCTTCTGCTCCGGTTGCCATGGCCCCTATCACATCACAATGCCGGGTCCTTTCACACCTAAGGCGGAACTGACGCGCAACTAAACGTAATGCAAAAAAACACACCACGCTTTAACACCTGCAACTATGTTTCGTACGTATGCTGCTCTCTTACCTTGCATACACGCTCTGTAGTACCTTTCACACCCAACACAGAACCAATGGGACGCTACATGTAAAGTGATGATGACCCTGTGTTGTAACATCTGTATATGTGACTGCTTCTTTTGCGTATTGCAGTTATCAGTCACAATCTCTCCTCGACCTCATTCGCATCTAACGTGGACCCGATGCCCTTTTTAACAACTGTGTACTTGAAAATGTTTGTCTCTTTGTCTGCTCGCTATGGAAAGCGAGGGGATGCGTACAGAACTCTCTAACAAGCCCTAGTAGGTGTAAGTTTTTACGACAAATTCAGATGTGCACATCACCGTTGCTAAAGTGGCGCTTCTGATAGTCAAGTTTAGAACTAGTTAGATATAATGAAGTCAACATGGTGGACACTTCGTAGCTACTCACTGTGGAGTTCTTTATTTCTTCAACTATATATACATTATTAACTACAACGGGTCGTATGGGTGAACGAATTGACGGGGTGGGCGTGCAAGGTTGGTGGGCAGGTAGGCACTGGGGAAAACAGGTCCATTGGAAATACATCCCTGGGGAAATGGACACAAGGAGGAACACAGGTTCACTGGGTAAACTGGGACCCCGGGTGTCTTTTCCTTTAGGGGGAGTGGCCATCCGGGGTTTCAGGCAATGTCGGAACGTACACAGTCATAGGGTTTTACCCGCGCCAGATACTTCTGTTACTAAGATGATAAAGGTCCAGCACTTTAACATCTGCATTTGTGACTGCTTGTGATTGTGCTTCGTATACGAGTATGCATTGCTCCATTATATCACAATCTCGGCTCCATCCCATTCACACTTAACGTGGACCCGATGAGCTCATAAACATAAGGCAAGATGATGATATGTCCGCCGAAGCATCTGCATTTGTGACTATGCTTCGTATATTCATCGCCTCTGCGCTGCTAGATAAGAACATCCCTTGTTATCAGCATATGCAGCTGTGCTTCGTGTGTATATTGCTCGTAATCAGCCTTCTAATTTACACTCTTTCATCGGTATCTTTCATATCTAAACTGAAGCCGATGCGACGTTAAATCCAAGGTGATAAAGATGCTACGCTATAACATGCCATTTGCAACTCCTCCTTAGTATGTATGCAATGTATGTATGTATGTATGTAATGTACATACTGTATTTGTGTATGTTAGTTTCCAAGCTCCAATTTTTTACTTCCCAGAGCTTAACCTGAGCATTTGACTGCTTGTATACAGTTTTGTTTTCACTCCTACAGATACGAAATATTTCTCATCCAAACTAGAGAACATTTATACCAAAAATGCGTAAAACAAAACTATTTGACAAGTATCAACTGTCATGGAGGCTAATTTATCCTGCAAAAAGATTCAGAGGCCATCAAAACTCCCCGCGCGTCCTTATCACGCTATCTTTTTGCATTTTCACTCCTAATGAGGAACCAATACGCTACTAAGCGTTAAGGTGAACAAGATCCTTCGTTATAACAACTCTTCTCCGGATGTGTATTATTCCGTTCGGTATCACACACCCCTATCGTCGGTTTCTTTCGTACCTAACGTGGAACTAAAACGCAACTGTGCTTCGTCTCGACACTGCTCTGGTATCAGCTCTCTAATTCACACACTTTCAGTCTTACCCTTTCATTTTTCTTTGCGAATAAATGGGTTGGGTTATCATGGAGCGATCTCAATTTCCACCCCTTCCACCTTGCCTCGTCATCCTCGTCCCCTATCCTTCCCTGCTCTGCCCCTCCACCCTCCTCATTTATCTTCGTCCTTAACCCTTTGACCGCGAAATTAGAGACCCTTATAGTTCACTCCGGCGCACATCAGACGATTTATTTTAGCTCAGAGAAATCAATCGCAGCAAAAGGGATACGGGTTAGCATGAATTCCGTTTTGGTCGAGAATAATGACTTTTTATTTTAGTTCAGCTTAGAAGGATGATTTTATTCGTCCACAGAAACTCACCTCAGTTCCCCTTCCCTCTTCTCTCTCTCTCTCTCTCTCTCTCTCCCTGCGCCTGCTTTTCATATACCTTCCATTGTCCCCCACCTCCTGCGTCTATTTATCTCACTCCCTCACTCCCTCTGTTTCTCTATTTTTTTGCCCCGCCTCTCTTCTCTCTCTTCTTCCTTCACTCTCCCATATCCCTCCACACTCATCTTCCTACTTCCTCCTCATCTATCCATTCCTCTTACTTTCTCCCCTTACCTCTCCTCTCCTCTCTTTCCTCTTCCTTCTCTCTCCCTTACCCATCCACTCTTCTCCTCCCATTTTCTCCCCTTGTCCCTCCTCTCTCCTCCTAGTATTCCCTCCTCTCACTCCTTGTTTCTCCTCTTCGTTCTCATTCCCCTTGCCTCTCCTCTTTACTATTCCTCCTACTCCCCCTTCCCTCTCCTCATTTCCCCTCCTACTCTCTCCTTTCTCTTCTCTCTCGTCTTCCTCCTTTCCCTTTCTCTTCTCCTTCCCCCTCCTGCTTCTCAGGTTAGGTTAAATTCAACCCATCTTAATGCTTCTGCTCCCTTTCCTGTTTTCTTCTCTTCCTTGCTCCTTCCCCACCCCCTTCCCGCCCTCAAACAAACAGCGTAAGACCAGAAGTTGGTAGGTGTCAGGGAAGGAAAGTTATCACCTCCCTCACCCCTCTATCACATACTACCCTCATCCCTCCTACCTCACCTGTCTCCTCTTCCTCCTCTCCTTGCCCCCCTCCTCTCCGCCCTCAAACACATCAGCGCAAGATCAGGAGTATGGAAATGCCTGGGAGGGACGTGTTACCTCTTTCTCACATACCACCCTCACCCTCACCTCCTTCGGACCCTCCCTCCCTCAAACTAACCTTTCTCCATCATCACCACCTCCCCCTCTTCCTCTCTCCATCGTCATCATCTCCCCTCTTCCTCTCTCTATCACCGTCACCAATCTCCCTCCTCCCTCGCTTTTCTTCCTCCAGTCTCTGACTCCAACCCCTGGCTCTCAAACACAGCATAAGATCAGAAAGAGAGAGGGGTCTGGGATGGCTACTATCAGCTCCCTCACCTCTCTATCACACACCACCTCCCCCCCCCCTGCTCTCTCTCTCTCTCTCCACGCCGGTCCTCAAACAGAGCAGCGTAACACCAGAAGCAGGGAGGTGTCAGGAATGGCCAATTTCACATCCCTCACGTAACACACACACACACACACACACACACACACACACACACACACACACACACACACACTCACTCACTCACTTAACTGCGTGCGTGTGTGAGCCGCGCGGGTCTTCTTTCACATTCCTGCAGGCGAGACAAGAATTTTTTTTTTTTTTTTTTTTTTATCTTCTTTCACCTTCTGACCTCGGAGTCGTGGATGTTGTGACCTGATGAGGTTCATGTACAGCTATCTATCTGCTTATCTATCTCTCTATATCTATGTCTGTCTGTGTCAGTCTATCTCGTTATCATCTACCTTCCTATCTATCTATCTACTTGTCTGTCTGTCCGTCTCTAAATGTCTTGTCAGTCTATCTCGTTATCTGTCTACCTACCTATCTATCTGTATGTCTATGTATGCCTATGACCACACACCATAAACTCGGGAGGAGTGCCACAAAAAAAATCGCCTCCATATCACCCCGTCCTCTTCCATCAGGCTGCCCTCCCTTCAATCATATACCTCTCCATCACATCCGTTTACCTCATCCTCGGTCTTCCCTTCCCCTCTCTCCCTTCACCTCATCCTCGGTCTCCCTCTCTCTCCCCCCCTCTTCCTTGCCCTCTCCCCATCCCCCTCCCATTCCACCTCTCACCCTCGCCCTGCACATGATCCTCGGTCGCCCCCACCCTCTCTCTCTCTCACACACACACATACACACACATACACAGCTATCGTCAATTATCTTTTATACACTTCACTCCAATGACCAATTTTATGTTGACAATACCACGAGACGATTTTATTCAGCTTTTGGGAGGTTTTCTTTAACTGGAGGGGTTAGATATATGGTAGGTTTGTATTCTTGTCGGGTAAGGAAGCTACATAACACCTCTTCCTCAGCGATTTATTTTTGGGTACGGTTGGTTATTATCCTTTTGTACGTTATTTATGTAGAGTATGGCGGTACTGGAAGGGTTTACGTAACACAGGAGAGGACCGTATCATAAAACAATCGCTTAGAAAAAGGTGTTAGGAAGCTATACCGATCTCAGCCTTCATTAAACCCCTGACTACCAGAAGGATGGCTTGAGTAAATCGACTGGTGGGAACAACAAACCAAGGCAGAAGAACCAGACACGCGGGACCTGAGAGCTGTATTATGGGGCGTCGGTAAAGGCTACGAGTGACAGCTTGCGTCCGAAAGTCCTTAGGGTGTGACTGACTGACATGGCCACTCCAAAAGATTCATGTGTCTATTTGCCTCTATCTATCTATCTATCAACCTCTCTATTTATATCTATCTATTAATCTATCTATCTATACCTAACTATCTATCTATTTGTCTGTCTGTCAATCTATATCTTCCTACAATACGTAATCGGTTTGAAGAAGTTAACCCGTCTTTTACTCCCAGCTAAGACTGAAGAAGTTAACCCGTCTTTTACTCCCAGCTAAGACTGAGGAGGTTAACCCGTCTTTTAATCCCAACCCGCTTCAATATGAAAGATTATGGTGTTGGACAGGGACGCCTTCATGTGGTGGCACCGATATAACCATGCGGCTCCATTGCCTGATTATACAAACGTCGCTCAATTTTCTTCCCATCTCCCGAAAGGAGGATGGTGGGCTGCAAAAGGGGGGCACCTTCAACCTGCAGTTCACTGGGTTCACATTTTAGACGAACCTGGGGCTACAAAACAACAACAACAACAACAACAACTACTACTACTACTGCTACTACTACTAGGCTACTTACTGTACTCCGTTTTTTTTTCTTTTTAATTGAGGCGAAGATGCACTTGACATGTTGATGACGACTGGCTGAATGCAACATGTCCAAAAAATTATTTACTAACCCAAATTTCCCCCTCAGATATTTGTTGTCAGTTAATAATGTTAGATTATGAAGTAGTGTTGCATTCAGCTTAGAATTCTGTCAAGTGCATCTTCGCCTCGATAAAAAAGAAGAAGAAGAAAAAAAATTGAGTATAGTACTGCACCTGCTCATAGGCTACTTCGTTCACCCTACTGTGGCTTATATTTTAATCCTTTTTGCAGCTTATTCCACCTATCTCAGTGGCATAAGAATAGGTAATGCGACGGTTCTGCTTTCTTCTCATACCGCTTCCTCGTGACTAGCAATATATTCAGATGTTAATGTACTGCTGTAACTCACTATTCCACAAGAAGAGATGGCAATTCTAGGCCAAGCAAAAGTCGAAAGAGTATAGCTCTGGGAAAACTCGTTACGTTTTGACGCTGTTTCGAGGCAGCGTAAAAAAAGATTACTGACCAAAATTGAAAATTGTGTGTGATATTTACGACGTATTTTTATTTTTTATTTTATTTTTTCCCCAACGGTGTGGTCAGTTTTCTTTACAAGTTTGGAAAGCTCTGTAAAATTTTCTTGATTCTGGGCCCTGTTTTTATTCAGAAGTGTGGTCAACTGATAACTGTGAAGGTGCCAACAAAAAGATCATAATGCCCAGCGTGGCTCAGAAAGGGCGAAGAGGAGAATTTTCACAGGTTAACGACAGGAGCAACCCGAAAGTTTCGTCCTCTGAGCTCCACGACTATGAGCCCGTAGGCGAAGGGTCATGCATCTGGCCTGCAAATTCCTCACAGCAGCAACCTTGGACCAAAGCATGTTAACACTGATTTACAGGGTGATTTAAATTTGTGTAAACATAAAGAAAATTAAAATGTTTTCTCTACAGCACACGAGGATAAGTATTTGTATATTTAATGAATTCTCTCTCTCTCTCTCTCTCTCTCTCTCTCTCTCTCACTGTACCTTGTCGCTGACCTTGACGTACCAGCCTTCAAACTTACCTGTAAAATAAGATACATGTAATTAGCTATGCAAAGATTACAGATATACACCATTGCAGGTATAAACATACAAAGAAAGATACTTAGATAGATGACAGACGAATTTCCCCGTCTGACTCTCTCTCTCTCTCTCTCTCTCTCGGGGAAGGTGCGAGTCAAAGTCTGTTATACTATTGAAGATTTCCTGTGATTTCAAAATTCTTTGTGATGTACCATTCCCTTAAGTTTCCTGATTTCTGACTCACCCTGTAGTACTTGCACATGTTAACTGCTACCTTCCACAGTACTATACTTCTTTTACCCTAACGTGGCTTAGACATTCCTCCTTTCACAGCTTATTTCACATACCTCAGTGGCAGAATACGGCAATGATACAGCTCTACATCCCTACCACAGCACTTCTTAGTAACTAGCATCATATTCTAGTGTTAATCTATTGTTACAACTCGACATTCAAGATTGAGACATCAATTTTTGGCAAAGTTTAAGGAAAAAATAGTAGAGTAATACTCGGCTTTCATGAATGTCAGTTATAAAATATCAAAATCATCAGAGGGGAACTAATCAAACATAACCACTCCCGCCAAAAAATGAAGATTCCTTGGATCGTGTGAACTTGGTCTTTGTGGCAGAGGCTAAAACAGATCAAGCGTTACGTTACTGTCACAAGCCCTGAGCTCGTATGCATAAACGATCTTAGTCAATTTTTATCACAGGCAAGTGTCCATGGCTGTGAAATATTTGAAGAAATCATGTTATACTCCTCATATTATTCTTCACTCTGGTGTGCCTTGAAGCGTTCTGTAGTTGTACGAGTTAAGATAATGCAAAAACAAACGCAGCTTAGGCAAATAAATTAATAAATAAAAATACAGTTTGTTAATATAGTCCCTGACCTTAACCCCTTTACGCCGTGGACGCGTTATTTGCATTGATCTTGTTATCTACCGACAATTTTGTTTCTTTCTCCAACTTAGCGAAGACATCTGGTACGATGAAGTTAAACTAAAGCTATATCTGACTCCTGCTTCAGCTGAATTAACCCCTTTAAATCCGATGGCAAATATTTCAGCTTATTCTTGGTACTCTCAGACGATTATATTTAGATTATTCTGAATCCCCAAATTGTATACGAGTTACCGAACACTACATCCAACCCCTACCATTCTAAAGGCCTCTCCTAAACCCAATAAAATCGTCTGTAATTAGCAAAAATAAAACGGAATAAAACTGCAAACACTTGGGTCGGATTTTGACCTTGCCTTGTGACCATGAATTATGACTGATATTTCTCAAAATCGAATCTCACTGCTGTTACCTTACCCTCAACCGTTCCACCAAGTTTGTTCTAAATTGGGTAAAAACCATTTAATTTTAATCGAGCCCTGTGCTCTTGACCTTGACTTATGGTTCTAAAAAAACTATAGGTCAACCCTTTGGCTGACCCGCAACGCTTCCAATAAATCTGATAAAATCAGATAAAAGAGTTACTTTGTTCACACACACACACACACACACACACACACACACACACACACACCGCTCGCTGGTGCAGTGGTAACGTTCCCGCTTGCCAACTGGTGGACGGGAGTTCGCGCCTCGCTCAGGTTGCGAAAAGTTTCACTGACGAAGTGGGTGGTTACTGTCCCCCTTGAGCAAAGGGGACGGGTGTGTACGTGTGTGAAGGTCACAGCCTTGCCCTTAGATCGGACTATATGAGCTCTCAGCTCACTTCCGGGAGGGTAAAAGCTGACGATCACGACCATCAAGTGATCCTGACCGACCCGGTGAATTATACACACACACACACACACACACACCAAGGAGAGACAGACAGACCACACACACACACACACACACACACACACACACACACACACACACACACACAGGACGGACAGACAGACACACACACACACACACACACACACACACACACACACACACACACACACACGCACACGCAGACGCACGCGCGCGATATCAAAACAACAACACTGCTTTCTCTTCGCGAACGCGGATATACTCGTACAAGAAACACGTCATCGTTGTGAATCGTAGGGAAATGGTTAGAGTTCGAGATGTGACTGGGATGGTCAATGTATTTATCTATCACCCGACTCTGCATCCTGTGAGGGATGGCCTCGACGGAAGAATCTCCGGGGTTTTCTGTCTCTACTCATAAAAAAAACCGTCTAACCGTGAACACCACCCTCCTTTAACCACGACCACCACCCTCCTTTAACCAGTACTCCGCACCCTCTTTCCTCCATCTTGTTGAACATCTCGTTTAACGCCTCATTCTCTTCTGCCTTCCACCTCACTCTCATCAAGGTCTAATGAATTCATTCAACTCTGACTCTCATATACTCTCCTTGATGACCACTCGCCAGTCATTTGCTCCAGATGACCAGATCACCTCGGAGTGTTCCTATTCACACATCCTACATCAACCTCTACTCTATATTCTTGTCAACTCCTTTTATTTTCTTATTCCGTTCCTCCATGTGACCTCACAGGCACTTCTGAGGTAAGATGTTTCAACAGCTGTTTCTAGATGCATGTCCCTCAAGCATCGTCCGCGTTTACTGCTGCACGTTAGTAATCAGCAATATTTTCTTCACTTCCAGGCATACATTCCTATATTCCCAGTCACTGCTCTTAACGCCCTTGCCACCTTCCTTCCTCTCAAGGGTCACTTTTTCCTTCAGCTGGTCTTCTTTGGTACTGGAGATGGACGCCTTCATGTGATGGCACCGATATAACCAGACAGCTCAACTGCCTGATCATACAAACGTTCCTAACTACTTCCGTATCCCCTGAAAGGAGGGTGGTGGACTACAGGAGGGAAATTTAGCCTGCAATCCTCTAAGCTCACGTTTCAGATGAGCGAGGGGCTGCAACTGCTACTGGTCTTCCATAGTCAGTATTGTTCCCAGCACTACCTTAATACCAGAACACCTGTACAACTTCCGTTTTTGTCCAATTCAGGCTCACTTTTTGAAAACAAAGTAACAAACGGAAACGCCCCACCCTGCATCCCACACGCTCTGTTTCACTCCTCTCGACTCTTTCCTCTCGACTTATTCCTCTTGACTCACTCCTCTCGATTCATTCCTCGACTCACTCCTCCTGACTCATTCCTTTTGACCTATTCTTTTTTATTCACTCCATTTGACTCATTCCTCTTGCCGCATTCCTCACACCCACTCCTCTAGACTCTTTCCTCTTGACTCGTTCTCCTTGACTCACCCAGGCAAGGTCGTCGCCACAGCACTCCAAACTGTGAATGTTCTCGGCGGCGATCCAGTTACCGGCAGGAAAAAGAAAGAAACATTGCCGGGGCGCTGACCGTCGAGCGTGGAGCGTGACTGGTGAGCTTCTGTGCTGTCAACATCAACTTTTGTGGGTTTTTATTTCATTATTTGCCGTCTCCACATTTTCTTCAGTTTTTTTATTTTTTATTTTTTATTTTTTTAGTGTTCAGTAAAACCTCTGCTAATCTTGTCACTACTATGGCACTTTCTTCAAACGACTAAAATGCAAGAAACTAACAAGAATTAATCTCTTTTTTCTTCTTTGCCTATCTCTATATGCCTATTTATTTGTCTATCTGTCCGTCCGTCTATCTGTTGCCGCATCCTCTGTGGGGTGACCTCAACCAAATGATATCAGGTGTTTCTATCCCCACTCGATAACGACCCATCTCCCCACAACATACCACCGCCCTCCCTTGCACACTCGCACCACTCCATCTCTTCATCTCGTCTTCACTCACAGTATGGAAGACGCTGACTATTTTGACACTCTCGGTATCTTATAAATGTCACACTCTTACTTTCTCCGTTGGCCTGAACTTTAGACTCTCCTTCTTTACCATCAGTGAACGTGACCATGCATCACTTCTTGCCTAACAACTGCATTTCAGCGCGACATCAACCCCTCTCAGGCATGTGGCAAGGTAGTTTTTTTTTTCGTACCGTCCAGCACAATGGAAATTTTGGGGTGACTGGGAGGTTAGTGACTGTTTAGAGTGACAGATTCTGGACAGATTTTGGGGCGACTGGGATTTTGGAGAGAGAGATTTTGGAGTGACTGAGATTCTGGAGTGAATGAGATTTTAGAGTGACTGGGACTTTGGAATGACAGATTTTTATTTGACAGATTTTGGAGTGATGTGAATTTTTTGGAGTGCCCGTGAATTTTTGGAGTGCCCGTGATTTTGGAGTGGCCGTGACTCTGGAGTGGCCGTGACTCTGGAGTGACTGTGATTCTGGAGTGACTGATTCTGGAGTGACCGTGATCTTGGAGTGACCGTGATTTTGGGGTGACCGTGATTTTGGGGTGACCGTGATTTTGGAGTGGCTGGGATTTTGGAGTGACTGTGATCTTGAAGTGACTGACATCTTGGAGCGACAGAAGCTGGAGTGACTTAAGATTTTGTAGTGACAGATTTTGAAGTGAGCGAGACTTTGGAGAGTGATTTTGGAGTAACAGATTTTAGGGTGATGGATTTGCCTGCATCCCACAATACAGGGCGTAGGCAGCAACGACAGAGAAAGGCCAGACATGTTCTTTCATCATCACATGCTTCAGAAATTACACACACACACACACACACACACACACACACACACAAAAGGGGGGGTTGTCTACACCTTCGCGCATTCAGTTTCAACCCCTTTAAGTCGATGGTATTTTCCACTTTACTGTACTCTTGCTACCTCCAGACGATTTGATCTCTAATGAAGATCTCTTGTTGCTAAAGGGTTGCTGAGGGCTATACCTAACCCCACAGTTGGAAAAATCTAAGCTGAATAAAATCGTCTGATGGTAGCAGGAACATAATACAAGTTACGTCACCGGGCCGAAGGGGTTCTTGGTGCGGCCGTGAGAATTTCGTGTAACTGCAGTGGACCGTCATGCGCCTGATGTGGTGGGCCTTTAGCTGATTTTCGTAGTGTTGTTGTTTGTCACACATTTCCCTTTTTGGATGATGCAGTTAGGTTATGTTAGGCTTGGCTAAGTTAGTCTTTTGGGACAGGTGAAGCTAGGTTTGGTTAGGTTTGGTAATATCCGGTTTAGTTAGGTTTAGCAGGGTAAGGTTATGTTATGCTCGAGGTGAGGTGAGGTGAGGTAATTAAGGTAAGATTAAGTTAGGATAGGTTAGTCTGTTCGGGTAAGGTCAGCGTGACTGGTAAATAAAATAAGAAGGATCATTCTGGGAAGAGAGACTTTTGACACTTAAGGTACAGAATAGGCGGCAGGGATAGGTGTGTGGGTGACGGTGTGTGACTCCGGTGGCAGGGTGATATGTGCTCCTGGGTCATGGTTCCTTGGCTTGTGGCTTCTCTGGCAATTACGCCTCCCACAGGGGCGCACCCTTCGTTGGCCAAGGAGAAGCAAGCAGGAGAGGACGCAGCTATGATATGAACTGTATTACTCAAGTAGTTTAGTATGTTGTCCTATGCTTAAGTAGTTCAGCCCTCAATCCGATGATACATTTTCATTCTGTTCCTGCTATCTTCGGTCGATTTCATTCACCTCAGGACCAAATGAAGGAGTCAGATACAGCCTTCAATAACACTAGTCCTACGAATGGTCTTTTCGAAGTCGAAGGAAATCGTCAGGAAGTACAACGATTTAACTACTGTGCCATAGTAGTGAAAGGCAAAACAATCCTTCAGCTTTGTTCAATAGCGTGACACTGGGATCTTGGGAGACCAACAAACATTTCCGAATATTGTTTAGAGTTTCATAACAGTTCGAGTACCGTATAAACCAGAGACAAATTACCGTTCGCAGTTGTATATGGATTGTCACCAACTTTACTCGTAGATGTAATAGGGATAGACTCGCAATGACTGGTACTAACTTGCTGTAACGAGCTAATGTCTTCACACAGGTTCATGACTGCTTTAACGGCCCATCCAATTGCCCATTAGCAAGAATTGTACTTAAATGCTCTGGTGTGTCCTTAGGGAGTAATAAAAAGTCCGGACACATGTAAGCACGCATGCACAAGCACACTTAACCTCTCTCTCTCTCTCTCTCTCTCTCTCACACACACACACACACACACACACACACACACACACACACACACACAAATGATAAAACTGTACCACAAAACGGAACATCACGAGCCTTATACACCCACCTACCTACCCCCCCCACACACATCGCTATGCACCCCCCTCCACAAACATTCACAAACAAACCCCTTCAACCCCTCTCTCTCTTTCGTACACACACAAAACTATTTCCCCTCCACAGAAAATTTCGACACGAACGTGTTACCAGAAGAAAATCCCTCCAAACCTCCAACACACACACATGCACACCACGCACGCCTCAACACGACACCCTCCACGCAGTAAACTTTATCCTTCACAAAACATCAAAATTAAGAACTCAATTATGGACGACCGCAGCCAGAAAAAAACGATGTGGTTGGAGTCTCGCTTGATTACCAGAGCGACGAGTAGGACGCTCTTCTGACGTGCTGCGCTAGAGCTTGAAGGTGGCCAGGACAAGTACAGGCAGAGCGAGAAACTTTAGCACCTTCACCAGGACAAGTCTCACCTCTATTGAAAAAAAAAAAAAAAAGAAAAGAAATCATACCGAGGCGTTGATGAAGGCTTTTTCACACTCGTTTGGAGAGCCAGCAAAACTTGTCGCTTCCAAAGAAAGTAAACACAGGGAAGCAGAACTCGATGGTCTGTTCATTTCGGAATTAACTTTAGAAACAACCCATGACAACGTCTTGGGTTTCCTTCCTGTACGAACTATACCGCCTTCCATCCGATGACGTATTTATTTGACATTCTTGCCATATCCTGATGATGTAATTAATTCTGCAAAAAGTTTTTGATCTTGATGGGCTGGGTACAGCCTTCATCAAATTCTTCTCTTTTATAATACTCTCCTAAGTGTAACCCCTTCACTCTGACGACGTATTTTCCAATTTACTCTTGTTGCTTCCAAAAACTTTTATTAATCACAGGAGAGTCTCTTCGTACTGAAGGAGTTAGGCATTGCCTTCCCTGACCTCTTCAAAATAAGAGACCTTTCCTAAGGAGAATAACATCATCTGAAAGCAAAATAAATAAAAAATAAACAAATAAAGAACGAAAGAATATGAAAAATAAAATAAAACTGAAATAAAAATGTCACCAGGTTCAAGGCTTAATATAATTTGTATATATATACAAGGAAGTAGGCGCCAAAGGCTACGAACCCGCAATACTTGCTCCTTCCAAGAAAAATATAAAAGCCGAATTCAAGATCCCTTCATTTCGAGATGTATCGACGAATTGGTTTTAAAAGACTGGAAGCCATGGGAAGAATGGAATAAAGACAGGAGGAAGAGTTGACCTGTTGCATACGTAAAGGCCTGGGAGTATCGGAAAACTCCTGCATTTGGGAGCTGGACAGAAAAGAGGTGAGGCATTGCTATCAAACAGGTGATACTCGCCCACCGTAACAGAAGAGGGATGGAAGTAGGCAGTTTAGAAAAGCAGTGACCATTGAAGTAGCGACAGAAAGAAGATAAAGATGAAATAGCGCGGCAAACAGAGAGAGGTTGAAGGGAGTCGGTAAGAGAAAAAGAATTAATGAGACGGAAAGCCCTGACTCTACCCTCTTGAGAAGAGCTGTATGAAGATGAGCCCTAGCACCACACACACACACACACACACACACACACACACACACACACACACACACACACACACACACACACACACACGCACACGCACACGCACACGCACGCACGCACGCAGCATGATTAAATCCTAACTGATGTCTTCGGGGTGATGAAGCTGGTGAGGGTGTTTACTGCATGTACAGACAACTACTCTTATCGGAGCTATCAGCCGTGGTGTTTTTGCGGATCTGGCCTTTCAATGATTCACTTTTTTCACTAACTCTCTCTTAAGATACACCTTTTTCCATACCTACCGATGCCTTAATGGCTCCACCTTTCACTTCTCCGGCATCTGCAATCCCTTCTCTCTTCACGCATATTATGAGACTTTCACAGCCCGAGTCTCTTTTTTTATTACAACTATTATTATCTTGCTGTCTCCTACCGAATTTATTCAGCTTATGGGAGACTTTTAATGGGGCAAAAAGGATTGGATGATAGATAGATGAATAGGCAGATAAACAGACTAAAAAGGTAGACAGAGTGATGCACAGATACATACAGATAAACAGACAAATAGACAGACAGGTAGGCAGGCAGAAAGTTAGACAGACAGATAGCAGACACTTTTCGATCCGGAGGGGTCACACGCTGCCTTCATTAACCCATTCACTACTGGAGATTTTTCCTAACCAGAATACAATCGTTGGAAAGTAGCAAAAAAAGCAACAATGAGGTACTCGGTATACCGTACATGGGTTACCGCTCTTTTAAGTTACATTTTTACCCTACCTGCTGACACGCTAATGACTCTACCTTTCACTTCAGCATCTCAAGCCCCTCTCGCCTCACGCCTTCATCCCCTTCAGACAGAAGACATGGCCACTTTTTATCATATTTTTGCTATCTCCTGATGATTTTATTTTGATAAAGAGATGTTTAGAAGTAGAGAGATTAGATTCAGCTCTCATTAACCCCTCCATTACTAAGGGTTTCTCCTATGCTGAAAATATCGTTTGGTGCGAGATACACAGTACCATAATTAACCCCTGGTCTACTACGGGGTTCTCTTAAGCTGAAAAAAATCGTCTGGTGGATGGAGGAATAAACCACAATTAAATGGGGTTTTCAACTGAACAAAATCGTCTGGCATAAGGAAAAAATAAACTACAGTAATATGGGATTCGTTTCAGCAGGATAAAATCGTCTGGTGGAAGGAATAAATATGGAATTTTCCTACGCTGAATAAAATCGTCCGGCAGAAAGAAGAATAAACAAGTCATACCGGATTCTCTAAGCTGAATAAAATCGTCTGGCAAAAGGAGAAATACACTACAATAATATGTCAGTAGTTAATTGCTCATATTGTACAGTCTCCCTCACAAAGATGGAGTCAACGGATTATCTTTCCTTCATATTTCCCCGCTGATTAACTGTTCACTAATTCTTCCCTCTGTGACGCTGCACTACATGTTTGTCAAGCCTAACTCTTACATAATCCACTGCTTTTCTATCGTCACGTCTTTCCCTATACACTGGATTATTATATTCATGAAAGTCTCCCTTAAAAAAACTATAATCTTCTGGTGGTAGGAAGAACAAAATACAAACATCACCGCATTATAGAGGTTAGTCAATAAATCAAACCTTCTCCACCACCTCCTCTCTCTCCTCCTACTTCCCCCTTCCCCTTCCCCCTCTCTTCCCTCTCATCCTCTTCCTCTCCCTCCCCTGCCTCCTCTTTCACCTTCTCTGGAGATGTCATCCTCACCTTGTATTATTTCCTAGTACCCCCACACTTAGAGTACTGTGTCCACTCATGGTCTCCATACTACAGAAATGCAAAAGTTTAGGGGAGTACAAAAACAATGACAAAAGTGTCTAGACTGATAAATATAACATGCAAGGAACATCTAGCCGATATGGATCTGTTTATAATGCAGATAACGAGTGGATTTCATTTAAGTGTACTAATTCTTTAAATGGCATGAAAATATGACAATCGAAATATATTTCACTGCAGATCGGACGCATTTTATACCAGAGAACTGGTTATACGATCGTTGGCAAAATTTCCTGACACATGATGCCAAGCATTTCTTCAACAGAGTTGTGATAATATGGAAGAAACTGCCTTTCGTTGTGGTAAATTGTAATACATTACTAATAATTAAAAATCGCGTTACATCTCTGCTCGTGCATAATATATTTCTGACGTATAGAAGTTTTTACAGTACACAGCATGGAGGATATAATTACAGAACAATATTGCTCTTTAGCTAATGCTGACTTCATGTTACTTTTCCTTGCATGTTGGTGGAGAATACGATTTCCATTATTCTTTCCTATGAAAGTTCCATATTTTCTATACTGCATGGAAGTCCTCACGTTCGGCTTCGACTGGAGTGACTGGTGGGAGGAGGGTGCCTACCTGCCTTTCTTTCCTTGTCTTTGACTCTCAGAATAGACACCTTAGTTAAAGCCTGCCATACAACAAATAGCCTCGGAAGAACCAATAGAACTGCTTCCGTTTGCTTTCCCTTGTACTCCAGCTTGCAGCCCCTCACCGCTGCGTCACTATGAGGGTGAGAGGAATAGAATTCTGGCCTGTGCCAACTCCCAGCGTCCAGCCCCTTAATTTGGAAGCGGCTATGATTGCAGGTTCCTCCCTGGCCACAATGCCCCTCTGGTTGCCCCACACCCATTACCATTTCACTCCACTTATACACACATTTACTAAATTATTCCATTACTTTAAGCACTGACAGAGAGAGGTTAACAGTGGGGGGAGGTGTCCAGTTAGGAAGCTACAGGGGTGGGGTGAGAGGTCAGTGTGGGAGTTTCGTGTAATAAAATTTCAGTACGATTTTTTTCCCCCCACTCCACATCTCGCTGGGAGTGGGCAGGACGCACCACTCTCTAGATGGAGGAGGAGATTATAGGAGAAAGCGTTGTCATAGCTGCCAGAAGCTATACAGAAAACGTTTTTGGGCTTACTCTGTTTTTATTCAATTTTCCCACTAAAGCGTCGTAAAGTTTTCTGCTGTGGAGTGTGGCTGCAGTTTTGATTAACCTTTTCTTTTCTTTTCTTTCTTTTTTTTTTTTTTTTAACCTACATGTGATTTTGTTAGAGAGAGAGAGAGAGAGAGAGAGAGAGAGAGAGAGAGAGAGAGAGAGAGAGAGAGAGAATTTTCGGGTATTAGAGGTTACAGTATATTTTGGGCAGTTTTATTCAGTTTAGATGAGGCTCCACGAATATATGGTGGTAGTAGGCTGGTCGGAGGAAGCCATGTGTTAAGCACCAAGGTTTTAACCCAAGAGGTGGCTGGAAGTTTTTCTCTCACGTAAAACGCCACGAAGGATATGGTGTGGCATCCTATGGTTTAACTGATGGAAACCTAGAATCCAGCCCTCCCAAATCCCCGGAGGCACAGAGGAGTAAAAATGACTGGCTGTGAACGTGTCTGTAGAAGAAATTAGGGCTCGCCATTGCATCATAGACTCTCACAGTATCTTAGCTCCTTCCTCCTTTCACTACGATGACGTCTTCAGTGTATTCTTGCCACCTCCTGACGATTCTCTTCAATTAAGAAAACCCTCTCATACTTAAGGCGACACCTGACCTCTCTAATTTTGAAGCTCCGTCCTTGTTTAAATAAAATCGCCTAAAAAGAGTACAAACGAAATATAAAAGATATCATCGTAATGAAATGTGATTATTTTATTCAAAGGACCCCTCACATTTAAGGCTTTATCAACCCCCTCCCCTCCTAGGCCTAAAGCTTCCCCTTAAGGCACCTCCAAATAAAATCGTCTGAAGGTACCATGAATGAAATAAAAAATACGTCAACATAGTAAAGAGTTCAAAGTGCCCATCTGAGCTCTGACACACCCACAGCCACACGAGTAATATCGCCCTATAATTTGCCTACTTTAACTCCCCCCCTTCTTTAATACTGAGCTGTAGCACGATATTAAACCCTTCAATACGATGCCGCACTCTTAATTATAGTCTTCTCACTACCAGACGATTTTACCCAAATTAATGAGCTCTATACCCTACACTCTAACTTGGCCCTCTCAATCTTGAACGCTAAGTGGTGACAGTACCTTAGCACAAAAATACAGTGCTAGTCAGGAGGAAGTGTTAGGGAAAAGATATAGAGCTGTACTACTGTCTGTCTGTGCCGCTGCAGATGAAAATCTAGGCCAAGTTAAGGTGAAAAGGGTATTGGAGGCGATATAGATTACTCCTGCACTGCTACATTCCTTCCATAGTCTGAATAAAATCGCCTGGAGATTGCAAGAAGAAAATACAGAGTTGGTCATCATAGGGGAGATGTGAACACTAAAAAGATGACAGTCACGAAAAAGTGCTATGGAAAGGACGTAGAGCCTTGATATTAACTTATTCTAATACTGCGTTGCGTGAAATACCCCCTAAGCTGTAAATGGTCGAAAAGCTCCGCCATTTTAACGTGGATGAACTACTGTACAGTTGAAGGGGCTTTGACGTTCAAAGGAATATTCGTGGACAATACTACCGATGACTACCGTTTTTACTGCTGGCACAGTAGCGGTAACCCAATCAGCGTTATCTCTCAGGGCGGAGAGGGGCCCAGGGCATCGAGGAGCCTGCGGCTAGTATATCGTACCCGTGAGGTTGTATTTACAGAGCATCCTAACCAATTCGGTGTTGGAAAGGGACGCCTTCATGTGATGCAACAATATATCCGGAGGACCAAGCTGTCCGGTTAAGCAAATAAACACCCTTCAACTCCATCCCTATCCCTCAAAGGAAGAATGGCTGACTGCAGGGAATGGGCAGCTTCAGTTTGCAGTCCACCGGGTTCACGTACAGTAGAGCCTGGGGCCATTGGGGAAAAAAGAAAAAACGGGAAACCAAATCTCCATAACATTTATCACAGACAGTTTTGTTATTCGTTTTTTTACACAATATTCACTTCCATTTCATTGATCGGTAGCTGTATGAATGAAAACAGACTATTTCACAAGCAATCACACACACACAACTTGAGCTTAGGAGGGCTTATATATATGGTTCCTGATCATTTACCTCCTTCAGTCAGGTGGCTCCATTTTTAGATTATCTCTGCTACCATCTGACGATTTTCTTAAACTCACGCGAGACAATGTTATGAAGAGAAGATTATGTTTAACCCTCTCACCATGAAAAGTCCCTCCTAGACAGAAGATAACACAAACAAAATGAAAAATACAACATAGCATTCAAAAGACTTAAGTCGCGGGAGGTCACCCTACGTCCTTGACAGAGAAAGGAAGGTGGGGTATATAAAAGAATGAAGTTATTTAGGTTAAGAAAGTGCTCCTTCAGTGAAGTGATAAATGGAGGTTTACACAGGATGGCGCACAAGATTTCTAGGAAAGTTCAGGAGGCTAATCCTGGGTTAATTTAGAGTAAAAAATTGCAATATCAACTTGGGTTCAATTCTCAACCGTTACAGAGCTACAGTTACTGATGGCATTACTGATGAATTATGAAGGACTCTGAATTATGAGAGAGAGTTGTTCTCTATAGCGTCATCAGGATCGTAGCTACATAACGGTTGATTATCATTATCAACCGTTATGGACCAACGTTTATGCTGCATTTTTTACGCAAATATCAGACACAGAATCACCGCATGAAGTCTCGAAAATTTGGGGGACTCCCTGTATAACACCCAATGTATCATCGAAGCTGAATAAAATCGTCTAAACAAGAATGAAATTAAAAACAAACACTATGGCTGAGGGTTCTAACAAGAAACAGGTGGGGTATATACGTTAAGAAAAGGGTGGAGCAGTGAATGGCAGAGCTTAATGAGAAACTGGTGGTCTGGTCAGGCCTAGACGCACTGCGAAAAGGTGGGCCGGTAAGAAAGGTGGATAGAGGCAAGAAAAGGGTGGAATGGGGTGTGAAAGGCGCGAGGCGAGGGAAGGACGGAGTAAGGGAAGAATGAGATGGGAAGGGTGGGGAAGGGAAGAGAGGCGAAGAAGGGAAGGAAGGGAAGAGAGGCGAAGAAGGGAAGGAAGGGGAGAGGTAGGGGAACAGGGGGGTGAGGTAGGGGGACGGGAGGAGTGAGGCAGAGGAAAGGGAGGGACGAGGTAGGGGGAAGGGAGGTGTAGGATGAAGAAGGGAAGGGAGTAATGAGTGAGCAAGGAAGGGCTGGGTGAGGAACAGAAGGGAAGGGAAGGAAGGGGGCAAAGAGGGGAAGAGGAGAGGAGGGGACGCGAGGGGTGAGGAAGGGTCAAGGGAGGGGCGGAGTAAAGCGGGGGGGGGGTGAGGGGACGGGGTGAGGGTCAGGGCGAGAATGGGTGAGAAGGGGGAGGGTCCACACAGGCAGGGGGCGGCTCGCAACAAGCCAGGGGTGGGTGGGGGGTCAGAGGTCACAGTACTGGAGAAGTGAATGTTTTGACCCTGAGCTCCTGTTTAGATAGGGGGGCTAGGCTGCTCTGTGTGTGTGTGTGTGTGTGTGTGTGTGTGTGTGTGTGTGTGTGTGTGTGTGTGTGTGTGTGTGTGTGTGTGTGTGTGTGTGTGTGTGTGTGTGTGTGTGTGTGTGTGTGTGTGTGTGTGTGTGTGTGTGTGTGTGTGTGTGTGTGTGTGTGTGTGTGTGTGTGTGTGTGTGTGTGTGTGTGTGTGTGTGTGTGTGTGTGTGTGTGTGTGTGTGTGTGTGTGTGTGTGTGTGTGTGTGTGTGTGTGTGTGTGTGTGTGTGTGTGTGTGTGTGTGTGTGTGTGTGTGTGTGTGTGTGTGTGTGTGTGTGTGTGTGTGTGTGTGTGTGTGTGTGTGTGTGTGTGTGTGTGTGTGTGTGTGTGTGTGTGTGTGTGTCTCGTTTATCTTCTCTGTGTGGTATCCTTGACATCAAACTATTCAGAGATTTTACAATTTATTCTTGCTAATTTCACAACCTTTAATTTAACTGAAAGAGAGATTTGTTTAACTGTTGAGGTTAAATACGGTCTTTATTAACCCCTTCTGCACGGGGGGGATTTTCTCAAGTTGAATAAAATCGTCTTTCCCACCCTTGTCTTCCCTTCCTTTGTCTCATTTGTCTTCTCACCATGACCTTTTCTTATTCGCTCACGCCCTTTGATGATTCTCTCTCTCTCCTCTCTCTCTCTCTCTCTCTCTCTCTCTTTTAGTCTTTGCAATCACCTGTTCCGTTCCGTTCTCTCTACTATGTAGTGAACTTAGGAAGCTTTTTGCACCCATTTCTTACGAATTTTACTCCATATAAAATCTTAGTATTTTTCTTATATTTACATCTATTTGATATGAACAAACTGCATGAATAACATTCATGAAAATATTAAGGAAAGATGCTAAAAACCCATTCAAGCTAAGGCGAATACAGACTTAAGAGACAGGAATTTTAAGGAAGAAGAATAAGCGATGTAAAGGAAAATGAACAGACAGCGGCAGAAACAAAGCCAGGAAATGGAGAAACAAAATGCAAAAAATATGATCCGAAAAAAAACCCTGAATGCAGAGATGACTCCATATAAAGCCAGTCGTATAGCCAATTTAGTTTTACAGCCCCAATATGCGACCCCCGGGGCACCGCCGTGTAATAAACCCACACCAGGACCTTACCTTTGTTTTCATCATCCCATCTCTTATTTGCCACGTACGCTGAGTTAAGCTGTGTGTACTCCAACAGTGATTCCTTACATGAATTAAAAATCCCAGTGTCTATTCCTCTCTGCACACGACGATCTCTATATTCTTAATAAAAAATCTTAACCAATATTGCTTGTAGATATTCTTTACCTGGAAATTTCTGCATATGATACGCTGCTGTTCTCTTGTGTTATACTAATATGCTAACAGCATCGATGATTAAAATGTGTTAAAAAGTTACAAAAAAAAAAAAAAAAAAAAAATCAGGAACATGAGAAACGAGGAAGTTTATACTGGGTAGCTCCTGTCTATTAATACGACTCGGCTACGAGAATACGACATATAAACACCGTGCATTAGCTGTGGAGGTAGTAGTATTTGCAACCTCAAGCTCATCTGAACGTGAACCCGGTGGACGGCAGGCGAAATATTCCTTCCTTTTACCCTTTTCCTTTCGGTGA
>NC_136978.1:15637539-15657539 GCF_032717465.1 Coenobita brevimanus
TTGTATGCTTCATATTGCTATTGCACAAAAATGGTTCACGAAATACCTTCCATTGCCACAGCCGATACAGAAATATCGACGAACTTTTGCTCATGGCTGTACAGTCCAGGGCAATTACTACTACTCATTTTCCTCTCCTGGCTAATATTCGTATTCCTAAGCTGTGGGAGGTTTGGTATGTTCCTCTGCCCATAGATGATTCTCTCTGATATGGTGTGTGAGGGAGGAGAGTGGCGGACATGCCCTGAGTGTGAAGTAGACGCAGTGGAATAGTGGAACGAACTTTGGTCTCCGCCTGTACCATCATATACGTAATGGCGACGCTGGGTTGCCTAACATGGGGTTCAGTTGTCCATATTTTGGCGGTAACTTTGTTGTATTTCCAGCAGCGGGTCGGCGGGGGCACCACTTAGTAATATGTTAGGGGAGGCAGGGCGGTTATTTATTATCACTCATTGTTTCTACCTCCCTCAACAACTCTGCCACTCCTTCCTTCCCTTCTTCTTCATCTTTTCCTTCTCTTACCTCCCTCTTCCTCCTTTCCTGTCCCCTCATTTCTTTTTTTCCATCCCTTTCCTCCCCTCCCTCTTCCTCCTTTCATTTCTTTCCTCTTCCTTCTTTCCAGCTCTCTCTATTCACTCTCGTTTTTTTCCCCTCTGTTTATTATTAGTCACTGAACTCATGTAACAACTATTCCACGCCTTTGTTCCCTTCCTCCACTACAGTTTTTCTCTCTTCCTTCTCCCTTTCTTTCCTTTCTCTCCCTCTTCCTTTCTTTCCTTTCCCTTCCTCTTCCTCCTTTTCTTCCCTCCTTCTCTCTTTCCTTCTTGCCCCTCCCTCTTCCTCCTTTTCTTCTCTTCCCATTTACTTAGTTTTCCTATTTCTGTTTGATATGACTCAGAGTTTATATTTTCCTGCCTCGACCTCCCTCTGCTTATCATCGCTCATTGTTTCTCCCTTCCACAACTCTTCTCTCCTCCCTCTCTCCTCTCTTTCCTGTTCTTCTTCCTTCCTTCCTTTTCTCTTCTCTTCTTCCCTTCCCATCCACTCAGCTTTCCTCCCCAAGAGCTCCCATTCCTCTAAATCACTCCTTCTTCTGTCCTTCCCTCTTCCTTTCTCCCTTCACTTCCTCTTCCTGATTCTTTCCCTAACTCTTTCCCCTTCTCTCTCTCTCTCTCTCTCATTCCTTCTTCTTCTTCCCCCTTTCCCTCCCCAGTGTTCTCCCTTCCTCCACAAAGTTCCTCTCCTTCCTTTCCTACCTCTTCTTCCTTTCTCTCCCTTCCTTATCTCATCCATTTCTTCTCATCTTCTTCTACGCCTTCCTTCTCTTCTTCCTGTTTCCGTCCCTCCCGCTTCTCCTCTCCTTCCTCGTCCCATTCACTCTGTTTCCCCGTCTCTATCCTTCCACAACTTTCACTCTCCTTCTTGTACTGTCATTTACGTACCACCCTGGCCCTCCCTCCGCCGCCCTTGCATCACCTCACTGTCATTTTTCACTGTTCTTCCCATCATCAACAACCCAAATAACACTCACTGCTTAGAGCTCCCTCCCCTGCTTTGTATGGAGAAACACGCCCAGAGGAGGGAATCATAAGCTTATTTACATATAATTCCCGGTCGTAGCTTGGAGAATAAGAGTGACTAGGAGTATGTGAGTAAGGGTGAAGGGAAGAAATGAGATGGAGGGATGGATGAGAGAGGGGGTGTGAGGTGGAGATAAGGAAGCCAAATGGTAGAAGACGTCGCGACGTGGAGGAGAATTGTTTGTGGCCACCTCTTACGGGATTAAGGAGTCTGGCTTTAGATGGCATATAAAACTTGGTACTGTTCTTCACGAGGAGCAAGAGATTTAGCAAGCCTCTCTACTATTCTCTCTATGTCTGTCTCGCAAAAACAAACAGTAGTTACGATAAGGAAAGGTTGACTTGCTCGTGAATCTGGCCCCAGGACAGTATCAGGGTTTGTGTCTGGGGGAGGATACTGTCTCAGGTGGCAGGGACAGACTAGACAGGATAAACAGTTTGCTTATTCACTATACGATGACTTTTATTACTGCTTGATCATTGTTTGTTCACACTGTTTAACTGTGTCATGGGAGATCTCTTTGGTGAACGGGTTAATGAAGGTGGTCTGACCCCGCCAGTTCGAAAAAATCTCTCGTGAACTGACTAAAGATCAACTGAAGAGAATGAATTTAAAAAAAGAAAAACGTCATTAGATACAAAAGATGGATATCCTCTTACCACCTCTCCATGTCTGATTTTGTGTGTGTGTGTGTGTGTGTGTGTGTGTGTGTGTGTGTGTGTGTGTGTGTGTGTGTGTGTGTGTGTGTGTGTGTGTGTGTGTGTGTGTGTGTGTGTGTGTGTGTGTGTGTGTGTGTGTGTGTGTGTGTGTGTGTGTGTGTGTGTGTGCGCGCGCGCGTGCGGGGCCATAACGTTGGTTTATGCTACATGGAATCCCTTACTGGGCAGAGTCATTATAGGGAATTACCTGTGCGATTTCATGTTTGAACTACATCTTTCAGAAACTTCGGGGGAGGTGTCAGGAGCCCCCATGTCTTAGGCCATCAAATTTGTGAGGATGTTAATGATTGTGTCAGAGTGCTGTGGAATTTGTTACGCAATGGGAAGACTTACTGAACTATAAATAGGACTTTTTATCTTTTGACATTTCAACCGTCACGTGAACCACAAACTTCTACCACACGTGAATAATTGATTCCTTTTTTGTTTGGCTGACGTTGTTATTGCAGAGCCGATAATGAACTTAGCCCATTCTCCCCATATCCATAATGATGTGTTCACCATTCCATATGTAACTTGAACGCTTATTACCCACTACTTTTTGCTCTGTATTTTTTTTAATGTCAAGTATAATTTTATCTACATCTCGACCAACAGGTCTATACCTTATTAGTGATTCAAAAAAAAAAAAAAAATCATAAGAAAATATAAGACGATTTTAAGTTAATACCCACAGTCCCACACTTCTCGTCACTGTATCAGATCTTTGGTATAACTAGAAAAGTTTATAAGATGGTATGCACGAAACTAGTGTGTGTGGTTATGTAAAAGAGTTGGCAGGTGTTCACTCTGGCTCGCGTGGTTTTTACATTATCTTTATTTATGAGCTGCGTTCCTGATCCTTGCTGCTTCATTATTTCCCACACGCCAGAAGGGATAATGAAGGCTACTGCAGTGATTATGGTTAATTGGTGTAATTAACGATAATTAGTGTGTTTTCGTTCGGATATTTAAGAAACACACTGACACTGAGAAACTTATAATCTACCAACTATGAAAACCAAATCCTCTAAAAAATAATAATAAACGCAGAGGTCTTTCCAATTTTGAGATTAAGTACTGTATCTGCTCGTATCCTTATGGAGGAAAAATAATGGGGAAATCTGGCCACCTGAGGCATGCACTATTACTGACCACTGTGATGACCCATATTTGGTGCAAGTGAGGGAGGTGAAGGATTGCATGTGCTTTATTCTTTTTCGTTTTCGACGGTTTGCTTTATTTGTGTAGGTGCATTTCCAGTTTAATATTCATCACACACACACACACACACACACACACACACACACACACACACACACTGCATATTATGTATCTATTTACTGATTTATACGGTATATGCTATCATTTCCGTTTCTTTCTCTCTCTCTCTCTCTCTCTCTCTCTCTCTCTCACACACACACACACACCGTAGTACTTCCCATCATCTACAGTACTGCTGCCTTCCATCCGCCCTTAACAGCCACTTTCCCTCTCAGAGTCGAAGCGCAACATCACAAGATATGTAGCTCCATTCTTATGCGCGCACACACGCTCACATCTCTTATTTCCTTCCTCACAACACTCACCTTCATGTATCACCCCTTAATCTTCAGACCTTCTTTCCTTTTTCCCTCCAGCATTTCCTTCCTTCCTTTAGTAGTCAGTTTCTTATTCTTTTTTCTTTCCTTCCATTCTTTACCTTCCATATTTACGTTTTTATATTATTTTTCTTCCTTACTTTCTCGTCTTTTTATTCCTTTCCTCCTTTTTCTTTCTTATTCCATCCTTTCTTTCTTCCTCATTTAATTCATCTTCTTCCCTTCTTTTGTCTTTTTCTTGCTTTTTTTTTTTTTTCATCCTCCCTCTTTTTCTACTACCCCTCCTTTTTCTACCTTTCTTTTGTTTTTCTGTCTGCCTTTTATTTTATCTTAATATTTCTTCCTTCCATCCGTCCTTCTTTCTGTTGGATTTCTTTCTCTTCCTTCCTTCCTTCCCTTTGTCGCCTCCTATTCCTTTTTATCTTTCGTTCTCTCTTTCCTCTATTACTTCTTTTCTCCCGTCCTTTCTTTCTTCCAGTCTCTTTCCCTCCAATCTCCAATTCGTCTTCCTCTTCCCTCCTCTCCTCTCAGTTTACCTCCTTTACTCCTCCATCCCTCAAACTTCTCGCTCTTCTCTCCAGTCTGTCTCCCTCTTCCCAGTTTATTTCTTCCTCTTTTCTTTCGTCCAAAACCTCTCCTCCTTCGCTCCATCAAGTGTCTTTGCCTCTTTCCTCCACTCTGTCTTCCTCTTTTGTCCCATTGTCTAAAACCTTTCCTTCTTTCCTCTATTTTCCTCTTTCCTCTCTTCAATTTCTCTTTCCTTTTCACTTCACCCCTCCCTCCCCCTCCCTCTCCCTCTCTCTCTCTTTCTCTCTCTCCATTTTTTTCCTTTCTCCCGTCTCTCCCTCTTCCCTCCATCTCTCCCTCTTCCCCCCATCTCTCCCTCTTCCCCCCATCTCTCCATCTTCCCTCCATCTCTCCCTCTTCCCTCCTTCTCTCCCTCTTCCCTCCATCTCTCCCTCTTCCCCCCATCTCTCCCTCTTCCCCCCATCTCTTCGTGATTGGTGGGGTGAGGACCTGACCCGCGGGGACATCCCTAAGTGTAATTGCCCCACTAATAGACTCACCCGTTAGGCTGTGTGTGTGTGTGTGTGTGTGTGTGTGTGTGTGTGTGTGTGTGTGTGTGTGTGTGTGTGTGTGTGTGTGTGTGTGTGTGTGTGTGTGTGTGTGTGCGTGCGTGCGTGCGTGCGTGCGTGTGTGTGTGTGTGTGTGTGTGTGTGTGTGTGTGTGTGTGTGTGTGTGTGTGTGTGTGTGCGTGTGCGTGCGTGCGTGCGCCCGCGCGCGGCCTTGATATGCGTGTGTGCAATTTCATATGTTAAAACGAAGGAGCCTAAGACTGACAGCATACAAAACGTGCCAATTTTATACAAAGCTGAACAAGAAGGAAGCCAAATTCAAGATCTGGTAATTTCTTTATGGAACAAATGCCTTTGACTCCACTCTGTCTTGAAGCACAAGAGTTGTGCAAGTAGGCTCCATACGGCAGGGAATAAGCCTCCTGCGTGTCAGCAACTGTGTGGGGTTCAAGAATGCATGGAGTCGGTTCAGCACACCTAACCTCTATTAAGCTTATTTTGCAAGTGAAGCAACGTGATCTTCACAAGTGACACCAAGAGAAAACGAGGCACCGAGGATACTTGAGGACTGAGTTGTGTGTTTTATAACGTAAATGGATGGAAATGTGGAATTATGCGGTGGGTTGAAAGCGAAAGAAATGTTCAGGTTTTGAGGTTTTATAATAGTTTCTCTTGCCCCAGTCAGAGATAAGGGAAGAATCAGAGGTTAGACGATCCAAAGTCTCATGCCGTATGTGTTGCAGTGGCTTGTGGGGGGCGTTGTTAGAAATATGTGAACAAGAATGAGATTTAAGATTTGGTGGAAGGCCAGACCCCAACGAAACACAACTCATGATTGTATTGGAAGAACAATATATGCCTGTGTATATAAGTGTCTGTGTGCATTGCTCGGGTGACACTGATTCTAAGTATTTGTGAGTCACTGCAATCTGTGTGTGCAGGTTGTCACAGTGTTTGGTAAGTAGAGCGTGTAGTGAGTTGCGTGTAGGGTGGGGCTCCCAGTAAAAGTTTGTTCTCTTCCACTCACAATTGTGTGTATGAGAGAGAGAGAGAGAGAGAGAGAGAGAGAGAGAGAGAGAGAGAGAGAGAGAGAGAGAGAGAAATTAATAACTATAAAGGCAGTATAGAACCTAATGAAGAATGCAAGTTAAATTTCAATGCACAACATGAACGAATCCAACCGCACTGTGTTGACGAAGGTTAGAGACGAAATGCTTAACGCAGAAGTCGAAACCAAATGACCCTTATTAGGTTGTATGGTGTTGGTTACTTCTGTGAATCATGCCCCACCCCCCTCGCCATCACCACCACAACCTCACTTGATAAGATTCCTCAGCGCAGTCTCAGAATCGACACTAAATCTTTCAATCTTTCTTCCTTTAATTCAGCAGCTCCTCCTCCTTGTTACATTTTTCCTCTGTATATGCTTTGTATCTTTCTGCATCTTAATAAACGGCTGAGGTGGGATTCTTGCCCTTATTTACGATCGATTCCCTGTCGTAACTGTGACTTGTTTATGCAAGAAAAACAAGACATCAAAAATCTCTGCTCTCTTCCTTGTACCTTAAAAAAATAATAAACTATGACAATTTTCCTCTCACAACTCAACCTATTGTAACCTACTTTTTTCAGGAAGAATGAAACTTAAGGAAAGACTATACATACTGTCCTTCCAGCAAAGAAGTAAAGTTACAGCATCAGCATCAGTCGTAAGTTTATCTCAGCATCCCACACCTGGTCTCGCATCTGTCTGGCATTCTCTCTTGAATGGCCGGGTCCTGATTACGTTATTCCGCTCCCGCTAACGGGTCGTATTACTGGTGGATTTGGGGGTTTCGCAACATCATCTCCTCGGCGATTATCTGGCACACTACTCCTTATCATCCTGTTTACCGATAATGATACAAGTCTTGGTATTAAAAAGATATGAACAACATGCAAAAGAATATTCAGGTATAACGTGCGAAAAAAATCGAGCTCTAACGTGCGAGCGAGACGAACTACGAAGTCTACCATCGAGAATACGGCTTAATGGCTGAGTGGCTGTGTAGCATCTGATTCGTCCTTGACAGTAATTGCCTTCGTCAGTCATTCCACCCTTTACTGACTATAATGGCGTAGGCCTGACGAAAAGCTTCCTAGTCTTTAATAATCATTTGCTCATTACGCCACACAGTTCACCGTTTGGCTTCAGTTCATGGCTAGATCTATTGTCATCTGTAATAACCCTTTTGCAATCACGAGCACACCAGTAGCACAGTTATATAATAATGAATTAATCTTAATTTTTTACTCTTTTTAAATTGAATTTTTCTCTGGAAAATGAGTTTCTCAGACCCCATAAAAAAAAAAAAAAAAAAAAAAAGGCTGTGTTGTGGATGAGCAAAACCATCTTCATGTCAAACAAAAAGCATGAAGTGAGCAAAAGCACAGAGAAACTTTCACTAGAACAACCTGACCATCGACCACGAAAGTTGAAGATGACAGACGATTTACCAGGCAGCAGAACCTGATGGTGCGTCCCCCGCCCTGCCTCGCCTGGCCTGGCCCGTCCTGCCGAATCTAAGCACCTGAATCACGCAGGAGGCTTTGTGTGGCCGTCCCCCTCCCCCCCCCTCCCCTTCCTAATGTCCGGTGATTGGTCAAGGCTGGAGGGGGCGCAGGAGGAGGGGAAGAAGGGAATGAAGGAGAGGAGGGAAGGGAAGGAAGGAACATGGGTGGTGGGAGGAAGGAAAAGGAGGGAACTGAAGGTGGTGGAGGGAGGGGAAGGAAAAGAAAGCTTGTGATGGAGGGGGGAGGAGGAGGAAATAAAGGATGGCGGAGGGAAAGGAAGAAGAGAAGAGGATGATTGAGGGAGGGGAAGGAAAAAAATGAGGGAGACGGAGGAATGAGAAAGAAAGATAATGGTGGAGGAGGGAGGGGGTAGGAGGGAAGGTCCGAAAGGAATGAAGGGTGGTGGAGGGAAGGGACAGAGGGGAAATGTGGTGGTGCAGGGAGAAGAATGATGGTGGTGGAGGGAGGGGATGGAGAGGAAAAATGGTGGTGGCAGAATGGGAAGGGAGAAAAAGGTGGTGCTGTAAGGAGAGAATAAGTGGTGATGGAGGGAGGTGAAGAAGGGAAAAGATGGTGGGGAAGGAGCGGGGAAGGAGGTGGCAAAGGGGGTTGAAGGGGGTTATTGTTACGGTGGCACTAGTGTGGTAATGACGGACCTCCCCCTCACTCGTAATTTGTGTTGCTTCCTTGCTGTATTGCAGAATTGTTGACTCTGCGGCTCACCCCAAGACTGTGACGTATGAGGTGTTGCAGTGTGAGGGTGTGTTGCAGGAGGAGGGGGTGTGCTGCTAGAGGGGAGGGGGGCGTTAGAAAGTTTGGCGAGCGTGTTGTCATTGTATTGGTGATGCGAGGCTGATGGATGGAGGGGCTGTGTGCAAGGCGAGTGTGTTAGTGATGATATTCCTTGCGTCACACTCGGGCCGGGTTTTTGTGGTGAGCTTCCCGCGATTCTGGCTGATGGTGTAAGAGTGCTGGATAAGTTGTGATGAAAAAATACACATGGATAGAGACAGACAGATTCAAAGATAAATACAGAAAGATATAAACAGGTATAAAAACAATGATGATGAGATAAAGCTGAGAAAACAAAAGCTAAGTAAAAGGTACACACACCAAATAGGGAAACAGCTGGAGAGGCAGGACTATACAAACGAACAGACACAGAGACCGAGATAAGCATACCTGACAGACAGATGGATGGATAGACAGGGATGGAGAC
Organism: Coenobita brevimanus; assembly: GCF_032717465.1. Lineage (NCBI taxonomy): Eukaryota > Metazoa > Arthropoda > Malacostraca > Decapoda > Coenobitidae > Coenobita > Coenobita brevimanus. The sequence goes on from NC_136978.1 coordinate 15,646,271, forward strand.
AGATACACAGATACAAGGAAGAAGTGACAAATACAGCAGAGAGACTTGTAAATACACGCAAACAGAGGGAAACATAACAAACAAAAAGATGGCTGGGGAAATGGGGAGAAACAAACCCAAAGAAAGGCAACGATGGCAGACAGAGAGGTAAATGAGGATAAACTATGTAGACACTGAGAAAGAGGCAAAAACGTAGAAAGATAATTGGAGATGAAATAAACGGATAAACAGCAGAGGCAAAATTCTTCTAAGAGCTGGAAATATACTGAGGCGAATAACACAGCAGAAAGAGATAGATGGGGAGTCACACTGAAAGAAGTAGGCACAACAGAAGCACAGACAGACAGACGGGGAGATGGGAGGTGACGAATCAACAGAGAGAGAGAGAGAGAGAGAGAGAGAGAGAGAGAGAGAGAGAGAGAGATATGCATGCAGGGAGAAAGAGCAAACATTTTCAAATACCTAGATATCCTGAAGCGAATATCATTAGACAGACAAACAGATGGGAAGATAGGAACGTACTGATAAATACAGGTAGAGAGAAACAGACAAAGACAGACAGACACAAAGAAATGGATATATAAGGCCGACGGAGAGAGAGACAGGGAGACGGAGACTGACATGAAAATACACAAAGAGGTAAATGCGGATGAGGAACTGGCAAGAAACGGAAAAACAGACAAAGGCATATATATCCACCAATTCAGATATGCTAGATTACTGAAGCGAAGGCCACAGCAGGCAGAGATACGTGACACAGCTGGGGAGACACGAACACACATACAGGGACAAGGTGGCAAGTAACAAGAATCAGAGACAAATAAAGGGATGGGAACAGGATGATAGACACAGAGTCAGAGGAGAAAATTTCCAGCTATATATTTTAACTACATTAAGAGGAACACACAGCAGACGAAGAAGGTAGACAGGCTGACAGGCACAAAAAGATGAGCATACAGATTAAAAGACAAACATTTTCTGCTATCTGGGTATACCGTACCGTGACGAATACTACGGCAAACAGAGAAACGGAAGGGCAGTCACGTACTACAGAAAAATAAACAGACACAGAGAAATGGAAAAAGAACCAACTAACTTTCGATACACCCCGACATTATGCACCATCACACGCACCTTCCCGAAATTCACTTTTCAAATAAAAGTTTCTCCCACACAGATACGCTCGGCAAAAAGCACCCGGACAGCGGGGTACGAAGAACTTCTGAATCAAAACCATGGTTTTTGTTACCTGGGTATGGTTGCTATGTCTGGCTGCGTCGTTCATCTCTTCTTAATTTCACAAAAGTATTTGGAGTTCGTGCAACTGAGGGCAAAATTTCGTCTAATATTCCATCTATTTCATCCCTTTTACAGTACTTCTAGATTCCCTCAGTTATCTAATACAATTATCCTTACAGTGGCTTGGTAGTATATAATTTTCTGGCTACAGAATTATCTCGTTGATATGATGCGTTTGGGAGGAAAGTGATGGATATGCCTTAAGTGTGAAGTAATCGAAATCGAACAGCAGGCGGTCCCTGGCTGTGTTTGCAACTAAAAACACATTAAAAAAAAAATACAGATCCTACGGCCATTTTCATCTGTTTCATTCTTTGTGTTGTACTGTAAAACGTTTGCAGTGTCCGAACACATTTCTTGGTACGCAGTGTCGATCAAAAGAGTATCGAGCATGAGGGGTCCAACAACATCCAAAATGATCAATATAGCTCTCGTGATAATTGAATGTGATTCATCTTTAATCCTCTGAGCGTGCATATGGTAACGGTACTGCTATGAACATTTAAAGCAACTGATATATCCTCATTTACATGGCATAAAACCCTCAGATTCTGCAATAGCCATCATAATAATTATGTGGTGTTTGCCTGTTGCGTGCAAAGTTTGCACTGCTACTTTTTTGATCGACAGTACATTTCGTCAACACTACCCTGCCGGCTGAGATAACGGATGGTATTACATGAAATATTTAGACTGACAGGAATATAGAGTGTGCAAAGGAAAACTATACGAAGGAAACAACTATCTAACGTTCGAGGAGGAATACGAAACACGGAAGACAGGACAGTGTCGGTAAGGAACTCTGTGAACTTTTGCTTGTACACACGGTAAAAAAGAAAAGTATCGTGCAGGAGGGGTACGATGATATCCGAAATGATCAACATAGCTTGTGTAGTACTTGGAAAATTAATTGACTATTATCAGATTATGCATCCGGCAACAATATCAACCATAAACTGTCATAAGAAACCTATCTATGATACACTTACGTAAGCATGTTTGACAACAAGGGGGAAAAAATCATCAAACACTTCTAGAGTCCACCGTCAGTGGTGTCAAATTGTTTCGGACCCCCTCCTCTGTTTTTTAGTCCCTAAAAAGAGACAGGCCAGAGAAAGGGATGGGGGATGGAGTTATCCCCGTACCCTGAAGATTGGGTCTATGAATGTGCGTGGATGTAGTACGATTGAGGCTAAAAGGGAGGAGATTGGGAGAATGTTTGTGAGAAGAAAGTTGGATGTGTTAGCTTTGAGTGAAACGAAGATGAAAGGGAAGGGGGAATCTATGTTTGGAAGTGTGAATGGAAGATTGTCAGGTGTTGATAGAGGAAGGGCAAGAGAAGGTGTGGCCTTGTTAGTGAGTCCGGAAGTACAGCAATGTGTGATTGAATGGAAGAAGGTGTCATCGAGACTGATGTGGGTGAAAGTGAAATTTGAACGTGAGTTGTGGGTGTTTGTGAGTGCATATGGGCCTGGTAGTGAAAGGGATGAACAAGAGAGGGAGTCTTTCTGGAATGATGTTGATGAGTGTCTGCAGAGTTTTGGAGCGAATGTGAATGTGGTAATGATGGGAGATCTGAATGCTAGAGTGGGAAATGTAGCAGTTGAAGGCGTAGTTGGTATGCATGGTGTGCCTGGAAGACATGAAAATGAGGAACGAATGATAGCGATGTGTGTTGAGCGAGAGATGGTGATTGGGAATACGCTGTTTGAGAAGAAAGATATTTATAAGTATACATGGGTGAGACAGGAGGGTGGAAGGGTTGTTGATAGAGCTTTGATGGACTATGTGGTTGTGTCTAGGAATGTAATAGGAAGTTTGTTGGATGTGAGAGTTCTGAGAGGGGAGGGTGGAGGTATGTCTGACCACTACCTGGTGGAGGGAAAGTTAAGAGTAGGTAAGAGATGGGTGAGAGCTAGGAGGGTTAGGTGTGGCAGGGAGGTTTTGAAAGTGAGTGAGTTGGATAAAAGAGAGAAATAGATAGAGTATCAGGAGAAATTGAAAGATGAGTGGAACGCAGTGAAAGATCGGGAAAATGGCAGCGTGGAGGAGGAATGGCAGTTGTTTAAGAGTGCTGTGGTGGGGCATGCAGAAGAGGTGTGTGGTGTGAGACGTGTGGGTGGTGGTGTAAGAAAAGGAAGTGAATTGTGGTGCGAGGAAGTAAGTATGGCTGTGGCTGAGAAGAGACATGCATATGAAGTGTGGCTGCAGAGGAAGGATGAGCTGTCATATGAAAGGTATAAGGAAAAGAGGAATAGAGCGAGAAGGGCTGTGCGTGATGCTAAAGTGGCAGCAGATGAGAGGTGGGGTAGGCGGCTGACAGAGAATTTTCAACAGAATAAGAAAATGTTTTGGAAGGAGGTGAAAAGGGTGCGAAAGGGAGAGTCTGGGAAGGAAGAACGAGTAAAATCAGAGGATGGAAGGATGTTAATTGAAATGGATGCAATAACGAAGAGATGGGCAGAGTATTTTGAAAGACTGTTAAATATAGAGGAGGAAAGGGTGGCTGAGATTGTGGCGGATGCAAGGAATAAATGTGTTGGGAGAGTTAAATGATTCTTTGATCACGAAGGAGGAAGTGGAGAAGGCAGTAAAGGAGATGAAAACAGGGAAAGCTGCAGGTATGGATGGGTGTGATGTGGAATGCCTGAAGGGTGGTGGAGTGACTATTGTTGACTGGTTAGTATGATTGTTGAATGTGTGCTTTGAGAAAGGTATGGTGCCAATTGACTGGGCAAGTGCTTGTGTGGTCCCGTTGTATAAAGACAAGGGTGATAAGTATGAATGTACTAGCTTTAGGGGTATAAGTCTGTTGAGTGTTGTAGGTAAGGTGTATGGTAGAGTGTTAATTATGAGAGTTAGAGAGTGTACAGAGGGAGTGATTGGTGATGAGCAATGTGGCTTTAGGAGAGGGAGTGGATGCGTGGATCAGGTTTTGCTGTGAGACAAGTGTGTGAAAAGTATTTAGCGAAAGGCAAGGATGTGTTTTGGGCATTTATGGATTTAGAGAAAGCGTATGATAGAATTGATAGGGAGGCTTTGTGGACTGTTTTAAGATTGTATGGACTTGATAGTAGGTTACTAAAAGGGGTGAAAAGTTTTTATGTAAATAGTAGAGCGTGTGTAAGAGTGGGAAATGCTGTGAGTGATTGGTTTCCCGTGAGAGTGGGGCTGCGACAGGGATGTGTGATGTCGCCTTGGTTGTTTAATATTTACATGGATGGTGTTGTAAGGGAGGTGAATGCTTGAGTTTTAGGTGGAGGTCTGAGTCTGGTGAATGTTGATGGTGGAGAGTGGAATCTGAAGCAGCTGCTGTTTGCAGATGATACTGCACTGGTGGCTGATTCAGAGGAGAGATTGAGACAGTTGATAGAGGAGTTTGGAATGGTGTGTGAAAGGAGGAAATTGAAAATAAATGAGAATAAGAGTAAAGTGATGAAGTGTACGAGGTTGACAGATGGTAGGGGGATGAATATAGTTTTGAATGGTGAGTTGCTTGAGGAGGTAGATTGTTTTAAATATCTAGGGTCACATGTTGCTGTGGATGGAAAAATAGATCCAGAAGTGAAGTTTAGAATAAATGAAGTAGGAAAGGTGCTGGGAGGAATGAAAAAATGTTTAAATGTCGTTCGCTTTGAATGGATGTAAAGAGAAGGCTGTATGAGGGTGTTGTGATACCGACTGCGTTATATGGGGCTGAAACATGGAATATGGGTGTAGCAGAGAGGAAAAGTTTGAATGTAATGGAGATGAGGTGTCTGAGGAGTATGTGTGGAGTGACGCATATGGATCGGGTGCGAAATGATGAAGTGCGAAGGAGAACTGGAGTTGTTCGGAAGATGGCTGGTAGAGTTGAGCAGAGGGTGTTGCAATGGTTTGGGCATATGGAGAGAATGGATAATGAGCGATTGGTGAAAAAGATAACTAGATCTGATGTGAGAGGTGTAAGGCTGAGAGGAAGACCACGAATAGAATGGATGGACAGCGTGAAGAGAGCGTTGGATGCGAGAGGGATGTCTGTTGAGCAAGGAAGAGTGGCTGTGCGTGACAGAAATAAATGGAGAGAAATTGTGAATGAATAAGTGATGACGCAGCCCTGAGGGGATATTCTCCCGCATTTGGTCTGATCAGCTAGTCAGGTCAGGTGCGGGTAAGGGGATGGGTCTGTTATGATGTGGCAGGGGTAAACCAGTTCAGCTGTCGGGCCCTGCTGCGGCTGTCACTGATTGCATTGCACAGTTGACCCTTGTGCGGTGTGGTGCGGTGAGGATCTGTCCGTTCTCCCCTTTGGGGCTAAGATGCGAATGAATGTGTCTGAATGGATGAGTAAATGGGGAGTGTGTCGTCCTGTCTCGGCTACCTCCCTTTCCTTGGGGGAAGCAGCCTAGGTATATAGATGGATAGACAGACATTCCAACTAACTATTTATGCCTTCCCAATAACACAAACAGGAAGCCAGGACACGACCCACCTCCCCCCCAGCCCATGTCACGATGCTGATCCAGGAATACAGGCAATGCTGTTTTTTCCATGGGTCCTTTTCGGTGCGGTGGAAGTGGGGGAAATGAGAGGGTGTGTGGGAAAGGTTGCGGCCCAGCTCGGTTGATCTGGCTAAGCTACCTGTACCCCTGTGTGTGTGTGTGTGTGTGTGTGTGTTAAATGGACAAACACATTATATATATATATATATATATATATATATATATATATATATATATATATATATATATATATATATATGAGAGAGAGAGAGAGAGAGAGAGAGAGAGAGAGAGAGAGAGAGAGAGAGAGAGAGAATGAAAATATCCGTGACACGTTGTAGTAAAAGTGAGAGAATATGACTGCGAGGGTGACAGTTATAAATGCAAGGTGGTGGGTGGAGCCGTGAGTGAGTATGAGAGGGGCTGGCTGATGGAGTGACGAGGCTAATGTGGTTGTGTAGGTGGGAACGAACGGCGTATTACAAGTGACTTTGGTGCTTTCGTTACGCATCTTTCTTAACGATTTCTTCTGTACATTACATATTAGTATCCTCTTGTATGTATCTGACTCAAACTACGTCGTGCTACATTGATATAGATGGTATAAAGAAGTTACAACGAAGCCTCCAACTCTATCTAGAACACGACTCAGGTGTCCGAGGGAAGCTGCTGGGGTGGATGGAAAGCGACAGTGGCTGAGTGGAGTTGAATGGCGTTCGTAACACAGTGGAGTTGGGTGGAGCAGTTAAAGTGAAAGGGATACAGTATAGCATCAGAGTGGAACAGAATGGAGCTAATCGGGTGGTGAAGAAGGAGCAGAGAGTGGAGTGGAAGTTTCGGGATTCCGGTGGTAGCGTCTCTGTGGCTTAGGATATTTAGCAGTATTTCTTTCCAAGTACTTTCTTCTGTCTAATATCCCTTAACATCATCGTGAATGCTACTGATGAAAACTGGATTACTAAACGCAACTATCTTACAACAATCAGGTCCTCAGGTTAACTATCGATTACAACCAGGTCCCCAACTGTACTACTGGATAAACAGGGACAAGGAGAAAAACAAAACTTAGTCCAAGAATCTTACTGACCAAAAACACAAGCAAAAATATAGTGGTCGGGAAGAGGTGCAACGAAGTTTCCTGTGTCAACGATAATGTGTGTGTGTGGGGGGGGGAGGTTCCAGGCTTTCAGGTCGATCCTCTCTCCAAGTCAATCCGTACTTAGTCATTTCGTCCGACAAGTCTAACCTAATCTAAATTAACAACATAATACAACGAAAACCTCGCCTAATTTATTTAACCTAACCTAACCAAACGTAATTCAACCTAACCTGACCAAACATGAGCTAACCTAACCTAACAATCAAATCCAACCTAAATTAATGTAACCTAACCTAACCTAATTAACAACTGAATTAATCCAACTTTACCTATCCTAACAATTTAATCATGCCTAACCAAATTTAACCTAATCTACCCTAACTTAACCTGACCTTAGATTAACTTAATGTAACCTTACCTAACCCAGCCTAACCAATTCTTGCCTACCCGGAACGGCTTGGGGATGGACGGGTTTTGTGGCTGGATCGACCTGTTAGCGTCCCTGAGTGGCTGGGGTGTGCATAGCTGGGTTGGGGTGAGCACGGACAAAGGGAGGGGTGAGGGTTTCGCGGCATGGTGAGGGTTGTGGAGAATAGTGGGGGTTGTGAGGGCTGTGGGGAGGGGGAGGGTTGTGGGAAAGGGGTGAGGGCTGTAGGAAGGGGGTGAGGGCTGTAGGAAGGGGGTGAGGGCTGTAGGAAGGGGGTGAGGGCAGTGGGAAGGGGGTGATGATTGTGCAGGGGGGTTGGAGGGACTAAAGAAACTTGACAGAGTGTGGGAATGCAAAAACGAGCGAAGTTATCTTGGGAACGACAAAGAAAAAAATTTATAAAAAGTGATAATAACAGAACTGATTATTCATTTATTACGATCAGGTCTATAATTATATTCTTGCCACCAAATGACTCAACTCCTTCAGCTTGGGAGCGACTTTTCGAACTTTAAAAAAAATATGGAGCCTTCATTTAGTCCAGTACAAGGAGTCTTCCCTAAGTTGAATATATCGTTTAATGGCAGCAAGAACAAAACATAAACAGACGTCACCGAAATGACGCGGTTAAGTAGATCACAACAGCATGTAAAGAAAACAGGACACTACAAACAAGGTACCTTTTATTTCATTCTTACTACCTCCGGACGATATTTGTAACTAGCAACAACGTAGATTTTATTTCACCTCTGCTACCTTCACACGATCTTGCTATGCTTTGGAAAGACGATTTGTAGAGACGTGTTTAGAAAGTCTCCATTAACCCCTCCACAACCTGATGTCTCTTCTTGGCCTGAGTAAAACTGTCTGAAGGTAGCAACAATAAGTCAAAATACTTCACGTGAGTCAAAGGGTTATACTAAGTGAGAGTAAAAGTACAAAACCATGTGGCAGGAGGGAAAGAAGTAAACGAAGTGGAGGTGGGAAATAAGATGAAAGTGAAGGAAGGAAAGTGAGAGTGCGGCAAACCACAGACAGGCCCACACACACACTTACACGCACTCTCCACGCTCCATGACCCACACACCCATCTTGAAACACACACACACACACACACACACACACACACACACACACACACACACACACACACACACTTGTATCTATGTATGTATACATATATATCATATGCCACCTCTTTGTTTATTATGAACTTACAAACATGTATATACAGTATATATAGAAGGATGGATGGATGGATGGATGTATATATATTATATATCTATACAGACAGACATGTATTAGGAAACCACTTCCCCCATTCCTCCCTTATCCCCCTTAACACTCTCCCATTTCCAGTTCTTCCCTCCACTCTCCTTTCCTCCCCCCCACTTTTCCTCCTCCCACTCATATCATCACTCTCCCCCTTTCCTGCTCCCCCCTCCCCCCCAGCAGCTACCAGAGGGGGCGGTGACCCCAAGGAACACTTGCTTATTATCCCATCATGGCCGCTCCACCAGCCCCCCTAACTCCCACTCCCATCGCTCTCCTCATCCGTTTGCCTAAGCTCTGATCCCCACCCCTCCCTTCTCAAGTTCCCCTCCCCATCCCCTTCCTCCTTGCTCTCCTCCTCATCCCTTTCCCCCACGCTCTTCCTCAACAACTTTTTCTCCTACTCCCTCCTCCCTTCCCCTATTTCTTCCATCCCCATCTTCCTCCATGCTCTCCCCTCCCCCTCCCGCTTTCCTCCCTCTTCTCCCCTCGCTCCTCCGTTTCCCCTTCTCCCCTTCGTCCTTCTTCCTTCAACCAAATCTTCCGACAATAATTTAATTCCCACCACTTTCTCTTTGATAACTTAAGTAATATTATTTTGAACGGAATTACTTGATTATGCTTTACCTTTATAAATAATTTCGTTTTAAGTCTTAACCAACGTACATTTATCGTGGTTGTTGTTGTTGTTGTTGTTGTTGTTGTTGTTGTTGGTGGTGGTGGTGGTGGTGCCCCCCTCCTGCAACTGACTATCCATCTTTCAGGGGATAGGGAGGGGGCTGAAAGAGGCAATATAATAAGGCAGTGGAGGTGCCTGGTCATATCGGTGCCACCACATGAAAGCGTTCCTCTCTAGCACTCAGTCTTACGTAACAGATCATAATAATAACACATTTACATCTTAAATTATTACAACACGGTGCATACCTATTAACAAAATTATCATATATATACATTTTCTTTACTACACTAGGGTCACGTTCAACGATAATTCTCGCGTGTCCAGTGTGCGTCGGAATTACATTATTATTCCCACGCTGCTTCAGCCTTAACTGGTAATTTCAAATCCCGTTACCACAGTACTCTTAGGGGGAATTTTGGGCTGCTCAACCTTGGAGGATTATTCTTGCTGCTACCAGACGATTTTATTCAGCTAGGGAGAGATTTTTCATACTTACAATGATGACGAAGTTTATATCTAACTTACCCAGATCGAAAAGCCACCCCTAACCTAAGGAAAAAGTGTCTGGAGGTAATAAGAATAAACTAAAACGCCCTCGCAGTAATGTATACTCTGTTCACTTTAACTAGGCGTAAACTTGCCATCTCTCCATGTTGAATGTTGAGCTGTAACAAGATTAGAATTAGGGTATGGAGCCAGTCACGAAGAAGTTCAATGGAATACATGTTGAGTCGAAGTACTGTCTTATTCTACCAGTGAGCGACGGGAAATAAGCTGCAGAAGGACGAAAATTTCCACCAATTTAAAATGAACGGACTTATGCTATTTTCGTACATACACTGCGTTGGAATTACATTTTCATTCTCACAGTGCTTCAACCTCCCCTTGTAATTCCCTGTACCGCTACCAGAGGACTCTGACGTAATGCCGAGGAGGGATATAGTGTACCGCAGGGGTTTAAGTACCGTACACCGTTTTGTACTCTTGGCTTTTTTATGTGTTAAAATATTTGTGCTGCTTCTGTTGCCTTGTGTTGGTGTGGACCCCTTCAGTACGATACGTTTTTTTTTTTACTCCCCAGATGACTGTATTTGGCTTGGGATAAAGTCGTCAAAATGAAAGGGTTTATAGCGTTCTAATGCCTTTTTTCTAGTAGGTTCTTTTCTAAGGCTAATAAAATACCTGGTAACAAAAGAGAATAAGATGTAAATAGATGCCGCTTTCCTGAATAAATATCTCCATCAGTCCCATGACCTGGTTTTCATGTTATTCTTGATATCTCCAGACGATTCTGTTCTGTTTAGGAATGCCTTTTGGGACTGGAGGTGTCAGATGTGGCCTTCATTAGCAACTTCACACCTACAAGTTAACCAGAAGCTGAATAAAGGCGTCTAGGAGTACACGAATGAAATACATGTCCTAGGAGTGAAGGAGTTGATTGGCGCGCGCGCGCTTGCGTGCGTGCGCGCGTGCGTGCTTGCGTGTGTGTGTGTGTGTGTGTGTGTGTGTGTGTGTGTGTGTGTGTGTGTGTGTGTCTCCTTGGTTACCAGTCAGTACAATTATCTAATTGTGCACTAAGTGATATTTAAGATTTCGGACTGATGCAAACTATAAAGATGATACAGCTCGATAAACTGCATACTAGGGAATGTTAACGGTGTAATATGCAAAACAAGTCATTTAGGAAAAGGTGCTACGAATCCTTTGCCACTTAGAAGACAGCCCGTAACCTCCAAGAAGCGGCTGAAAGTTTTCGATTAGGTAATGCCACCAGGGACGTATGGCTTAAAATACGGTCCAGGGACAAAAATACGGTCCACAGATAAAAATACGTTCAAAAGTACGGTCCACAATAAGCACCGCAGAAATGACAGCAGTTCACATACAAAAATATGGTCCAGAGACAAACATACGGGATACAAAAGAATACGGCCCACATACAAAAAGTCCAGATAACAGTCCACAGAAGAAAACATGGTCCAGAGGCAAAAATACGGTTCAAAAATGCT
>NC_136978.1:15672539-15777539 GCF_032717465.1 Coenobita brevimanus
GACTAAAGACCGTCTGTGTACAAACTGCCACGGACTCCCATAGAGATCGCTGGTCAGTCACAAAACTGGTTAATTTTTTTTTGTTAATTCCTCCTCAACTAAAAAAAAAAAAAATAGTATCTGTCGCATATACTACTAAACTGTTACTACGAGCGCACGATGAAAATTGGGAAATTTGGATCTCTGTGCCCTGGCTGCAGAATTTTACCGTATACCGTTATACTGTGCATATTTATGCTACTTAAAGATGATTTTGCCTTGGCGAGCGAATAGGGAGTGAAAATGGGATGGAAGGTGAGTAAGGGGAGAAGAGACAGACAGATATAACGGTTTCACAACAAGTTACAAGGTTGCGTAAACAAATACACAGCACAAGTTTACCTTTAGGCAAGAAAATCTAGGTCTTAAACAACCACGTCAGAAATACACAAATAATGGTATGACTCTCCACCTAAATAAAATGACCTAAAATTTACAATAAGAAAACACAGTAATCATGTGCTGTATTATCAACTGCAAAATAAGTGAGTTTAGTAGCGATGTGATGCAAGGGAGGAGTCGAATAAGAGACGGAGGGAGGAAGGGAGGACGTGTAAGGGGAAGAATGCATGCAAGAGAGGGAGGGAAGAGGGGAAGGTACGTACCTAAGGGGAGGAGGCGTATAGGAGTGGGAAGGATGAAGGGGGCGTGTGGGGAGATTGGAGGGTGCCTAAGGGGATGAGACGTATAGGTGTTGGTGGCGCAGGGCGGAGGGAAGGTGGAGAGGAAGGGACGATGAGAAGCGAGTAGGAAGGAGGGAGGTAATGTGCGTGAGAGATGTTGTGAAGATGTTGGTGGAAGGAAGAGGAAGATGGTGACGGAGGAGAGGGAAACGAATAAGTAGAAAGGTGTAAAGGAAAAGAAAGAAAGGAAGGAAGGAAGCAAGGTGTGGACTGGAGGAAGAAAGAATGGAGGAAAAGACGGAAGGAAGGACAAGAAATGAAAGAAAGCGTTAAGGAAGGAAAGCATGAAGACAGGAAGAGGAAGGAATGAAGGCAGGAGAGCGTGAAGGATGGTAGGGAGGAAGGAAGTAAGGAAAGCGTGAGAGATGGTTAGATTAATTGGTCGTCAGTGGTAAGGAAGGGTTTCTGGCCTCACCCCTAGTATTCCTCTCTCTCTCTCTCTAGCACCCACACCCTGTTAGGCCCACACCCACATCAACACTCCACCACGAAAACACCCACACTCACACACATCAACACCCCCACATACACCCCGACACACCCAAGTCCTGTCACACCCACACCCACATTCCATTATATCCACACCCAAAGCCTGATACACCCACACCCACACCACACCACATCACACCCTAATGCACCCATACTCCGTTACACCCAATTTCACACCCCGTCACACCCATACCTATACTTAGTTACACTCACACCCACACCCCGTTAGTCAAATCCACACCCTGTCACACCCACCCACATCCCATTATATCCACACTAACACCCACACTCCGTTACACAACAAACAAGGGATGAGGCTATGGCACACCTAATGTCTGAATTGGCTAGTATCTCTGACTGGGGTAAAAATAATCTGGTTGTTTTTAATGCATCTACGACTCAGTTCTTGCACCTATCAACCCGACAAAATCTTCCACAGGTATACCCACTAATGTTTAATGATATCCAGCTTAATCCTGCATCATCCTTGAATATGCTTGGGGTTTCATTTACTCGGGACTTATCTTGGAAATATCATATTACATCTCTTGTAAAATCTGCTTCCAAGAGATTAGGTGTGCTAAGCCGACTCCGTTCTTTCTTTACCCCTGCACAATTGTTGACTCTATACAGGGGTTTTATCCGCTCCTGTGAGGAGTACAACTCCCATGTGTAGGGAGGCTCCCCACATACAGCTCTTCTCAATAGGGTGGAGTCAAAGACCTTTCGTCTCATTAACTCTCCTCTTCTTACTGACTCCCTTCAACCTCTGTCTCTTTGCCGCACTGTTGCATCTTTATCTCTTTTCTATCGCTACTTTAATGGTCGCTGCTCCTCTGAACTGTTTGCATGCATTCCTCCACCTTTACGACGGGCGCGTAGCACCCGTCTAGCAGCAAACTCTCATCCCTTTTCTGTCCAACTCTCTAATGCAAGAGTTAACCGTTACTCCCAGTCCTTCATTTATGCAACAGGTCAACTCTGGAACTGTCTCCCTCTGTCTGTATTTCCTGCTGCCTATGATCTCCAGTCTTTCAAACGCAATGTGTCCAGGCATCTCGAAATGAATGGATCTTGAATTTGGCTCTCTATTGTATTTTGTTTTTTTCTTGGAGGGAACTGTTATTGCGGGCTCATGGCCTTTGGTTCCTTCTTCCTCGCATAAGAAAAAAAAAAAACACCCCCATCCACTACACGTTTCATCCACACCCACACCCGGCCACCCCCATATCCACACCACTCCGTTACACCCACGCCCACACCGCACAAACACTCTTCCCCACCCTAACGTTTCCTGTTTCTCAATCCATACAAACCAATGGATATAAATTCGACTGTATTGGGTCGTTTGCAGAAGACTGGGATTTGGTTAAACTGACTGCCCTCCCTAACCCCACACCACCCTGTCCCCATCCCCACACCATCCTGTCCCCATCCCCACACCATCCTGTCCCCATCCCCACACCATCCTGTCCCCATCCCCACACCATCCTGTCCCCATCCCCACACCATCCTGTCCCCATCCCCACACCATCCTGTCCCCATCCCCACACCATCCTGTCCATATCCCCACACCATCCTGTCCATATCCCCACACCATCCTGTCCATATCCCCACACCATCCTGTCCATATCCCCACACCATCCTGTCCATATCCCCACACCATCCTGTCCATATCCCCACACCATCCTGTCCATATCCCCACACCATCATGTCCATATCCCCACACCATCCTGTCCATATCCCCACACCATCCTGTCCATATCCCCACACCACCCTGTCCCCATCCCCACACCGCCCTCTATCCACTCCCACACCACCCTGTCCCCAATCCACACCGCCCTCTACCCACTCCCACACCACCCTGTCCCCATCCCCATACCGCCCTCTTTCCACTCCCACACCACACTGTCCCCAGTCCACACCACCCTGTCCCCAGTCCACACCGCCCTCCAGACACTCCCACACCACCCTGTCCCCATCCCCATACCGCCCTCTTTCCACCCCCACACCATCCTATTTCCACCCCCACACCATTCTATTTCCACCCCCACTCCATTCTATTTCCACCCCCACACCATTCTATTTCCACCCCCACACCATTCTATTTCCACCCCCAAACCACCCAGTCACCATCCCCACACCACCCTGTCCCCACCCCCACCTTCACAAACCTTCCTCTCCTGTCCGATTCCCACACCTTCTCCTCCCTTGTCTCCACTATCACAACTAAGAACCCCTCCCCGTCCGCTTCCTACCCCCACAAATTATGTCCCTACCCCCCAGCCGTCTCTTCCCGTCCCTATCCTCCCCCGACACTTTCCCTCTCCCCCCTCCTGCATTACTTTCCCCATCTCCTCCCCGTCACAGTACCTCACTCAAGCACTGTCCCATCCGTCACTGATTTTGTCCCTCAGTTTCGCTCTCTGTCTCCCCACCACACTATCCTGCAGTCAGTACCAATTTCTCTCTCTCTCTCTCTCTCTCTCTCTCTCCAACCACTCTGTCCCAGTCTCCAGATATTCCACCCCTACTAACTGTGCTGGTCGAGTTATTTATCAGTGTATCCGACCAGTAGTTACAGAAGTGGCAGGTTGCTATTTTGTTTGATTTAGCAGCCGCTCGGTGGTTTGTGTTCGCCGTGGACGGAGGAATAAGGTAGTGCGGTTTGCAGTTTTTCATTACTTCCTTTGCCATTTGGGGGGTTCAGATTGTATACAGCTCAAAATGAGTGTCGGTTTAACAATAACTTCCCTCAACTCTTCCCACCCACATTTCATTATTTTACGAAGTACAGGCGACAACAACGCACGGTTAACCATTTATGTGCTGTTGAAGGCTTAGTGATTTTACTTCGGTGTTTTTGTTCATGTTGCTTAAGGGAAACCCCAAGAACCTTCAAGAACACAGGACCAATTTCTTGACTTCTATTCAACTTCCAAGGAAAGGGTTTTCACCAGTACCAAAGTGAAGAGCTTGTCTAATAATTTAGTGAGTGTGGGACTTTTGACATTCTTCGTAGTCAGTAAGATGGAGGTGCAACAACACGTGTCAAATGATCTGATCACTAATACAAACACAGCATGATGCAGATCTTTCAAACACTAATATAAACAGCAAACTTATCTTTCTTTGCAGCTTTCCTAGGATCGAAAATTCACTGTGTCTCTCTCTGTAATCATTATATATATATATATATATATATATATATATATATATATATATATATATATATATATATATATATATATATATACACACATTTATGGAGCCTCTGTGGTACAGTGGCAGAGTGTGCGTTTCGCATGCTGGTGAGCGCGGGTTCGCCTCCCGCCGGAGTTGTAAAAGCCACTTGCTACTTTGGCGGACACAAGGGGTAATGTGGTTGAAACAGTGTCGCATACTAGTATGCTTGCACCCAGTCGGCTTAAGGCGGGCCGATTACACTTGGTTCACAGACTACATACACATCCAAAGCCACTACAACACTACAATCACACAAGCACTTCTCACCCTACATACATACAGTCTCTACCAGACAGCCTAAGCCACTAGGTAGAGATATATTGGCTGTATAGTCCCTGCTTCGGTAGGGATAGGGCGGTCCTGAAATGGACCTCAACGGCTGATGAGATATATATATATATATATATATATATATATATATATATATATATATATATCATCGCTAACCTACAAAGGGAGAGCGAGAGAGAGAGAGAGAGAAAGAATGTATATATAAATATCTTTAATACAGTTATGCTTATCAATCTGTTGAGACCTGCCGGTATGTTAGAAAGCTTATCTGAGCCTTAAAGACTTCCGAGTCTAATGTATGAGTCAGACCCATTCTGCATGCACTCAACTGCATACTGATTCCTAAATTTTTATCATAAACAAATTTCACTTCATTCAGTTCAGTGGACATCTCTCCACCAACACCGACACCCGCGTACGTTTAACATTCAGCATGTCTACTGACCTTCCTGCCTTTTCCATCGTATTCTTCATGTTAGTAGCTGGGCATCGAGCTGGAGGTGTGGTCATCGTCGGTTTTGCACACAGGGCGTGGAAGGAAAAGGAAGAAAACCAGCCCATGCCTTAAACAGTCCGTCCTCGTTAGAAGGCTCGTATTCTAAGTGGTAACGCCTTTTCTCGAGCGAACTATTTTGCATAGCCTCTTGTATACTACTGATGCAAACTATGTCGACATTAGAACGCTATGAATACAATGGAAGAGAATGATAAGGTGTAACATGCAAAACAAAATCGCTAAGGATGAGATAGCATGACGCCTCCTATGCTACCTACAGTAAGGCCGTGAGTCACCTTTTTTTACTTTTACCTTCGATAAAATCCTCGATAAAGCAAAGAAAAACTGCCTACTAAACTTCCATCGCTAACCTACACCGCCAATTTCCCAGCTTCCCCCATATCAAAATTACCTGTTATATGGGAGAAGTAGTGATTTATCGGAACATGCCAGACTCCAGGACTGCCTTACACAGTCTTCCCGCCCTCACACCCCTCTAAAGTCCCGTCCAGACGATCGAGCAATGCCCGCGGGCACAAGCGAGCAGTTTGCCTGTTGACGGGCTCACCGCTTGTGCCCGCGGGCAAATGCGTAAATTGCCCGTGGCAATTTACACATTTGCCCGCGGGCACAAGCGGTGAGCCCGTCAACAGGCAAACTGCTCGCTTGTGCCCGCGGGCATTGCTCGATCGTCTGGACGGGACTTTAGTCTACGATGACATCACGTGGAGCAGACCATTCCGTTAGTCACACCCTAATATTTTTCGGAGGCAATGTACTTCACCCAAGTTTACATTAGCGACGTCCCATCTTAAAAGCCCTCATGGTCCCGCATCTACCAATTACTTTTCTATTATAGGAAGGATCTCTAGTATTGAAGGGGTTGATTGAGGCTTTATCTCAACCTTGCAGCTCGCTAAGTCTCCTCTAAACTTAATAAAACCGTCTGATGGTAACGTGAATATAGTAAAAGAAAACAGACATCTGGTGGAATGGGCTGGCCACTCACTGATTTCTGTTTACGGTCCACAAAAGCTCCTATGATAGACCTTAAAGTGTGCTGTTGTACCTCCAAACACTAAATTTACATGTAGTTTGCATACATGGTGCGCTGCATAGGGAGTGTAAGCATGGAGGTGTGTTGGGAGGTGAGGAGTGTAGGCCTGAAGGTGAGGAGTGTAGGTATGAAGGTGAGGAGTGTATGCATGAAGTGAGGAGTGTATGCATGAAGGTGAGGAGTGTAGGCCTGAAGGTGAGGAGTGTAGGCCTGAAGGGAGGAGTGTAGGTATGAAGATGAGTGTATGCATGAAAGTGAGGAGTGTATGCATGAAGGTGAGGAGTGTATGCATGAGAGTAAGGAGTGTATGCATGAAGACGAGGAGTGTATTCATGAAGACGAGGAGAGTATGCGTGAAGGTGAGAAGTGTATGCATGAAGGTGAGAAGTGTATGTATACAGGTAGGTGGGGATGGAATAGAACTTCAACTCCCTCATGATCAGCACAACTCCAGTCTTTCATTCCAGCTGACGCCACGCAATTTATTCATCGTATGAGTCACAAGAGTCTGAGTGTTTAACCTGGTACCATTTACCCCTCTCACGGTCGCGGCCTATCTAGCATTGATTTCAACTGACGCACGAAGACTATTCATCTAAGGGTGAGTCATGGCCGTCCGAGTGCGTTCAAGGGCGTCTAAGTGCGTTAACTGACTCAGGATAATATGACAAGGATACAATATTTCTCCATTAGGGACGCGCACACTGCTGACGGGATACAAAACCATGTATTGATCTGGCTCTGTTTTTATGTACGAGTTTCCCTTTTACGTACTTCCGTGTTTATATTGCCGCGTGCCCGCCTGCATTGGCAAGCATGGGGGCGTACCGTCAGGGACACAAGATCTCTTAACATTCCACGGCGTCTGCTTCATAACTTATGCCATGTTCGTTACTTTTATTACTGATGACGCATTTTACGAGAGAGAGAGAGAGAGAGAGAGAGAGAGAGAGAGAGAGAGAGAGAGAGAGAGTGGGTAAAGAAAGATAAATGTCTCAGTTTAGGAATACCAAAGAGAAGATAATGATAAGCAGCATCGTTGAACTATTTCCTTATTACTGTCCGCATCTGCACCTACGCGTGGGCCAGGCAACACAAGAGGGTGTGGCCAGTGTGTGGGTTATATAGAGCGAGTGGGTGCGCCGCTTCCCAATATACCCATGACACAACACCTTTATAACGTCCTGTACGCATGATAAAAAAAAAGTATGAAGGTGAAGTCAGACCATATCCTACGACCAAAATCGCTTGTGACGCCCCAGGTAATTATACTGTTTATTTATTCCATATATTCATTTATTCCCAGAACTGCTTTTCTCTAGAACTCGTTTCCCCATATTATTTTCCTCCCCAAACTTCAATCTACAACAGTTCAAGTTCATGTTACATATTTTTTATGAACAAAGGACACATGTAATCTAGTGTACGATGTTTTAAATTGTTTTTCCTTCCTCTGTTCAGCTGCAAGAAAAGTGCCTGTGCATATAATAATAGTGCTCGCAATGCATTAGAAAGGAACTGTCACAAGCAAGCGATATATGATATACTAATGAAAGCAGAGCTACCAACGAGCGGTAGGACCAACGGCCATCTCTATGGCGTCATTATTTCACTTTAAAATGTGCTGCTACACTTCTTTGGCCGTATTAATTCATTATTATAATCTACATGTGATACCCAACAAAAAAATATGCCTCTGATATGAAGAAAACTCGTCGTCGTCGCCATCATCTTAATCAGCACATCATCATCATCATCACCATTATCTTCAGCATTATCATCAAAAATATCATCATCCTAACCCTATTTTCCTCAAATCAGTGGAGTGGGTAACTAAACTCACTGTAACAATCCCTACGAAGTCCACTGCTGAACTAAAACTTTTCCTCCAAGGGGCAATACCAGCAGGACGCAATCCTTCTTCATGCTGGCGAAGTACGAATGAGGAAGGTATGTCTATAGTGATGCAAGTGAAAGTCAAAGTGTTGGAACAGCTGTGCGTATGTGGTTAATGGTATACAGACTGTCACTAGTAAGACCAGAAAGAATACAAAGCTGCGTCAACACATGGATTAAAATACTACTGTCATCAACTTTTAGTGTCCCCACGTTAGGTTTCATAGTCTAAGTGGCTTCAAGAAATTCGTAGCACCTCTACCTTAGCGATTTATCCTGCAGATTACTCCTCCATTTCCTCTTCCATGTAACTAAATGCAAACTACCTTGATGTTAGGTCGAAATATACGGCATACAAGAAAATGTTAAAGTGTAATATGCAAAAAAAATCACTTATTAAGATGTGCTACGAAGCCTCCCTCAGATCAGAACCTTGAACCCCTGCCAAGAGGTATATCAGAACAAGAGACGAACATGCTACCACCGCGCCACCGAAGTTCCGGAGTGGGTTGAATCCCTATCCTTATCAGAGTGTGTATACGCAGGTACAGGTTTCGTGGCGCGTAGGGTGGGGCTGAGAGTGCGTACGTGGTTATTCTTGCGTAATTGCGTCTAGCCGTGCGTGGCGAGGGTGGAGGGAAGGTGTACACGTGAGAGTGAGGTGAGTGGGTGGAAGAAGAACTATGATGATGATGATGATGATGATGATGATGATGACATGACTTAGAATATTGCCTATCGACTGCAGGAGGGACATCATAGCAGGCAATCAGAGTGTGTGTGTGTGTGTGTGTGTGTGTGTGTGTGTGTGTGTGTGTGTGTGTGTGTGTGTGTGTGTGTGCGTGCGTGCGTGCGTGCGCGCGCACACACACACACACACACACACACACACACACACACACACACACACACACACACACACACACACACAGAGCAGCAGCGTGGAGAAATAATGGACAAGCTACGCTGATAACTGACGTCGAAGGAGAAAGTAAATCGCTGCCGAAAAGAGGAAGACATAAAAACACAGTAGTTTTTTCATGTTGTAGAAAAGACAGGAAGACAAAAATATGGTGTTTTCTTTGTATATTGCTGGTCTACCAGACAATTTTATGCAGTTTACGAGAGAACCCTAGAAGTGAAAGGGGTTAATGAAGTCTGTATCTAACTCCTCTACCTTGGAAAATTCTCTCCTGAACTGAATAAAGTCGTCTGTAAAGAATATACTAACAAAAAACATATTGGTGAAGTGGTCAAGAGATGGAACTTTACCTTCTCTATAAAGACGTCGGGGTGCAGTGATCGTCTGCTTAGGACCTTCAATGTAAGCAGCTTCATATCTCCTAAGGCACGGGGGGAACGGAGAGTACTGCACACCCTCACTAAAAAGTACCCGATCACCTGGGCACGATGAATATGAAAATGAGTAGAATGGACCTTGACATCTTGGAACAGCTGGTGTTTCCGATTGTGGAGTGACGCATTCTGAAGCCATTATATTGGTACGTGGAGAACTGGAGGATGGAATGTGGTGTGTTGGTATATCAATGACAGAGATACATATGAGGGGAGCCATTTTCAGATTTCTCAGTCATATGCTTCAAAATACACGGTGCTTACAGTGTTCGTATAGATTTTGCTGAGAGTTGTACCAGAAGATTTTTTCCTCTTCTAAATTTTATGTCGACACAAACCGTTTCAGCCCAAGGACGCATCTTTCATATTGTTTTTCCTGACCACAGCTCAAGGGAGGCTTTTCGAAATGGAGAGGTTAGATATGGCCGACTATGACGCTTTCCCGACCTGATTAAATTCGTCTGGTAGTAACAAGCATTGAACACGGAATGCAAGGTGGCTCAGAGGGGATGATGATGATGATGATGATGATGATGATGATGATGATGATGAGGCCGGCAGTTATTCTTCATTCATTCTCTCTCTCTCTCTCTCTCTCTCTCTCTCACTCCCTTCACCTAACATTCCTTTTACCTTTCTCCCCGCCTACTCTTCAGTCATCCTTCCTCACTTTACGCATAATTCTTCCTCCCTCTCCTGTATTAATCGGTAATTGCGTATCTGATAAGCTTAAACACAGGCGGTTAAAATCACTCATCACGAGAGAGAGAGAGAGAGAGAGAGAGGTGTGTGTGTGTGTGTGTGTGTGTGTGTGTGTGTGTGTGTGTGTGTGTGTGTGTGTGTGTGTGTGTGTGTGTGTGTGTGTGTGTGTGTGTGTGTGTGTGTGTGTGTGTGTGTGTGTGTGTGTGTGTGTGTGTGTGTGTGTGTGTGTGTGTGTGTGTGTGTGTGTGTGTGTGTGTGTGTGTGTGTGTGTGTGTGTGTGTGTGTGTGTGTGTGTGTGTGTGTGTGTGTGTGTGTGTGTGTTTTTTCTTTGCATGAAATGAAATATTCCAAAAACCGCTTGAAGAACGGACACACAAAGAAGATTGTGACAAATTTGGGGGTTGTTTTGGAGGAGGGGGCGGAGGAGGTCAGAGTGAAGGAAATGAAAAAGAGGGGTGGAGGATGTGTGGAACGATGAAATAAGAGGTGAGAGTGACGAGTGACAGGGAAGGGGAGGGGGAAGAGGAACAACGGAAAACAAGAGTGAGAAGAGGGTATAGTGGAATGAGGAAGAGGAAAAGAGAAAAACAGTTGTTGTAATGATAGGGATTTGGAATATCAACAAAGAGAATAGTCAACAAAGCTTTAGAATGCAATAAAGATGATGAGACAATAACGGTAACGGTATAACGGCAACAGTCAATCCCTTAATACCCATTTGGAGACCCCGGAAGACCCGAGGCCAGGTCACCGCAGTCTATATTAGTTAAGCCACAGAAGCCGACTCTGCGTCCTTGTCAGTTTTATATATATATATATATATATATATATATATATATATATATATATATATATATATATATATATATATATAAAAGTCGCCCTCTGGATTCGAACCACAGCCCGTTGACGCATGGTCATGACTGATCTAGAAGTCTTCCACGTACCTATCGGGTATTTAAATGGTAAAAATATTTAAGAAGACCATGGCACGACTAGCAAGAGATGAAGCAGAAGAATGCGAACACAAACAGATATAAATATGAGGTGTAATAATAAAATAGCAAAAGAGAAGGCGTTACGAAGTCTCATACGCAAGCGGGAATATTGCTTTATACATTAGCCTAACAATGATGGTAATATATATAAATACAAGGCGATATTAAGGTGTAGCAAGCAAAATAAGTAGCCACGAGAAAGGTGCTACGGAGCCACATACGCCAGCGGAATACAGCACAATTGGCAGGTAATGAATACGTGGTACAAAGCCTCTTATGCCAGCGGGATACTGCTCTATTCATTAAGTGGACAGTGGACTAACACGAGTGGAAGGAGTTGCCTGTTGCCCATAATGACGGCTATTGGGACGCACTTACCCTGGCTCCCCCGGCACCCACATCACCTAACTGCGGTTTTATCGCTCGCTCACCAACCGCAAAATTTCAGGCCATAAAGTCAGGAGTGAGGTGTTTGGTCGCTTCCCCTCCAGTCCTTGTTACAGCCATGAGCAAAAGTTCGCCGATAATCTTCAGCCAGTAATGTGTTCTGCCTAATGTATATCTCATTCATCCCCAAATGACAGCGAGTCTCCTTCCCTCTAATTTACCCGAGTGCTTCGTATTGCTAGCACATGAAAGTAGTTTATGTTACACTCTCATTTACTCCAGAGAAGTGTCAGAAAACTTCTCGAACTTCGGTTAAAAACTGTAACGTCGGAAGCAAAAGTATGCCGCATTTCTCTTCGCGTGTCTCTCAGTTTTCTCGGCTGGCTAATATTCTTAAGCTGAGAGAGGCTTAGTATGATTCTCTACCAGTAGATTATTCTCTCTGATATGAATCGCCTGGGAGGAAGTGGGCTTGGTTTGTTCCACTCCCAACAGACGATTCTCTCTGGTATGATGCGTCAGGGAGGAAAGTGACAGACACGAACTAGGAGTGAACTAGACGTACTGGAACTGCAGGAAAACTTTTGTGCCTGACTATGCACCGGCTGACTCCCCCCTGCGGCGGGATGAGTGACACTTGTACAACCCTGGTAGCTAAGTTCCTGGTACTTACGAGGTGGTTTGGAGAAGAATGAAACCCTGGAAATCGCAGACGTCATGTTTAAATTATTCTCGCCGCTACGATTCCCGTCAGCTTAACAGAGCACGCCCATCAAGAAGGCACAGGGTCAGACTGATGAAGATGAAGGCTGCTAAGGATGTCTGTGTATTCGTTACCGCCTTCAATTATGGTGGTTAAATGTACTAGAACTTACTCCCTTTCGTACAGTGACTTCTTTTGCATTGTAATCCTACTGATGCCAGATCAGAGTATTTATCTTAACCCTTTCAATACAGTGACGTCTCTTTATAAATTATTTCTGCTACTACCAGATGCCTCACTCAGTTTCGGAGAGCTATATTAGTGAAAGGATTAATGAAGGCTGAATCGAATCCCTTCAGTTCAATTAACCTTTCCTATGTTGAATAAAATCGTCTGGGGAAAAAATATGACAAAGAAAAAGACGTCACCGTATTAGAAGGGTGAGTGACAGCCTTGGTGGTGAAGGAGGATGTGTGGAGAGGGTGAGGGAAGAGGGGTTAAGGGTGAGGGGAGGGGAGGGGATGATGACCACAGTGCAGGAGGGGAGAACAAAGGCGGGCCAAGGGGGCACCTAGTGGATCAACCTGGCTCACTGCATGAAAAATAATATACGAGAGAGAGAGAGAGAGAGAGAGAGAGAGAGAGAGAGAGCGCCCCGGGACCTCATAATTAAGGCGACAGGAAATCTGGAATCACAATTATTACCCATCAGCAAAAAGTACCGTAATAATTAGTCCCACGACAGTCATCCATTCTTATTATTTATTTATTTATTTATTTATTTATTCTTATTTATTTATTTTTGTTTATTTTTTCACGTAATTCTACCTGGCTGTTGACTCTTGATGTGACACCAGAAGACTTTATTTAGCAGAGTCCGACAGTTCTTAGGTGGTCAATGAAAGCTACATCAAAGCCCTCCAATTCGAAAAAACAAAATAAGAATAAAAACTTTTCCAGATGTCAATAAACCGAAAAAAATAACACACGGATGACGTTCTCGAGTTGAAGGCCACTGAGGTATTAAAGGATTGTTGTGCATACGTCATGTTCAGCATACTTGTTGGCAATGGTGTTACAGAACCACCAATACACCATACTCTTACTTAATAAAATGGGTAGAAGTCTTTTCCTTAGCTTAAAATTCTTTACTAAACACACACACACACAACACCTAACACCAACAGAAACATGTAACCCACACGATAACCACACTCGAACACTAATTTCTGCTTCATGTACTGCAACTCTTCTCTTCTCACTAACCACCCCATACCAAAGAAACAAGCCACGGGAACTCAGAAGTCACGGTCAGAATCGCACAAATAGATAAGTAAATAAATAAATATAGTCCCAGAACAGTTACTCCGCTTCGCCCGTTTTTGGCAGAAGATAAAAAGGAAGAACAAGGAGGTTATGCATTACTCCTCGCGGGCACGACTCACTGTGTACTCTAGAAAACGGTTTTACTTGCCACAGGGAAACTCAGTGTGTGTGTGTGTGTGTGTGTGTGTGTGTGTGTGTTCGTACCCATTACGTCTCAATACTGATAACCATCGTGTGGGAGCTGCCTGAGGGTTACAGTAGTGTGTGCCCACCTGCCACAAATGACTGCTATACTTCAGCCACCGCAACTTGGCAGGAATTTTCGTCTTTGTGTACCTTATTTCCCGTCGCTCATTGGCTGAATGGGGCAGTAATACGGTTCAACTTTCTTTCCCTTAGCACTTTTTCATGACCTGCACCACATTCCAGCATTAATCACTCGTTTCGGCTTGGCATTCAATAGGAGAGATGATACCTTAAAAGTTTGAAGCCATATGTTCATGGTGTATACTGGCCTCTCTATATATGACCACTGTGGAGAAAGAGATAGAGTGACATGAAAATGAGGAACCAGTAAGATGAATAAAATCGTCTGGTGGTAGCAAAACTTTAATGGCCAGGATTCCTCAAGTGGTGAAAGGATTATGTGAAAAGTATACAAGCCATCACGATAACACCTCGGCGCAACCCATGGCGCTCACAAAGGACAGTCCTCATCAAACTGTTCATCACTAAATATTACTATAAAGAGGTCAGCGTTGAATGTTCTTGGTGATGGATTTGTGCAGCACTGAATGTTGTTATTTAATTGCTGTGTTGCTATTCTTGTGTGTTGTTGATGTCTCAGGCTCATCTTGACGCGAACCCAGCGGACGGCAGGTTGCGGTTGCATTACGGGGGATAGGGAGTTGACGGATATGTGTAAAACCGGGCAGTGAAGCAGCCCGGTCATATCAGTGCCACGGCGTGAAGGTGTCCCTCTCCAGCATCACAGTACTGATTGACATACATTTATTAAAGCTGACAGCCCATTCAGTCTTAGTACACTACGTGGTATCTTCTTTATTCTTGCTATATCCCGACAATTTTAGTCAACACAGGAGAGACTTCGAACAGCAGGATTTTGATAATGACCTCCATTAACCATTTCACTTAGAAAGATCCTTTCTAAGCTTTACAGAATCGTCTGAAGATTGCACTGAAACGAAAAATACGTCACTGGATTGAAGGGGTTAACTTCTCTCCATCTAAATAAATTCGTGTGGTGGTGTCAAGAAAAAAAAAAAAAGACTACATCCTTGACTTGAAAGGGTTAATTTTTAGAAGTGATCTTTGACTGTATCTGCAGGTAAGGCGGAAGTGAAGGCAAGGCAGGTATGATAATGAGGGATTCTCTAACGCGGAAGGAAACTGAGATGATTATTTGAGATACAATTAGTCTCAGGTTTTGCCTTGACTCCAGTTATCTCCCGTCCCCTCCCGTCACCCTCTCC
Source organism: Coenobita brevimanus (assembly GCF_032717465.1). Lineage (NCBI taxonomy): Eukaryota > Metazoa > Arthropoda > Malacostraca > Decapoda > Coenobitidae > Coenobita > Coenobita brevimanus. The sequence continues at coordinate 15,687,702 of NC_136978.1, forward strand.
ACTCACCCTAACTCAGACCCCTCCCTCCTCCCTTCACTCAGCCAAACCCCTCCCTTCTTCCTTCACTCAGTCAAACCCCTCCCTCCTTCCTTCACTCAGTCAAACCCCTCCCTCCTTCCTTCACTCAGCCAAACCCCTCCCTCCTTCCTTCACTCACTCAATTCCCTCCCTCATTCCTTCACTCAGTCAAACCCCTCCCTCCTTCCTTCACCCACCCAAATCCCTCCCTCCTTCTTTCACTCACTCAATTCCCTCCCTCATTCCTTCAACCACCCAAACCCCTCCTTTCTTCCTTCACTCACCAAAACACCTCCCTCTACCCTTCCTTCACTCAGCCAAACACCTCCCTCCTTCCTTCCTTCCTTCAGTTACCCAAATCCCTCCCTCCTTCCTTCACTCACCCAAACGCCTCCCTCCTTCCTTCACTCACCCATAATCCTCTCTCCCTTCTTCCTTCATTCAAACCCCTCCCATCTCCCTTTACTCAACCAAGTCCCTCTCTCATTCAATCATTGACCCAAACTCCTCCCTTTTTCACTCTCACCTTCTCTCAAATTTCTTCCTTCACTCACTCAATACCCTCCCTTTTTCTTCCACTCTATCATCCTCTCTCCTTCCTTCACCTAAATCCTCTCCATCTCTCACTCTCTCACCCTTCTTTCATCCTCTCTCACCATCTCTCGCCTTCCTATCATCTTCTCTTGTCTAATCCCTTCTCTTACTCCCTGAATCATCCTCTCCTCTCCCCTTAACCCAATACTCTCCTACTTTCCTTCACCTAAACCCATCCCTCCTTCACTCTCATCCTCGCTCACTCTCCTTCACTCAATCAATTTCCTTCACTCACTCACTCACCCTCCTTCACTCACGCAAATCCCTCCTTCCCTCCATCCCTCATTCTAATTCTCTCTCAGCCTCCCTCCCTCCCTCATCATCCTTTGACCCTCCTTCTCACTCTCTATTTCATTCCCCCCTCTTTCCCTCACCCACCCCTCCCTTCGTTCCTCCCACTGATAACGATTATCATATATTTCACAAACATGTTATTAATGTGCCTTAGCTATATTACATGTCCTCATGTACACAAATATTACTGGTATCATGCACTGTATTAAATCAACACCAGTTTACATTACCCATCCACAAATATCTATCGCCACAGAAAATATACAAATCAGTAAAAACAAGGAAATGCATAAGCCAATTTTCACACCACGCTAACAAAACAGCTGCGGACATAAAAACTGATCCACTTCATCACAATAAGCAACGAGGGTGTGAGAAGTATCTTTCGAAACCCAATGATGCTATCTGTGGAACTTGAAGAACATTTTGCATTGGAGCGATTATATTTTCTGCAAAAGTACGTAGGTGTAAGTAACAAACACCACCAGCACTGGATAACATAGGATAAAAAAATTAGGTACTTACCAGGTAGAGGGTCTTCATGTCTGTCAGGAGAAGGGAGGTGACTCCTGCGACTGGAGAGAGGCGACGAAGAGTAGGAGAGATGAAGAAGGGGAGAGGAGAGAGGAGGAGGGAGGGAGGCTTGCTTGCTGAACGCCTAGATCTTGAGATACTGATGATCGCACAACACAGAAGGTGGGGCGAGTGACACAAGAGGTGGGGCGAGGCCACACCGACGCCGCTAGTCTCTTACACTTTTATCACTGGCGCGTCCTGTTGTCACTCCACTATACCTCACCAGCCCACACACGCACCCACACCCGCACCCACACCGGCACCCACACGCCAGCCACCTGCCAAGGAGGAAAAGAAGCATTAGAATTTTGTTAACATGTATTTTACTGATCTCCCACAAGATCCATCGACGTGTCACTGAATATCCCCGCTATTACCATTACATCCGTCCTGAATGAAGCGGTGTCAGCATCTATTTAATATGGATGGTGAGTATTAGCGCCAAAGTGGTGACAGATGAGGGTGTATGGGCCATTGGAGGATTGTTGAGTCTCGGGTAACAGACTGTCACGTCTATATTTAGAGTCGGACACACACACACACACACACACACACACACACACACACACACACAAATCTTTCTGACTTTATACTAGCACACAAACATGGAGTGTCCTAGGATTCAGAAACTAAAAGAACAAGAATGTATGAAAGTTCCTAGGGAAATGAACCAAATATTCAGTCACACACCATTTAAGCCCCGAAATTAAACTCTCCTGTGAAAAACTTACTTATGCAGAAGATACAAAAATTTTGGCCTAACTTGGACCTCTTTGGGTATGATCGAAATTGCTGGATCTTCTGAATAAGCAATGTATCTATATATAATTTCTCTACTTGAACGGTTCACGGCATTGTGAAATCAAGGACCGTATTAACGTCGGCTTTGGTTTTCCCGCACATCTTCCTTAGCGGTTTATTTTGCATATTATACAAAACTACTTATGCGTTTTTTACATCCTTCTAGAACGCTGAACAGTGAACAACCGTGTGCAAAAATAAACTAGGAAGAAAGAGGTGCCGAGGGGCCTCCTAACCTCGCAAGAATAAGAGCCTCAAGGCACAAAGGAGCGTTAGTTTTTCACTGCAAGGTCATCCCTCTGAAAGGAACGCCAGACTCATCCAATATAATCGTACCGTATATACCCCCTCGCCGTGACGGGTTCTGTTTGGCCTTAATACGCCCCTGTGGCAGACCAGTGACTTCTCGCCCGCATACTTCTGAGGTGAATGATTTGCATACTGTTTTCTTTTTTCCCCTTTCCACGAAGGTCTACGTAAGGTTAAGTTTAGCTAGTTAGGGTGAAGTACGGTAGTGTAGGGTAGGGTGAAAAGCGGTAAGGTAGGTTAGGGTAGGGTGAAGTACAGTAGGAAAGGGAAGAGAAGGGTAGCGTAGGGTCGGGCCGGGTAGAGTAGGTTATGTAAAGGTAGGGTAGGTTATGGCATTGTAGCAAAAGGTAGGGTAGGGTTGGTTGTTAAGTTAAACTAGACTAGGTTGGGTTAGGTTAGGTTAGGCTACGCTAGCCAGACCAGGCTTAGTCAGGCCAAGTTAGGGTAGGTCAGATTAGGTTCTGTAAGCTGGGTTAGGTTACTGGTAAATAAGGTGGTCAGCTGAAAAAAAAAAAAAATCAGAGCTTTGTGCTGAAATGGCTAACAGTAATAAAATATGCTCCCCGACCAAGATGGAGGACAGAGGGTCATAAAGCAACTCACCTCGACCTCAAGTCAATCCCATTTGGTGAACTGTCAGTGAACTCATTACTGCACGACTTGATACATATGATCTGGGTATGACACAAAACCCATAATGGAACCTTGAGGGCCAGTCAATCGTGCTGTTAAAATGAGAGAAGCTCTCACGATGCATTTCCATGTTAATTTAGACTAATCGAAATAGCCACTGGAGGTAGGCAGGGGCGCCTATCATCCAATCACTCGATGCAGTTCTACCTTCAGGCAAGCAACATTACACTGAGTGACAATTCAAATGATTTCTTGCAACCCAGGAAATCATTCTCTACCATGAGTGGTAAGCAAACGGTGCAGCCAACAATACATGCTTGGTGGTGTAGTAAACTGAGACACTCCGATCGGTTGTGGCCCACAAAAAGTTTAAATTCAAAGAATGTTTGAAGTATATTGGTCACATAATTGTACTTAGGGTAGAGCCATGGCTAATTGCCTTCAATATCTGGTTTGAGTAGACTAGTATCGAGCCCCTACACTCCTGACAGGTCAATAATAGAAGAACACGGGTGATGACGAAATAGTCCTGTTTTTCTTAAAGGCGGTTTTCTCGGTGGCACAAGAGACTTACGGCCGTAGTCTTAAACTGTGGGCAGGCGTTCACCTTACCCTATCCGTATCTTTGGTAATCTTAAAGCACGGAAAGGAGTGCATTCCCCAGGGAACGAAAGAGGATCACCACAGCGTAGTACTGGAATCTGAGGGGAGTCACACAGCACCCCTTCGCATGCCCCTTCGTCATATTATGGCAGTCTTGTGCAAAGAAAACCGTAGAATTTGAAGGACCATGTGGTGTGTGAGACGGGAATTTTATTTTAATGGAAAAAATACATCGTGTAAAGAAGAAAATAAGCGTTTAACATTTTTGTCGTTATAAAAGACTTAGCCGTTTCTCCTGAGACGGTTAATTTACGACGAGACGAAAACAAAGATGAGATACTGTATCCACTTCCATGTTATTTTTCATTATTTCTACTAACCTGTGTATCAGATACGGTGCAAGATACTTTTATAATTAGTTTGATTAGTTCATGAAATGATTCCTACATTAAAGATGGCCGAGTACTACCTGAACAGACTAATCGTGCACAGCCAGTTAGTTTGAATTACAAAGTCTCAGGTTTGCGTTCGGTAAATTCCAACAAGTCCGCACTATTCTGTTTTGGCTTGGCAATATATTTTTCTGGTGTATTTCGGTGTGATTTGAACGAATTTGACCTTTACTTTTGGTGCTCGTGATTGATTTCCAAATTAACACCCCCCTCCCAAGTGTCTTGGGGGGACTGGTGGGATTTCGGAGTTCTGGATGGGAAAAATGTCAAAAACAAGCATTTGGAGCAGAAATGTAATCAAAATCGACATGACCAGCCAAGGGGTATTCGTAGGGTTAATACTGACCGCATGAACTCCTTTGAGGCTATGTTTGACACCGAATTTTTTTTACTGTACAGGTCCTCTAAAGCCTGTATGCATACTCATATACAGAGTATTCAAGAACTAATGCCAGTATTTAATACCAAAACAGGTAAGAACTGCTAACACTGAGAAACTATATTGTATGTCAAACTTAGAAACTGTCATATGCTTTAATTTATTTTAAGATTTTAAATTTTATATTAATCAGTGTTACCAACTGTTTGCCGCGCCAACCCACACGAAGGGGTGCGCTCTCACCCTTTCAAGATTACCACTTACGATGAAGGTGTGAACTTCCACTTTGGGCGGGGTGTGGACAGGGTAACCCCTGCCCTCATTTTCGAGACTACGGGCGTTAATAACACCACTTCCTCTGCGGTTTGTTGTGTATATTGCATCTAAACATTCATTTGTGGCTGGATTATTTTTACTGCCTTAATGTGGACAGTCTGCATCAGTTACAGTCAAGGACAATGAGGTGTAATGTGCACAATAAATCTCCATGGAAGAGGTGTCGCGAAATCTCCAAAGCCGAGAGATACACAAGGAAGAGGATAGATAGCGGTTCGTCCTCTGGCCTGGTCACTGGTGCGGTCAGAAGGCGGTGTTTAATGCTGTGATGGTGAGAGAACACTGAGCACGGGCGATGGAAACAATGGCGTGGTTTGTACCATAACACACACAGGAAGTATTAGTGGCGAGTTACAAGTATTTACTTTTTTATTGGTTGGTAACTGCTTCTTCGTCAGTCATGTACAGGGTACAGTGAAGAACAAAAGTTAGCCTACAATTCCACTGATCTTACTTCACACTCGGGGCACGTCCGTCACTTTCCTCCCTGACGCATCACATCAAAAAGTAACCTGTAGGCAGATAAACATACCAAGTCTTTCTGGTCTTGTGATTATTAGCCAGCATAGGAAAGTGAGAGTGAGGTGAATTATTAAGTGAATTTCTGCCCCCGTCTGTGCTTTCGACCCCACAAGCATGAAACGGTGCGGCATCGACATTGTAGAGTCCAAGGAAAAGGGTTCATTCGCACACCGGCCGAATGCATTACGTAATAAGACATGAACAGAGGATGAGGAAGGAAGGAACTGTAACGTCTCACCGTTTACCTTCTTCCTTGACAAGAATGAATCCAGTTAGCCTCAAAATGTATACAAATCTGAGGGGTAGAGGTTTATGGGTTTGTACTGTACCGGGCTGAGTTGTGTGGGGCCGAGTTGTACGGGGTTAAGCTGTCCAACGGCTGAGTTGTTGAAGGGTCTAGATCCACATGGAATTATATCCGACATGGCTGATCATATGTCGGTTTACTGTATATTCGCTCACGAGTCTGACTGTGACCATAAATATTTGAGAATATATTACGGCGTTCCTTTGATCATGTAAGATAGTTCCTTGTGGTATGGTATATTTATGAAGCTATATACTAAAAACAACATAACGCTGGACAAGACAAGACAAGACTTCACATCACATCACATCACAATACAACACAACACAAGACAACACAAAACACACACACACACACACACACACTAGGAAAAGCTTTCAACACACATTTCTTTTAAATCCCGATAATAGAGCGAGTCCTTATACGATTCTTGCTACCTCCAAGCGATATTATTCAACCTCAAAAGGAACATCATTACTGAGAAGGTTAAAGAAGGCTGCATTTAACCCCTGGAGCTCCAAAAGTCACTCCAACAAACAAAATATAATAGTCTGTGGTAGCAATCATAAAAAGACCTCCCGTAACTAAGGTATACATGTGTGTGTGTGTGTGTGTGTGTGTGTGTGTGTGTGTGTGTGTGTGTGTTTTGATACGTAATGGAATGAAGGTGCGCTTGTTTGGCGGTGATCGCCTTGAGAGATCCACTACCGCAAGTGTTTCAGCGTCTTCTTCTCACTCCCTCGCTGGGGTGCTGACCTTGCACACCGCACAGGCAAGTTCACTGCACACTCTAAGCAGAAAGGTTTTGCTGTGTGTGTGTGTGTGTGTGTGTGTGTGTGTGTGTGTGTGTGTGTGTGTGTGTGTGTGTGTGTGTGTGTGTGTGTGTGTGTGTGTGTGTGTGTGTGTGTGTGTGTGTGTGTGTGTGTGTGTGTGTGTGTGTGTGTGTGTGTGTGTGTGTGTGTGTGTGTGTGTGTGTGTGTGTGTGTGTGTGTGTGTGTGTGTGTGTGTGTGTGTGTGTGTGTGTGTGTGTGTGTGTGTGTGTGTGTGTGTGTGTGTGTGTGTGTGTGTGTGTGTGTGTGTGTGTGTGTGTGTGTGTGTGTGTGTGTGTGTGTGTGTGTGTGTGTGTGTGTGTGTGTGTGTGTGTGTGTGTGTGTGTGTGTGTGTGTGTGTGTGTGTGTGTGTGTGTGTGTGTGTGTGTGTGTGTGTGTGTGTGTGTGTGTGTGTGTGTGTGTGTGTGTGTGATAGCGGGAGTAGCGGGAGTGGCTGTATAAGGGGGTGACGTCAGGGTGGGGTCACAACTGTTTTTCCATACGTCTCCCTCCCTAACGCCAATTCTCCCTCCTGCACCCCTTACCTCCCTCCCTCCCTCCCTCCTTCACTTACTCCGCCCTCAGTAGGAAGATCACAAATGAGGAGGTAAACAGAATCAAGGACGGAGCAAGAAGGACGCGGAGGGATATGGTGGTGTGAGTGGGAGGGAAGATATGTGAAGAAAGATAACTGACTCTTGATCGTCCGTCTTGACTTAGCGGAGGTTTTCGTCATTTTCCTGATCATTTTCGTTGCTCGATGGCTCATGTTCTTTCAATATTCCCATGGATAGACTTTGTTCGCTTAAACTTGGCCTAAAATTGCCATCTTTCCATCAAATCCTAAGCAGTAACAATAGATTAACACTACACTATGGTGTCAAGTCATGAAGAAGGGCTATGGAAATAACAGACACTGAACTACAGGAAATGGGCTGCTAAAGGACGAAAATCTCTGCCAAGTTAAAATGAATGAACTACAGTGCCGTGTTCTATTTGTTGCTGTTTTGTTATTGTTGTTGATTTTGCTGTTGTTGTGGCTAAGAGCTTATTTGAACGTAAACCCAGTGGAGTGCAGGTTGAAGTGGCCAATTTCCTGCAGTCCACTACCCTCATATCGGGGGACAGGGAAGGAGTTCAGGGGCGTCTGTATACCCAAGTAGCAGAGATTCCCGTTTATATCGATGCCACCGTGTGAAGGACTCTCTTCTGCACCAATCTAGTGTAATGTCTTATTAAATATTAGTATTCCAGATGGAGAGATAGCAATTCTAGGCCAAGTTTAAGGGGATAGAGTATGAAGTGGGGAAGAAAGACGAGACATTAACAGGTGTGAGAGTGAAGGGATGCTCATCAGAAGAATCATAGCAATATCGGCAGCTTAAGTCTAATCCTGCTTCTCACTTCACGGTCTTCAAAAACCAGTCCCATGAATACTCAGCAACAGACACTGAAGACACGGATCCATTGCTAATTAAGGACGAAGACAAAGCAGAAAACTTGATCCATCTGAAACAAGCACTAGTAGGAATAGGGTTTTCATTGCATTTCGTTAGTTCTATATTTTCTTCAGAGGAAAAAGGAGGATAGCTGTTTCTTTACTTGTACATGGAGACCATCATAGAGGTGATAGCTCTTGTGTTTCAGATTGTACAGTTGGTTGGTTGAGAGAGAGAGAGAGAGAGAGAGAGAGAGAGAGAGAGAGAGAGAGAAAGAGAGAGAGAGATACAGATATATTTATGAAGAGTATGAAGTGGATGAATGTAATCGGATCACCAGAAGAAAAACAAAAAGAAAAACAACCGGTACACTAGTCGAGATATGACAACAATACTACACACACACAGACTTCCTGACCGTAACCTGTTGCCAAGAGACTCTCACGTGTCCAGCAGCGAGACCGATGGGAGACAGGAGATGGATGGGAGGTGACGAGCTAGTGCAGGCCCTTAGTACAAATATCAGTTCCCCTAATCCTCTGAATTCGGGTGAGGGATGTTTTAGTTTATTTTTGCTTGTACAACCTGCTACAGGAAGAAGTATACACTAGAAGAAGTATACAGTAGAAGTATATACTGCATGAAATGTACACTGCAAGAAGTATAGTATACGCAGAAGTACACACAAAGTATGCACAGGAAGTACACACTGGGAAAGTACACACTGGAAGAAGTATATACTGGAAGAAGTATAAACCAGAAAAACTATACAATGGAAAAGTATACAATATAAATATAAACAAAAAAGCGTATAGGAAACTCACGACAAATGTTATTGTAATGAAGGCTACGAACTCAGGATGCTTGTCTTTCATTTCCCGGTGCTGTTCAAGGTAGTGTGACCAACTGAAATCCCCGAGACATGGCCCATAGGTGTGCATTTTCCTCCCTGTGGCCGAGTGAACAATAAATAAAATGCACAACCGGGATTCTATGGAAACGAGTCAAGTCCTCAGACACAAACGGATGTGCTGCACTGGTAATCCTCTGTTGTGCCGTTCTATTATTTTCTGTGTAATAATTAATGCCAAGAGTAATGTTTGCACTACTTGTAAGGGATGGTTCATTTGTCACAATACTTCCATGTCACCTGTTTTAAATGGCGTCATACTTTTTTCTTTACTTTAGGGGTGTTCCAGGGAGTTTCTTAAGTAGGGAAAGGCCTCCCATACTGAAAGTGTTTATAAAGGCAGTAATTCCTTCAGTTCATAACGTCTGCCCTTTCAACTGATTAAAGTATTTAGTAAATGGTGGGAAAAAAAAAAAAGACGTTCCCGGGCTCTGAGTCAATACCTTCGATACGGTGACCATTTTATCTATTACTTTTGCTATTACCAAACGATCTCTCTCGACTTAAGTGAATTTTACACACAAATATATATATATATATATATATATATATATATATATATATATATATATATATATATATATATATATATATATATTAGCTCAGGAGAGGCTTTAGGATTATTTTCAACTTACTAAAGAAGTCTGTGTGTTTGTTCAGGTTAGAAAAGACATCTGTAATTTTATTCTACAGTTTAATTCTACAGGTTTATTTACCATAGAGGAGAGTTTTTGAACTGTATGGATTACATGGCCTAATTTAACGTCACTGATTTTCTTCCAATAAAACTGAAATCGTCGGGCAGCAGCAAAACAAGAATGATGTCTTCGGTTTGCAGGTGTTAATCACAAATACAAAGTAGTTGCGCACCCCAAAGTCTTATGGACCCAGGCTCACCCTACCCACACCCACATCATCATCAGTAGTGCTGGCATTTACTAAAGATATTCCTCTGATAATGCGCTTCTAGTCCAGTAAATATATATTTGCCAAACGAGAGTAAAAAGTATGAATGGAGGATAAGGAAGAAGCTCAAAAGGATTAAGCAGTCTCGTCCATACTAAGCCGGTGGGGTCGTAAGTCCGACAAATGAGTGAGTGATCGCTACAGACAAGGGAAAATACGGAGTGATGACGGCTACAGACGACAGAAAAAATATTAGCAAGTTGAGTTCATATTTTAAGAGGAATGGGAAATAAGCACAACAACAGTGAAAGTGATCGCCGCAGGTGAGGGAAAAAAAAAAAAAAAAGCGGAAACGATGTGTACAAATCGGAGAGGAACAGGCAACTGGCCGGCAACTAGTTAGTGATAAAAACGGCTACAGTCATAACAAAAAAGTGAAGAAAATTAGTACTGCAAATAGCCTGCAGATAGAGTGAAAGTGACAGCTACAGACAAGAGAAATAAAAGATGAAGATGGCAGCTGATTTCAGTGCGACGAAACGGCAAAAAGAACGTAAAAGTGATCAATACAGACCAGAGAAAACGCAAGAACAGCACGAAATCAGTGAAAGTGATCGCCACAAAAGAAAATAAAAAACATGAAGATGAATACGATCTTACAAGTGCAACAAACTGACGGAAAAAAAAGGAAGAGAAAAAAGTCTGAAAGTACAGTACGAAATCTGTAAAAGTACTCGGAAGAGGACTGAAAAACGTAATGAAGATGAGTACAAATTTTACGGGGGCGGGAACTGGCCAGCAACCAGAACCTGTACTAAGAACCGGATTGGATCTTCCTTCGCCTCTACAGCTTTTTTCACAGCACCTAATAAAGGTTTCTAGGTCCTTGCTTAGACCTGTGGGGGTGTACTTATAATTTTGTTTAGCTTGTTGTGAACATGACTGCTTGTGTATACTTTTATATTTTCAGATACAGCTACCAAAAACTTCAGAGCCAAACTGGATAGAATATGAAAGGGTAATATATATATATATATATATATATATATATATATATATATATATATATATATATATATATATATATATATACACACACACACACACACACACACACAAAATCTTGATAATGATAAACTACCATAACGACATCTATAGATGGGACTGGCTGATATTTTTTTTTTCTAATCCTCACAACCCACGCTGTCTGTAGCTTCACCCTTTCACTACGAGGGCTATTGTGTCATTTGAATGAAATTGTCTTTGAGTAATAAAAATAGAATACGAAAGTTCATTCTTGCTATCTGCAGATGATTTTAATAAACGTACGAGGAACCTCTAGTAGTAAAGAGTTAATGAATGCTGTCAAAGATAATTTCCGAACAGACTGGTTTGGTGGCAGCTTAATTAAAAGGAGAAATACTTGATCATACTGAAGACGTTAATAGCAGCGTTACAGCAAGGTAGGTTCAGCCTGCTTTCATTCAACAAAGATTCCCAACCTCTTTCAGCACAGTTGATCACCAGGTTGATTTGACAGGTAACCAAGGAGACTCATTCCCATCTCACGCCTAAGACTGATCCACCACAACCACAACCCAGTTTTCAAGTTGTGAGAGTAGGCAGAAAACAATATCTAAATGAGATTCTGGACTTTGGGACGAATATATGACTTTTTTCAGTTTTATATTGCCTTATGGAGCTGCTTATCGGCACTTGTTTTTTCCTGTATATTACATGCTTGAGATTTACTTTGATAATTATATTCACAGGCATCCCGGATTCTCTTTACAGCAGGTGTGATGAAGCCTGACCTTCACATGTTTATCAAATTTTCTGACTGCTGTACGTGTGTGTGTGTGTGTGTGTGTGTGTGTGTGTGTGTGTGTGTGTGTGTGTGTGTGTGTGTGTGTGTGTGTGTGTGTGTGTGTGTGTGTGTGTGTGTGGTGCGCGCGCGCGTCTGTAGATCTCGTCCGTAGCTCGAGCGTGCTGGTAATTATATTTATCTGTATCTATCTATCTATCTATCTATCTACATAATATGCATATATACGTATGTATGTATATGTGTGTAATGTGTGTATGTGCATGTGTAAAGTGAGTGCCTGTATAAAAAGTAGGCTACAGATCGCGTCCGCTTCTAATGTGTGCGTATTTGTGTGCGTAGACCATGTGCGTATCAGGAGTGTGTGTTTGTGTGTGGGTCAGCGCTCCTCTGGCCTCGACCTTGTGGCGGCCTACGCGAGAATGTGGCGTGGAGGCGGGGGGGCGGGGGGGGGGATGGCGGGGAAGAAAGAGAAAAAGTAATATATGCTTATGTGTGCGTAAAGCAGGAAAGGGTGAGGAGGTACACACAAGGTGAGGAGGTACACATGAGGTTGGAAGGTGCACATGGAGTAAGGTGATTCAAACGAAGTAAGAAGATGCACAAGAAGTAAAGAGGTGCACATGAGACCAAAAGGAGATGCACATGGAATAAGCTGTACGTGAGAAAAGGAACAAAGAAGGTGCACACGATAAAAGTACACAGTATACGAAGTACACATGAGGTTATGAGGTGATCATGAAGTAAGTACGTGGAGGAACAGGGCTGTATAATGCAGTGGTCGAGAGGGAAGCAGCAACGTCGTTAACCACCCCAACACCATCTATCAGTTTCATTTGCTTATTCTTGTTATCTAAAAACCATCCTGCTCACTTTAAGACAGATTTTCGGCCTGCATTTGCTTATACATACTGCGTTCAGTTTACCCGTTCACTGCAAGAGACACCGCCCATAAACCGATAACATTTTCAGCTGAGTAGTCAGAGAGAATTAATCCTGTCGATAAGATGATGTCTTCTGTGATTTTTTTTATTGATTTCATTCATTTAGCAGATATTGTACTTAGATATGCATAATACCCTACAGGTGAAGGGAATAAACAAGGCTTTATCTTACCCCTTAAAGCTTATAAAATCTATCCTGAGCCTAATGTAATGTTTTGGAGTTAGAAAGAATATAATACACAGTGCGAGCGAGCGAGCAAGCACGCACGCACGCACGCACACACACACACACACACACACACACACACACACATGCACGCACGCACGCACGCACGCACGCACACACACACACACACACACATTCAGTGTCAACAGTTAGTTTAGGCAAGTCCACATCGGTGTATGTATAAGTAGGTCATTCAAACGTTGCATATACAATACACGGTGAAAAAGGCACTGCAAGGCCCATATTGAAGTAATAAATATGACAACACAGGAGCCATGAGGAGTGCATGTCGTGCATATTATGGTCGTACCAGTTCCTGGTCGTAATCCGGATACAGACGTTCAATCTTTGCTATTACGATTCGCTGCGGTCGTCTACACTACGCCCCAGGTGATGACAGGTGGGTACTCAGGCAGGAGGAAAAGGGGAAAGCTGATGGTTATTGACTACACGGGGATGGTTAACCGTCTGGTTTTAGGCTAAATAAAATCGCTAGGTGAATCAGTCAAAGAAAAAACTATTTGAGGCAATATTTAAAGCCATGGTCTGCTAAGATTATCCTCAGTTTAAATATTGTTGTACAGGCGTGGACACAATACTCTGATGCGCCAACGTTAGCAAAATGGTTAGGATAATCAGCACGACTCGCAACAGTCATCGTTACATCCACGTCCCTAACTGTACAGCTGTCTACAAGGAGGAGGAGGTATCGAAGATGGTTTTCATTTTTGCCTATCAACTGCACGAGAGATATTAAGGCTGATAAATTTTGCTAAGTTCCAGCCATCCCCTAGAACACAACCTCAGAGAAGCCAGAGATCAGAGTGAATAGCGTCTCCCTCTGCTTGGCATTTATACTATTTTTTTTGGTCGGTATTTTTACGGTGTGCGGGCATGAACAGTTATGCGGTGGGAGGGGAGGAAGGGAAGGCAATGGAGGGAGGAGGGAAGAAGGGAAGGTCGCGTAGAAGGAGGGGTAGGAGGGACAGGGAGGTGGGGAAGTTAGAGAGGGGGAGACGGGGAGAGGAGAGCGAGGAGGAGGCACACAGGATAACGCCCGTACGCAACAGTTCAATAACCAAACCTACACTTGACTAATACTACTTACTATCTTCTGTTTCACCCTCTGTCTCGTACTCATATCTGTCCTACCCTCCTTCCAGCACCCCTATGACCCTTGTGAGGACGAGGAGAGGAGGAGGAGTAAGAGGGAAAGCTGGAGGAAGGGTTTAGGGAAGGAGTGTGGAGGGGAGAGAAGAGAGTAGGAGGAAAAGAAGGGAAGACAAGGGGGAGGAGGTAAAGGGGAAGGGAGGGAGGGAGGGAGGGAGGAAAGGAGGTGGGTGGTGCAGGAAGTGCCTGGCTGGGGTGAAAACATTAGGGAGCACCTGCACACCCCTACCACGCCCCTCCATTCCTCCCTCCCTCCCTCCCTCTGCTTATTTCTTTCCATACCACCTCCCTACTTCGATCATCTCTCCAATTCATCACCTCTCACTCTGTCCTTGCTTTTTCTTTCACCCCTCCTTTTCTCTCCTCCCATCTTCTCTCACTTAATTCCCTACTTTCCTTGCCCATCACTCTCTCCTGTCTCTTACCCACAGCTTCTCTTATCTTTCTCTCTCCGCTACTCTCACTTGCCCCCTTCTCCTTTCCTCTCGACTCCTCTACCCGTCTTCCCCCCCCCCTCCCTCTCTCTCTTTCTCTCTCTCTCTCTAGGTTACTCTTCCCGCCTCTCTCCCTTCCTTCCAGGCATAATGTGTAGAATAAAATTTCCTTTCCCTCTTTCCTTGGAAACTTCCATGACAATTTTTCTGTTATTTGGTGGACCTACTTACTATTTCCTACCGGTTTCGGTTGGAGGCTTTGGTGGGTGGGGGGGGGAACCTTTCGGCTTGTCTGTCCTTGACTTTAGCTGTTAGATTAGTTTTGTTAGTTATAACTTTCCCTATACTATACGAGTTGCTTGAGGAGGTAGAGTGTTTTAAATATCTAGGGTCACATGTTGCTGTGGATGGAAGAATAGATGCAGAAGTGAAGTTTAGAATAAATGAAGTAGGAAAGGTGCTGGGAGGAATGAAAAAAGTGTTTAGATGTCGTTCGCTTAGAATGGATGTAAAGAGAAGGCTGTACGAGGGTGTTGTGGTACCGACTGCGTCATATGGGGCTGAAACATGGAATATGGGTGTAGCAAAGAGGAAAAGTTTGAATATAATGGAGATGAGGTGTCTGAGGAGTATGTGTGGAGTGACGCGTATGGATCGAGTGCGAAATGATGAAGTGAGAAGAACTGGAGTTGTTCGGGAGATGGCAGGTAGAATTGAGCAGAGGGTGTTGCGATGGTTTGGGCATATGGAGAGAATGGGTAATGAGCGACTGGTGAAAAAGATAACTAGATCTGATGTGAGAGGTGTAAGGCTGAGAGGAAGACCACGAACAGGATGGATGGACAGTGTGAAGAGAGCGCTGGATGCAAGAGGGATGTCTGTTGAGCAAGGAAGAGTGGTTGTCCGTGACAGAAATAAATGGAGAGAAATTGTGAATGAATAAGTGATGACGCAGCCCTGAGGGGATATTCTCCCGCATTTGGTCTGATCAGCTAGTCAGGTCAGGTGCGGGTAAGGGGATGGGTCTGTTATGATGTGGCAGGGGTAAACCAGCTCAGCTGTCGGGCCCTCCTGCGGATGTCACTGATTGCATTGCGCAGTTGACCCTTGTGCGGTGTGGTGCGGTGAGGATTTGTCCGTTCTCCCCTTTGGGGCTAAGATGCGAATGACTGTGTTTGAATGTTTGAGTAAATGGGGAGTGTGTCGTCCTGTCTCGGCTACCTCCCTTTCCTTGGGGGAAGCAGCCTAGGTATATAGATAGATAGATACATACATCCAGGAAAGGACCAACAGGTCTGTTGCTGTTGCCTCTGTACTTTGGTCTCCCTCTCACCAATCAGTTACTCTCACGGTCCCTCTCCAGTCCTCTCATCATTACTCCAATTACCCCCTCCTGATTACAACTACCTTTCCCCTCCTCTTCCCCTCCAGTCACCCCTCTCCCAAACCCCCCTCTCCTCTTACTGCCCCTCCTCCTCCTCCCTTTCTCATCATGATCTTCCCTCTCCTCCTCCTCTCTTTCTCCTCATGATCTTCCCTCTTCTCCTCCTCCCTTTCTCACTATGATCTTCCCTCTCCTCCTCCTCCCTTTCTCATCATCATCTTCCCTCTCCTCCTCCACCCTTACTCATCATAATCTTCCTTCTCCTCCTCCTCCTCTTCTCCTCTCTCCCTCCTCCTCTGCCGTTCATGCCAAGGTCGCTACACCTGGCGGATCCAAAATATCCTCCTCCTCCTCCTCCTCGTTTTCCTTCTTCTTCTTCTTCCTGCTCCTCTTTTTGCCTGCTTATTGCACCTTTCTCTCTTCTTCTTTTCTTCCCCTTCCTCTTCCTCCTCCCCCTTCTTCGTAATCCTACCCCTCCTCTCTTCTCCCTTTTCCTCCTCCATTTTTCCTTTTTCCCCTTCTTGCACTTTCCTCTTGTTCTCCTCTTCCTCCCCCCATGCCCCTGCTTCCCCCTCCTCCTCCTCCACTTTGTTTTCTTCTCCCTTCTCCTCTGTCGTTGTGTCAAGGTTCCTCCTCCTCCTCCTCCTCTCTTTTTTTCCTCCTCCTCTTGTTCTTTCTCTCTTTCCTCTTCATTTCCTTCTTTGTCTTGGACTCATCACTAAGAACCTCTCTCCTCCTCCCGATTGCCTTTTTTTTTTTTTTTTTTTCCAGTCTTGCCAGGAGACAGGGAGGAGCGGACATCATATATTTTAGTCTGTTGATCTGTTACATTATACGTGTGTGTGTGTGTGTCAATAATTTTTGTCTGGATTTTTATTTACCTTTTCTTTATATACATTTCACTCTGCTCTTAAGAAAGTAAAAAAGCTTTCTTTCTTTTTGTTCAATTTCCACTTGGTTATTAGTTTTTATTTGTTAGGCTACATATTATGAGAAATGGAGAGGTTTAATAAATGATGCGGAGTAATTGAATTTGTTGACGAAAAGGTTATGATGATGATGATAATGGCGATCAGTTTTTGTTTCACCTCCTCAGCTCCTCATTTATCGTGACTTCCTCTTCCTTCATCCTCCCTCTACTTTACCCCTTTACTTCATCATTCTCTTCCCCCACCCCTTGTTCAGACATTCGTTCCACCCGCTTTCTTCTCTCCCTCTGTGTTCCTCCCTCCATCACATCCTCTCCCTTCCTTACTGTCTCTTGTAACTTCTCCCGTATTTTTGTTCGTGTGTTTACAGCATCAAGTTTCTTCCACCTTGCCTTCACTGTTGCTCTGTTATCTATCTTTACCTCCGCCAAGGAGGTTATGTTTTCACCCCTGTCCGTTTGTTTGTTGGTTGGTTGGCTTGTGAGCAAGATTACATAAAACTTCTGGACGGATTTCCACGAAACGTGGTAGAAGAATGGGCGTTGGACCAGAATAGACTCAATAAAATTTTGGTGCGGATCCGGATAAAGGTGCAGATCCAGGATTTTTTTTTTTTTTTTTTTTCCCACTTTCTTGAACACTGCGAGATTGTCGAGGATCTTGATGAAAAAAATCAGGCATATTTAAGATGTTGGTATCAACGAATGCGTATAGTTTGGCGCGGATCCATATAAAATTCCGGATCTAGCGGAGTTAAATATGCTTTTATAGGGGGGTAGTCTTTTTCCAGCTGCCGTACAGTAACAAATGATATGCACTGTATGTCGGCTGTTACAGTGAGATAAAAAATCATGATTAAGAGTTATGGGTAGTTTAAAATAATGGTGTTACAATTTATAGGGTTATCAATTTGATATTGGACTGGACTTGACTGAATTAAAAGGAACAACATGTTGGGCCTTGGCGGAGGTATGCGCTCTACTGAGTGCCATTCTAGTTGCTAATGTTTCTCTTTGCCTTCGACCGATGTACACATTTATCCGTCTTTTTTTGTGAAAAGCTCTCAACCTGTGTTTAATCCGTCGTTATTACTTAATACTTCATTACAATGCCCTTTTCATTTAATAGCTACATGTTATTCGTAGATTATTTTATTTGGGCTACGAGAGCTTTTTCGAGCTTGATGGGTTAGGTACTGCCTTTAAAAACCCCTTCACTACTTAATGTTATTGTAAGCTTAGCAAAATCGTCGGCAGAAACAAGAACAATATAAAAGTTACTTCTTTACGCGGAACGGTTGACTTCTTTGCCTTTCTTCCTCCTCTCACTGTTTTTCTTGTCCCAGCCTTCTGTCTCTGTACCTCTCTTTGCCCTCCCGTGCAGCATCCTTTCTGTGTTTTAGTCTTTTTCTCTCGCTCTTCTTTCCTCCAAGTGCCTGTGTATCTTTCTGCCTCCTTGCCCTCGCTCTCTTTGCTTGCCTTTTTTTCTGTCTCTTTATGTCAGTGTCGTACTCTCTCTCAGCTCCTCGTCTGTTTCCCTGTTTCTTTTATTATTCTTTCAACTTTCGCCATTGAATTTTTAACCCTCTTTGCTATCTCTCAACCCCCTGAATCGGACAATTTTTTGTTTTTTCAGCTTAATCTTCCTGCTGCCATGAAGATCTTTTTAGCCTGGGAAAAGATCTGTCGCACTGAAAGGGTTAATGATGTCTAACCCTTCCAGCTGAAAAAGTCTATCCACAAATTAACTAAAAAAAAAAAAAAAAAAAAAAAAATCAGTGGGGAAAGCTGGTGTATATATGGCCTTTTCTTCCCTAATCCTCTCTCTCTCTCTCTCTCTCTCTCTCTCTCCACTAATTCTTCAACCCAGAAATTTTCCATAGTTTATTCTTACCACTACCACACCATTATCTTCAGTTTGGACAAACCCTCTAAATTGAAAGGGTTAATGAAGACCATCAAACTCCTTCAGTTACAACAGAGTCCCTTGAGTTCAAAATAGCCTTATCGTACTCGAGGCAACTCTACTATTCTATTCAAATTATCGCCAGACGATTTTAATAATCTGAGAGTCAGTAGAGCAACATTAAGAAAGTTAACAACAGTGCTACTGACTATCTTGCGGCTGGCAGTGGTAGTATTCTATACCACGTAACGTTAAACTGATTAATGTGTCGGCAAGTGGAGAAAATTTGTGTGTGTGTGGGACTTTGTGTGACGCGTGTGTGAAGAGTCAGGAGCGAGATCATAGGATACAGGATTATGTGAGTTGTGCAGGTTGGATATGAAAACGTAAAGATCTGGAGTAATAAGAGCCTGAGAGACAACAGTCACGAGACAGCGAGGAAAAAATGTCATTGTAGTGAACAGATTAACTCCATCCTCCTTTCTCTCTTCGTGCCTATCGTCAGTTCCCTATCTCTTACGAGTACTATACCGTCACTTTCATCCTCCGCTATACTTGTAATTTTTCACGTAGTTACTCCTAAACTTATCCCCACTCCCCCACCTTCTCACAAGGATTATTACTGCTCTTATTCTCTCTCCTTTCATTATCCTCACAACCCCTCTTACTCTTCTGCAAAGCATTTATACTTAGCTGCTTCTTTTTATACACTTATTCACCCTTTTACTCTCCCCACCGTTCGTTCATACTCGCCTGGTTTTCCATGTGTGTACGTACCCTCTTTACCCTACCCCTACTCCTGTCCCCCATGCCTAGTATTTTACGTACGTACCCTTTTACACTCTATCCTGCCACGCCTTACTTGCCTATGTATATTACCTATCTGTTCTTCATCTTCTCCTCCTCCTTACCAGGTTTGCTATGTGTTTATTTAGCGTTTTACTCCTCGTCCCTATCCCTCCTCCATACGTGCTGCATATCCTGTGTATTTACTTACTCTTGTACTCTCCCATGCTCCTCCTCCTTATCCACTCGGTGCTGGAATGGGATGTCTTTATGTGGTGGCACTAATTCAACTGAGCTAGTCCACTGCAAGCTTATATAAACGTCCTCACTTCCCTCCCTATCCCCCGAATGGTGAATGGTGAGGTGCAGAAGGGGGGCAGCTTCAGCCTCCAGTCCACCAGGCTGACGTTCAGATGAGCCTGGGTTTTTAACTACTCCTACTACTAACTTTATTTTACATATTTACTCAGCCTTCATTTCTCCCCTTGACACTCCTTCTTCATCTGATCTTTTGTGTTTGTTTACCTCTTAACTTCCCCTCCCCCTCCGCCTCCTGTCCTTGCCCTTTCCTACCCTCCCTCCTCTCCAGCTCTTATCTCAACCCCCCCCCCCTCCCGCCTATTCCCCCTTCCTAGCACCCCGCCCGCGTGCACATGACCTTGGCCTTGTCTGAGGGAGCGGCCACGGTGCCTGCATCAGTAATAAGGCGGGACCCAGTCTGCCCTTTTTGTCCCGCATCCCTCACCACCACCAACACCACCTGCCTCATCTTTTCCCTCCCGTGCCCCTCACCCTCGTCTCGCCTCATACCTTCCTATTCTTCTCTCCTTCTCTGTAACTCACAGAATAATTACGTTACTTTTTGCCCACCCTATAACATGCGGCTTCACGAGGACCAATAGTTCGTTATTCTTTGCTTTACTTTGTACTCCTTTGTACCCCCTCATTCTCACCCGGTACTGGACCTCGCTCCTTCACCACCACCCCTTCTCTCTTACTATCCTCTCCCTCCACACACACTGTCTCCTTTCACTCCTTCCTCGCCACCTTCCTCCCTCCCCCAACGTATCCTCACTTTCTTCCACGGCACAGTCAGACTAGGTCGTGTCTTCTCCTTACTCCTCTACTTCAAATTATATTCTCGCATAGGAGATTTACTGTGGCAGTATGTCTTCTATAGCAATAAATTTTATACAAGGTGTCCCGCGAAACGTGCACCAAACTACAAATTATTCTATGACCAATTTTGAGCAACAAATGTTATATTCTAATGAGTGATTTCCAAACCATTACAGATCTATACTTACTGATGACCTAATGAAGGAATTATGAGGGACTTCATTTTAGCCCATAAAGTATTCAATAACTGTGGCTCCGTAGCGGCTGAGAACTATATCTATGTTGCTTGATCATTTCTTGCTTATAATGAGTGCATGAATAACCTCCTGAAGTCAGGTACACGTTTCACGGAACACCCTATGATACTCCTATTTTGCTGGAATATTATACCTGCATTGAAGAAGGCTCAAGTCAGGCCTAAACTGTTGTAGTAATTTTTTACACGAACAATTCTCGGCACTGTGGAATAAAGACATCTTAAAATCTATATCAATCAATTTAACATGGACACAGTTTTATTAATAACATACTAGACTGATGGTGTGATAAATAATAATTCGCTTAGAAAGAGGTGTTACGAAGTCACCTATGGCAACATGAATACGGCTCCCTTTTCGTGCAGCCTCGACCCCTTCCACGCACCCCTGCCTACCTGTGTCCAGCATCACAAATAAACCTGCAATCAATCTCCCATCATAATTAGGATCTCATGTTGCAGGAAGAACAAGGCGACGAGTGCATAAGTTTCCCATGTCTCTTGTTCTTCCTGTAAAATACACATGTGCATTACGAGAAAGACATCTGCTGAATCTTCCTACCCTACCAGATGTCTTTATCCTCCATCTCTTCCTCCTTCGATTTATCTGAAATCTTTCCCTTTCCCTCATTCTTTTCCTGTATGACTCCTCCTCCTCCTCCTTCCCCTCCTAGTTTTCCTCCTCCTCCTAGTTCACCTCCTACTCCTCCTCCTCCACCTCCTAGTTTTCCTCCTCCTCCTCCTAGTTCTCCTCCGCCTCCTCCTAGTTTTCCTCCTCCTCCTCCTCCTCCTCCTAGTTTTCCTCGTCGTCGTCCTCCTCCTAGTTTTCCTCCTCCTCCTCCTCCTCCTAGTTTTCCTCCTCCTCCTCCTCCTCCTAGTTTTCCTCCTCCTCCTCCTAGTTTTCCTCCTCCTCCTCCTCCTAGTTTTCCTCCTCCTCCTCCTCCTAGTTTTCCTCCTCCTCCTCTTCCTCCTTTTCCTTCTCCTCCTCCTCCACTTCTTCATCTTCCTCCTTCTCCTCCTCCTCTTCCTCCTCTACCCTTTCCTCGTCGTCGTCCTCGTTTACCTCCTCATTCTCCCCCTCTTCTTCTAATTCTCCCCCTCCCTTCTTCGTGAACCTGACCCTTGGTTTCTGTCACACTACTTCACTTGCCTCACACACCACTCCCCTCCTCCGAAATTTTCCAAGCTTAAGTAGTACTAGACATTTTTTTCTTTTTTTATCCACGATGGTCAAGGTTACGTTAATCTGAGTCAAGTTACGATAGTCTGCTAGGGACACTTTAGGTTTAGCTAGATAAGGGTTAAATAATGGTAGTGTAATCATCCTGAGAAGAGAAAATGTAGGGTTCGGTGTTGAAATGGTTTGTAATACGGATACCTCCCCACCCCAGCCTTGCCTCTAAAGCTACGGGTCTTTTAAACTGATCCCTTCACTTCTTCCTTTCAGTGTCTCATCTCGCCTCACGCTGCTCTCGTTTCACACACACACACACACACACACACACACACACACACACACACACACACACACACACACACACAAACACACACACTGAACTATTATTAACATGTAGCTAAAGAATACAAATAAAAAAATAAAGATTGCCAAAATTCCCAAGCTTATGCAAGATGGTCTCCACACAGCTATAGTTCACTGACATACTTCTGTGAAAATTACCATGATGATTACTGAACAAATAAGAGTATAGGAACCCAAAATTTGTGTGCTTATATGGTTTGACATTTGACTCCCTAAATCTCTTTAAAAGGCTTAACCTGAAAAATTAGAAAGAACTGTCAGGGAGTACTGGCTCAAGGAACAATTGTGCCAGTCTGAGGGGAATTAATATAGAAACAATGGAATGGCACTAAGGTGAAAAGCAACTGGAACGAGAAAGAAGAAAGAAGAAAATTAGAAGAGAGAAGATAAAGAAGAATGATGATGATGAAAGATGAAGGAAGAAAGATGAAAGATGAAGGAAGAAAGCGAAAGATGAAAGAAGAGAGAGAAGAAAAAAAGTACAAAAAAGACGAAAGAAGGAAGACGAAAGAAGAAATGAAAGCAGAAATGAAAAAAAGATGAAAAGAAAAAGGATGAAGAAAAACGAAAGAAGAAAAGAAGGTAGAAAAGAATGAAAAACAGAAAGAAGAAAGCAGAAAGAAGAAAAAGGTAAGAAGAAAAAAGGATAAAAAAACAAAAGAATGAAATGGAAAAGAAAACGAAGAAATACGAGGAAAAAGGAGAAAAACAACAAGAGGGAAAAGAAGACAAAAGATAAAGGAGAAAAAGACTGAGGGAATACAGTAGGTTTCAGAACGGTAATAACAAAGTATCTAATAGCAAGCAAAGAGGCTGTAAAGAACGACGATACATTATTTGGATTCACGGGCAGAGAGTTTTCAAAAAAAATCCTCTTAATTGCTGACAGTTCCTCAGTATGTCCGCAGGTTATGATCTGTGATAGGCTCTGGGATCACTCTCTTCCCCTTTCTCTTTGCATGACAATTCCTCACAATCTTGCCCCATCCTCTCTCTCTCTCTCTCTCTCTCTGCTTCCGCCTTCCATTCACTGCTACTTTAACACAACCACCCTGAGTAAGAACAGAATTATCCACACTCGTGCCGCAGATTCCTTGCACTCAGGCGGACAGTCACACCGGGAAAAATTAATTATCTTACGGATTTCTCTCGCCTGGGGTGGAGGAGGCAAGTGGGGTGAGGGTGATGGTGTTGGTGGGGTGAGGGTGGGGTTGGTGGAGTGATGGTGGTGGTGGTGGGGTGAGGGTAGGATTGGTGGAGTGATGCTGATGGGGTGAACGCGATAGTGATGGAGGTGGTGGGGTGAGGGTGGGGTTGGTGGAGTGATGGTGGTGGTGGTGGGGTGAAAGTGATGATGGTATGGTGACGGTGATAAGGTGAGGGTAAGGTGGTGGAGTGAGTGTGACAGGGTGAGGGGTGAGGGTGATAAGGTTAGGGGTGATGCTGGTCGGGGTGTGACAATTGGGGACGGAGGTAAAACAGACGAGAGGGTGTAATGGTGGTAATGAGAGTGTAAGAGTAACGGGAGACCTCGAGAAGACCTTGGTCGTGGCTCCCAAGGTCACGGTAGGGGGGATTCGTGTGTTCTCGTCATTTCTCTCTCTCCCTCTCTCCAGTTTAGCCCATTCAATTCTCCACTTCACTCCTCTCCATTCCTTTCCGCAACTCTCCTCTCCTTTGCTTTGCACTTTCGCTGCTCTGCTCTCCCAACCTTGCTGCGCTCTCTTCTCCTCTCCTCTCCAGCCAGTCAAACATTTTTTCACTGCTCTCTGCCCTATACTTGCCTGACTGCTCTCCTTTCTCCCTGCCTGCCTCTCTGCCTCCCCTCCTACTTCCCTTTCTCCCTGCCTACCTACCTTTCTCCCTGCCTACCTCCTCACCCTCCAACCTCCTCACCCTCCTACCTCCCTTTCTCCTTACCTGCCTACCTTTCTCCCTGCCCACTTATCTACCCCTTTTCTCCATGCCTGTTTACCTTTCTCCCTTCTACCTCATTCTCCTTGCCTGCCTACCTGTCTCTCTTCCTCCTGCCTACCTCTCCACCTCCCCACCTCTCACCCTTTCTCTTTGTCTGCCTCCCTTTCTATCTGACTGCTTGCTTGCCCGCGTCTCTCTCTCTCTCTCTCTCTATCTATCCGAGCAACCTTCTCTTCCTCCTGTTCGCTTGCCTTTCTTTGCAGCTTTACAGTTTTCCATATTCCGTCTTTCTACACAACTCTCATGTCTTTCAGTCGATTTAGGGATAGGTTGAGGCTTAGGAGATACTGAATATGTCTTAATTAACCTCGTGCTGTTGATAGGCTCACATTTAAACAACCATCTTATTTCCCTGTTCATACTGACATCTCACAATGCAACTTCCCTCCTCTCCCCATATATCCCTTCTTTTCCTTAGTCCTACGTCTGCCAGAGGTTAACCCTTCCTGAATACAAGGGAAAGTCGTCCACCCGGAAGGTCGGGACGTGGGATTCGGCTCAGTTCACAAAATACTTCGCTCGAAGTAACCTAACCCCTTTTCATTCAACAGCGATGTGATCCAGCATGGAACTGGTTTGCATTTATCTGAGTTCTGAGGTTAGTTGAATGAACTTAATCACCAATCAGAAAAAAAAAAAAAAAAAATGCGCTCCTTAGTTTCATCCCCACCTACTTTTGTTTTGCTTTGACATGAATTGAAAGAACGTAGTAGATCAATTATGAAAGTCGTGGGTAAACTCATGCCACATTTCACTTAACAGACTTTGATAAAACAGTGTTTGGTATCGACTGACTCGTTCGAACTGGCTCGACTCGGACCCTAATCAAATCGTCGTTGCCTCTATTACCTACAAGCAAAATTTCAGAATAACAGGTCAGCTCTAAAGACCGTACTCCTCTGTTTTTGAAAATACTTGGTACTAAAATTTTACGTTACCCCCTATTTAAAAGACATGGAACCTTTGACTAAATTACGGTGAGATTCGCGATTCCTAATAAGCATTTGACGCTGGTAGACGCAAAAAACAATTACAGTGTCCAATTGCCGGTGAAAGTATTGCCCTTGCCCCAGATCCCACTTCACCTCTCACCCCTTCCTCCTTTCCCCTCTGCTTGACTTAGCCCTCATTCCTCTTTCCCTCACCCATTCCTCCTTTTCTCCCACTTCTTGGCACCAATTCCTCTTCCTCACTCAGCCCTTCCTCTTTTGTGTGTGTGTGTGTGTGTGTGTGTGTGTGTGTGTGTGTGTGATTTACTTATCCCTTGTTCCTCTTCCCCTCTAACCCCTTACTCCTTCCCCTCTTCTTTACTTACCCGTCGTCCCTCTTCCCCTCTCAGCCCTTCCTTCTTTTTTTCTCTTAACCCTCGTTCCTCTTCCCTTCTCACCCCTTCCCCCCTTCTTTCTCTACTTAGCCCTCTTTCCTCTTCCCTTCTCGCCCCTTCCTCTTGTTTTTCCTCTGTTTACTTAGCCTTCTTCCCCTCTCACCCCTTCCTCCTTTTTTCCTCCTCTTTACTAAGCCCGTTTTCCTCTTCCTTCTTCACCTTTGGCCCCCCGTGTTCTTCCGCATCCCACTTCGTGCTGCTCTTCCCTCCCTCTTCACCTACCTCCACTCTCACAACCCAACACTCACCCCTTCTGCTTCAACATTATGCAATTACATTTTCTTTTCCCTCCAGAATTATAATTTTTTCTCGAACGTATTTTCTTCATGGTATGCCCGCTCTCACGCTACAGTTTATTTCCCAACGAGCCCCTCTTGACTGTAATCATCGCTTTTATATTAGGGAAATTATTGCATCAGAAAGTTTCCCGAGCACGGACCGAGTGAATCGTTCTTGTTGCTAGGTTGCACACACACACACACACACACACACACACACACACACACACACACACACATGCACAAAAAAGGTGTACCCAAAGGCGGATGAACCCATGTGATAAGGGTGGGTAAGGTAGTGAGCGAGGGAGCTGAGAGGGAGGCTAATGTAAGGTGGAGATAGGGTGGCGGGGTGAGGAGGTGAAGGTGAAAAGGTGGACGAAGATAAAAGTGGAGAGGAAAGGGAGAGTGGAGGAGTCTGGGTGGGAGAGGGTGGGAAAGGGTAATTCTGATAAAAGTGAAGGCAGAGGTTCAAGGAAAATGTAAGTAAATGAAAATAAGGAAAGGATGAGGGGATGGTGGGCGGATGTTGAGGGCTATTATCAGTTAACGCAAAATAAACTCGGGATGGACAGTCTCCAATACTTATTCCTTCCATAGAAAATTAATTATAAATGAAAGAGAGTTAAGATTCGTTTACTGGGAGATACATGATTACAGAAAGTTTAATATTGTGAAGGTCAAAGGGAGATGGAAAGACAGACTGAAAAACACAGAAAAAGACTATCTATCTATCTATCTATTGCCAGACGCCTCAATCCCGTTTGGGGTGGCCACAAACAAATCGCCTCCAAGTCGCCCTGTCCCCCGCCATTTCACTCCCCTGCTCCACACTGTGAGGAAAACACGTCCAGAGATGACCAGTTGTATAATGGAGACTGGGACTACCGGTACAGATTTACTCCTGCATTAAAGAGCTGGTCAGAAAAGAGGTAAGGACGTGTAACTAGACGGGTGATGAGTGCTCGCCATAAAGGGGAAGGAGTACAGGCAGATAATTTCAGAAGAACAGAGACCATAATAGTAGGGATAAGAAAGATAGAGAGCTGCAACCCTTCCGTAAAAAGGAGAGAAGTTCGAGGGTATCAGTGAGTGGAGCGTAGTTGATGAGGAGGAAAATCTCTTGACTCAATCCTATTTGTAAATGCAGTTCGAGGTGAGCTCTTAAACAAGCCAGAACCATGCTCCACACAGGGAAGAATTAGGTATCTATTCAAAGCCAACAAATGAGTGAGGTTAGCGAATGTATCGGGTCAGTTTAGCATACTTAACCTCTGTGATGCTGTCTTTGCAGGAAGGGTAATGTGATGTTTCCAAGACAGGAGAGAGAGAGAGAGAGAGAGAGAGAGAGAGGAGAGAGAGAGAGAGAAGAGAGAGAGAGAGAGAGAGAGAGAGAGAGAATTAAGATACGGTAGACGATATGTGTTATTGAAGGTTAATGAACTGGTTATGTGAAAGATATGTCGAGCTGAGAAATGGAGGAATATGAGTTTTGGCGGCATTATAAAACCACAATATTTATTTTGCCACGTCAGAGAAAAAAAATCTGCAGTAAGATGTAACAATACCTCATGCCGTGATTGTTGAGGTGACTGATGTGGTAGGAAGACTATCGGTAAAAAGAAGGTGATGAGTGAAGGGTAAAGAAAGTGAGGTGGGGAAAACAATTAAGGAATGAGGAGATGGAGGGGTGATGGCACAGCAGGAGAGAGGAATGGGGTAAAGGCTGAGAGATGTGGAGGTGAGGAGGAACTGAGTAGTGGAGAGGTGGAGATAGAGGAGGGATGAGAAAGTGGAAGCGGAGGTGGAGGAGGGATGAAGTGGAGAGGTGGATGAGGGATGAAGTGGAGAGGTGGTGGAGGGATGAAATGGAGAGGTGTAGGTGGAGGAGGAATGGGGAAGTGGAGAGGTGGAGGAGGGATGAGGAGATGCAAAGGTGGATGTGGAGGAGGGAAGAAGAAGTGGAAAGGTGGAGGTGGAGGAGTGATGGAGAAGAAGAGGTGGAGGTGGAGGAGCGATGAAGAAGTGGAGAGGTGGAGGCGGAGGAGGGATGGGAATGTGGAGGTGGAGGAGGGATGAAGTGGAGAGGTGGAGGCGGAGGAGGGATGGGAATGTGGAGGTGGAGGAGGGATGAAGTGGAGAGGTGGAGGCGGAGGAGGGATGGGAATGTGGAGGTGGAGGAGGGATGAAGTGGAGAGGTGGAGGAGGGATGAAGTGGAGAGGTGGAGGAGGGATGAAGTGGAGAGGTGAAGGAAGGATGAAGTGGAGAGGTGTAGGTGGAGGAGGAATGGGGAAGTGGAGAGGTGGAGGTGGGGGGGGGACGAGGAGATGCAAAGGCTGAGGTGGAGGAGGGATGAAGAAGTGGAGTTGGAGGAGGGACGCAGAGGTGCAGGTGGAGGAGGGACGCAGAGGTGCAGGTGGAGGAGGGACGCAGAGGTGCAGGTGGAGGAGGGACGTAGAGGTGCAGGTGGAGGAGGGACGCAGAGGTGCAGGTGGAGGAGGGATACAGAGGTGCAGAAGTGGAGGCAAAGTATGAGGAGCTGGGTGAATTGGAAGGGTGGAGAGGTGGAGATGGAGGACAGACGCAGAGGTGGAGAAGTGGAGTAAAAGAAATAGGCGTTGAGCGAAGGTGGAGGAGAGAGGAGGAGGAGGAGAAGAGATGCAGGGATGGAGAGGTGGAGGCAAAGCAGGAGAGAGAAGCGGGGTTAAGGTAGAGTGGGGGTAATGAGATTAAATAACAGAGGGTGAGGAGATGGTACAAGGGAGAGGGAAGGGTATTAGAGATGAAGCAGTGTTGGACCCGGGAGAGTGTAGTTGGCAGAGGTTAGGGAATACGGACCCGGGAGAAGGAGGAAGAGGGAGAGGAACGGGAAAATGGAAAGGAATGTTAATAGGAAGAGTAAAGGGAATATGGGAGAGCGGAGAAAGGGGATTAATGACACTCAGATGGTGTTAACGGATATGATTACTATTTACTGCTTACGACTGCATAACCAAAGTAGGAAATAAGGCAAAGTTATCTAAAAATATGTTAATGGTGAAATGGTGTGCACGACAGGTACTGCCTGTGTGAGATAATATTCTGCAGGAGAAGGGAAGGAGGGACGGAAAATCACAAAATATATCAACCACTTCAGTACGGTGACGTCCTTAATTTTGCTACTTGCTTTGTTATCCGTATCTATATCTTACAGAATTAGATATCAGTCATAATTATTTTCTGTTTCAACCTCGAAAGGACCAGTAGAGTAGTTGCTGTTTGTTTTCCTTCGTACTCCTTTGTAGCTAAGAGAACCACTTTTAGAGGGAACGATCATAGGTCTTTTATTTGTAGAGACATTTTGACAAGCATGGAAAGGTGGTGGAAGAAAACATGGGTTTTGTCACCTTTATTTCGCCCGTGTTTCCCTCCAGTTGCTTCCCGTTTCTTTTATTTATTCATTTTTTGCTACCACCCAACGATTTACGGACTTGGCAAGACACTATCCAGTAACTCATTAACAACGCTGACGTGTATTTTGCTTTATTTTTGTTACTCTGCTGGATTTTGTATATTTATGAAAGGCTCCTCGGAATGATGGAGGAAAGTTATTTAAACTACTTCGATTAGAAGAAGTTTATGTATGAGAGTTATTATATGTGCAAAATACTAAATGTGCAAAGGCATTATTCACATCATCATCATCATCATCATCATCATCATTATCATCACCATCATCCAAACCCTTATTTCCCACTGAAGTACATCTCCCACATGACGCTTTCTCTCTTACATTCTTGCTATCTTCAGACTTCTTCATTCACCTCAGGAGAAACCTTTAATACTGGATGGGTTACAGCGGTCGATCCTACGCTGAATAAATCCTACGCTGAATAAATCTGAGTGAAGATAGTAAAAATAAAATACAGACGTCCTTGGGCTAAATGAATTACTCGATGGGGTGTAAGTAGGATCCAGCAAGAAATTAAAAAAAAATAAAATTAAATTATCTTCGAAATTTTGGCATCACCTAAAACGAAAATTAAATGAGACGTGGTTCGATTAGAAAAAAAAATACATAGCCTGCATAACTGGCGTAAAACACGGAATTTGGAAAATACGGTATCTATGGTATTTGTGTGTGTGTGTGTGTGTGTGTGTGTGTGTGTGGAGAGGTAATGTTTGCGTGACTTATGGACAAAGGGAAAATTACGGGGTATGTACAGTTTGTGTGTAGAGAGAAGAAAGGATGGGTAAGGAGTAAGTATAGGGTGTGTGTATAACGGGAGGGAATGTGATATGGAGGGAAGGTAAGGCAAGACAGGAGTGATGTATGTAAAGGAAGAGTAGGACGGAACCAGAGTGTCTGAGCCAGGAATACAGCTGAAGGAAAGGGAACAGACATGAGGAGAGGAAAATAGAAGGGCAAGGTATGTCTTGATTTTGCAGCACTGTATTTCGTGCTATTGTGAATGTTAAACAGTTTCGGCCCGACTTGGAAATGACAGAACAAATCTGGTTGAAAATGTTCTACCTTCTCAGCTAGAGGCAATATCTGTTTCTGTTACAATGTCCCCTTACAGGCCAAAACACAAAATCAGTTTTCTCCCGTACATGTATAACATGATGAAAGGCTTTCCTAATCGAACTCGCCCTGTACCGTGATTACGTTCGAAGTCCAACTGAACTCGTATCTGTATTGGAACGGTTGTTTTCTGTGAGTCCGTCATTTTATATATCGGAGCTGATGTAAAATTTTAAAGGCCTAAATCGAAAACGTGAGAAACGTGTCTGGAGACACCAGGCCCAAATAAGTGATGAGTGCGTTTCAGGCCAGCACGACCAGAGTAGCCGTGAAAGGCGTGGCTGCGATCGTTGATACCAATGAAAACACCAACACATTAAAAAAAAAAAATACATTTTAACCCTGAGAAATATAATAAGGAGAAACAGTGAAAAAAGAAACAGTGATGTATTATGTGACTGAAAGAAAGATAATAAGAGAGATAAGAGTTGATTTTGATTAAAGTTGGAATTAAGATGTGGAGATATATATACCCGGCATATATATATATATATATATATATATATATATATATATATATATATATATATATAGAGAGAGAGAGAGAGAGAGAGAGAGAGAGAGAGAGAGAGAGAGAGAGAGAGAGACTGCACCAGCGTCCTGCTGAGAGGACAGTGTTGGGCATTTCCAAAAGCTTATGAATGTGGAACCCTAAAGTTCAGATATATGAGCATCGCGACTATGAAACGGGTAGGCGGAAAACAGTACGTTAAGCATCTTCCCAGCAACATCCAGCTCGCTGCAACCTAGGACGGCAATACGTTAAAGAGAGAGAGAGAGAGAGAGAGAGAGAGAGAGAGAGAGACGTGAAAAAATGGAAAATTTAATAAAACAACTGGTGAGGAAATGCGTGACGTGTGTGAAGTGATGAGGAGTCAAAAAACAATAAATAAAAATAATGGTTAATGTACAGTTTGCTGAAGGGTGTGAACAAGGACGAGATAAAAGCATGCACAGAAGAAAAAATATATAGAGGGAGTGGGCTAGAGAGAGAATAAAAGATGAAATAAAGGAAAACTGCAGAATCGAGTGAGACCTGCGTATAAGAAAAAAAACTACATATATGAAGAGAAGAGTGAAAAGAGAGAAGAAGGGATAAAGAGGCAGCATGAGAGGCAGGCTGCAGGTAGAGAGTTATGTTGAAAGGGTCATTTAGAGGGACAGCATATATGGGTGGAGTGGGGTTGGGGTGAGAGGGGTTAGGCTGGGGGTAGGGTGGATGAGAAGGAAGGTCAGGATTGGGGCGAGCGTCAAGGTGAGGGAGAGGGAGTGAGGAGGGTATGAGTGAGAGTGACAGTAAGTTTGAGATGGAGGAATATTTGCGTGAGGAATGAAAACAAGAGTGAACACGGTGAAGGTGAACGTTGCATTGAGAGGGAGGAGTGGAGGTGAGGGTGAGAAGAGAGCAAGGGTGAGGGTGAGAGGAGAGCAGGGGTGAGAGTAGGATTTCTGCTTGAGAGACGAATGAGGAAGAGCTGGGTGAAGGTGAAGGTTGGGATGAGAGGATGGCGGGAGGGTCGGGATCAGGGTGAGTGAACGACGAGGGGGGGGGGGAGTGGAAGTGATGATAAGGGTGGGAGAAGAGCAGGGTGAGAGCAGGAATGAGAGTGAGGTAGGGATGGAGGAATATCTGTGAGAGCAATGAATGAGGGCGAGGAGGCTGAAGGTGAAGGCCAGACTGAGAGGGTTGCGGGTGACGGTCAATGTCAGGGTGGGGGTAAGAGGATGGGGATGCAACTCAGGGTCAGGGTGAGTGTAAGAGCGTGGGGGTGGGGGGCGAGGGTGAGACAGCGTGGGTGAGGTGGGGATGGGAGTATGGGAGGAGGCAGAGGGAGAGTATGAGAGACAAGATCATGCTGACTGTCGGAGGATGAGGGGGTGGGGGTGAGGAGAATGAAGAGAAGGGTAAAAGTGAGTGGTAGAGGATGGGAATGAGGGTGAGAGGAATGAAGAGAAGGGTGACGATGGGGTGGGTGGGGGTGAGGATGGGTGAGAAAGGGTGAAGGTGCGGGTGAGGGTGAGGTTGGATGAGAAAGGATGGAGGTGGGGGGCTGAGGGTAAATGAGAAAGGGTGAAGGTGGGGGTGAGGATGAGAAAGGGTTGGGGTGGGGGAGAGAGAAAGGAAGAGGGTGAGGGTGAGGGCAGGGTGCAGGATGTGACTGGCCTCCTGACTGGCAACAGGGGGGACTTCTGAGCCAACACTCGTAAAGTTTTTATTGCGTACAGTATGAGGGACCGGGTTACCTGCACACATACACATGTAAACAACTGCACACGCACACACAGACGTAAATACATAGACAAATGCACCAACACACACACACACACACACACACACACACACACACACACACACAGGCTAAAGACATTCCTACACACACAATTATATGAGTTGCCCACATGTATATATGTATATTAGAGACTATCCCCCCTCTCTCTAACACACACACACACAC
Organism: Coenobita brevimanus; assembly: GCF_032717465.1. Taxonomy (NCBI): domain Eukaryota; kingdom Metazoa; phylum Arthropoda; class Malacostraca; order Decapoda; family Coenobitidae; genus Coenobita; species Coenobita brevimanus. The sequence continues at coordinate 15,720,768 of NC_136978.1, forward strand.
ACACACACACACACACACACACACACACAAACGTATGAAATCCATCGAGAGAGAGAGAGAGAGAGAGAGAGAGAGAGAGAGAGAGAGAGAGAGGAATAATTACATGAAGCACAAGACAGATCACCAATTATCTCAGTCCTCTAGCCACGTCCAACACAAAGCCTAGCAGTGTGTGTGTGTGTGTGTGTGTGTGTGTGTGTGTGTGTGTGTGTGTGTGTGTGTGTGTGTGTGTGTGTGTGTGTGTGTGTGTGTGTGTGTGTGTGTGTGTGTGTGTGTGTGTGTGTGTGTGTGTGTGTGTGTGTGTGTGTGTGTGTGTGTGTGTGTGTGTGTGTGTGTGTGTGTGTGTGTGTGTGTGTGTGTGTGTGTGTGTGTGTGTGTGTGTGTGTGTGTGTGTGTGTGTGTGTGTGTGTGTGTGTGTGTGTGTGTGTGTGTGTGTGTGTGTGTGTGTGTGTGTGTGTGTGTGTGTGTGTGTGTGTGTGTGTGTGTGTGTGTGTGTGTGTGTGTGTGTGTGTGTGTGTGTGTGTGTGTGCAGATAACAAAAACTGATGTTCAAATATCGTAAGCAAAACAAATCTCTCTCCGTCACTGTTTTAATTGAAATAAAATGAATATCTCGATAATTTCTCTTGTCATACTGGTAATTTTTTTTATTATTATTATTAGTTTTAAGTAGTTTTACAAAAAGATGGGATACCCTTAAGCTGAATTAATGCGTCTGATGGTAGCAAGAGAGAAAATAAAAAGTCTTCAGCTTGGTGAAAGAATTAACGGATGTTTCTATTTCACTACGATGGGGTCTGAATAACACTATGATAGTTGCTAAAATGAATTTAAAAAAGTAATCGCAATGAAAGGATTTCTTCTAAGTTAAACGAGTAACTTTATTTTCGTTCCAATTAAAATACCATCGTTTGTAACAGTAACGCTTTTTGTGTAAGCGTTCTTGCCAGGTTTCATTGTTGCTCTGCTGTTTGTCCTGCCTCTTCTCTTCTCAAGGTTGGGTCTCACAGGTACTGATTTGATGTTCCAACCCACTGAACACCTGTTTTCCTCTCAGATCAGGGTTTCAGTGGCTAACATTTGTTCCGATCCTTACCATTACCAGCTCTCCTCTCAAGTTAGAGTTTCACTGTTGCTGCTATGTTGTTCCCACTGGTACTATCGAAAACCTATCCTCCTCTCAGGGAAGGGTTACACAGTGGTTGCAATTTGTCCTGGCCATTTCTGTCATCTGTTTTCCTGTCTAGCTTGGAATTCACAGTTGCTGCAATTTGTTCCGACTCGTTCTGCTCCCCTCTCTTGCTTGGAATTCACAGTTGCTATGATCTGTTTCAACCTGTACTAATCTCCACTCACGTCTGGGCTTCAGAGTAATATCCCGCGCCTCTGTTGGTCAAGTGTTATCTTTATATCGTTGACCTAGGCTGGTGAGAGTACAGTTCAATAAAATGGCGACTATGAAACCGATCATTTTAGTCTGTGTCATGGCAAACATGATGGGATCGATATGGTTAGGGTGTACGAAGGAACGAAGCATATCCACCAACACACTTGCTCTGGTGAATTGATCCTGCACCACATCAGCATAGCCACCACCACATTTGCCTCTGCTTATCCATCCTATACGCACCACCACAAACACCTCCACACTTGTCCCTTCCTACACATTATTCCACCACAAGCACCTCCACAGTTGTCCCACCACACGCACCTCCGCAGTTGTCCGTTACTACGCACCGTACACCACACTGCCACACCTATCTCTTCACTCTCTTCCCTGCCAGCCCATCTACACCACACCACCACAACCACCTCCACACATGTTCCTTCCTACCCATCCAACACGATACCATCACACCCACCACTACATCACCACACCACCACCACATTACCACACCACCACGCCCACCATCATACTCACCCCTTCCTACGCTTCTCATCCTAAACCACCAGGCCCACCACCATATCACTACAACCACCACCACACTGACCCCTGCCTACCCATCGCACCCCAGCCAACCACACCCACCACCACACTCACCCTGTCAGCCTGTCTCACCCTTGCCTACCCATCTCACTGGACATCACACCGCCGCCCTCCCCGTCTCCTCCCTCTTCGTTAGCAGTGTCCCTCCTCGATATCGGATCAACTCGTGTCACCTTTGTCCTGAGATATACCACACACCACGCCGAGGGAGAGGGTGGGGGTCAGGGGGGTCAATGGTGGGGGGAGTGAAGGTGAAAGTGCAGGGGTAAGGGAGGGTATTCATAAAGGATCTTAATCATAAAACGCCTTCCTTTCACAGGGCCGTGTAGTGTTCATAATTATTCCCACATAACGAAATTGTGATTTTCGAGAATATACAACCATTCTGGCCCAACTTTAGCTCGAAACTTCTGTACTTCATGATAAACGCAACTTCAGTGTGTGTATTATCATTCTATTCAATCATAAGCAAAGTTTACAACAGACGTCTCCAATGTAGTTAAATATCACGATGTTTTTTTCGTATTTCCACTCTTGTATGGTTGTGAAGTACTTGGACCTGTAAAAAAAAAAAAAATCTAATATTCATCTAAGTTTACAGATTTGGTTTTAGCTAATAAAGAAAATATCATTAGCGATATAGAGGTTGGTGGACGACTTGGTAATAGCGATCATGAAGAAATTAAGTTCAAATTTATTTGGGATGTCTGTTCCACTGAAAATACCTCCACCGTTCCTAATTTTCGTCTAGGAGATTTCGATGGCTTAAGAGCTTATTTTCGAACGGTATTCCACAGGGAGATCAGCTATTTGAGGGAATGCCAGGTCAGTGGGGAACCCCAGGTCATAGGTCAGGCGCAGGAAACACGTGGGGATGTCCGTCAGGTGTCTGTGAGGGGGGAGGTGGTAGATAGGAATGTAGTCCAGGTGACGGAAATTAACTCAGCTCCAGTACCAAACAGACGTTCAACCAGTGAGAAGTATAACGAGTTAATAAATATAATACACGGAGGCCAAGATAGATATATTCCTTCAAAACCGTTTAGAACTAATAATTCAGAACCAAGATGGTTAAACAACAGATTAAAAATCTCTCATAGGGCCAAAGGAAAGGAATATATAGAAAAATAAAACGTGGAGAGGAACACTTACGTAACCGATACACGATTTTAAATAGAGAAGTAAAGAGGGAGATAAGAAAAGCAAAGAGAAGTTATGAAATTAAGGTTGCAAGTGAATCAAAAGAAAACCCCAAGGGTTTTTATCAAATGTACTGTACGAAAAATAAAGATAGGATAGGACCACTCAGAACAGAATCAGGTGACATTACCAGTGAAGATAAAGAAATGTGCTCCATCCTAAATAATTATTTCATATCAGTATTCACCAAGGAAAATCTAAGCCTGGTCCCTCAAGCAGCAAATATTTACCATGAGAATACGGAAAATATTCTTAGTAAAATAACCATTAGTAAGGAGGACGTATTGAAAGAAATAAATAAGTTAAAACCTCAAAAATCGCCAGGTCCGGACGATATATATGCAAAAATTATAAAAGAAACCAAAGAAGAATTATGTCAACCACTTTTAACGTTATTTAATGACTCTTTAAGTTCAGGAGAAGTTCCAGAGGCGTGGAAAACCGCAAACGTAGTGCCCATCTTTAAAAAGGGTGATAAATCAGCTGCGTCGAATTATCGTCCGATAAGTCTATCTATCTATCTATTGCCAGACGCCTCAATCCCGTTTGGGGTGGCCACAAACAAATCGCCTCCAAGTCGCCCTGTCCCCCGCCATTTCACTCCCCTGCTCCCAACTCACACCCCCCTCTCTCATATACTTCTCCACCCCATCTCTCCATCTCATCCTCGGCCTCCCCCTCCCTCTTCTTCTTTCCCCCCTCCATCTCACTCACATACACTCTCTTCGTCAGTCTTTCACCCTCCATCCTCTCCACATGGCCAAACCACCTCAGTGTGTTCCTCATAACGCTTCCTATCACATCCACATCAACACCACAACGCTCCTTTATATCCTCATTCGTCAGCCTGTCTCTCCATGTGACTCCACAGGCTCCTCTTAAATAACTCATTTCCACGGCTCTCACTCTTGACTTGTGTCCTTCCAACAACGTCCAAGCTTCACTTCCGTACGTTAGAGTTGGTATCACAATACTGTCATGTAGTAACTTTTTCACTTCCATGCTCACTTCCCTGTTTCTTATCACTGCTTTCAAAGAACCAGCAACCTTTCTTCCCTGCTGTACCCTTTCAAGCACTTCACCTCCAAACCTCCATCCTTACTCATCACACTACCCAAGTACTTAAACGTACTCACATTTTCCAATTCCTCACCATCCAATCTCGCTGTACATTCACTGACTTCACCTCTCTCAAAGACCATCACTTTACTCTTCCCTACATTCACCTTTAGATTCCGTTTCTTACACACACTCTCAAACTCATCCACCAAGCCTTGCAGCTCACCTTCGTCTTCACTCAACAACACAGTATCATCTGCAAACAACAGTACAGGGAGTTTCCAAACACTATCCTCTCTCACCAGGGCCACTCCAACATCCACTATCCTGCCTTGTACCTCTTTTATTACCCCATCCATGTACAGATTGAACAACCATGGAGACATGACACATCCCTGCTTCAACCCAACTTTCAAAGAGAAAAATTCACTTAGTTCACCATCCACACGCACTGCAGCCTTCGCACCATCGTACATACTCTTCACAGCATTCAACAACTTCCCATCTACTCCATATATTCTTAACACTTTCCACAATCCTAGTCTATCCACCCTGTCATATGCTTTCTCCAAATCCATGAAAGCTGCATACAACTTCTTTCCCTTCTCTAGAAACTTTTCCACTAAAGATCTGAGAATGAATATCTGATCTACACAACCTCTTCCCTTCCTAAAGCCTCCCTGTTCTTCAACTAATTTCTCTGTTCTTTCTCTAACTCTGTCAATAAGTATCCTACCATACACTTTTCCTATTATACTAAGAAGACAATGCCCCTATGATTACCACACACTTCTTTTTCCCCTTTTCCTTTGTACAAGGGAATAATTATACCTGACTTCCAATCCTCCGGGACTCTACCTGCATCCCAGGCCAATCTGCACATCTTCCACATCCATTCTACTACTATCTCTCCCCCATGCTTCAGCATTTCACCACACACTCCATCAATTCCTGGGGCTTTCCCCGATTTAACTTTCTTCATTGCTTCCACAACTTCTATCCTAGTGATTTCTTCCTGTCTTCTCACCTCCCTCCTTCTCCCAGCCATTCCCCAGCCACTTACACTCGCATTACTTCCATCCTCCACGTTCAACAATTCCTTAAAGTGTTCTCTCCATCTGCCCACTTTTTCTCCCTTCTCCACTAGTAATCTACCATTTCTATCTTTCACTCCCCTGCTAACTTCACTTCCACCCTGTCTTACTCTTTTCACCTCTTTCCAGAACATTTTCTTACAGTCCCTCCACTTTACACTCAAATTCCTTCCAAATTCCTCATCCACTCTCTTCTTACTCTCTCTTACTAATCTTTTCACCTCTCTCTTTCTTGCTACATATAACTCTCTCTTCCGCCTCTCAACTTCTTCCACGCCCCTATTTCTCATCCATTCATTGTATGTTTTCTTCTTTGTGCCACAGCCCGTTTCACCTCTTTCAGTCCACCCACGCTGTTCCTTGCACCCCTCCGTCTTCTCTTCCTTCCACACACCACATCACATGCTGCACATATTTCTTCTGTAAATATTCTACACACACCTTCCACGTCCCCCATCTGCTCCAATTCATATTTGCCTTTGTGTTGTTGTTCAATCGTTCCTCCACTTCTCTCTTATACTCTGCCTTTTTCTCATCCTCATGTAACTTTTCCACTATACATGCAACTACACATTCCTCTCGTCTTTCACTTCATCTATTCCTCCATCTTACTTGAACTTCTTTAATTCTGGCCACCACCAAGTAGTGGTCAGAAAAGTCCACTCCCCCAACCTCTATAAACTCTTGCATCCAATATACATCTTCGCATACTTTCATCCACACACACATAATCAATCATTGCCTTCCTTTCACTCAGTTCACCACCCACCCTTCTCATCACTCGCCATGTATACCTGTGGATCATTTTATGCCTGAAGAGGGTATTGGCTATCACCAACCCCTCCCAGCACAAATGTCCACGTAACGCACTCCCCATTCTCATCTACCTCAGCAGGCACACCCCACTCACCAACTATTCCATCCACCTTCACATTCCCAACTTTACCATTCATATCACCAATCAAAAACACTCTCTCATTCCTTTCAAACTTTTCCATGCACACTTCTACATTTGTCCAGAACTCTTCTCTCACTCTTCTAGCACGATCTTGCGTTGGCGCATACACACACATAATCGCCCACATTTGTATTCCAACTTTCAACTTTACCCACAATAATCCTTGATCCAACTGATCCATACTGTCTTATGCTCCTCTTCCATCTTTTACTCACAACTATACATACTCCTTCCTTTGCCTCTCATTCTCACCTACTCCAGCACATAAACACCATCCAAACTCCCATTCTCTCACACTTTCTCCTCTCCATTTTGTTTCAGTTATTCCACATACATCCACTTTCGCATCCTCAAGCACCTGGACAATCTCTCTCTCTTTCACCTCGTCATTTGCTCCCCTTACATTCCAAGTTCCAATTGCAATGTCCTTTGTCCGGTCCTTGGTCGTCAACGTTTGGTCAGTCCTTGTCCGAGGCTTCTTGTTTGTTTTTTTAGTTATTTGTTTTCCGGGGAGGGGCACTAACCCTCCGCCAACCCTTTTAGGCGCCTTTTACGACAAGCAGGGATACTGGGGGAGTATTCTTGAAAAAAAAAAAAAAAAAAAACCTACCCCCAGTCAATAGTGGGAAAAATGTTAGAGTCAATTTTGGCAAATAAGATTAGAGAACACTTAGAAAGATTTAATCTTATAAACGAAAGTCAGCACGGATTCAGGCAAGGACGATCCTGCCTCACAAATTTGTTGTCATTCTACTCGGAGGTCTATGAGGCAGTAGATAGCGATAAAGCTTACGATGTTATTTATCTGGACTTTAGTAAAGCTTTTGATAGGGTCCCACACGAAAGGTTAGTTAGAAAGGTTCGAGCACACGGTATAGACAGCGATATCTTAAAATGGATAGAATCCTGGCTGAAAGGACGAAAGCAGAGAGTATTAATAAATGGAACTAAGTCGGACTGGGGATTAGTAACTAGCGGTGTACCACAGGGTTCAGTACTCGGTCCCTTATTATTTATCATATATATAAATGATCTAGACTTAGGAGTCAATAGCAGCATCAGCAAATTTGCCGACGATACAAAAATAGGGCGTATCATTAACTTGACTGACGATTGCCATAACTTACAAAAAAACCTCGATACATTGTCCAAATGGTTTAAAACTTGGCAAATGGAATTTAACGTTGAAAAATGTAAAGTACTTAACGTAGGCAAGACCATTGGAGATACTAACTACAGCTTAGATAACAAAGAAATTAGCAAATCGGAATGAGAGAGAGATCTGGGAGTTATGATTAGTAACGACCTTAAACCAAGGCAACAGTGTATTAATGCGAGAAATAAAGGAAATAGGGTCCTAGGATTTATTTCGAGAACATGAGCAATAGATCATCTAAAGTAATACTGAAACTTTATCTAGCATTAGTAAGGCCACATTTAGACTACGCAGTACAATTTTGGTGTCCTTACTATAGAATGGATATTAATTCGTTAGAAAATGTACAGAGAAGAATGACTAAAATGATACATGACGTCCGGAACCTGTCATATGAAGATAGACTGAAAAGACTAAGTCTGCATTCGCTAGAGAGGCGTAGAGTAAGGGGAGACTTAATTGAGGTGTTTAAGCGGATGAATGGTATAAATAAGGGAGATATTAGCAAGGTACTTAAAGTGAGCATACAAGATAGAACTAGAAATAATGGTTTCAAATTAGAAAAATTCCGTTTCAGAAAGGAAATCGGTAGAAATTGGTTTGGTAATAGAGTAGTAGACGAATGGAATAAGCTACCTAGTAAAGTAGTTGCTGCCTCTTCCATTGAGAGTTTCAAGCATAGGCTAGATAAGCATATGACAAATAAGGGGTGGATATAGAATAAAGAAAATCTTATAACCAATACTAATTCAAAAAAATTTTCTTTTCAGGTTACACTATGATAGTCTCTATTCTCCTTTCACACTTTCCTGTAAAATGTCCACGCCAGTTTTTCTATACGGCGTGGTGTTCTTTCTGACTTTTTCCTGCCAGCTTCGGCTGGAGGGTTTGGAGGGCGGGGAAGAGCCTTCTTCTTTGCTATCCTTATCTCATTCTAGTAGTTCAGTTACTCCTCTAGGAGCTGCCTAGCATGGGCCAACCGGCCTACTGCAGTTATCCTCTCTTCTTATGTTCTTATGGAGCAAGGCGGGAGAAACATTTGCATACGACTTTAACCCAGTTTTACGATAAACAGGCGTCCACAACCTTAAAATATTTTCAGTATTTTCTTCTTTTTTTGTCGTAATATTTCCTCTAACCCATGAAGCCGACGATGTATATTCCTAATTTATGCCTGATACTTCCAGACTATTTTGTTCTATCTAGTAAAGGCCTCCCGTATTGAAGGAGTTAATGAAGGCTATACTAACACTTCCCCTACTGAAAAATCTCTCAAGTTAATAAAATAATCTGTAAATAGCAAGAGGAAAGCTGAAGAATACACTACCGAATTGAAGGGGATAACATTCACACGTTCAGTAATGGAAAAAAAAAAAGATGAATGTATAGATATAACCAACTCTCATAATTATGTGCAACCTGCAGACGGATTTTCTTTTTATTCTTGCGACCACCTGACGATTTTTCTCAGATGTGGGGGAGAACGGAGAGCCTTCATGGTGAAGGAGCTGCATGGACACTTTGACGAAACAGGAATTACAACCCGAGACTCATCTGAATGTGAACCCGGTGAATTACAGGCTGAAGTTGACCTGCTATCCACCATCCTCCTTTCACGGGGACAGGTACAGGATAAGGTATCAGGCAGCTCCACCGCCCAATCAATGCGGTGCATCCACAAGAAGGCATCTCTTTCAAGCACCATATTGCTTGTTTGTATCCTTGATGCGAGAAGGCCCCGAACATAAACAATTCTGACGAGAGAAGGACCACACACACACACACACACACACACACACACACACACACAAACTGAGCGAAGGAATTAATCTGAGGAGTGGCGAGAGAACCACAGGATGAGACTGGTAACCACTTCACTACGAGGACGCCTTTTTAATTTCAAGCTTGCTACTTTTAAAATATTATATTAATATTTGGAGAGGCTTCTGAGCGAGAGGATTGATGTAGCCTTCATTAACGCCTTCATTACGAGAAGTTTCTCCTAAACTGCGTCGCTTTTCGAGAGAGAAATACCGATTTACTGCTGTGAGACTCCTGAATAATTTACACATTTGTCATCAATGAACAGATTTATGTGAACTCTGGAAGTCTTTCCTTCATTACAATCTATCCACTTTTACAGCAAGTTTTGAAAGCAGCCTCATTCACCTACACATAATTCAAGCTGGTATTCCAAAGTAGCTACTTTTGGTGCCACTTATCCCCAGGGATGGCTGCAATCCCCCTAATTTACTCTTCCCTTTTACCAAGTCAAATGTTCGAGACTTGTTTTTAATCTTTTTCCCTTAAGGTGACTTGCAAGTCTGGAAAAAATCTGCAGCTAAAACAGGAGAATTAAAAATTCACACCCAGTTACACACTACAACATAAACACCGAATCAAAGTAGCTGACCAACTGATGCCCACTCATTGCCGCGCTGGCAAAAGAAAATTTAATTTCTCGTACATGTCTCTTTAAATTAAAACATCGGGGAGATCCTCAAATACAGTATACCACTGACAGAATGAAGTTTGAATGTACGGTGTTTCACTTAAATCTATTCATTAAGACTGAAGTTTGAAAGAACTGTGTTTCAATTAAATCGATTCATTAAGACTGAAGTTTGAAAGTACGGTGTTTCACTTAAATCCATTCATTAAGATTTAAGGTTGAAAGTACGGTGCTTCACTTAAATCCAGTCATTAACAATGGATATATTGGCGTCTTTCTAGGGTATCGGTGGTGATTCATCCTCGAGAAAAATACCTAACAAAATGAATAATGAAACAAAAAGTTATTGGGCCATAGGATTCTAAAATGATGGGGTTATATATAACCTTCATAAACCCCTTCACTACAAGATGCCTTCCCTGTATTGTAAAAAATCGTCTTTTAGGTAGTCAGAAAGAAAAGTCCGTGGGCTGAATGGGTTGAGTTGGAGTGAAGGGATGAATGTATCATATAAACCACAGAATGCCCTAAACCTCTCACCCTCGCCCCTTCCTTTCTCTCCATCCCTCCCTCCATCTCCCTTATGATCTCTGACACCTTCCCTCCTTTATCTCTGCCATTCTATTCTCTCCTTTCCTATTCCCAGTCTTCCCTTGCCCTTCCTCGTTCGCTACCTCCTTCCATCTTTATCTCTGTTCCTTCCTCTCTATACCCCTTCCATCCATTCTCTTCCTCCTCCTCTCCCCTTCCCAACCTTTCTCTCACTCTTTTCATCTCTTACCTTTCTCCCTGCCCCTCTCCCCATCCCTCCCCTAATCCTTAACAGCCTGCTATCTCTTCCCCCCATCCCTCTCTCCCCATTCTCTTCCTTCTCCTCATTTCTTCCTTGTTTTTTATTTACAGAATTTTACCTTAGTCATACCCTACCCTATACCAAACAGCCTCACAAGGACTAAATAGCTCTGTTGCTGTTTGCTTTCCATTGCACTCCTTTCCTCCACCTCTCACTCTCTCCTTTCCTTCATCTTTCCATCCCTCCATCTCTACATTCCTCCATTCTTCCATCTCCCCACCCTTCCTTCCTTCCATCTCTCCATCCCTGCTTCCCTGCCTTGACACTGACCCTATCGTGGGGTGGACGTACGTGAGATGGTGCTGGGTATTTTTTTTTAATACGGAACCTCTATTATCTTTTAGACTGCATACTTTCTTTCCCTCATTTCCACTCCTACACTTTTTTTCTATTCTTCATTTCCTCCCTTCATCTCTCCCTTTCCCCTTCCTTTCCCCTCCCTCCTCCTCTCCTTCCTTCCATTCCTTCTCCTTCCCTAACTTTCCCTTCCTCCTTCCATCCTTCTCTTTTTCTAATTTTCGCCATATTCTTCCTTTCGATCCATTCATTCGTCTCTCTTCCCCCTTCCCTCCTCACTCTCTCCCTTTCGTATTATTTTTTTCTTCTTCTCCCTTTTCCTTCTCTCCTTTTCCTTTCTTCCCAGTCCTCTTTCCATTCTTCTTCTTCCTCTTCCATCACCTCTCATCTACCTAACATTCCTTCCTCTCTCCTTCCATCTATCAAACCTTTCTTCCCTCCGTCCCTACCTCCCTCTCTGCCTCCTTCCCTCCCTCCCTCTCCCTCCTCTCCCTTCTACTTAACATTTCTCCCTCTCTGTTACCATCTATCAATCCTTCTTCCCTCTTTCTCACCTTTCCCTGTTTTCATCCTTTTCTCTCCTTCCTCTTCTCCTTCTCCTACCCAGCACTCCTCACTCTCTCCTTCCATCATTTTTTTCCCGGCGTCCCTCTTGCTCCATCCTCTTCCATCCTCTGCATCAGCCTAACATTCCTCCCTCCCTCCTTACATCTATCAATCCTTTCTGCCCTCCGTCCTTCCCTCTCACCTTTCCCTATCTCCCTCCCTCCTTCCCCATCCTCCCCTTAGCCTTGACACTGACCCTGGCATAGAAGGGACGAAGGAAGGGTGGTGGGTCTGTCTAGATTGGCGTGGAACCTCTTTCATTTGGGGTTGTATCCTTTCTCGTCCTCCCTTTCCCCTTCCCTTTTTCCATTTCCTTGTCACTTTTCTTCTCCCCTTCCCATTTTTTTCACTCCCTCCTTCCCTATTCATCTCTCTCTCTCTCTCTCTTTCTAACCTCCCTTTTTTTCTATTCTTCCTTCCTTCTCTGCTTCTCCCCCCTTCTTATTCTTTTCCCTCCCTTCCTCTTCCATTCACTCCCTCTTTCTTCCCTCTCTGTCTGCCTGTCTCTCCTTTCCCATCTTTTGTCTTCCTTCCTCCTCCTTTCCTTGTCTCCCCCTTCGCTTCTTTTCACTCCCTCCTTCACTTTCCTTCCCCGTCTTTGCTCTTCCTTCTCTCATATTCCTTTCTCCAAGACCCTCCCTCTATCCCTCCCTCTTCACTTCCTTCTCTCTTTCCCTCCTGTCATGTCTCTCCTGAGACACATTAATCCTTTCTACCCTCCATCCCTTCCTCGCTCTCTACCCCCATCTTTCCATCCCGATTCCTTGTCTCTCTCCATCTCTCCATTCTAATTCCCTTTCTCCCTCCTTCCCCTATATCCTTTCCCCCCACCATCCCTTCCTCTCTCTCTCCCACCATCTCTCCATTCCGATTCCTTGTCTCTCTCCATCTCTCCATCCTTATTCCCATTCTCCCTCCTTCCCCTCCATCCCTTCCTCCCCCCCTCCTTTTCCTCCATCACATCCACCTTCCCTCCTTTCTCTCCACCCATCCCTGCCCCTAACCCCAGCGCAAAAAGGTCCTACGGATGGTGGACGGTCCGTCTTTAAGGGTAAGGAAGCTCTTTCATATTTCGTCTTGTATCAGGTGACAGCTACTTGGCCTGCCTGTCTTATCTGATTCTCTCTCTCTCTCTCTCACACACACACACACACACACACACACACATATTGGCTGAGAGCCATTTTGGTTTCAGAAGTGGGAGGTCATGTGTTTCCAACTTGTTGAGCTTTTACTCAAGAGTGATTGACGTGTTACAAGAAAACGCTGGGTGGATTGTGTGTATCTAAACCTGGAGAAAGCTTTTGACAAGGTACCGGTACCCCACAAGCGACTAATGTGGAAATTGGAACACATAGGAGGACTGAAGGGAAACGTCCTGGAGTAGATGTGTGACTTCTTGAGAGACAGACAAATGAGGACAGTAATAAAGGACAAGATGTCCGGATGGAGGCAAGTAACAAGTGGAGTCCCACAGGGCTCGGTGTTAGCGCCAGTAATGTTCCTAATTTACGTAAATGATATGGTAGATGGAGTGAACAGTTACGCAAGTCTATCTGCTGATGATGTAAAGATCTTAAGGAGAGTAGAATTCGAGGAAGACTGTAAAATGCTGCAGGAAGACCTGAATAGGATCCAAGATTGAAGCAAGATGTGGGAAATGAAATTTAATGAAAAAAAAAAGTAAGATATTGGAAATGGGTAAGAGTATCAAGAGGCCATCACTGAAATATATGATTGGTAATGAACCAAACAAAAAAGTGAGAGAAGAGAAAGATTTGGGAGTGCTGGTCCAGGATAGTTTGTCACCGGAAAAACACATAAACAAGAGAGTTAGATAGACGTACAATCTCTTGACTTACATACGAGTGGCATTCCATTACATGGATGAGGAAATGATGAAAAAAATTGATAGTGGCAATGATCCGCCCCAGGTTGGAATATGCGGCAGTAGTGTGGTCCCCACACAAGAAGAAAGACATAAATAAGATCGAGAGAATACAAAGAACAGCAACCAAGATGGTCCCCAGCCTGGCAGATCTGTCTTACGGAGAGAGGCTAGAAAAGCTGGACCAGCCTACACTAAAAGAGAGAAAGGGGCGACATGATTGCAGTGTTCAGGGCCATGATGGGACTAGATAAAACTAATAAAAATGATCTGTTTGTATTGGATGGGAGAGTAACAAGAGGACATGGAATGAAACTGAAAAAGGCAAGTTGTTTGGAGGATATCAAGAAATACAGCTTTCCATATAGGTGCATAGACCTGTGGAACAGCCTGGACAAAGAGATCGTCCAGTCTAAAAACATTGACGGATTCAAAGCAAAACTTGACTTACTGAGAAAAGGAGACGGGACCCCACAAGCGTAGCTCATTTCCTGTATATCACAACTAGGTAAATACAACTAGGTAAACACACACACACACAAACTCCATTCACACCCATAAAAACATTCACACCTTCACCTACAAGCACACCTACACACACCCACATCTACACCCCACAACCCCTCCACCCACAACCCTTCCACACCCACATCCACACCTAATCCCACACCTACACAACACCCCAGCATGGACGGACTGGTGTGTGTGCACGTGACAGAGTAACAACATCCTCAGTACCAACGAGTATCAAACCTTTAAGGCGAGAATCCTCCATGATTTGTGTGCGCATTTCACCCTTATGCTACACAGGTGCTCGCATTCCTCGCCTTTACGTCACTGTGGGGGCAAGAGGGTGTGAAGCCCCTTAGAAGGCCGAATAAGGGAAGCAGAGCATTATCGCAGTGCTCTCGTTACCACCGCCTGGCAGTACTAATGTCCCCACCAGTCACTCATAGCCAGTCTGAATCCTCGTCAATTATTCTCGTGGAGGTAAAATGCTGATGCGGTTAAGAGTGGGTATGAGGATGCAGGGACGACAGTGTGTGTGTAAAATGAATTGAGCCAGTTCCTTGGTTTAAACGTTCGACTGAATAGAGGGTGCGTCATGTCTCCATGGTAATTGTATTCACCTATAACGTACAGTTCTCTATGGGTTATAGTCTGTTTCAGTATCTATTTTATTTTATATTTCAATGACACTTGCTTAATAATACTCCCGAAGATCTTATTCCCCTACGGATAATTCACAGGTCACTCGAGGTTATGTGGATGGCGTTTTAAAATACAAGGTAAGACAGTAGGTGGTAAGTTCCTTGCAAGAGGTGTTGGAGATGGCTTCCTTCATACGGTGGCGCCGATGTTGACGAGTAGCAATGCAAACTATAAACAAAATTATGTCCCTCAGCTCCCTCCCTATTCCGCGCCGCGAAATGGGATGACTGACTGCCGGAGAAGGGCAACTTCATCCTGCAGCTCACCCGGTTCACGTTTCAAATGAACCTAGGCCTACAACTGCTCCTACTACTCTTCATTGAGAGGGGTCAGGATATGAAAATTGTTTGTACTGTGATATGTATAAATGTACTAGGCCAGTATTTTCGTCGGTTGAGGAAGCCCCCTAACACGTTTTCGTAAACAGTTTAATTTATTACACCTCACTGTCCTCTTCTGTGTTACACAAATCCTTCCAATATCGCCATAATCTGCATAAATAACGTATTAGCCAGCCATGTACAAATATAAATCGCAAAGGGAGAGGTGTTAGGAAGCTTCTTTAACCGACAAGAACACAAGCTCTAGATTTTCTTTCAGAGGCATCACATACTTCTTACTTTTCCTCTGTGAACAATTAGGTTCTATAAGCAGAATGAAGGTGAAAATAATAACGCTGTGGTAGGGGACACTGTTACATCAAGTCAAAGTAACATGAACGTCTTGAATCCGTTGAACTTTTGCAAAATCTAAATCTCATTCTAACAATTTCCGCAAAACAAAATAATATCGTGTGCAAGTAGTATGGATTAAATATACAAAGACGCCACCGCGCTGAAGGAGATAATGTAAAGGTAGTGACATCTGCCAGGTATTCTAAGAAGTGGCTGACAATTCGGACTCAAAAATATGGTTGCTTCCAGATACTATATATTCCTGTTTATATAGTAACTTTTTTGTATGTTAATATGTGTGTGTTTTTGACTTTATGTACTTTGTGTGTGTGTGTGTGTGTGTGTGTGTGTGTGTGTGTGTGTCCAAGTTAGTATGTTCACGACACTGTGAAGGTTTTTATGAACTTGCTCTGTGTGGGAGGGATTATATGTCGACAAAAAATGGTAATTTAATTGTTCTCAAGGACAAGGACATCGCGATACACACACACACACACACACACACACACACACACACACACACACACACACACACACACACACACACACACACACACCTGCATACGTGAGTACTGACATACACCTTTGGTATTCCCAGGCATACACACAGGAAATACAGAACGCCACACATTTACACACAAACAAGGACTCATAACACACACACACACACTCACTCTCCACGGTATCCATATCCTTACACAAACACACACACACACACACACACACACACACACACACACACACACACACACACACTCACTCTCCACGGTATCCATATCCTTACACACACACACACACACACCATACCCCTCCCCCCACACACAACCATACACAGGCAGGGCAAGGCCAAGGTCCACAAAGAACCTTGAAGGAGGACGCACAGCAAACCACTCACACCTGTGCTCCTTTATTGCAAACTTCGTAGCACCTCTTTTGCAGCGATTTATTTTCTTCATTACACTCTCATAATTTCTTGCACGTTAGCCATGGTTTCTAAATTTGTTTCCATCAGTATCATGTAAATGTTTTTGTTGTTGTTTTTGTTGTCGCTGTTATTGGTTGTTGTTGTTGGTTTGTAGTAGTTGTTGTTGGTTTGTCGTTGTTGTTGTTGGTTTGTCGTTGTTGTTGTTGGTTTGTCGTTGTTGTTGTTGTTGGTTTGTTGTTGTTGTTGTTGTTGTTGTTGGTTTGTTGTTGTTGTTGTTGGTTTGTTGTTGTTGTTGTTGTTGTTGTTGGTTTGTCGTTGTTGTTGTTGTTGTTGGTTTGTCGTTGTTGTTGTTGTTGTTGGTTTGTCGTTGTTGTTGTTGTTGTTGGTTTGTTGTTGTTGTTGTTGTTGTTGTTGGTTTGTTGTTGTTGTTGTTGTTGTTGTTGGTTTGTTGTTGTTGTTGTTGTTGGTGGTTTGTTGTTGTTGTTGTTGTTGTTGGTTTGTTGTTGTTGTTGTTGTTGTTGGTTTGTTGTTGTTGTTGTTGTTGGTTTGTTGTTGTTGTTGTTGTTGGTTTGTCGTTGTTGTTGTTGTTGTTGGTTTGTCGTTGTTGTTGTTGTTGGTTTGTCGTTGTTGTTGTTGTTGGTTTGTCGTTGTTGTTGTTGTTGGTTTGTCGTTGTTGTTGTTGTTGGTTTGTCGTTGTTGTTGTTGTTGGTTTGTCGTTGTTGTTGTTGTTGGTTTGTCGTTGTTGTTGTTGTTGGTTTGTCGTTGTTGTTGTTGGTTTGTCGTTGTTGTTGGTTTGTCGTTGTTGTTGTTGTTGGTTTGTCATTGTTGTTGTTGTTGTTGGTTTGTCATTGTTGTTGTTGTTGTTGGTTTGTCATTGTTGTTGTTGGTTTGCTGTTTGTTGTTTTGTTGTTTTTTGGTTTGTTTGTTAGTTTGTTGTTGTTAGTTGCTGGATTTTTGTTGTTGGTTGTTTGTTGCTGTTGGTTGTTGGTTTGTTGTTGCTGTTTCTGTTGTTGTTGTTGTTGTTGCTATTGCTGCTGTTGATTAATCTGATCGTGAACCCATTGGAAAGATAAAAACTTCTCCTCTCTCGCAGTCTATCATCCTCTTTTCGGGGGACAGGAATGGAGTAAAGGCACGTTTGTATAACTGGGCAGCTCCACCACCCTGTTGTATCGGTGCCACCACATGAAGGCGTCCCTCTCCAACACCACCAGTAAAAAACTAAGAGAATATTAACCCCTTCACAACGATGACGTCTCTTTTACACATCTTATATTTACTACCATCAGACGATTTTATTCAGCTTAGGAAGTTAGGGGTCAGTAATGGCTATTGTCTATCCTAGGTTCAAATGCCTCCCCAAGGTTTAATAAAATCTTTAGGAGGTAATGAATAAATAAAATATATACAATCGTGGTGAAGAGGTTCAGATGTAATGCTCAAAATAAATCGCTGAGGAAGAGTAGTTACGAGATTTCGCAACCTAGGGGGAATACATACAACTGCATTATCGCTATTATTACAGTATTATTAATATTATTATTTTCACAAGTATAAATACACGAGTAGACAGACATACAAGCACTTTCCATGATTTATCAGTAAATGTAAAATCAGCAAACACACACACACACACACACACACACACACACACACACACACACACACACACACACACACACACACACACACGACAAAATGGACAACGCTGAATCCTTCCATCCCTCTTGTTCTTCCTGTAAATATCAATCTTAGCTACGAGAGGGAGCTGGTAGTAAGTCTGTTTGGTTGTCAATACGTGACGTGAGGTCTATCTGGAGCACACATCCTGAGAAAGACCAGCCTCTCTCCTCTCAAAAACTGGAGCACAAACAGATAAGGTTGGTGAAGGGGAATCTCTCACTACCATCTCTCACAAAGCAGAACACACACATACACATACAATTTGTTCATGGGGGAAGCCTCACTACTCCTCACAAACTGAATCAAACAAACAGTACGGTTGGTTACTGAGGATATTTCACTTCCATCACTTTACACACTGGAATACACAAACATTTCGGACGGCTAATGGGCATCATTTCACTTCCACTGCCTTGCAAATCGCAGCACACAAACAATATGGATGGTTAATGGGGATATTTCACTTCCATAACATCTGACAACTGGTTCATATCGAGTTAGCCTCCTCATTGTTGATATATTTTTGTATTTTATTCTTGCTACCTTCCGACGATTTCACTCAATACACCAAGGATTTTTAGCAGTCATGCGGTTTATTAGGGCTATATCTAACTTATCCACCTAGAACTAGAATATGGTGCAAGTCACGAACAAGTGCTATGAAAACGCTGTGGGTCAATTGTACTGTCTTATTCTGCAAATGAGCCACGGGATATACGCTGGAAAAGGACGAAAAAGTCCACCAAGCTAAGGTAAATGAACTCTAGAATATAAACTCGACTGGTTACTGAAACTCGATTATTGTGGGTCAGGTTCTATGGGAAGGCTCGGAGTTGGCAAAATCTGTCTGTCTGTCTCCATGGCCCTCGTGCATTTGTTATATATAAATACTGTATAAGCATTTTCCTTCCCAAGTCCCAGTCACGTTGACCATAAGTATACGAGCAAACATAGAGCAGAACAGATTTTAAGATGAGTCGAGTTCATCATACGCCAATTATCAGATTGTGTTGGTCGGGACAAAATGTGGAGGAACATCTCGCTTTATCTGGCCGTGTGCTGAGGATTTCACATTTCTCACACCAAGCTGGTTCAGCTGTGAGTGAGTTATGCGCGGCTTTTCTCCATGAAGGAGGAGGAGGAGGAGGAAGTGGTTCTGATTAAAACCGTTATGGGCTACGTACGGCAGAGTTACGAAAATTGTTTAGGACTAATTATGGAATTCTTTGCAACTGGTGTCAAAGTCTCCTGCTGTGGAGTGGGGATGGGCTGCACATCATGTTGCGCTTGTTCACTGTCGCCTACATAATGTGTGCTAGTTAGAAACGTCTTGTCCAAAATGTGGCTCAATGAGACACGGTGTTCTTCAAATGATTAAACCAGACCTACACCATTAGATAGCTGGCGCCAAGATGTACAGTAGGTCCTGATTGCGGCCGCCGTGTGAACAGCCCTCAGTGTGGCTCCAACGGGTGGCTTGTTTTGGTCTCAACGGTCTGTTTGCTATTTTTGCTGGGGCTTCCACAATTTAAATACTAAATCATTAATGGCCGCATGAAATTCGATGAACTTCAGTTTTCAGACAGCATGACTTTCCTCGGTGCTACTCAAAACGGCCTTCCAATCTGACGACTCTTGACGCCAACAGAGCCGAAAAAGGCTAAGGATCCCCGTCAGGGATTTGGGAAAAAAAAGAAAAAAAAAAAAGAAAGAAAGGCAGGACGACAGGAGATGTGGATGTGGCAGAGTGGGTTTGCTAATGGGTTTGCCGTCCAGCTAGAAGCACTGAATCTTATTACCACACATGTGAGGACACATACTGTATATACATGCTAGTGACCAAAAATGGTGTGAGTGCAGTTTACGAACACCCAAAATAAATCTTACCTGTCAAACTTTAATCGACTACAGAAGTATGAGGAAATAATGAATTCACATGAGGAGATACGTCGAATGGTTAACACTTAACTCCTTTAGTCCAATGACATTTTTTCTTATTTATCCCCTTTTTTAGACGATTTTATACAACTTGGGAAAAAGTTTTCAAACTGGAAGGGTCGCAAAAGTATTGGTGCACAGGGGATCCGATGCTTACCGAAAACATTCGAACAACTGCTGATGTTTACCAACGTCTCATTGTGTACAAACAATGTTTGTTTATATAAACATAACATTTGCTATATGTTTGCAAGAAGATATTGCTAGTTGGCGATATATGACACCTCCCAACATCAGGGCTACCAACATGTGGTAGGTCGGATACTAATATTTCAGTGACCTTCGTCCTATGGTCCAAAATGTTTCACGCATATTGTGACCCACAGTACACACAGCAGCACAAGTCCTGTCGCCTCCCTTACTTCTCTCTCCATGGGCTTTGAAAATCTGTCTCGGTATACTACAGCAACTGACATTAATTGCTTTATTTGGCCATAGATCAGTGTCATCAGAGTCATTTCCTTCGGATTCAAGAGACTAATTTTCAAAGGCCGTAGACAGAGATGCAGAAGAGATGACAAGACCATAGCTGGCGATAGTACTTAACGATATATAGACGCAGCACACGCCAAAATTGGCGAGGTCTTACTGGGGTAGAAGACAGTAATACTTCATCTTCTTCCTCTCTTCTATGACCTGTCCTCCTTTACCTTACTTTTCTCTTCCTCTCCTTTCCCATTTCCTCCTTTATCCTTCTCCTCCTCATTATTGTCTCCTTTCTCACAAACCAGTTCCCTTTCCCTTTCCTCCAACCTACCCCTATTCTTCTCATCCGTTCCCCTATCCTTCCCCTCTTGATTATCCAGTCCCCTTCCCTCTTACCTCCTCTCCCCTATCCCTTTCATCTCCCTGCCTTGTTACTAGTCTTCCCCGGCCCCCTACCTCCCTAATGCCCCCTCACCTTCTCCCCTACTTCTCTTGGCCTCCCAGCTCTCTGTGTTGTTCCTTCTCCACCTTGACTCTCTATCCCCTTGCCTCTCCTCAACCTCCCTCCCTCTCCTGTGCCCCTTCCCAAGCCCTGTTCTTCTTCCTTATAACCCTTCCCCTCCTCTGCCTCTTCTCCCTCACTTCCCCATCCCTAACCCCGTTCCTACTCCCCATATTCCCCTCCCTCACCTCCTTTCCCCCTCCCTCTCTTCCTCTCTCATCCCTCCTTTTTATGCCCATCCCTCCCGCTGCCCTGTTCGTCCCCCCCTTTCTTCCCCCTGACCCCCCTCCGCAACCACCCCCTCCCCCACCCTGCCTCCACAACGGGTTTTCACGGTCAATGCAAACCACTCCTGTTGACGTCACCCCTCCTGGCACCTCACCTCACCCTGCTCTCTCTCTCTCTCTCGACATTTTTTCGCTGTTTCCAATCTAGTGATCTAGTGCTCACTTTCTCAGTTTTTCCCTTCTCAAGCACACACACATACACACACACACGAACTTTCAGTATTTCCCTTCACCTCTCTCTCTCTCTCTCTCTCTCTCTCTCATGCGTCGTTACTTCCGTACTCTACTGCGGTTCAATCCGGTCGTCTTTGCTATTCCCTCTCCAATCTCTTTTCGCACCTCGGTTTTTGTCTTCTGCTTTGTCATATTCTGTTCCCATTCACGTTTGCAATTCCTCTTTATTACAACTTTCTGATTTTCGTATTTCGCATGGTGATTATTTTTTAGATTTTAGTATATCTATAGTATGCTTTACATTTCGCGCCTTTTTTTATTTTTTGCATTCTTTTTATAATCATTCGAATTTTTATATATTTTGTGCGTCTAATAGTTTTCGTGTCATTTTTCGCATGTGTTCAGAAATTTCACGTCCTTAATTTTGGTGTGTTTTCACGTTTTCTCTCTCTCTCTCTCTCTCTCTCTCTCTCTCTCTCTCTCTCTCATGTGTTTACTTGTGCAGAGGTTTATTTAGGTACATTCTTGCATCTTTCTTAATGTTTTCTAAATGTTCTGTATCTTTCTTATAAAGTTTTTAAGTTTTTAAATCTCGTTTTATACATTTTATTTTTCGTGTGCTGTATTATTTGAATATTTAACACGTGTGTGTGTGTGTGTGTGTGTGTGTGTGTGTGTGTGTGTGTGTGTGTGTGTGTGTGTGTGTGTGTAATATTTTTTATCTAGTCTTCGTTTTTTCTTTTTTTTGCATTCATAATTCGTACTTTCTGTAGCTTCGTATCTTTTAGAATTTTCACTATTATTCATTATTATCCTTCACGCTGCCACTTTTCTTTCCTCTTATTTTTCTACTTAATCTACTCCTGTTCATCCTTTGCATACTCTTCCGCCCACTGTCTGTGCTTTCATGTTTGTTTATGTTAAGCGTCTCATTTCCTTTTCGCAGCTGCCTTGACATCAGCTCATTAACTCTTTCTGTCCGAGTACGTTATCTGTATTGCAATCAGACAGTTTCACTTAGCTTGGGGAAGACTTTTCAAACTGGATGATATTGATTATAGCCTTCACTAACTCCTTCCTCCCGGTGACTTTTATTTTTTTTATTCATACGAAACCAATACGAACCTTTACACTGGCTAAGAGACTTCAAACTAGAGGGATCACATGGAGCCTTACTTAAGCCCTTCAGTAAGAAAGGGCTTTCCTAAACTGAATATAATCGTCTGGTGTAGCATGGATATTAAGAAATCAGATAATCGTGGTGAGGGGTTTCACCTATTCACCCATCCACTACAAGGGGGCATCGTAATGAATGGGTTAACGATTTTTCCTCCTCTTCCTCATCCTCCTCTTTTTCTTCTTCTTGCTCTGCTACTGGTTCTCTCTCCCATGCATACCACTGTTTACTCTTCTTACCTCTTCCACTTTCCTAGCGTTCACTCTATCTTCCCTGCTCCTTTTCCTCCCTTTCTTCTCATCTTCATTTAGTTTATCTCTTTTATTGCCTCCTCCACTTTCCTAGTGTTCTCAGTGCCTTTCATTCTTCTCTTTATCTCTTCTCCTCCTCTCCTCTCTTCCTCCTCCTCCTCCTCTCCTCTATCTCATTTTCCTCTCTCCTCTTCTTCTTCTTCTTCCTTCTCATCCTCCTCCTCCACTGGCTCTTAAGTCATCTCTCCTACACCTCCGTCTCGGGGTCTAAGCCATTATTCTTCATTCTCCTCCTCCTCAAAAGCTTCTTCTTCCATTCTTATCTTTAACCTGTTCCTCCTCCTCCAAATCCTCTTCCTCTCCTTTTTCTCCTCCTCCTCCTCCTCCTCGTCTTCCGTTCCTTCCATTCTCCTTTTCTTCCACTATCCCTGCCTTTTCCCCAACTCAGATTTTCTCCTCGCACTTTTCCTCTCTTCCTTCTCCTTCTCCCTCTTTTCCTTCGTCCTCCTCTTCGTCTACTTTCTTTTCTCCTCTTCTTCCTATGTTCCTTCCCCTGCTCATCAGTCTCTTCCTCCTCTTCTCCTTCTTCCTTCATTTTCTCTCCCTTTCCCTGCCCCACACCCATAATCCCAACACCTTCCTCTTTGACCTCTGTGTGTCCGTGAGGGGCCGTCAGGTTAGTGGGTACTTAACGGAACTCAAATAAGCCTTTAGTCACCCCTACTTGCACTTCTCGGGAAATACTGCCGAAAAGTCGAAATGGAGATATTAAAGCAAGAGCACTAAGACTAATGATAACACAATAACCACCACCACAACTACCACTACCACCACCACCACCACCACCACCATCAGTGTTTATCTAACGGGAAGTCAAATAATAGTCACCCCTACTTAGAGTTCTCTGGATCCACTGGGGAAAGGTCGAAAACAATAAATAAATGCAGCTATACGAAAAACAATGATAGTATTATACCGACCATCATCATCATTATCTTCACTACCACCATCGTCATCATCATCACCATCGTCATCATCAGTCTGTATTTAACGGGAACTCAGATAATCCTTTAGTCACCCCTACTTGGATTTCTCTGGGGTTTCTGCGAGGAAGATTTTTTTTTTTTTTTTTTTCGTTTGACTGAGCATAGACTTGACATTCCATTCTCTAAGGCTCCTCAGTCCTCCAGCGTGCCACACACTTTCACGTGTCACCATTTCGGCACTAACACCCACCGTCCATACTGAATACATGCTTGGGCTGTCTCATTTGGTACTGGTGTACTGGTGTTAACGAGGATACATCTATGACATGTCGATGGTATACGGAAGTAAACAAAAAAGAAAAACAATCATAAACTGTTCCCTACCTCATTCTTAGATCAAACTTGCGTCTTTTCGATTAGCAGACCACTTTTGTAAACATTTAACCACCATCTTCAAACTCTACCAATAACAATACTATTATCATCATCATCATTAGTGGGTATATTACACTCTCAGGCTCCTGTGACTCTTATTTGAATATAATCATCTGGCGCAAGAGGGAATACAGTACTGGAGCTGTTCCCTTCAAGGTCTAACGATACATCTTTAGACCCTGATTCTGACCCTGAGGAAGTAGTTGGTATGAGTATTAACACTATCCTCTGGCGTCAACTGGAATACGTAATTAGATTTATCTGAAGCACGGCAGAATTAACGGGAACTAAATAAGAGTAATTCAATGATATGTCCACAGTGTTATGCTCACAGTGTTATGCTCACAATATTAGGCTTACAATGTTATGCCGACAATATGGAAAGAGAAAGGGGCAGCTCGTTTCAAACATTACCCCGACCTACAACCCCTGACAGTTTGGGCCAGAATATGTCAGACTCTATCCCCAGTGTGACGATGCCTTTCCTCTCCACCTGAGGTCATTAACGGGTGGTCGTGTGCTTCTGGGAGGTGGATCACGGCGGCTTATTTGGAGATCCAGGATAACGATGGCTTGGGGATGTGAAAACCACTTAAGCCTTAAAGGAAACACACCACCTGAATTAGCTGGGAATGGAATAGCCAAATATGCAGTTCGGTTATCAGCCACCCGATACAGACTACAGTGTTGCAGCATCAGGGCGACCCTTTAATATCTTTCAGCCCGAGGACTTTTGATATTCGTTTCTTGTATCCACTTGAAAATTCAGTCATTTTAGGAAACTTTTTTTTTTTTTTTAACGGTTAAAGGACCGCAAAACCTGAATTTGTCAGGAAAGGTATGTCAAATATGCGGTCTGGTAATAAGTCATCTGATACCGACTTCAGTGTTGCTACATCAAGGCGGCTCCTTCACTAATAACTTTAGCTGACCAAAGGTAAAATTGCCTGCAAAAGTTCCGTTCCTCCTCCTACGCGTCAGTAGCTCATAAGAGTCTATTAGATTGGTCAGTTAAAATAACAGTTAAAAGTACAAATCTCCCAATTTACCAAACAGATAACAGTGACTATATGCAACTCTGTCCAGACTACTGTAATCCTGTGAGTTACTGAAGGTCAGGGAGATGAACGAAAATTTAGCAGGGTAATGTACATTTATACTTAGTCTGACACAAAAATACTGCCATAAACTATACACAAACTCCTAGACGATTTAGCCTTTCATAACTAGAATGACCTCATCAGCTAACCCCTGCACGATCAAACATATGGGCTTCTTTAGTGTTTTATTCCTGCCACTACCATAAGATTTTATTTAGTTCTGGGACACCTTCGACCACTCACGAATTAAAACCTATCCAGACTGAACCCTACATGATCACACACATCTTCTAATGTTTTATTCCTGCTACCGCCAGTTGATTTTATTCAACTGAGGAGGAGGAGGAGGAGGAAATGATATACTGTATAAGATAGATGCGGTGTGTGAGTTGGAGGGAGGGTAGTCTTTGAAATGGTAGAGGACAGGGAGAGGTAGAGGGGGTCTGTTTATGGTCACCCTTACGAAATAAAGGTGTCTGGCAATACGAGACAGACAGACAGACAGATAGATACAAGAGGTAAATGTGTAAATGATCTGAAAGTAGAGCAGCACAGGGAAGAAAGTACCTAGTGCTATGAAGGCTTTGATACGAAATAGAGGTTTGACCGTGGCAACTTCAAGAGAATTGCATTATGGAGCTCTAGTGTCCACATTAACATTTCGGCGTGAGACTGGTGTGGTATGAAAATTAAAAGTCGTGGGTTACAGATGGTGTTCTTGAGAAACGTGTGGAGTGCGAAGTGTGGATAGGATAAGAAATAATGTGATTCGTGAAAGATGTGGAGTAGAAATCCACGGGCAACTGAGCTGGAGAGCGTGCCTAGATGGTAACATCAGATGGAGAAAATTGGTATAAGTACGCTGGTGAGAAGGGTATATATGAGTGAGATTGAAGGTATAAAGACGCGTTGCAGGTCGAGAAGGTGGACCGATACTATAAATGAGTGTGAGAAAGCGATATAAAAGCTGAGGCTAGGAAACTGACAAAGGATGGAGCTGCTACGACGAATTTTCCATGGAGGGTTCTGCATCAGTTTTTCTAACTTGAACGTCGTCAGACTGCTTGACTGATAAGAAATTACAACGCTACGTCAGGAAGGTGTCCCCATGAGGTTACGCCACGATTCCAGTGTGCGGCCCACTTCACTGGACATGCTGTTGATTAGTTCTCCCACTACCATATTTTTTCCCTTTGCTTTCTGGATCGTACCTCACTCTACCTGCCGGTGGGAAAAAACAGGCGGCTTGATGATAATGACGATGATAACGGAAAATTTCTGACCATCTATGACTTTCGTAATCCATCCGGGGACACTAAGTAAAAACAATTTGGGGATGACAACATAATCAACGTTACTGACGAAAAAAAAAAATCAGGTTATACTGGATACACCTGTTCGCTACGTAGGATGTCTATGGATGATTATGAAATTTTTAGTGGTAATAGTTGGAGTCCAATAATTTTGAGAGAGAATTTCCATGCGGTAATGTAATCATGTTAGAGGCGTCAATTAACTCATCACCAGGAAAAAAGAAAAAAAAAAATGTTCCCGGCGGATAACCCCTTCACATCGAGGATATCTTCAATATTTTATTTTTGTTGCTTCCAGACGATTTTATGAAGTTTAAGAACCTCTTGTCAGGTAGGGGTTAATGGGGTTTAATATCTAGCCTTTTCACTACCTTGACCCAGATTTTCGTGCATTTTCAGCTTATATGAAGATTAATGGTAGAAAAAGACAATATAACGTCTCTACATCCTTAACAGCACTTCTTCGTGACTGGAACCGTATTCTAGTGTTAATCTCCTGTTGCAACTCAGCATTCAAGCCGGAGAGGTAGCAATTTTAGGCCAAGTTAACGTCATATCAGTCTAGGCGCCTTTCCAGTGTGAACAAAATGGTCTATCGGAGGCCAATATAAACTCCAAAAGATATCACTGCACTGAAGGCGTTAAGGAAGCTCCCGGCCATCTACTTCTTTACCTAAATCTGGTATGCTTAACATTCCCACGGTGATTTTTTATGCAGTATACAGTATATCGATAAGGGGAACATTTTAAATACACTAACATACAACAAAATATTAAGAAGCATTATGATAAAGGTAATAGATGGATGGCTTTCACTGACCAGGGGGGCACTAACATAAATGACATGTGGCTACAAGCTTGAAAACTAGCCATACAATAATCGCTCTTTGGCAGGGAAAATTCAGCCACAAGTACGGTCATTCGGTGACCTTTCTTCTGAGTGACTGCAGCTATAAACTGTTAAAATCCAAGATGAAACTAAAATAGTTACAGACCTTATTAACTATCTCGTTTTTCCTCACCAGATTCCAGCAACTGTTGTGAAGTAATTAGCTCGTTTTGACAGTTTAGTGGCAGTCCATAGAAAACATCAGCAGTACTATAGCCGACCCCAACACAGGAATCATTAAGAGGACACATGGTGTAATTTTTATGTATGTACGTATGCAATAAGTGCTAGAACGTCTCTTAAACCAGCGAAAATTTATCATTCAGATGCGATAATCGATACTGTTGTAAGTGTTCAGCTCGAGATGTCCTTTACCCATATATCATGTCAAGAAGGAGCAGACGAGGTGTGTTAAAGTGGTAGAGTCATATGGAGGGACTGGGTAACGACAGACTGATAAAGGGTGGCAGGATGGTGAGAAAATTTAAACCACAGATATCTGAGCACCCAGGAATGTGAGAGACGTGTATGGAATAGAGCAAACTGCAGTATGAAGTGGCTTACGGTAAATAACTCGCTGTAGATCATACGTGGCAGACAAAAGTAAGTGGGATAAAAGTACGAGTATACCAGTGGAATTTAGTTTTGAATTAAAAAAAAAAAAAAACTTGGTGTACACTAAATGAGAAACTGACTGTGGTTGGATGACTTTGCCTTTTCCTGTTTTCTGATATACTCCACTGGAGATGTTAGCAGTGAGCATGAATAAGAGATATCTTCAGGTGATTTTATTTTGCTTAAGGTTTTTCGAACCCGAGGAGTTATATACATTATTTAGTAAGTCCTTTAAAACAGATGGTTCCTCCTAAATTTAATAAAACTGTCTAAGTAGCAAGAATGAAGAAGATATCCTGGTAGTGTAGGGAATGAAAGATAAAAAAATGGCGTTATCGTAGTGAAATGCAGAAAGTCCTTCAGCAAGTGGACATGTAAAGTCAAGGTCTGATGTTGCGCCAGACGGGGGTACATTAGAGATCATTTGTCGTGTCTGATGGAGGTAAAGTAGAGGTCAAAAGTTGTCACAAGAGTCAGTAGTAACGAAGGTACATCTATGACACCACTATTAATTTCCAACATAACTTTTTATCTCAACTGTACTTGCTCCATCACTCTCCGACACAGCTTTTGACACCGTTGTACATTTTACTTTTGTTGCCAGTGGACGAGTTTCTTCAGTATCGGTGAGATTTCTCGAAAAGATGGGGGTAGATTTGGACTTAGTTAATTCATTTACTACTATTACTGAAAAGAATAATTTGACGGCAGCGTCGTTAAAATGAAAACACGTCATCGCAGTGAAATGGGTGAGGGGAAGTCGACTGTGATCCCTCCCTCCCCTCTTCCCCCCGTCTGGCCTTCTGAATGAAACCCGAGATGGCGGAAGGTTTTTATGCCAAGGTGCCACACGTGAACCCCTCCCCCATCCACCCACCTCTGTCACTCCCTCCCCATTAACCCCCATTCCTCTTACCCCATCTCACCCTCGTCCTCTCACTCAACTCCCCATTCCCAAACTATCTACCCTCTTACTCCCTCCCCATTTAGCCCCATTTCCCTTACCCCACCTCACCCTCGTCCTCCCACTCAACTCCCCACCCCCACACTACCTCTCCCCCATTCCCCAATCTTGATACTCCTCTCCATCACCCCCTCACACTCCCCTCCTTCCAGCTGACTCCTTCACCCCACCTGAATGAAACCAGAGACGGAATGTGATTATCATGCCAAGGTGCCACACAAAACATCTCCCTCCCCCTATCCTCACCTCAACCCCCACCCCCCTCCTGACCTTCTGCCCCCCAATCTCACTCCAACCCCCTCACCCACATCCCTGCCCCCTCCTGATCATGTTTTCTATTTTCAGTGTTGCAGTGGAATTATAATCGTGTGCCAAATGCCATAATCACACCCCATCTCTCTCTCTCTCTCTCTCTCTCTCTCTCTCTCTCTCTCTCTCTCTTTATAGGGTCGTTGGTGGGAAGAGAAGAGGTTTGGTCAAGAGGGGATAGTGAATGAAACGGAAAATAGTGTTATAGTGATATGATGTAGGTTGTGTGTGTGTGTGTGTGTGTGTGTGTGTGTGTGTGTGTGTGTGTGTGTGTGTGTGTGTGTGTGTGTGTGTGTGTGTGTGTGTGTATGTGTGTGTGTGTGTGTGTAAGACCCATCACTGTCATCTCGACACCCCCTCACCCCCACTATTATCCCCTCACTCCTCCAAACCACTTGCTTCATCCACTCCTTACCCCCCACCATCTCCGCCACCTATACATCCTTCACTTCTCACCCATCTCCCTACACCACTTCTCACCCATCTCCCCACACCACTTCCACCCACATCTTCTCCCACACCCCCACCCGTCCTGGCTCCTCGTCTCACCTGAAAAACTGGCCTTCTGAAAGCGGCTCCTGTTTTTGCTAACCTTCACTTATGAAATTCGAGGAGAGGAATGTGATATCTACTCTCGGTGAAAATCTCTATGATAAAAATATGAAGGTGTTTTTTGGGTAATTCAGAATATTCGAAGTGGTGTGTGTGTGTGTGTGTGTGTGTGTGTGTGTGTGTGTGTGTGTGTGTGTGTGTGTGTGTGTGTGTTTTCCAGTTACATTAGATTTTATACTACACCGGTACAAAATAGTATCGGCAATCAAAACTCCATTACCAAATCTTTCCTACAGTATATCAGAGTAGCCTTGCAGTTGCGGTTATTGTCTCTGCATTACCGTAACTATAATACAAAGAATAATTCCTCGTAACGTGAAGTGACAAAATATATTCACCTCAATCAATGAGTATTATACTGTTTTTACTCTAACTTAGCCAAGATTCCGACTTTTTTTTTTTAACTTGTATCACGTAGGCCAGTAGCAAAAAAAAAAAAATAAATAAATAAATAAAAAGCTCTATATCCTTCCCACAGCACTTTTCCATCATATTGTAGTGTCAATGTACTGCTACGGCTGAGCATTCAAAGTGGCGAGATGGCAATTTTAGGTCCTTAGAGTAAGAAGAGTGTAGTGGAGGGGATTTTCGGGGTGAGGGAAGGTGTAAGGAAGGAGAAAAGCGCATGACGAGGAAGGGCGTGACGTAAGGGGAGGATAATGTATTCGTATAAGAAAAAGGAATGCTGGTAAGGTATAAAGGAGTGATGGCATGGGTGGTGTAACCGGTGATGGATGGGGAAGAAGAGCTTTGATAAATCTGTTTTAGGTAGATAATGGTATTCTGTTTGTCAGTAGAGAAACTGATGGTTATAAAATATATAAGACTGTTTAGGAATTTTGTGGGGGGGCACTGCTTTTGGCTGAATAAAAAAAAAAAATCATGCAGAAAGAATGCACTGAACGTTATTCATCAGACAAAGCAGTGTACTGCAAAATGGAGAAGTGGCTTAAAGTCGCGCCAAGCTAAGATTTCTGGAACAGTGATACGTGAGTGGTAAGTGGGCACCGGGCCGTGCAACTGGTAAGGGAAATGCTCACTGAAGAAAGATGGCTTTTCACCCAGAAAGGTAGACTGATGGTATGAATGTCTTGATTGGGGACTTTTTGACAGTAGGAAGACAAGAGGACTAAAAATTATGGTACGGATGTGAGACAATGATATAGCGTATAAGATAAGTCCAGCGTGAAAGCACTGAATGTGGGTTTGTATAAAGGCGAACTATTTGTTGTTGCTGCTATGGCTCGAGGCCCATACGGATGTGAACCCGGTGGACTACAGGCTGGAAATGCCATACTCCTGTAGACGGCCACCACTCCTCTGAGAGGAAGTTGATTGATATTTGTATAACCAGGCAGTGGAAATGCCCGGTTATACCAGGTCTCCACGGGAAGGTGTCCCTTTCCAGTGTGTGTAATAAACAAGGTTAGAAATAGCGATGTGAGGTATGTGGAGACATGGGGTAGAAAAGCTACCCTGCGGAGAGCAGAATTGAGTTTTGACAGATGGCAACATAACAAGAATGAATATTGTTCCTGAGGTATAAAAAGTTAATGTGTAGCCATTTGGGGGTACAAGGCGGAGTGGCTGGCCAAAAGGACAGTACATATTACAAGATGAGTGAACGTGTGAAGTAAAAGAAGCAAAACATTTACCAAACTCCTGCACTGCCAACAAATTTCTACCAACCGGGGGTGGACACAGATATGTTAGTTAGATAATCAACAAACTATATAACTCAATGGCCGAGGTTTGCTAGATGATGCATATGGCCAAGGTTGCACGCCTTTTTTTGCCTACTCCATGGGACGACCTTTCCCCACAGGTATTCAAGGAAGGATTTTTTTTTTTTTTTTTTTTTTGTAGATACTTATCATCTCTGCTGGAGCCAAGAATTTCCAGGGTTTAATTAGGTGGCGAATTGAAGTGCTTCCCATTTCACTGGATAGTCTATTAAAGAGTTCTTTTTCTGCCTATTTTTTTCTTGGTTTCTGATTCCTACCCATTCGGTATGCAGATGATGATGATGATGATGATGAAAGTGTGAGGGAGTATGACAGTGAGAGAGAGGAAGCGAGGGTGTGATGGAAAGACAGTGAGTGAGAAGGGTGTGAGAGAGCGGATAAGAATGAGAACGAGGGAGTGAGAGGGACAGTGTGAGAGTTTGTGAGGAAGTAAAGGAGTGAAAGTGAGAGAGTGTAGCGGAAAGTGACTGAGAATTAGGAGGAGAAAGTGAGAGCGAGGATGTGACTGGGCGAGATAGAGAGAGGGAGTGAGAGAGAGAGAGTTTGAGTGTGAGGAAGTGAGTAAGAGGGTAAGAAAAAGAAGGCAGAATGAATATGTGAGGCAGGAGTGAGTGAGGGTGTATGGATGGGAGTGTGAGTGTGAGAGAGAAAAAGTGAGGAAGTGTGAGTAGACACTGAGGGAGTGAATGTGAGAATGAGGAAGTTATGAGTGATAGTGTGTAGTGAGGATATAAGTGTATAGTGAGTGAAAGCAAGTGTATGAGGGAGAGGAATTTACAGTATGAGAGAGTGAGGATGTGAGGGAGTGAGAAACAGAAAATGAGAGTGTGGGAGAGTGAGCTTGGGTGTGAGGGAGTGACACGGTGAGGAAACGAGAGTGAGGAAGTGAAAGTGAGGATGTGAGAGTAAAGATGAGTGAGTGAGAGTGTGAGAGAGAGAGTAAGAGGTATGAAGGTGTGAGAGAGTGTGAGTAAAGGTGAGCGAGAGAAGAGTGAGAGAGGATATGAGGAGTGAGAGACTAAGAGGTATGAGAGAGAGGCACTTTAGTCTCTCCCATCACGTTGCTTACTGTACATTCCTGACCTCACTTGCTGTCCAGTGGCGAGGGTGATGCTGCCGTTATTCTCTCTCTCTCTCTCTCTCTCTCTCTCTCTCTCTCTCTCTCTCTCTCTCTCTCGAATATAAGGATGAAGAGGATGACAGACTGCAGGAGGGGGGCATCTTAAACTTCGCGTCCTGATGAATCTATACAACATCAACCACAACAGCCTTTCTACCTCTCTGTTAACTACCCTCCGCAATATGGGATGCAGGTTAACCACATCTAATTATAAAAAAAATGTTTCAGAAAGGCTAATATAAATTTCGGGTGCTGCACACACTTGTTTGATAGCTCAGTTTTAATCCTTCCAGGCAGAGGACAAAATTATTATTCTAGTCTTGAATCTACCCGACGTTTTTATTCATCTCAGACAAGTCCCTAGTATGAAGGGGTTAATGGGGGTTGTATACAGGGTGACTCGTAAATAGCGCGCCACTAAAAACTCACCTGGTAGTGTTTTGTGTTGTGGGGCCGGCTCAGTTTGCTGGTGTGGGTGTGCCAGTGGGGAATGAATAAATGATACAGGGTAGACATTGATAACGCTAATTCAGCCGTCCGTGCAACATTAAGAAATCGCCTGAATAATGAGAAAAAGGAGCGTTCTATATGGAGCTCGTAGTATAATATGTCCAGCTTGAAAAAGGTCTTAAAATCGGATTTAAAATTATCTGAAGACGTGAAGAAGAAAAAACATGAAAATCGCCATCGTTGTGAAGAAGTTAAAGTCTGAGCACACTGGCCTTCGTATCCCCAGTGAAGAATAGAGCACGCTGGGGACTGATGCAAAGGGGAAGATGCTTTTGTTTCTTTTGTTCCGGCTTCAGAGAGAGGGTAAAGGTTGCACGCGTGACCTCGACTGACCCGATCCGTCCATCAAAGGTCAGGTTCCTCCGAGGGGTTTTGTTCCAGACGGGTTTATCAGTGAACCACGCCCAGAGCAGAATATGGAAAGGGAGAGGAAATATGGGGAAATATGAGAAGGAAGAGGTGGAGAAAGGAAAGGAACAGGCGGAAGGAAAGTGGAACCAAGTAAAAGAACAGGAAAAAGACAAAAAGAGGAAAAAAAAATAGAGGAAAGACAATAAGACAAAGAAAGTATTAAAAACGGAAAATGGGATGAAAAGTTTAAAAATAAATATCGGTAAGGACAAGAAATTAAGGAACAGTAGGGAGACGGTGCGGAAGATAAAATAGGGAAAACGAGGAGAAAAACAAGGAAGAGATGGAAGACGAGGAAGGAGATGGGAGGGATGATTAAGCAAGAAACTGAAGAAAGAACGGGTGGAGCAACATAAGAAAAACGAAGATTAACAAGGCACGAACGAAGGACATGGAATTTAGGAGGACTATATACGTGTGTGTGTGTGTGTGTGTGTGTGTGTGTGTGTGTGTGTGTGTGTGTGTGTGTGTGTGTGTGAGATATATATATATATATATATATATATATATATATATATATATATATATATGCAGAGAGAGAGAATTACTTAATGTTTTTTTTTATTGTCTTCCTGTTTCCACCATTCGTGTATACCGGTATGTCTTTTTCAATCATGTTGACTCTCTCTCTCTTGTTTCCTTCCCGCTTATCTCCTGCCTCCTTGTCTTTCCTCCCGCATTCCTCCAGTCAGGCTAAATTTTCTTCCTTCAAAGATACCGTCAGCTTTTCTTGCATGTAAGCCCTCCTAAATCCACTTTTTTTTTTTTTTAGATACTTTGTGCATTAGTTCCCTCCCCCACCCTCTCTCTCTCCCTCTTCCTCCTACATTTCTTATCCTTCTATCTCTAATTTCCATGTCAATCTGTTCTTCCTCATTCTCTTCTCGCCTCTTCCCTTCTCCATCCCGCTTCCACATTCTTTCAATCCTCCTCAACCTCTCCAATCATTTTCAGTCTCCCTTCCTTCTCATCTTGTTTTCTCTCTCTCTCTCTCTCTCTCTCTCTCTCTCTCTCTCTCTCTCTCTCTCTCTCTCTCTCTCTTTTAGCTTTCCCGTTACTTCTCTACTTGACCATTCCTTCTTCTCCCTCACAAACCTTCTCACCTATTTCCTTTTCCACTCCACTCCCACATTCTTTCAACCATCCTCGGTCAATCCACCCTTTTTATTTCTCTCTTCCTCCTGTTTTTCCCTCTTTCTTACTCATGTTCCTTGTTTTGTTTTTTTCCCCTCACAAACCATTCCACCTCTTTTCTGCTCTATCTTACTCCACGCTCTTTCAATCATCTACAGCACCAATCTTTTTCCTCCTCCTCTCCTTTTCTTCATTTTCTATTATCCTCCTCCCATTTTTCTTCTGTATTTCTTCTCCTCGTCTTCACCACCCCATCTCCTACCTACTACGTCCGATTGCCACATTCTTTCAGCTCCTCCTGTCTTCTTATCCTCCTGTCATTCTTTACTTGATAAATATTTCCTTGTTACTTCACTTCTCGTCCTCATAATCGTACGTCTTCCCACCTCCTTCCTATACCTTATCCCACTGCAAAATTCTTTCAACATTCATCAAAACCAGTCCCTTTTCTTCTATCTTCCTTTTCCTCCTCTCTCTCCTCATCTTTCCTTTCTTCCTTTCTCCCTCCTGTCTTTCTTTTCTTCCTCCCTCTTCTTCTTCTATCTTCCTTTTCTTCCTCTCTCTCCTCTTCTCCTATCTTTCTTTTCACTATCCATTCGTTTCTCTTAAAAAATTTCACATCTCTTCCCTGCTCCTTGCCTCTCCTACAGTCTTCCATGCCTCAGTTATGTCATTTTTTCCTCTCATCCTTTCTTCTCCTGTCTTACTTTTCTTTGTCACTTTCTTCTTTGTCACTTGGTTTCTCTTCCTCCTCCACCTTCCTATTTCCTTCCTGTACCTTATCCTGCTCCCACATTCTTGCAACCTTCTACTATTCCAAGCCTTCTTCTCTTTTCATTTTTACATCCTCTGTCACTTCCTGTCTCTTATGCTTCTTCTAGTCTATCTTCCTTCTATGTCTTATTCTCTTTCTCCTATTTTTCTTCATGTTCCGGCTATCTTTCTTCTCTCTTTGCATTTTCTTTCCGTCCGTTTCTTGTAATATTCTTTTCCAAGTCTGTTTATCCAGCATTTTGCAGTCTGATCCCCCCCCCCCTTCTCTATCTGTCTGTCTGTCTCTCTCTCCATACTCCTAACTACTTCCCCCCCCCCCTTTGTTTTTCGCAATTTGCACATTTATATCTTTTTGGCCAGTGACATTTTGTATGAGTTTTTCCCTTTTCGTTTTCACTCTTCTCCACTACATGATTTTCTTCGGCTGACGGAACACCTGTAGCTAATGGTGAAGGGATTACATGCACTGTCCATTACCTTTTTTTTACTACCGTACTCTCTCTCTCTCTCTCTCTCTCTCTCTCCTACCGCTCATCGATTGCATTCACCTAAAGGAAATTCGAAAAGGTTAACTAGCAGCTTATATTCTCCCTTTTCTACCTTCTCTCTCATTTTTTTTCCCTTTCTCCCACTCTTTCCCTTCCTTCCTTCCTTCCTTTACTTCTGCCTCTCACTTTTTCTTCTTTTCTTTGTCCTTTCTTTTTCACGTTTTCTTCTTCCTTTCTCATTTTCCCTCCACCTCTCGCATTTCTTTTTCTTTCATAGTTTCTTTAGCTTGAGTTACCCCTGCCTGCCTCCCACCCTCCTCCTCACCTGACCCCTTCCTTTCTCCTCCCAGTTCCTTCTTTTTCCACTCATCTGATTCCCTTCATTCTCCTCCCTCACCCTCTTCCCTGGTGGTCTGCTAGTCTAATGGACGCGAGTTCGATATCCGGCTGGGGAAGGGTTATTTAAGAATCTGAATTTCGTTAAAGCAGACTTTACAGCAGTCTTATCTGACACAGCCGTAGCATGTATTCAATAGCGACGGTGGGTGTTAGCGCCTAAGTGGTGACATGTGGTGTCTATTACATAGGAGAACCGCTGGGCCTTAGAGTACGGGCTTTTAGGCTATTCAGAGTCGGACTCAAAAAATAAAATGACTCCCTACTTCCCCTTCCTTGCAGTCCTCTCCTCCCCTCCTTGACCTCTTCCTTCCCCATCATCTAACCTCCTTCGCTCTCTCTGTTTCCCCTTCCTGCTCCTTGACCCTCCCTCCTCCCCACAACTCCTTCCTCTTTAACTCTCCTTCCCCCTCCCTACTCCCTCTCCCCCTGCACCATCTCTTTCATCTGCCACTCCTCCTTGCACTGACCTTTACCCTTTACTACAACACGTTTCTGCCAAGATGTACAAAACTGATTAGTGGTTGCAAAAACAATATTGCGTAGACGTCATGACTCTAGAGGGGTCAACATTTTCAACTCTGGGGGGCCATTTTCATTTTATTCTTGCTGTCATCACACAACATTATTTAGCCTGGGAGAGCACCGTGGTAGCGAAGGGGTTAATGAAGGCTATATCTCACCCCTCTGGTCTGGGAAGTTTCTATTAAGCTGAGTAAAATCGACTGAGATAATATAAGACAGAAGACGTTATCACGGTGGAGGGTTTAACAGAGATCGTTTCTAATCCTTTCTCCACCACAGGTCCCCTTGAAGATTAAGAAAAAATAAAACAAAGTGGTGAAAGCATGAACGATACTGAAATGACGCCACAGCACTGGAGGAGTGAACGGAAATTGTTTCCTGCCCACTCACTGAGGAGCTTTCTTTAGTTGAATTAAATCGTCTGAGGTAGTATAAATGATGCAATGAAAATAAAATCTCCCTTAAGCTCAATAAAATCGTTAGGTGGGTACAGGACGCCACGAGGGGCTTAACCGCGATGCTCATCACAGTAACATATGTCTTTGAGTCTGTGGCTGTATTTTCACTCTCTATTGTGGGAATCACGGCCATAGCATCTTGCAAGTTACCAGAGTAACCTCTCCTACGTGTTACCTTTCGTACTCATTGTACATACAAACCCACAAATGGTGGATGAATAACCGCGTCGAGTGGCGTCAGCTTCTCTCATTAGAGTTCCAACTCCGGCGATATCGGACTAAAAGGTTCGTAGCTAGCAATGATAACCACTCGGCCACCGCAACTAACAGTAAGAACAAAAAATACAAGACAAAATATATACTGAATGGATTAAAAATATATTGTTTTTGCCTTCGTTCACTACGGGTTCTCCTCTCAAAAACCAAAAGTTAAAAAAAAAAGTGTCAATCCCATTCTGGACCCACAAGTGCCTGAGGCGCGGGAGGACTCGCGTCCAGGCCACGGTAGTCGAAATCATTAAGTCTGATGACCGCCCTACCAACCCTACCAAGGATCTGAAGAGACTAAACCCAACGTCAGTGACAGCGTTTTACACGACAGGAAAATCTCCACTCACCTCTTGGATTCAAATCGCGTTAGAGTAAGAATTTTTCCGAACAGAGCTCTACCACTGTACTACCTAGGTAACAAGCACTGAAGAAAAATACGAATGCGTAATCCTAGTGAGGGCGCTGCGGAGGTCAGCACTTGGCCACCATCAGTTTTTGCGGACAGGTAGAACCGGTATAACCACCATTTTTTTTTCTCTTTTTTCTTTTTCTCTCCTGCCTGTTTAAGTGTGGGTTGTATTTCCTCTTTTTCCCTGCCGCGTCATGCGTCAGTGGGGTGAAATAAGTGTATGGCTGATCCTGCTGGCGGTACTGTTATATCCCACACCCACCAGTCACTGACATCAGGTATTTGCTCCCCCGATAACCTGCCGCAGCCGCAAAAGCATCAAAGGTCTATGTACGATTAGTTTTCTCACTCCCTGATTACGATGGAGCCAGGATTCCGGGAGCTTAACTGGCATGTGAAAGACTGTGTGGCTCAGTGGATATGCTGTTATTATTGCAGTTCTCCTACTTTCGTACTTTCTCATTCCGTGGTCCTGGCTCCTATCTCACCCATCTTTAGCTCGAAGGAAGGATCAGAAAAATGATGCATGAATGATGCTGAGGGACACTTCAAGCAGTGCGTGGGTATGTTAAGGTGACCGCCTGGCTGCCTTGTGCTATGATGTCACTTTTTTTTTTTTTTTTTTTTTTCTTATGGCAGGTGCTCGGGATTTTTTCTACAATCGCTATATTTTTTGGGTGATGACTGTTTAAATTCTTGACTAGATAGACTTTTAAAAATACTGCTGATAATGGTGCAACCTTTAACTGTGCAAACTAGGAAATGACGTGTGTCAGTTTCCTCACTCGTGTCAATAAAACTAAGTCCCATGTGAAAATAAGGTGACTCATTTCCTCGTTTCTCTTTTTATACAACTCATTCCCTGGGACCCACATACCTTCACATGTCAACACGTCGGCGCTAATTCCCACAGTCCATATTGAATACATGACACGGCTCTCTTACTGAGGACTGGTGGACTTGATTAAACGCGATGTTTTATTGTTTTTCGGTGGATGCTGTGCAAGAACTCGCGTCCTTTTTGACAGCAAACCACTTCACTAACCAATGGACCACTACTTCCCTCTGCTTTCTAGATATTCAAACAGTACTGTAGTGTTAGAATCCCGACTGTCAGCAAAAGCAATTTAGTGTCTGTTCAAACAGTTCTTTCA
The DNA here is from genome assembly GCF_032717465.1 of Coenobita brevimanus. Classification (NCBI taxonomy): domain Eukaryota; kingdom Metazoa; phylum Arthropoda; class Malacostraca; order Decapoda; family Coenobitidae; genus Coenobita; species Coenobita brevimanus. The sequence continues at coordinate 15,760,244 of NC_136978.1, forward strand.
TTTAATGACAATAAATAGGGTAAACTGTCATGCACATCTGTGTAAGCAGTAATATCACGCATTCTTCCTTCTTAGCACTTACGAGTAGGAACTGTGATGAATATGAAGCTATTTCGAGAACATTATAGGTGGAGACAGGAACAAAAAAATTCGCCAACTGTTTCAGTGTTTGCTTCACACCCAAAATATACCCGTCACTATCCTCCCTGACCTATATTGTAAACGACACCTCTCTCGCCATAAGAAACTCAGCCAACAGAGGGAAGCAAGAAGATCAAGCGATATAAGGCGAACTTTGTCCTTGACTGTACCTTTGCCAACATATGAATTATAGGCAATCATTCACAAAAGAAGCGTTGTTAATTGTTTTCGACAGGTAGGGTTAAGATTTGGTTACATTAAATTTGATTAAACTAAGCTAACTGAATTGGGTTGGGTTGGCTTGGGTTGCACAGGGTTGGGTTAGGGCAAAACAAATAACTGCAATCATTCGGACAACGGAAAACTCAGAGGGCAGTGCTGAAACGACTTACTGTATTTAATTTTGTGGACCGGGTTGAGATGAAATGGGGGGAAGGAGGCCAAAAGCTGGAGTGGGCATAAGAAGATACGGGTTCGGGATGGGGGTGAGCGTGGGGGCTAAAGTACAGGAGAGGTTCAGACGGTTCATGATTTAGTTAAGGCTGACATGTTCAGGATGGCGAAAAGAGGCCTAGTCAAGGCAGTGATGGTGGAAATGTGACAACACCCATTATGATATATTTGCCCGATCAATATTTAAGTTTGCACTTCAGACGAAAAGTAAATGAAGGCAATGCTAGCTCTTGTTCTTGTCGTTTTACTTGCTGATGAATTTTCCTGTCGCCATTATGAAGCAAGAGTCAGGATAGGCCATGGCCGAATATTTCTAGATGCATGATCATGAACTCTTTTAGTTTTTACACATTTTGGTCCGTCAGTATGGCGTTTCGTAGAGTAGGAATACTACCACGGATGTGTACTGTGGACACGGTACATGTGGTCACAACTAACACTTTGGACAGAGAGTTTTGCCACATATCAACCGGGTGAATTACGAAATTCGTATATACAATATATAAAAGAAAAAGTTTGTCTGTGTCTGTCCATCCATCCATCATCCAATCCCACGCCGTCCCAAGAGGAGTGCAGGAGCCCGGGGCCAGGCAGCCGGTCCCGACATTTAAGATGAGTGACCAACCTCACTCATCTCTGAGTGGCATTACGTGAGCAATAAACCCCAACCACCCCTTGGATATAAACCTTCATCGGCTCAATCCGATTGGAGCACAATAATTACCCACTAAACCACCAGGCGCCAAAATTTGGATATATGGTTAACACCCAGCGTAGTAAATGGTTTCCTGGTGTACAGAAAACCATTTGGCTTGTCACTCAGTGTAGAGTCACCCACAGGCAGAGGGAAGAGGAAAGAATGGAGGAATGAAAGACAGAAGAGGGAGTGTAAAGTCACCCGTACGCAGAAGGACGAGGAAAGAATGAAGGAAAGAAAGATAGATGAAGATGGAAGGAAAGAAGGATGGAGGAGAGGACAGGGCAGACACCCAAGAGCAGCACTACATTGAGTGAATGGATGGTGAGCGCCCCCACCTACCACTATGGAAATCGAAGGGATACATAAAGAACTTTCTGAACAGCTTTAACGGATGTAACTTTTTATGACGAATTTACTGTAAATGTTCTCATCACAGTTGCTAAAGTGGCATCCCCAATGGCCTTGATTAAAAATAATTTGTATTAAATCAAAGCAAAATCGTGGAAACATTCTAGTCAACAACGCAGAGTTTTCTCCCTTCTACAACCATATCATAATTAGCTACAATAGGTCGGATGGGTGGACGGATTGGTGGGGTGGGCACAGCATGTCGAATGGGTGGGCAGGGTAAGTGGGTGAGTGGATCGTGGGAAAATAAGTACATGGGGAATATATCCCTGAGGAAATGGTCCCAAGGAGGAACAAAGGTTCGATGGGAAAAATTGGCCCCTTGGGGTGTTCTCCCAAAGGGGTAGTGGCCATCCCGGGTCCCAGGCAATGCTGGTATACACGATCAAAGTGTTTTACCCAGGCAACGCCGGGTATCTCTGCTAGTGTAACATAGCACAGCACAACACTGGGCAAGATGGACTGATGTAATGCTAGGTCGTGGGTAATGTGGTAAACGAATACGCTATTAAGAAGGGCACGGTAGGTCGAATAGCAGAAATAATGTGAAGAATTTTAAAATAATTTTCCTAGCTGCGTCCTGCGATGTAACCGCAAATAAGAATATGAACACGAGTGAAAAGAATGTATTGCATGACAATACTATATACACTCCGACCACTCTGACTTGGCAGAGATTTTCGTTATTTTGCAGGTTATTTTATATAATTCATTTAATGACAGAATAAGGTAATACTAAGGCTCTGTGTCCTTTCTATAACACCCTTTTCATCATCCTGCAGTGTTAATCTCTTGTTGCAACTCAAAATGCAAGACTGAGAGATGGTACTTTTAGGCCAAGTTAAAGTAGGCAGAGTATATTTTCAACATCAACGTACTGTTCAGCAGTGAAGCGTGGACGATGCTGGAGTGGCCGAAGTGAAGAGTAACAGCTGACGATATAAGTTACCTCAAACGTACCTGTGAACAGAGAGAAATATTTAGAGTGATGCGGCTATAGGGAGCGAACAGAAAGTGACTGACTGACTAACAAAGTGTATGAGAGTTGTCAAGTTGGAGGAATATGGTAAGGAAGATCAAAAACAAGGTGGAGACTTGGACAGATAAGTATCTTGGAAGAAAGGATCATTAATAAGCAGGATCAGAGGTACAGTTTAATGACAAAAGTTCGAATAGCATGTACTTTCCTTTCCTGGCTAATATCATCAGCTGAAAAGACTTGGCACGTTTATGTGTCCATAGATGACGCCTTTTTCATATTGCGCGTCAGGGAGGAGTGTGTGAAGCAGACTCAGAGGAACAGTTGGCGAATTTTTTGTCCCTTACTGAACATGGACGTCCTTTCATTGAGGCAACTCATCACAAGAAGCTAAGCTGAGCTTCTGACAGACAGATATTTCATACCCAGTACAGTACAAAAACAGAAACGTCCTGATGGTATGTATCGGGAAATATAATTTCCATTCCAGTGTTTATTGTCTTGTATTTCATGGTTTCACGACTGTCTTACATACCACAGCATTGTCTTATAAATTCTGCTCACCGATACTCAGTGTAGTGTTACCTTCAGACGACATTACACCAGCATTACACTGCGTGACAAACCTATGATTTCCTGTAAATCAGGAAACCATTACCAAGTTGGATGGTAGCCATATAACCAGCACTTGGACGCCTGGCGGTCTAGTGAGTTAAGGCACCCCTCCCGGATGTGGCACTTACGGGTGTGAGTTTATCAACAGATATCAGCTAGCTTTTAACCTAATGACTCGCAAAGTCGAGCAACTGATCACTCTCGCCTTTAATGAGTAGCCTAGCCTCGAGCTCCTACACTCCTGATTATTGGAACGGTACATGACTGGATTACAGCTGATCAATTTCACAATGGATAATCCACAATCCGGTCAAGGTATGAAGGGCAGTTTTATCATAGGTTGTGTCTCACAGAAGCAGAGTAGGCGACCACATACGGCTCTTGTTTAATGAGGTGTTGCAAGGTAGGCAGAGGACAAGGCAAGCTACCACATTACAACACTCGAATTCTTGGAGGACTTGGAAATTCAATGTCTGGGACAAATCAATGGCCTGCTTCATCCGTATGTTCATCGCCACGTCACCATTCACTCACCAGGCACCACCATCAGCATGTGTTGCTTCTTTGCGGGAAAACGGCCTCTTGTAATCTGCAAGGCCTCTTCCATCCCAGTTCAACAAATTTGCAGATGTTATACCTCCTCTGGTTCTCTACATACATATTCCTCTCACTTTAACTGTCTCTTGTTATTGTTACTTACGTTGTTCATCGAGTTTCCCCGTTTCTCGAAAAGTGACGTGAACTGTACCTTCTACATTTTTATTTCACAATCTGTTATCCCATTAGGTGGTAAAAACATTAATCTCTCCATCCTTCTCCGCCTACTCTTAAGTTAATGTTTGAAACCTAAGGACTAATAAAATTCTTAGGTTTCTATTCCATAAATCAGATAATTAGGGACATCTGTATTTTTTTATACTATGAAGAAGGAACCAAAGGCCTGAAGCCCTCACAGTGTGTGTGTGTGTGTGTGTGTGTGTGTGTGTGTGTGTGTGTGTGTGTGTGTGTGTGTGTGTGTGTGTGTGTGTGTGTGTGTGTGTGTGTGTGTGTGTGTGTGTGTGTGTGTGTGTGTGTGTGTGTGTGTGTGTGTGTGTGTGTGTGTGTGTGTGTGTGTGTGTGTGTGTGTGTGTGTGTGTGTGTGTGTGTGTGTGTGTGTGTGTGTGAGAGAGAGAGAGAGAGAGAGAGAGAGAGAGAGAGAGAGAGAGAGAGAGAGAGAGAGATCCGTTCGCAATGAGATCATAGGCAGAGGGAAATACGTGTAATACAGACTTGCTAGATATGCAAAATACTTTGGCGACTTTTTTTTTTTTTTTTTTTTTTTTTTTTTTTTTAAAGAGACGGCACAGTATTCCTGGTGTGTATCTGGGTTGCCTTTACATCTACTGCGGTACTTCTTCATACTACTCATATTAGTCTGACTTTGTTTTTACTAGCATGATCTCATTTGCTGGATTAAATTTTTATGTCTTTAATGCAATCCATACAGGGTGACCCACATATAACACTCCTCTTCCACTCGCCAGGCGCTTTTTCGTGTGTTGTAGGGACGGCTAAGGGAGAGTTATCAGTGTAACTTGTATCGTTTATTCATGTCTTTTTCTCACTGCCACACCCACATCAGCAGACAGAGCCGTCCCCGCAACACACAGGATAACACAGGTGAGTTTCTGGTGCTGCATTATTTACGGATCACCCTGCATATATATAATTCTTACCATAGTCTTGCACTGTATCTCTAACTTTCACTGCAAGAAAATGACCAAAGCTATTAAAATTAAATGTGGTTTTATTCATACATCTTGAGGGCAATTAGCAAAGTCATAATGTAACTCTCTAACCACTAAATCAGCTGAACAGAGCTTTCCCTTGGAAATTTACGACTAATGACGCACTTTTCACTTGTTAATTTCTTTGTCAACCTCGTTAAAGTTTCTGCAAGAGTCTTTTAGGCACGTAATAAGTAAGGGAGGAGGCGGTAGCTCAGTCGACAGAAAGGTGGCCTGCAGTCATGCCAGACCCAGGTTCAAATCCCCGCTGGGGCAGGGAACAGTTTAAGGAATTGAATTTGATACAAAGCAGACTTTACTGATCTACCAGATGACCCGCCGACATGTCGTAAAAATACCCCCGCTAATACCAATACACCAGTTCTGTATGAGACTGCCCTAGCATGTATTCAATATGAACGGTGGGTGTTAGCGCCGGAGTGGTGACGCAGAGGTGTATGGAATGTAGGAGGACTCCTGGGCCGTGAAAACAGGTTGTGTAGCCTCTGCCCAGTGTCAGACAAAAGAAAAAAAAATGGAGAAACTGTGCTTTCCTACGAACCTTCTTTATTGGACTTTTCCCGTTTTCGCTGATCTTATGCTAATTTGCTATCATTATCCGGAAGGTTAGTGTTAGAAAATGAGCCAAGACAAAGGAAGTGTAAACAGCCTTCACCGGTGGTACTGTGAGACATGTTGGGTTAATTCAAGCCCTTCTCCTGGACAGGCAAGGATGAGGTGAAGGACGTTTGTGTATCGTGTGAAGATTCCTCCGACTCACAACAGTCTCCTTGCCACAGCACTGAGGCATCCATCTTCGGTATCATCATCATCATCATCATCATCATCATCAAATCACCATGACCACCAGCATCACCACCCCCATCATCATCATCATCATCAACAAAATCATTATCATCATCATCATCTATGACAGCGTGAATCTCCTGCCAAATATGCATCACAAACTTATAAACCACTAAAGTTCGCTTTTATGAGCGCGTGACGTGCGGGCGAGCGCCATGTTATCACAATTTCCCTCTTTTATTTCTTCATGATGGTAGCTGAACAATGAAAAATATACTGGAACGAAAGACACTCTCACATACACCCACACGCACACCCACCCACACACACACACACACACACACACACACACACACACACACACACACACACACACACACACTTGGAAAACTCGAGATTCCAAAAGGTTCCTACGCCTTTATGGGTGGGTTTTTAGTTAATAAAAATATTTACTGAGTGAATGTATTACATGCAAAAAGAATTTCAACTCTACTTCACATAGGAGTCAAGCTATTAGCTTCTGCTAAGCGTGACGGTCGGGCCGGGCTGGGTCGCTTATTTCCAAACTTAGCACAAAATATCGCTTGCTTCGCTCGCTCGGTCGTAATGACGTGTCGGTCGAGTCTGTGAGTCATGGTCAGCATGGCATCCCAACTATGATTATTCCAAATCCATGCAGCCAACTGTAGAAAGGTTTAGTTTTTGTTAAGAGAAAGATTTAGTTTTTGTTAAGGATGGACGCAGGCGGGTGCTCTGACTGCCGGGGCCGCCTGCATTTTGACATGAACTCTAGGACCCTCGAGGCTCTCTCTCTGCCACATCACTATTTCTCTCTCTCCCTCCTTCCCCCCCCCCCGCCCTCTCTCTCTCTCTCTCTCTCTCTCTCTCTCACTGCCACGTCACTAACACTCCTTGACCCCACCAGCACCGCCAGCGTGACACAGGCCCCTCGCACTGACTCTTAACCTGCACTACATATGCATGTGGAGAAAAATCGCAGCCTAGATATGCAGCCAAAACACACACAAGTTATAGAGAACAAACATAAGATACCGGGATATATGCAGGAACAATACCCACTACATCTGCAAGAAAATTACTCGGCACACATGCAGGAAAGACACCCAAAACACACTGGCTACACATGCAGGACACATACTCACTACACATATAGGAAAAATACACGTTACACAAGAAAAAAAAAACAAGATGAACATGAAACTGCAGAAAAAATTTGTGTTGACTTCCTTGTTTTCATTTCCAAGGCAGGTTATCGTGGAGGGGAAAGGCATTGTGTGGACAGAGAGCATCACTACTGGGCCCTGTGTTTGCTGGGTAATAATGCGCCTACACATCCACCGCAGTGTGTGTGTGTGTGTGTGTGTGTGTGTGTGTGTGTGTGTGTGTGTGTGTGTGTGTGTGTGTGTGATGGAGACTGGTTTTACTTGCAGGAAATACTTAACGATGATTCACCTTCACCTTACTGCTTTCTGGATATAAAATACAAGGATGTGATGCCGACAAAGACCTGGCATTTTATTAACCCTTTTACTGAGAGGGTGAATGATTTTTGCTCCTCCATGCCACCTGAACACAATTATATCCAACTTAGTAAAGACATCTCGCACAGACATGGTAAGGAAAACTCTATCTAAACCCTTCAGTACGAAAAACCTCTCCTAAGCTGAAAAAAATTGTCTGGAGATAGCAGGGAAAAAGAAAAGGGATAACATTTACCACTTCACATATTTTCATCATATTTACACCGTATCAGGTGACATGTTCACTTATATTTTTTTCCTCTCTCTCTCTCTCTCTCTCTCTCTCTCTCTCTCTCTCTCTCTCTCTCTTTCTTTCTCTCTCTCTCTCTCTCTCTCTCTAACTTCAGGGCATCAGGGGTTTTTATATGCCTGTCCTTCACCGTCCTTCGCTGCCATTTTCGTCCACCAGGGGACATCACACACGCCACAGGTTTTTTTCAAGGAGACGTTGTTCCCTCAATCACTGATATGCCGCCTCTTTAATTCTTCTTTTCCTTTTTACTTGCACGAACTGATCTCATGCTCTCTTTCCTTCCAGGCTTTTACAGGAACTCTCTCTCTCTCTCTCTCTCTCTCTCTCTCTCCTTTTCAAGTCCTTTATTCTGATCCATCTTTATTTTTCTTCTGTTTTCCTTCCTACTGTATTTATTTTTCGTCATTATCTCCATTTTCCTTCATTTATATTCTTTCATTCTCATTCCTTATATGCATGCGCGCGCGTGCCTGTGTGTGTGTGTGTGTGTGTGTGTGTGTGTGTGTGTGTGTGTGTGTGTGTGTGTGTGTGTGTGTGTGTGTGTGTGTGTGTGTGTGTGTGTGTGTGTGTGTGTGTGTGTGTGTGTGTGTGTGTGTGTGTGTGTGTGTGTGTGTGTGTGTGTGTGTGCGTGCGTGCGTGTGTGTGTGTGTGTGTGTGCGTGCGTGCGTGCGCGCACTTCCGAATAAACATGTGTGTACAGTGCGTGTCAGTATGTGTGTACGGGCACGTGTATGAGTGTGTACGTGCCAGGAAGTACAAGTGTATATTTGTACTAATGTGCCTGTGTATGTGTGTACGTGTTTGTTTGTGCATGCCTGTGTGTGTAAGTCTATGTATGTATGCGCGTCTGCATTTGTGTAATTACTATTTATGTACATGTCTGTATGTGTGTATGTGCCTGTGTATGTGTGTACGTGACTATGTATGTGTGAGCTAGGATGTCCCCTGCCCGGTGATGAGGATGAGGAAATACATGACATTCTTGCCCTCTGGTTCACCGCTACTGTGTGTGTGTGTGTGTGTGTGTGTGTGTGTGTGTGTGTGTGTGTGTGTGTGTGTGTGTGTGTGTGTGTGTGTGTGTGTGTGTGTGTGTGTGTGTGTGTGTGTGTGTGTGTGTGTGTGTGTGTGTGTGTGTGTGTGTGTGTGTGTGTGTGTGTGTGTGTGTGTGTGTGTGTGTGTGTGTGTGTGTGTGTGTGTGTGTGTGTGTGTGTGTGTGTGTGTGTGTGTGTGTGTGTGTGTGTGTGTGTGTGTGTGTGTGTGTGTGTGTGTGTGTGTGTGTGTGTGTGTGTGTGTGTGTGTGTGTGTGTGTGTGTGTGTGTGTGTGTGTGTGTGTGTGTGTGTGTGTGTGTGTGTGTGTGTGTGTGTGTGTGTGTGTGTGTGTGTGTGTGTGTGTGTGAGAGAGAGAGAGAGAGAGAGAGAGAGAGAGAGAGAGAGAGAGAGGTGGGGGTGGGGGATGGAATGGTGACTTCAGCGATAGGAGTGAAGGTTGGCTGTGACCTTGAGGAGTCGAGTCCAGTCATAGGAAGAATGTAGATCACTTTTACTTATGTGGTCAGGCTGGAGACGTGAGGAACAGCTTTAACGTCTTTATACCGGTATATATATATATATATATATATATATATATATATATATATATATATATATATATATATATATATATATATATAAACACACACACACACACACACATACACAAACACACTATAAAAAAAAACGAAGAGCGAAGTACAGTGTATAGGTGGTGTGGTGTGATGTAGTGTGGAAAGGTGTAAGGGGAAGGTGAAGGTGACAGGAATAAAAAGAAGGGTGACAGTACTGACGGGATCTGGCTGCGAGGGTGACAGGCGAGGGGGGTTAAGGTGAGGAAGGAAGGTTGGAGGTTAGACAGGGAAGCTAAAGATTTAAAAACAAGTAAAGGAAGGGTGGGAAGATTTTAAGGTGGTGGGGGAGATTAACCCTTTTAATTCTGGTATGTCTTCTGTATTTTGTTCCAGCTTATAACTAGTTCATTTTGACATCCACTTGCTCCTGCACCTGACAAACCAACTCGACCGAACAGACTAAAGATGATTATTAGCCTCTTACATACAGTTGCACCCTTGATTTTAATTATTCTTGCTTCTACTGGCATTTTTTTTTACATCAGGAGAACCCTCTAATAGTAATGGGTTTGATGACAATAAAGAATCGATCCAGATAGGGAAATGTCTCAGATTGGGTAAAACTGCCTGTGTAGCAATAATGAAATACAAAAGACCTCACTGGATTGAAAGGATTTAGAAATGTGCTGCTAAAGAAGAAAGGAAGGAAGGATGGGGAAGGGGAGGGAGCTAAAGATGGGAGCTAAAAAGGGCGAATTAAAGGTGAGGGAAGTTGGGATAGGGAGAGAGGGAGGTTCAGGAGGAGTTAGTAGATATGAAGGGATGGTATACGTCTCCATCTCATCATCATCATAACTGAATTACTTAGGCTGTTTCCTGAGATTTGAACGAAACTAGCACGGTGCAGCAGCCTGGTTAGGTTTACTACAAAGATCATCATCATCATCATCATCATCATCATCATCGCCCCTTTTCCCAGCCATGGATGGGGTGAGAATATTAACTAATGCACAAAACAAAATCCAAAATAGACGTGCTACCACCACCCTGCACCTCTACTTCTTACATCACCATCTTTCTCTCTCTCTCCCCCCCACCCTTTGCTAGAATATCAGTCACCTTATTCAAAAAGTGTATGCGTTACTTCCGGCATAACAAGCAAGTATGTAGAAAGCCAAACAAATCTAGTCAAAGCTGAAAATCATTTCTTAAGTGTCAGTGAGGCAAAGGGATAAGGAGTATGTAAGAGGTGGTGCTGTGTATGGTAGTGTGAAGGTAGCTAAATAAGGCAACAATAAAGCACTTAACCCGAGCACTAACACCAGCATTTTACCTTATTACCTTCGCCACACAATTATACTCTGCCATTATTTTCTGGGTCACCCACTGTACATTACTAACCAAACCTCTCCTCTTCCTACTAACCCATCCCCCCAAGAAAGAGGACATAACCCAAGGACGTACTGTGATATGCTTTGTCGAATTTAAGCTGTTTACACTTTTATCTTCACTTACACAGTTAATAAGCACTTCACAACCAAGAGAGAATATCAAACATAAGTACGATCCAACAAAATGATTCCTTATAATTCACTGCCATAGAGAGTTGGTGGACGTGAAAATTGGTTAGAATTCTTGGCAAATACAACACATTTCCAGGAGGAGTTGCCAAAGAGAGAGAGAGAGAGAAAGAGGAAGGCCAGATAAGGACTGTGATGCTGCTTGGTTGACCGATGAAGGATGGAGCTGGTGGTGATAATGGGGTGATAAGGACTGAATAATGGGGCAAATGGGTGAAGAGGGAATGGGGGGAATGAAGGGAAGGTGGGAATGAAGGGAAGAGGGGAATGAAGGGAAGAGGGGAATGAAGGGAAGGTGGGAATGAAGGGAAGGTGGGAATGAAGGGAAGGTGGGAATGAAGGGAAGGTGGGAATGAAGGGAAGGTGGGAATGAAGGGAAGGGGGATTGAAGGGAAGGGGGGAATGAAGGGAAGGGGGAATGAAGGGAGGGGGAAAGATGGAGCGGGAGAAGGGAGAAAGAGGGAGAAGAGATAGGGGGAAGCGAAGGGATAGAGGCTAAGGAAAGGAGGGAAGAATGGAACTAAAAATGGGAGTGTGATGAGAGAAGGAGGTTAGGGAGAGGAACGGCAGGGTGACGAGGAGACTAAGGAGAAGAGAGGAGGAGACTAAGAGACGATGAGGCTAAGGAGTGGCGAGAAGACAGAGGTTAAGGAAATAGTAGAGAGGAAAAGGAGACAAGAGAGAGGAGACGAGAGGGAAGGTAACATGAGGAGAGGCGAGGAGGTGAGGAGAGGAAAAAGGAGCCAGAATGATTGAGACGAGTGGAGAGGAGTGGGGGGCGGTGAGTTAAGGCGGGACCTGCAGACAATAGAGAAAGAGAGGGAAGGTGATTGTGTGGGAGGGAGAGAAGAATGGAGGGAAAAAAAGAGAGAGAGAGAGAGAGAGAGAGAGGAATGGACGGAAAAAGAGAGAGAGAGAGAGAGAGAGAGAGAGAGAGAGAGAGGAATAGAGGGAAAGGCGGGACCTGCAGACAATAGAGAAAGAGGGGGAAGGTGATTGTGTGGGAGGGAGAGAAGAATGGAGGGAGAGAAGAATGGAGGGAAAAAGAGATAGAGAGAGAGAGAGAGAGAGAGAAGAGAGAGAGAGAGAGAGAGAGAGAGAGAGAGAGAGAGGAATGGACGGAAAAAGAGAGAGAGAGAGAGGAATAGAGGGAAAATGAGAGCGAAAGAAGAATGGTGGGAAAATGAGAGCGAGGAATGGAGGGAAAAAGAGAGAGGAAGGGAGAGTGATCATTGAAGGGAGGGAGAGAAAGCGAGAGAAAGGAAAGAAAACGAAAGAGGGGAGAGTGAACGGGGCAAGGAGATGGGGAGGAGGGAGGGACAGTGTACGAGTAGGCAGGATGTCTGCAGAATGAAAAAGTAGATGATGAAAGAAGGAAGGAAAAGGAAATGGAGAAAGGGAGGAAAGGGAAAGAGAGGAAGGGACAGGGAAGGAGGTAGATAGGGGAGAAAATGAGGAATGGAAGAAGAAAGGAAGGGAGAAAGTAGGATTTTAGTAGAGCGAGAAAATAAGTGATGAATGGAAAGAAAGGAAAACAAAGTGACAGGGAGGGAAAAACATATTTAAATAATATACAGAGTGAGACATGAATAAGGTACCAAAATAAGAAAGAAGGGAGGGAGAGAAGAGAAAAAGTGAGAGTGAAGAGAAAAACGAAGGAGGGAATAAGACGAGAAGGCTTTAACTTAGAGAGGCAGAAGTAAACGTGTAGAAAGGGAATAAAGAAGAAAGGGCACAGAGGTCAGGATGGAGGAGGGGAGGGGAGGGTTGAAGGGAAGGAGGGGAAGAGAAGGAGGAAGGGGAGAAAAGGAGGGAAGAGTACAGGAGATAGGATGAGTGTGCTGTTGCTGGGAAGTCAAGGAGGAAGACGACGACGACGACGAGAACAACGACGACGAGAAGGAGGGCCAGAGAGGAATAGAGATTAAGGCTTGTGGTAGTGACATTACTCATACTGCCTCCAGACTGCCACATTCAACTGAGGGAAGGCTCTAGTATCGAAGACATTAACGAAGGCGATATCTGTCCTTGTCAGCCCGACACAGAAGCACTGAACGTGTCAACTTTTTTATAAAAGAAAGAAAAAAAAAAAACACTGAGCATGCAAGTCCGCAAGTTGACGTCCTTTCCAGAGAAAACTGAACATAAGATCAATAAGATTCACTGGTTTTCAGATGCCTGGACACACTACGTTGATAAACTGGAGGTTAAAGGCAAAGAGAAAGACTAATTAAGGAAGACAGTTCCACAGTTAACCCTTTGTGTTAACCAGCTGTGTATATGAATGAGTATCGATTAACTCTTACACTAGAGAGTTGGTTAGAAAATGGGTGACGGGTGTAGCTGCGGGCCCGACGTAAACAGACAATTCAGAAGGGCAATGACCACAGAAACAGCAACAGTAGAGTTATTGTCCATGTTAACGCCTAATGGTGACGAGGAGCAAGGGGGTATCCACTACACAGCGTTCAAAGCAAGGGAAAGAGGGAGAAGGTGTGGGAAAGAGGATGAAGGTGTGGGAAGGAGGGTGTAAGAAAAGGGAGAAGGAGGGTGTGGGAAGAGGGAAGGTGGTGGGGAAGGGGAGAGGGAGATAGTGAGGAGAAGGAGGGTGGTTGGAGAGGAAGTGTGGGGGAGGGGGAGAAAATGGGAAGACCATAAATGGAAACGAGAGGATAATAATAAAGAAGAAATTGTTGAACCGAAGAAAAAGGGGAATGACAATGATTCTTGTTCTTGTTGACACAGAAGACTTCCCAGCACCTCTTCCTGAGCGATTTATTTTGCATGTTACATCTTAATGTTTATTCAAGGCTTTTTAATAGAGACAGTTTGCATCATTAACAAATAGGATGATATTAAGGTGTAACTGAGAAAATAAGTCGCTGAGAAAGAGGCGATACAATATTTAAAGTAACAATACGACCTTGTGAGAGACTGGGTTCAAGGTGGAGGTATGTGGAAGAGGGAGGAAAGGGAGGCAAAAAGTGGAGGGATGAGAGGATGGAGTGAAAGGTGAAGAGTTACGGAAAGGAGCTGAATTGAGGGAGGGAGGGAAGGGCTAGGAATGAGAGGAGGTGGGAAAGGTTAGGAAAGGAGAAAGGAGATAGGTTACGATAACAGGACAAGAAGGAAGAGAGAGAGAGAGAGAGAGAGAGAGAGAGAGAGAGAGAGACAGACAGACAGACAGACAGAGACAGAGACAGAGTGCAACCAGCGGTGGATGAAATGAAAAGCAGGGGAAAATGAAAGAAATGTAAAGGAGAGAAACTGGACAGGGCAGGCAAGGCTGGAATAGACGCAATGGAAGCGACTGATAGAAGAACAAGGCAGGGACAGAATGATGAATAGAGGAACAGGGAAAAACTGAAGGGATGGGGAAGGGAAATGGATATGGAAGGGGCCGAGGGAGAGGCTAGAAATACAATAAGGGGAAGGGAAAAGGGGAGGAAGGGAAGGGATGAGGAGGGGATGGGAAAGTGAAAAGAGTCTGTTCCACGCCTGGCCTCACACCCACAATTACACACACTCCTTCCACATCACCTCTTCCTTCCCCTCTCCTCTACTTCCCTCCTCCTCCTTACCTTCCACTTCCCTCAGTGTCCTCCTAGCCTCCTCTTTCCTCTCTCTTCTCTTCCCTCCCCTCCTTCTTCCATCCCTCTCCTCCTTTTCCTTCTCTCTATTCCCCTCCCATCTCCTCCCTCCTCTCAACAATTATTTTTTCTCTCACACATCCTTTTTAATTACCTCAAATTATCTCGACCGTAAAAGCTTTTCCTCATTTAACAGCTAATAATTCAGGCATCTCTCAGTTACCTGTAAACACTCCTCCTTCGATACCCCTCCTCCTCATGACTCAACCATATTCTCTCTCTCTCTCAAAAAAAAAAAAAAAAAAAAAAAAAAAATCATGAAAATACCGTCGATCCTTTTATACAGTATGAAAGCATGATAAAATCTATATTCATACCCATTGTTTATGGCGAAAACGGTTTTAAATCATGACCACAATCATCACCACCACCACCATCAACACCATCCTCAGTCTCATTACCACCATCACCGCCATCCTCGGTCATCACTACCATCATCACTACCACCACCATCAGCTTCCTCAGTCATTACCACCATCACCATCACAATCACCATCACCACCACCATCTGTTTTCATTACCACCATCACCACCACCACCACCATTACCCCACCCCAACACCTCTGCTCACCAAACTCCCTACCTCTGTTGCCTTATCCAGTCGGCGACATATTCTCCATCATCATCATCTGCTTATTAATCACGACCTGTGTATTTAAAGCGACACCACCACCATTACCACCATCTTCCCCACCATCTCCATTCTCGCCATCATCCTTATGATCACAACCACCAACGCTATCATCATCCCTATCATCATCACCAATACTATCACCGTCATCACCTCTGCTGCTCTGTACAGTTGTAAAGACATGGCATCACTGTATCACCATCACCACCACCATCATCATCATCAGCACCTTCACCATTACCACTGCCCTTATCACCATCACCACTATAATACAGGAAGTTGGAAAAGGGAAAAGGATCATGTCTAAAGAAGAGAATACTGGAAGCTGTGGAATTATAATGTTTCGAATGCACTTGATGATGAAATGTGTCAAGTGGAAGAGACTGGATCATCATCATCATCATCAAAATCATCATCATCCGTGTTTACTAACCCCCGACTTCTTTTGATCTGTACAGTTAGTGACTTCCCCCATCACCACCACCATCAAAATCGTCATCGACATCACCATCATCACCACTACCATCACCACTACCACAATTATCCATCATCATCTTCAATATCACCATCGCCACCACCACAACCCCATTAAAACTACCATCATCACCACCACTACTATAACCATACAGTCATCACCACCACCATCACTACCAACTGTTATCATCATCATCATCATCATAATTATCCTCCTACTCCTCCCCCACTACTCTTCCTCTTCCTGATCATCAACATCACCGTGATCACCACCATCCTCCTCATCTCTACCCCCCTGCCGACCCTGCTGCCCTGTAAGGTTTTCGTCACACTTCCCGCTGCTATGCGTCTTGACCTATCGCTAACCTCGCCCTCTCACGCCCTAGCCACGTTTCATGATTATTTGTCTCCTCATCTCCCGTTATCTCACGTGTCATGGTTGTATCCGCACACGCACACACAAACGCAATCACACACACACACACACACACACACACACACACACACACACACACACACACACACACACACAACGTTTCCTTCATGGTAAATATAAAGAAAATGTTTCAGATATATTTTAAAAGCCCAAATAATGTGTTGTACGAAGTGTTGCATAAATAATTAACTTAAATCGACGAGCAATCTCATAAAGGTTAGAGCAAATTACATTATACTGAATATAACGAGCAGATAGATAGTCCAGAACATTATACGAACACTGGCTATGGAACAAGAGTGGGATTGTAGAACATATTTACTGCCTATTATTTCTCATAAGATTTATGTTTGCAGGAAAAACAATGAGGAGGAAAGTTCCTGCACTCTCCTTTCTTGTCCCTTCTGCAAAAGCAGACTATAACTCAGGATACTTTTTTTTTTCGTAACTTAGATTTGTTTTTGCAGAAAGAACATAGGAGACACGGGAAGATTCTATACTTCGACTTTCCTATACAAATATACAGTTACGATATGGTGTCTATTGTAAATATATAATGAATCTGGGCTTAGGAACGTAAATCAATGCCTAACCTCAAATAGCAGTGAATGATGAGTATACGGCTCGCCAGCGTGGTTTTGGCCATCCCTGCATTAGCAAGTATAGCTGTCAAGGCTTGTGTGTTTGCCTGCAGTGGTGTTAAGTGGTGAAAAAACCGACATTTCAAGCAGTTAAGGAACAGTTATAATCTTCCATGCTTTCGGTTTCTAAATTTCGAGCTAATCAGAGCTTGACGAAAGGTGTACTACATATCAAAGGTATCGTCTTCTGTTTCCTTTTTCTTCCTGCCGGGCCCAGCAGAGGTCATGGTACGGGCAGGAAGGGATCAGCGTGGGCGCTCACGTTCAGGAATGTCGGATATGATGTCATAGTTGTGGCGGCGGGTGGGCGGCAAAGTCAACGCCATCTAAGGAGCGTTAGTGTAACCGCGCGGCGCCACACATCATCTCCCCCGGAGTTCAAGGTCAACTTTCCCCTCTGAGCACAATCTGGCCCACCCTCCACACCCCTACCAACGCCCCCTCATCCAAGAGCCCACCAACCGCCCACACCACCACTCGGACCTTTTAAGGTGGGGGAACCAGTGATGCATTGGTTAGCATTAATTCTCGCAGCTGGAAAAACTGGAGTTCGATCCCCGGGTGGGTCTAGTTGTTTGGACGTAGTTTGCTTCCCCTTGTCCCTGTTATATACAACT
>NC_136978.1:15782539-15887539 GCF_032717465.1 Coenobita brevimanus
TGAACAAAATAGTGTGGACGCACAAACACTGTACCAATAAACTCAACCAACTGTTTCAAGGCGTTATGAACACTGACAGCATTTCCATTTTCCCATGTCTGACTGTTGTTTTAGTGTCAGTTTTTAATGATGAATCGCCACTACGCTCCTTTGTGCAGCCCGAAACATTGGTGTGCTCCCTTCACCTTAACCTGGCTGACAGTTACGTTCTTTCGCACCTTATTTAACGTACCTCCGTGACAAAAAAAAAAAAAAAAAAAAAAAAAAAAAAAAAAAAAGCTACGAATCCATACCCAATCAATAGCATTTCCTGGAAACTAACGTCATTTTCTAGGGTTTATCTATTATAACAGGTCACCATTCAAGATGGGAACAAAGCAATATTTCATCAGGTTAGAGTAAAAACAATATAGTAAAAATCTGTGTTACAACTCATCACATTCCACTGTGAATCCAGAAACACTGCATGCTCACTGAGGGTATAGGATGGGTAAGAGTGGGCAGCGAGCAAAAGGGAGGGAGGGGGAAGGGGCAGGAAGGGGAGGGGGAAGGTTTGGGCCATTCCTTTGAACTCGGGGTTAATGCTTGGTGCAAACATAGGTATATGCCTTAATTGTCGGGTTGTGACAGTGACAAACACACACACACACACACACACACACACACACACACACACACACACACACACACACACACACACACACACACACACACACACACACACACACACCATGACCAATACCCAATACCCTTACCCCTGGGCGAGTAACTCAAAAAAAAAAAAAAAAAAAAAAAAAAAAAAAAAAAAAAAAAATAGTACAGCTACAATCTACGAGACACCCGGGCTCCAACACACCATAACAACCACTCCAACCAAGCGAGAAAACCTGACGTGTGCTCTTATATGCTTCGCCCCACCCCGGTGCCTGTGCTGGAGAGGGACGCCTTCCCGCGGTGGCACCGAAATGACTGGGCGGCTCAACTGTCCAATTATTAAAAAGAAAAAACATCCCCCAACACCCTGAACGGAGGATGGGGGACTGTAGGAGGACAACCTCAGCCTGCAATCCACCAGGTTCACGTCCAGATGAACTTGGGGCACCACCACCATCACCACCAAGCGCTCCGACAACAGATATTTGATTGTATTTTTAAAACTTTAACTCTGATTACCCTATTTTTTTTTAATTATGCTCTTGCTAATAACAGACGGTTTTATTCCACTGAATGTAAAAATGGACGCTATATCTATTTCGTCTGATTCAAAAAACCTCTCCTGAGCTGAAGAAAATCTCCTGGAGGTAACTATAATATAAAACGTCCTCGGAGTGAAGTGGTTAAACCTTAGAGGGTGAAGGTATTAGCAAACCCCAAATTCTGACGGTCATCTGCTGAGATGTGAGAATCAGATGTGGCCTCATTATTATCTGGACCTGAATCTGGTGGACTGGAGGTTGAGACTGCCCTTCACCTGCAGTTCATCCTCCTCCTCGTGGGGGATAGGAAAGAGCTGAGGAACGTCTTTATAGCTTCGACGGCCGGTTATATCGAGGCTACCGCGAGATGCGTCCCTCTTAGCACCACATGCCACGTTCAAGAGCGCATTCAGCGGCGAACAAGACAGGCAAGACACGTTTAGTATCTCATCCCCCTATCCCTCGAAAGTAGGATGGTGGACTGTAGCGGATGGATTACTTCAGCCTGCAGTTCACAGGGTTGACGCTTCAGATGAACCAGGGGCCACTACAACAACAAAAATTCTCTCATCCTAGGTTTCACAAAGGAGTCCTGGCTTTCACAATCGTCATCGATGGTGTAACCCCTTCTTTTCGATGACGATTTTCCGTTTATTCTAGCTACTTTCAAATCTTACTCAGCTTAAGGACAGAAATGATATTGAGGAGGAATTAATGGAGACTTTCTAATCTCGTCACGACAAACAGTTTTTCCGAAGTGAACGAAATCGCCCGGAGGCAGCAAGAATAAAGTGATGTTATACGTCATCGGTTTGAAGAGCTTAATCCCTTTCCTGTTGTCTTTCCTAGACTGAATAAAATCATTTGACGGTAACTTGATTAAAAATGAACAAGTATGAACTGCCAAATATAAAACTGGGTTCGCCTCTCCTGCCTCTTTTTATCGCAGGATTAATAGACGTTTAATGTGATGTACTGTGGTAGTGGACTAAGGTGCATATTACCATTTACCTTACTTCTTTATACCTCCGACTCTGGGCATACGTTTAACTGCCTATTCCCTAAAGCCCAGCAGTCCTACGTACCATAAAACTTTCTATGTCACCACTTCTGCGCTAACACCCATCATCCATATTGGGTACATGTTTGTGCTGTCTCATGAAGGCCTGGTGTACTGCGGGTGATAATATGAATCTTTGTACACTACGTTATATTTAGTCATCTATGAATCCAGCGATGAAAAGGAGCCAGGAGAGGTGATCGGACGTTTGTCTTTGCCTGTACACTTGCTCCAAAAATCATCGGTGCACTCTTGCCATGAGATAATCTGACAGACAGGCGATGGCTGCTGCAAAGTGCTTGATGATTTCATCTCACGCTGACAAGCCTATATTCATGAGGATGCATGCTTGTGACATTTCCTAGTCAGTATTATCAATTAAATCTACAAATGCTAAAATCTTAATCTTCCAGTACTGTTACCACATACATACTCTATACACGATAAAGTATTAATCTTTCTGGGACAAACGAGCTGAAATGATTACATTGGATATCGCCGGAGCCCACCTTCCCGATACTTTTTTGAGCTCGTATAAAGGAGCTCCAGATAGAGGTGGGACAATATGAGACTTCGTTAATGTGTACCACCGTTTGGGACTTCGCTGAAATGAAGCACTATATGGGACTTCACTGAAATGAAGCACCATATGGACCTGCACTAAAATGAAGCACCACATGGGTCTTCGCTGAAATGAAGCATCATATGGGCCTATGCTAAACTGAAACACCATACGGAACTTTGCTAAAATGAAGCACCATATGGAACTTCGTTAAAATGAAGCATCTCGCTGTGAAAATCCCATTAGAAGTGCGGCGAAACTAATAATTTGAATCTACGATGGAATCTGTACCTTGTTTCGTCTTGCTGTTTACCTGTTTCGTGCATGTCTACCTCCTAGGACGCTTAACCCTTTGAAGCCCGTGACTTTTTTTCTTTTTAATGTACTCTTGCTGTCCTAAGACGATTTTACTCAGCTTAGGGAAGACCTTTCAAAGTGGAAGCGTATGATTCGCCCTTAACCCCTTGATTACTGCAGAATCTTAATGAAGGCGAAAAAAATCGTCAGAAGACAGTAAGAGCTGAAACATTAATGTCCTCGAACTGAAGGGGTTTAAATGTTTATGCAAAGTTTCTGGGGGGTGTATACGTCATGCACTCATATGCACTTCACTGCTAATAATTTCCTCATACCACCACTTACGTACAGTTACATACACAACCACAATCAGTGCGTGAAGATGCCAACTCGTATATCTTAAATCAGAAGTATGTGTATATGAGTATTAAGTGTTCGGGTACATATTTGTCGAGTGTTCACGTCATGCAGCACTCATATACACTTCACTGATAACCACTTACTCATACCGCCACTTAAGCACACAGTTACATACACGGCCGCAACCCATCTGTGAAGACACTAACTCAGGTTTTAAATCAGACATATGAACACAAAAGATCACGTACAGTTTCAGTTCGCCGCAAGCACTCTGTTCACATCTTCCCTCAGGTACGTACACAAACACACAAGCACAAGTATGAAGTATGAAGACGCCCGCACAGAAGTTTATGCCAAGAGGTAAGCTCCTAAGAATGCCTCGTAACGGTTACATACTCTTTATCAACACTCGACACACGCCACACTGACATCAGAGGCAGAACAAGGCATGACAGACAGAGAATCAGCTCTTGTAATTATACGATGAATCAACACTGTTTTTGCTAGTGCTCTCACGTATGCATCGTGGGATCTGTGTTGTGTTGCCTCATCTGGTTTGCTGCCCTCGACGTCAGCTGATTACACAAGGTTACTCCTGATGGACTTTTTTTTTTTTTTTTTCATATACAAACAAGAACGAAGCCAATCTTGTTATTTTTCTGATAAAAAAGCCCGCAAAACTTAACTTCTCCAAATAAAGTTTAAAAACAAAGAAAGCCACACTACAAATCCGTTCATTCTGAAACGCCTGAATATCCTGTTTCTGGGACTGTAAGTCATAAATTTTGAGGAGACAGCTCCAGACTGTCCAGTTGCATAAGAGAGAACCGGTCTGTTCAAATGTATTAATTCATTATGTTCTCATACTCAGAAACCTGGCTGATATTCTAGCTATAAGTGTAATGTGATGGTCTCTATAATCAACAGTTCATTACTTAATGGTGTGTGTGTGTGTGTGTGTGTGTGTGTGTGTGTGTGTGTGTGTGTGTGTGTGTGTGTGTGTGTGTGTGTGTAAAAACCCTATGTCATTAACGCCATCTCGCCCCTTCACCTCCTCCTAACCGTCCTCAGTCTACCTGTACTCCTCCAGCCTTACTTACTTTGCTCTTATGTGAAAAATCTGAAGTGCTCTTTGTCCTTCAGTCCGAGTTCTCTTTCGCACATCCTGAGGTACTTTGAAAAATGAAAATAAAACACTGGGGTTCATCGATACCCTGCCATCTTCATGCTTTCATATACAGTATGTCTATACATTCTGTACGACTTTTATGCCAAAAGTATAGCAGGCTGTCTGAAATTATGGGTGAAAATTAAGTCTGCGTTTTGTTCATTGACATCATTGTCCGAATTAAACTGTAATTAAAATTCCGTGGTGTGAGGAAAATGGAAAAAGAGACAAGGATAGCAAAAGGAAGAAAAATGGAAGGAAAGACAAAAGTATGAAGGAAGCGAGAGAACGATGGAGGAAGAAGTACGGTGAAAGAGAAGTATGGAGAAGGACAGAGAAGAATGAAGGAAGATGTTTGGAGAAAGACAGAGAAGGATGGGGGAAGAAGTATGGAGGAGAGAGGATGGAGGAGAAGAGACAAGGATGGAAGAGGAGAGAGAAGGACAGTGAATGACAGAGTTAATATTCTTTACAACATTTCTTTTGACAGGGATGCAATCTAATTTCTGTCCACCTCTCTCTTTCAGTGGCCATTCACACAGGCGTACCATCCCAGCAACTGTGTGGATGAAGGGAGAAAGCGGCACACACAAACTCAATGACTGAAATATAGCCTCATGTGTTTACAACCGAAAAAAAAAAATATATATATTTTTTGCCGTCTCTGCGTTCTGAAGTAGTGAATGAAATTTCGAATAATAATAATAATAATAACGATAATAATGACATCATCATCATCATTATTATTATTATTATTCGTCATTATTTGCGTATGCCTGCACTTTCACTAGCATAACGACGGAACTTTATAAAACATGAAATACACAACACCACTAAAAATTACACGATCAGCAGTGGCGCTCACTGTGACACCATCTATCACCTTGGCAAGGATTTGTTGATTATTCTCTCTTCACTTGATCTTGGTTAAAAACTGTCATCTCTCCATCTTGGATGCTGCACTAGAATATGATGCTAGTCACTGAAAAGTGCTATGGAAAGGATGCAGAGATGTACCCTTGTCTTATCATCCACTGAGATAGACGAAATGAGCTAAAAAGGACAAAACTCTAGGCCAAGTTAAGGAGACAGAACATGAGATGGTGTGGCTTTGTGGTTTCAGGGTTAGTCAGTGTAATTATGACGCCGCCAGAGCCATTTACTGTCATGCACCCTGGCCTTCTGCTTGCAACTCGAATAAATACAACAGGTTTATTGAAATACCTTACTGTTATTACTTTATTGCTATTCTTTCTGTGTACCGCCGTTCGTTCCTTACTCTCTATTTGTTCCTTCTCCATTCTTCCGTCTTTTCCTCAAGCCAAATGCCTTGTTCTCCATACGTTTATCTACCTTGTCCAGACAGAGACAAGTATTTCCCCAAAGTTTTGATGAATACATAGCGGAAAAATCGAACCATCTGAAACACACATTAAAAGAAATATATATATATATTTTTTTTTTGCCAGGTGTAAATTTTCTTCAAACGGAACTTGGAATATACTGGTGTGTCTGTCTGTACGCCTGTCTTCCATTATTCTTTATTTTCCTCCATCCTTTTCTCTTCCTTCATCATTCTTCTCCATCCATATTTCTTTTCCACCATTCTATCTCTTCTCTTTTCTCTTTCTTCCATCTCCCCCTCTCTCCCCCTCCACGTTTCTTTTCTCTCATCCTCCATCCTTCTTCAAGTTTTCCCTCAATGCTTCCATTTCCTTCTCCATCCTCTTATCTTTTCCTCCAACCCTTACTGTCGACCTCCCTCACTTCACATCTTCCCACCATCCTTCATACTCACTATCACTTGCAGCAGTCTCTCCTCACTGTCACTCACTCTCGTCATCATACACTTCATCAGCTTCTGTTCATACCCTCTTTTCTTCAATTCCATCACTCACTCTTTGTCATACTTTCGCAATCACTCACTATCACCCTCAATAACACTTTCACCATCACTATCACTAACACTCACCATCACTCACTATCACTCTCATTAACACTTTCACCATCACTCACTCTCACTATCACCCTCAATAACACTTTCACCATCACTATCACTAACACTCACCATCACTCACTATCACCCTCATTAACACTTTCACCATCACTCACTATCACTATCATCAATACTTTTACCATCACTCACTATCATTATCACTCATTAACACTTTCAGTATCACTCACTATCACTATCACTCATTTACACTTTCACCACCACTCACTCTCACTATCACCCTCATTAACACTTTCATTATCACTCACTATCACTATCACCCTCACCAATACTTTTACCATCACTCACTCACTATCACCCTCATTAACACTTTCACCATACATTAACACTTTCAG
The DNA here is from genome assembly GCF_032717465.1 of Coenobita brevimanus. Taxonomy (NCBI): domain Eukaryota; kingdom Metazoa; phylum Arthropoda; class Malacostraca; order Decapoda; family Coenobitidae; genus Coenobita; species Coenobita brevimanus. The sequence continues at coordinate 15,789,532 of NC_136978.1, forward strand.
CATCACTATCACTATCACCCACATTACCACTTTCACCATCACTCACTATCACTATCCCCCTCATAACAATTTTCACCATCAGTCACTATCACTGTCACCCACATAATACTTTCATCATCATTCACTATCACCCTCATTAACACTTTCACCATCACTTTCACAATTACTGACTTTGCACTAACCCTTACTCACTAACGCTCACTATCACTAACACTTTCACCACCACTCACTCTAACCTTCATCCTCACTAACTCCCAGATTCACTCATTCTCACTTTCACTCCCACTATAGTTCCAATCGTCACTTACACCAAGCTTCACTAACACTCGCTATCACTCACTGAAGCTCATCTTACTGCACATCTTTCCCTCTCTTCTAGTAACTAACATTCATTTTAACTCACCTTCATTCATAATCACTCACCATCACTGTATGTCTATCCAACCACTTCCACTATCATTATAATTTTCACTTTCACTGTCATCTTCCCTACTTCACTTACAAAAACCCTCACTCACCACTTACCATTATCACTTAACACTTTCACTATCAGCAATTCTCACACTCATTTTCACTATCACTAATGCTGATACTCATCTTCACTAACTCACTATCACTTACTGTACATCCCTGCCTCTCCTCCATTACCTTTAACTCTCACTCTCACCTTCACTGTCATCTTCGTTCCCTGATATCCTTCCCTCACTTCCTCAATCAACTTCCTTCCCTTCCTTCCACCACACTCACTCACCATCACCTACTGTACAGTGCCTCAAGAAAGTATCCGTACTTAGGGGCAGATAGTTTTGAAATCATACGTTCACCTCAGGTGTGTTTTCGGATCACATCGTTGGTTTTTCAGTTTGTTTACCACATAGTTGTTCTGATACTTTTTTGAGGTACTGTACATCCTTTCACAATTCCACTATCACTCTCACTTTCCATCTTCACTGTCCTCTTCGCTCCATGATATCATTCCCTTACTATCACTCACCTTCACTCACACTCTGACTCACTCACCATCATTTACTGCACATCCCTCCCTCACTTCCACACCCACTTACTCTTACACTCACCTTTACAGTCATCTTCCATCCCTGCCTCCCACTCACCATCTCCAACTGCACATCCTTGTCTGACTTCCACACCCACTCACTCTCACTCTCTTCTTCACTCTCACCTTCCCCTTGCTCACTCATCATCATATACTGCACACTCTCCCCTCACTTTCACACTGCTTTCACTCTCACCATCTCTCACCTGCATACCCACTCACTCTCACTCTCGCCTTCACGGTCACCTTTCCCGGCCGCCTCCCTTGGTGACACGGATCAAGGCCACCGTCACAGTGAGTCGGCCTTGGGGGGCCACACGGTCAGCTAGGACCGGATTAAGCCAAGAGTATAGGCAAAGGGGGTGGGTAGAGGGGACAGAAAAGGTAGGAGTGAGGGTGGGAAAGGGTGGGAGGGTATAAGTGAGAAGGTAGGAGAGATGGTAAGAAAAAGAAGGAAGAGTATGAGAAGAGAGGAAAGGGAAAGAAGGGTAGGGAAGGTAACAAGGGTAGGAGAGACGGGAGGACAGGAAGAGGAGGGTAGGAGAGAGGTTGGCAGGGTACGAAAGAAGGGAGGAAAAGAGGGAGGGGGAGGAAAAGAGGGAGGGGGAGGAAAAGAGGGAGGGGGAAAGTGGGAGGGAGGAGGAAGGAAGGGCAGGAATGATGGCGAGTAGGAGAGGAGTGAAGCGAATAACGGCAGGTAGAGAGAAAAAAAGGTATGGTAGGAAAGTAGGGTAGGAAGAAGGAAGGAGGGGAAGTAAGTTTGGTAGAAGTATATATTAAGGTATGAATAGGTTGAGTGGAAGGGGCAGAAAGGTAGAGCTAGGCAGGGTGGAAAAGACAGGAAGGTAGACATACGCAGGGGGAAGAGGTAGGAAAGTATGGCTAGGCAGGGTGGTAGGTCAGAGAGGCAGGGGCAGTAGAGAGGCAGTGGGAAGCTGGCAGGGAGGGAGGGCTGAGGATATAATCGGGGAAGCAGCAGAAGAGGCCTGGGGTGTGAAGAACGGGGATGGAATGTAAAGAAGCTAACGCGTTTTTGTGGCATTACTCTTGCTACCTCCAGTCGCGTTATCCCTTCACCCCGATGATTCATTTTCAGCTCATTCCTGTTACCTTCAGGCGATTGTTAAAGGAAAAACCGCTTGTGCGACGGGGCTAAAAACAGTCTCCATGAAACCTCTGACAACCTGATTTTTCTCTCCATGTTGAGTAAAATCGTCTGAAGGCAACACGCATAAAACTAAAAAAACTCCATCGAAATGAAGGGAAAAACTCAGTGAAGATCTCTCGCAATTAAGGGAAAAATTGAAGATACATTTAACTCCACCAGTTCAAAAAGTTTATCAGAAATATTCCATTATAGTGAAACGTTAAAATAAGAGAGGAAAGGCCAGGGAAAAGGAATACAGGCACGGGATGGGGGTAAATACGTAAGGGTATGGTTATGATGGAATGGTGAAACATATATAGGGATAGAAACAGGAAAGAAAAGAAAGAAAAGTGGAATAAGTAGTTGTAATTGTGGCCCCGGGTTCGTCTGAACGTAAACCCAGTGGACTGCAGGCTGAAATGAAACAGGCAACACGGAAGAAAGACAGGGGGCGGGGATGAATACGAAGACAAGAAAGAAATGAAGCAACAAGTAGTGAAAAGCCAGAGAGACAAGTTTACGGAAGCAAGGAGGTAGGGAAGGGGGCAGGGGCGGGCGAAAAGGGGTCCCGAGAATGAAACTGGGTATGGGATCCGAGGACATGAGAAAAAAATGAAGGTCGGGAAGGAAAGTGGAGGAGCTGGTGTGTGTGTGTGTGTGTGTGTGTGTGTGTGTGTGTGTGTGTGTGTGTGTGTGTGTGTGTGTGTGTGTGTGTGTGTGTGTGTGTGTGTGTGTGTGTGTGTGTGTGTGTGTGTGTGTGCGTGCGTGCGGGCGGGCGGGGGGGGAGTGGGAGAGAGAGAGAGAGAGAGAGAGAGAGAGAGAGAGAGAGAGAGAGAGAGAGAGAGAGAGAGAGAGAGAGAGAGAGAGAGAGAGAGACAGACAGACAGACAGATCGCCAACATTCCCAAGGGTCGGCTTGGTCAAACAGATCGGGGTTAGGAAACAACCACAACAACAGGAACACCCCTCCTCGAAAAAGTTGATACATTCTACGGATTCATGAGTCACACTTCACTAAACACGCGCACTTTTTATGGCTTGTCATTTGGCCCCATAAACACCCTTTAAAAGACCCCAAATTATAATGCGGTCTGGGGTATCCACCTAAGGAACAATTGTACCAAGTCTGAAATGATGTGGTGAAGGAATGAAGGAATGGTACTACATTAATCAGTGCTTGGAAGAAGATAGAAAGAAGAACGCGAGTAAATACCATACGGTCGTTACGATAGCACTGAAGCCATAAGAGGATAGTCTGGATGGTGTGCAGCTGGCGAAAAAAAAAAAAAAAAAAAAAAAAAGAGGCCTGTCGCCGTTCCTTATCGCCTCTCCATGGACTGTGGTAATCAGCCTCATGAATCCACAGCTACAGAAACTGATGATTTTATTTGACCATGGATAGAACTTGCTTTGCTGAATAAACATGAGATAAGCACGGAAAGTTTTTTGCTTTCCTTTCCTTGCTCTACGTGAAAAAAAAAAAAAAAAAAAAAAAAAAAAAAAGCTAAGGTCCAAAGATAGTTTTCACCTCGTACTTTTTTTTTTTTTTTTTTTTTTTTCTGGTAAGAACAAAATACACGGAAAAAAATCAGCACTCTTTCGGTAGTCCTCCCTGCAAAAACAAACCTAAATGACGAAAGGAAGGTGATTATGTCTGTTCGTAAATCACATTTTCAAAGTCCGCCGAGGGAGAAAAATATACTCTGTCCACTTTAACCTGGTCTGGTGTTCTACTTTCTCCTCCTTGAACACCTGGCTGTAACAGGTGATTAACGCTAGAATATGGTGCCAGTCACGAAGAAGCGCAATGGAAAGGATGTAGGGCCTAGTACTGTCCTGAGGTACGAGAAACACGCTGCATAAGAACGAAAATCTCCGACAAATAAAGGAGAACGAAGCACAGTAAAGGGGACTAGACTTTTGCTATCGAGTGTACCATTACAGCCTCTGGGGAACGGTTTATCCTATGTCCTCCTGAGTTGAATTTCACGAACACATTTACGATCGATTCCACGTCGAAACGAGTTTGTTTTCTTGGAAGGGCAAATAAAGGAGAGGGCATAAAATACAATGTCCTTCCCAGATACCCATGCCCTCACATAAATAGACAAAGACAGACAGACAGACAGACAGATAAAAAAAAAATCAGAAAAACAAAAACAGATTCAGATAAACACTCAAAGACAGCGCGCGCGCGCGCGCGCACACACACACACACACACACACACACACACACACACACACACACACACACACACACACACACACACACACACACACACAGCAAGGATGTGTTTGCCAGTCTAAGCTGAGTAAAGCCTGGAGGGTTGGGGCACAGGAGATGGAGGGGGTGGTGGGGGCAAGAGAGAGAGAGAGAGTTGGGGAGGGGACGTATGGAGAAGGGGAGTGGCTAAAGGAACTGGTGAGAGGAAAACAGAAATATGAGTTTAGAAATCGTCTCCGTTTTTACTGTATACCCATAATAATGTATATACGAAAGGTTTACAGCATTCTCTCTCTCTCTCTCTCTCTCTCGTGCGCGCGCGCGCACGAGAGAGAGAGAGAGAGAGAGAGAGAGAGAGAGAGAGATAGAGTTGTGTGTGTGTGTGTGTGTGTGTGTGTGTGTGTGTGTGTGTGTGTGTGTGTGTGTGTGTGTGTGTGTGTGTGTGTGCCCTCGCGCCATGTCACTGCTTACAAAAGCGTAACGTGCACAAAAAATATAAATTCTACAAAGTCAAGGTTAATCTGTTAAGTGTCAGGTTCAAGGTAGCTATTCTGCACACTGGTGGAAGGCCACATTCCCTGGGTCTCTTTTATGCTTTCCTATATATAGCCGGTTGGGAATCATCGCTATAAAAACACACTCGTTAAACTACTGCTTGTTGCTGTTGAGGTTTACAAGGTGAAGTGTGTTAGGTGGTGATCAGGGCATGGCAGGCACTCAACATTAGGATAGATAACACTGCACAAACATTTCGCTCTCTTCATCCTGCACTTTATTTTATTAGAAGCCATGCGGAGGCCCTTGTTCCACTGAAGGTGTGGCGGAATTGCCGCCACCTGCAACAGGACCAAAAATGTCGCTAAAATACCTCCTCAGAGGATATCAGTGTGGCCTCTCTCTCTCACACTCTCTCTCTCACACTCTCTCTCTCACACACTCTCTCTCACACACACTCTCTCTCTCTCTCTCTCTCTCTCTCTCTCTCCACACACACTTACACAAACACAAACACACACACACACACACACACACACACACACACACACACACACACCGGCTAGTAAATCTACATGAAATCTTCACTGTGTTTGCAAAGCTATACGCACTGCCGCTGACTTTTCACTGTAATGAAATCGTCGCAAACAAAACTGGTCAGTAACATCCCCTCAGAGGACATCAATTTGGATTAAACTCAGCATGTCATCTAGCGGACCTCCAATGGTTGATCAAAGTTAGTTACATTAATTATATTTGTCTAGGTTAGGAGTTGCAACCATCCAACCAAACGTACATACATAAATACACACATAGATACATACATACAACAACATACATACATACATACAACATACATACATACATTAAATCTGAACCTGAACAGTACATCAAAAATCTTTTAACAATAAATCAAGGCATTATTGCACAAACATTTGACTTTTTATCCTGTATACTTTTTTTTTCCTAGCAAGGTATACCACAAGGCAATCCTCTGGTAATAATTCACAATCACCCTTTTATTACTACTACATCAAGCACTGCCTTCTGGCAAACGTCAGGCTATTTCATTCACTTTCGAGTGATTCGCGGAACCTGAGTGTTTATATACAGCTTCCACCATCACTGTCTTGGCCCTATCTCTGGTACTGTACTCCAGCTAACGCCAGGCGATTTTATTCAGCTTTGAGTGACTCACAGGAAACAGTGTTAGGGAACGGAATTATGCTTGACCCGCAGTGGCCGGCTTGCACACGCTATCGTCAAGGGAGGGCAGTTCTACTATACACGTTTAAGTCTCGAGTTACAGTTCCTGGAGGCAAATGATCCTTATGGCCGAGGAACACCGCTTTTTGTATGTGGGGAAATGACCCACTCTCACCCGGCGGTATAGCTGAGGGCAAGGTCATTTCCTTTTTTTAATGCTTTCGAGTCTGATCATCTGGTAATCCGTTTCCTGAGGTCCTGCAATCCTCATACGAACTAAACACATCCACATGTCACCACTTCAGCACTGGTACTGTATCTACCGTCCATACTGAACAGCAGCTAGGGCTGTCTCGTTCACGATGGTGTGAGGCATATTAGCAGGGTGTTTTCATGGTATATCGGTGAGTCTTGTTGAAATTCCTGATGTCTATTTTAACGATATTCTTATCAAAACGTTACCAGTCCCATCCTAGGGTAGAACTCACGTCATTACTTACAACAGACTACCTTTTATAACGCTCTTGTTGCGTCAGACAGTGTAATTAGCCACGTCCACCGGAATCTCCATTTAACAAGGTACACACTTGAGAAACAACACATTCTTTATCCCACACACTTGTGAAACATCAACGTAAATGGTAAGGATATCCGCTTGCAAGAGTTCACTATTTCTATCTAAGATTCTTGTAAGTTATGATCATGGAAAAAAATATTGTCTGTCCATCTATATTTCTTTACGCTTAGACCTGACGGCTTGCCTCACAGAACCGGACGCGACAGATGAGACGGACCTAACCAGTAAGCGCCTCATGCGTGTCGTTGTCGTGTGTCTCTGTGTTACAGGACGATATCGGAGCCTGGTGGGAGTTCCTCCACGCTTGGTATGCAGGAGGGAGTGTCGCCTGTACAGATGAATTCAAGCTCGTGGTACAAACAAGGACAAATGTTCGCCTACTACTCTGCTGCGTCTACTTCACAATTAAGTCACGTCTGTCTCTTTCCTCCCAGATGTTTCGTATGAAAAAATCATTTACGGGCAGAGCATCATACCGAGGATTCTCGCAATTTAGGAAGGTTAGCCCCCAAAGAGCAGCGAAATGTATAAGTTGTGGAACGTTAGAGGGACTTGTGACCCTGACTGTAATGTGGGTGGAACATGTGCACGATAGGACAACAGTTAGGAGCGTCTACCTTATCGTACATATAACCGAACGGATTGAAACAACTGAAGAGATACCTAAGCATTCTTTATCTGGGAAGGTTCATACTTCAAGTTTCTGTACCACGAACTTTTGATCCCAACTGTAGAGGAAACGACATACATTCTCCTCATATTACAATGCACCTACAGTATTTCACACCTCGTTACTTCCATCCCTGACACGTAAGAGAAAGTCAGCAATGGGCTTAGAAGGATAAAGGCCTCCTCAGCTTAGGAATTAGATAAGCCAGCAGAGGGTGGTGAGATGCAGGAGTGGTGGAATATTTAACGTACTACTGTCCCTGTCTATTAAAATGTACAGGTTACTGGTTGCCGGACACCCAGCAAGGCCAACTCTGCCTGGGATTGAGACTGCTTCCACAACCTTTCCTTATTATTTGGGGGTAGTTTTGTGCAGGGTGTTTGCTCTCCCTACTAATTTGTTAATGTTTTGGTGGTACATTATTTTTATATATTTCTCATATTTCTTTACGATGAGGGTTGGTTCTGTGTGTGACTTTTTCCTCTTACATCTGAATTAACTGACTGACATGTTTTGGTATCACAACTATTTTATTTTATTTTATTATTTATCTTCACCTTTCTGTGTGTGTGTGTGTGTGTGTGTGTGTGTGTGTGTGTGTGTGTGTGTGTGTGTGTGTGTGTGTGTGTGTGTGTGTGTGTGTGTGTGTGTGTGTGTGTGTGTGTGTGTGTGTGTGTGTGTGCGTGCGTGCGTGCGTGCGTGCGTGCGTGCGTGCGTGCGTGCGTGCGTGCGTGCGTGCGTGCGCGTTCTGTTTTCATATTCCACTATTGTTTCGTTTTCTCAAGCTCAGAACAGCCTTAATATTCTTTTCCCGCTGCTTCAAGCGATCATCTGAGAGTCATAACCATAAAACTGAGACATTCCATACGACACACATCCGTATTACATTTCTGGCGTAAGGAAGATTTTGTCAAGAAGTCCCGTGGTTGGCCCAGAAATTGGAAGTATCTATGCAGAGACAATATATGCAACATGGCTACACAGTGCAACAAGACAGGGCCAACAGATTGTCACACAGCGTCTTTCATCAGTTCTATTCTGTTGTATTTTGTCCGGAATTTTAACTTTCGACGATACTGACTCTCAGCTAATGAATCAGGTGGCGAATTCTTTTGTTTTAATTAGTTATTTGTTTTTGCTTATATATTTATTTGTTTATTTATTGCTGCTATCAAACTCTTTTATTCAGCTTAGGAGATACTTTTCAGACTGGAGGACATAAACACAGCCGTTCACCATAAAACATTTTCTCTGTAGTAAAGGGCTAGGAAGGGGGTAGTGAGGGGGTAAGAGATATTGTCCCCTTCTCAAGATTTGTTGCTGCTTTGCCTATGGCGACTTGAATTTCTACACTTTCAAGTCTGCGTCGGGACATGCATGAATTAAATAATAAATCAAGGACACTACTCGCATCACACTAATTTAGCCTAAAATCACCACCTCTCTACCTTAAATGTAGAACCGTAACACGATATTATCACTAGAATATGGTGTCTGTCACGAAGAAGTGTTATAGAAAAGATGTACAGCCTTAGTTTTTTTCTTATTCTGCCCTTGGACTCCTGAAAAAGAGGCTACACAAGGATAAAATTCTCTCTTGCCACATTAAGACGAACTACATTGTAAAATATTCCCATAAAGCAGAAAATGAAGCGACACATACATTAAACTTAAAAAAAAAAAAAAAAAAAAATGGAGTAGGTCACGGCAATCCGATCTTCAATGAACGAACACTTCCTGATAAAGTCATTTCAAGCCCAAGGGAGGGATTCAAGAATAAACTCAAAATCACCTCCATCTCGTAACCCAAACTTTGTTATTGCTGGAAACACTAAGGGAAAAAGAGTGCTGATTCTTCCCATGTCTCTTGTTGGTCCTGTTAAAAATGAATCTTCCATATGAAAGGAAAACTATTACGATTTTTTTTTTTTTTTCCCCCAGGAATGACAAGGAAAGTTGTGCAAAAATTTCCCACGCATATCTCTTGTTCTTCCTGCAAATAAAAATCTGAGTTACGAGAGGAAATGATCTTAAGTCCGTTATAACCTTTTCATCTTAAGCTTGCCCAGAATTTTCACCTTTCGCTGCGTATTTCACGTAGTCTAGTAATAAAAAAAAAAAGTCAATTCTAAGGCGCTACATCCTATCCACAGCACTTCTTCATGACTAGCACCATTATTATAGAATTAAACTATTACTACGGTTTAGTATTCAAGATGAGATAGCAGTAATAGGCCAGGTAAGAATAAAACGAGTATAAGAAGTTTAGCCTAAGACTTGTCATCCCAGTACACAAGGTACTTGAGGTGGCATGAAGCGGTGGGATTTGTAATGGTGGGATTTCCAACATAAAGGACAGAACAAGTTGACCCCTTCAGCCCAATGCCGTAATGTTTATCTTAGTCCTACTGCATCCAGACGATTTTATTCAGCTTAGTCTGGGTCCTCCTTCGGTGAGGGGTTAAAGGAGAATCTAATACCCCTAATTAAAAAAATGTACCTCCGAAGCTGAGCAAAATCGTCTGACGGTAGGAAGAGGGAAATATATAACACATCATCGTTGACAAAAGCACCGTCTAGCACCGCCAACACACAGATTACGTCAGGTCAACCACACCACCACCGCGGCAAAGGGTCACCACGCAGGGTCACTGAGGCACCGGACTGCAGTCAAAATACTTCCGATTCACAAACAGGAAGACTTTTACATGTGCAACGAAAACTGGAAGAAAGGAAATGCGCTCAAATGTTGCACGCGCGACAGCACGTTTTCCCTTACATGACTAGGACCTTCATTTCTTTTTCAGTTCATTTGATGGCCAAGCGTATTAAGGCGGGAGGATCGATTTGATGTTAACACCGTGACTCATGCGTTACTCATATTCCTCACACCTGAGGTTCACTGAATTTTATGTTACCACGACTATGTACTGAAATAGTGGAAGTGGTTGTGTCAGGTAAAATCAAATCAAACCTACTATAGCACTGTCTACATACGTCCGTCAGATCAGTGACGTACGAGCTAGAAGTCAAAACACCGGCCAGTGATAATTATGAATACTTTTACCTGTGGAGCCGAAACAATGGTAAAAGTCACACCTGGAAATACTATCATGCTCTTCACCCCTTGCAATACTGTGAGGTATTTCTTGTTTTTATTCTTGCAAGTGCCAGAGGAAAAAAAAAAATGTTCGTGGGGGAGGGGATAAAATGAAGGCTGTATGGAAATAATCGGCTCAAAAAGTTTCATAAGCTGAATAAAAGCCTCGCAAACAAACAAGAGCAAAAGAAACGGGTCACTGGACTGAAGGGCTTGAGAACGGCGGGTTGTAAAGACACTAGCACTGTCTTCTCACCTTTTTTTGGTAAGCTAGTACCAAAATTGACCACGTTCATAATCTGTCAAGCGATCGTTTACAGACCCATCAACGCAAGACAAAAATCACAGTAATATTCAAGACAATGGTATCAACTCCACATCGTATTCTGATAACCATGCACATTAATTAGTCACGTACAACTGCTGGCAAGTGGCAATAATATCGTCACACTATTTAGACCAACAATCATGAAACAAAATATTCTGAAAATCTTCACATGGCTCCGAAAATTGCGTCACTGGGTTTTGTGCGACACTGTTCACTGTCTCGCGGTTATTATAAAGAAATTAATCGATTTTTTAAGTCCATAGCATTACAGTTAGAGAAACAAGTATCTTCCCCAAAGTTTGACCAACACATAGCGGGAAAATGTTGAACCATCTGAGACAGGCACAAGTAGGGGCAGGATTCTAATTGTGTTTCGTTAGTTCTAAGTTTTCTTCACATGGAAATGGATAGAAGATTGTTTCTTTGACTGCACAGAGTTCTAAACATACGGCTTAGCATCACTACCACCAGGCATATGATCACGTCACTATTACAACAGGGAAACCAGGTAAAGTAAACTGTAGCAACACTTACGTTTTAACAATCACGATGACACAGACGAGCGAGCAAGTGTGTGTAAGAGAGAGGGTGTGAAAGAGGGAGTAAGTGAGAAGGAAGGAGGGATGTGGCACTGAATAGGACCGCGGCTTGAACGTGAGTGAGAGAGTGAGGGAATGAGAGAGTGAGAGAGGGGGAGGTAGGGAGGTGGCAGTGAGTGAGGCGACGGCTGGACCACTATTGAGTCACTGGGCCAACCTGAACCTTCCTTCCTACCTCACCTCACCTCAACCCGCCTCCACCCACTCACACACACACTCATACGCACTCACACACACGCACTTAGTCATTCATACACCTGCCCTCGTTTTTGAACCACGCCTCTGCTTACTGACGCTCACACCTACACTCACACGCACTCATTCATTCACCTGCCTTTTTATTAACCATGCCTCCCCCCCCCCATTACACACACACCTCACACACACTCCTTAACTGCGTGACACAAGGAAGCGAAACATACATGCACCTACGCACGCTAGCACGCATACACAATGATCACACACACACTTTAATTTAGTGACCCACACGAAGGCTTTGTCTCTCTCTCTCCCCCTCCCTCTCTCTCTCTCTCTCTCTCTCTCTCTCTCAATCAGCTGGAAATGTCTAATACGTGACTTCCCAACCTAAGTGATCTGCTAGCACCCACACGAGCAAATAAAGGTATTTTTGTAGCAGACAGGTAGATAGATAGAAAATTACATCTACTTTGGTTAGATATAGACAGATGAAATGTTGAAAGACTTGGAGATAGAGACACAGATTATATTGGTGACAGAAGGGGCGAAAAACGGAGGAAGAGGGACGGAGATAGAGACGGCCAAAGACGGGGGAAAAGAAAGACGTAATGACTGTGATGGCGATGGAGATTGCGACAACGATGGTGAAAGAAGCAGAAAGGAAGACTAAGGAAGCCATGAAAAAAGGAGTGGAGAAGGAGACAGAGAGACGTGATGACAGAGATGGATATGGAAATGATGATGCTGGACTGGACACAAGGTTAAGCATAAAAAAAATAAAAAGATGGAGATAATACAAGGTTGAGCATAAAGGTAGATCGACAGATAAAGACGGTCAAGTAACATATACAGATAAACAGCGAGATAATCCGCACAGATCGAAATTATGCAGATATGACCAACGTGCATCTGTAGTTCTGTATTATGGGTAGAAGGTTAAGTGTTTGGAATGACCCAGTGTGCTAATAAACTCTTTTCACCTTAACTTGGCCAAAATGTTCGTCCTTTTGTGGCTTTTTTCACGTAGCAGCTCAATGGCAGGATAAGAAAGAGCTCTACACCGTTTCCATAGCACTCCTTCATGACTAGCAACATAATCAAGTGCTAATCTATTGTTACAACTCAGCATTAAAGGTGGAGAGTTGGCAATTTAAGGGCAAGCTGAAGTGAAAAGAGTATAGTTCATCCCTCATAGCACCAGAACGTACTTAGTATTTCATTCTTGCAGCCGCCAACGATATTATTCAGCTCAGAGGAGACACCCATTGCACGAGGCTTTCCACGTCTCCTTCGCATATTCAGTAGCCTAAGATGACGTTTTTATTTTTTATTTTTCTGGTGTGTGTGTGTGTGTGTGTGTGTGTGTGTGTGTGTGTGTGTGTGTGTGTGTGTGTGTGTGTGTGTGTGTGTGTGTGTGTGTGTGTGTGTGTGAGTGTGAGAGAGAGAGAGAGAGAGAGAGAGAGAGAGAGAGAGAGAGAGAGAGAGAGTCAAATTCAGATTCATAATATATATATATATATATATATATATATATATATATATATATATATTTTTTTTTTGAGACAAATAAACATACACAATTATTAGTAGATAGGTGCATGCTATCCCAAAAGGCGATGGTGCATACGCTGTCACCACCCCATTCGAGCCTCATATTACTGCACTAACAAATACATATCACAAATATAGTACTGACTTAAAATGGAGAAGAGATATATTCAGTAGACTACATAAAATTTCTCCAAGAGACTGTACATCAGTGTATCGTTACATGGGGATGATGATGATGTGAATGCAATTTAGGTATACTATTTGCCTAGTTTTTTTCTAGTAATTTCATCTATTTTGCCACTGTTCATCATCTATATTATTTACTGAGTTACATTATAAATACTGTTGTTCCTATACTGGCCCAGGGTAGGAAACTCTAGGAGAAAGTGGGCAAGGTATGACACTCCAGGAAATACTGGTGACTTTTCCCAGTTTTACATATGTGACGCTGCTTTTCCTCTTCCGTGACCATGACTCCAACTTCCCACTAATAATTATAACCAAGTCTCACTCGTGTGTACAATGACTCTTTCCATTTGTCTTTTTCCGGGCCAAATCTTATCGTCGTTTTTTGTGCAAAGTTCTACATAATGATTCATGGTTGCATTATTTCCGTATTTAAATGTAATCCTGTTCTTTTCCTTACTGGTCTGAATGTTTCTTGTTTTAGTTCTGATTTGTTGTATGGTCAGTGCACTCTCAAAATCGATATATTCTTTGTCTGTGGCAGCTTTGGCAATCTTGTCCACTCTCATTTCCACTGATTCCCACGTGTGATGGGATCCATATGATATTTATCCCTCTTCCCTTAGATCTTAGTTCTTCCACAGTTATCCTACACTCTGATACAATATCGAGAAAAACTGGATCCCGACTGTTTAGCGACTCCAGTGCCCCTCTGCTGTCTACTTAGAAATAAGCATTACCTCCCCCTCCACTTCAATAAATCACAGTCCAAACAAAATGGCACACAGTTCTGCCTCTGTAGATGAAATGTTATCCGTAAGCCGTTAACTATATACTGACTCTACATACTCTTCGTTAATTTGTTCTTGTGCAATTATACCACAACCTGCTCTTCTGTTTTCAGCAATGGTGCCATCACGGTACACATGTGCAGTGTCAGGGTCGGCTGGATTGTTAATAGCTTCTGCAAACTTTAATCTATGAACTTCCAAGGTATGCATATGGTTTTTCTTCGAGACTGGAGCTATTATTACGTCTAGGTCATTATCTAACCACGGCGGAGGGTTCCTGTGCTCCTCGTGATACCTGAAGCTATGAGTTAAACCATATCTTTTAAGTGGCTCTACTAGGACTTTCAAATATCCTCTCCTCTTGCCCTGTCTTCGAGAGAGAGAGAGAGAGAGAGAGAGAGAGAGAGAGAGAGAGAGAGAGAGAGAGAGAGCACCACCTGTTGAACGTCACTGGGCTGTGTGGCCTTGAACATGGGCACAAAGAATACCTGTTTTATTTGTGTGTCATTTTAACTTCCTACCAATATCTATCCACGTAAAGTATGTTATCTACTCGTATATCTATCTGCGTATATTATCCACTCTCCATTCACCTATTAATCAATCACCGCAATCGTCTTTTCTCATGTCTGTCAGTCATTTCACCCAGCTCTTATGTAATCAATAACTATTTATCTAATGTCTTAACTCTATCAACTCGTCCATCCATCTTTTAATCAGTCTGTCGTCATCCATCCATATCCTCTCTCTCTCTCTCTCTCTCTCTCTCTCTCTCTCAGTTATCTATCTAGTATCTATCTATAATTAACAGTCTACCGTACATACACTGGTAGTCCTCAAAGCCAGGCGGCGAGGTTTTCCATATCAATTCTTTCTATACAGTTGGGTGGAGTACACATGGGGAATATTATAAATCGTTTTATAATTAGCAATGGAATTTCAAAGTCAATATTTCTGTCCCTTACACTGCATTAGAAGCAAAAATAAATAAAGCGAATAATAGCCACCGACTCGCAAGCACGTAAGACCTTGTAACACTTCTTCCTGGACGACTCATTAAGCACGCCACACCTTAGTATCTCGCATGCAAATAGCTGCCTGGTGGTTCAGTGGGTTTATGTGCTCCAAGTGGATGTGACCTTCAAAAACGTTTAAATATAAGGAGTGGTCGAGGTTACTTGCTCACATAATGCCACTTTGGTGTTAGTGGTGTTGCCTGAAATACCTGGACTAAGCAGCCTACACCAAAGCACCAACACACCTGACTGGGCGATGGTTGAGTAAGCACTAGATCTTATGTACAAATCTTCATGGTTAAAACCAGTTACATGAGGACAGTGTGGTGTATCAAAATAAGTCGTTAATGAAGAGGTGTCACGAAATCCCCTGAGGCAATGAGAATATGGATACACACACACACACACACACACACACACACACACACACACACACACACACACACACACACACACAGAAGCATCCCTGAAGTTCATACGCAGCATCTTGGCGCATCCAAACATGGACATCTCATGCATTAGTTCACACACGCACACAGATGTCCAGCAAGTTTAGACACACACACACACACACACACACACACACACACACACACACACACACACACACACACACACACACACATTTGATAAAGATGACACGTACACAGGAAAGGACGTTCATTCCAACAGACTGACCACTATATCAAAGTCATTTACAATACTCTCTCTCTCTCTCTCTCTCTCTCTCTCTCTCTCTCTCTCTCTCTCAAAAAACATAATTCACTTTCTTTCACACACACACACACACACACACACACACACACACACACACACACACACACACACACACACACTGTCGCGTCTTCTAACATGAAATCAACAAATACGGATGAGGCATTAGTAAGCCAAAATAAGGGATCATTCGCGCACACGAGAGAATTAAGAAAATAATAATAAAAAATAAAGCTAATGACGGATACGTGAGCAAGATAATGCCAGCGTCCACAAACAAGTCTAAGGGCTGATTTTTAGGCTTTGTCCTGTGAACTTTACCGACGCTAGACTGCTTTCAAAATCGAAGATCTTCATTCATGCCTTACCCTTAGCCCCTCCACCAAGTTTGGTCTTCATCAAAGTAAAACTGTTTGAGCCTTTCCCTGTGAACCTGACCGTTAATTGTTATAAAAAAAAATGAAGCCCCTTTAACCTTTCATTTCTCTGAACCTTTCCTGCAAAGTTGGGCTTAAATAGTTTAAGCTGACCTTGCCACGTACTCCTCACCTTTGACTTATTGTTCTAAAAACAATAAGTTAACCCCCGACTGACCCTCAACACTCCCACCAAGTTTGGCCCCAATCAAATCATCTGTTTGTTATTTTTACACACACAGACACGCGGGTCAAGCTTTAACATTGCCCTGTGACCTTTACGTTTGACTGACCGTTTTGAAAATCGAAATTGTTCTATCTCGCCTTACCTTCAACCATGAAAAAAAAAAGTCAATTCCTTCGGTGAACCCCAACTATTCCACCAAGTTTGGCTATAATCGGAAAAAAATTTAGTCATTCTGGTCATACAGACAGACAGACAAAAACACGTCGAGAATGAGAAAATATCAAAGACAAGGAAGGAAACCCAAGCGCACTGTACCTGACCACACCAAACACCAAGTCCGTGGCGTCCTCTACCATTAAGCCATTAGCGTGTGAGTATGAGCGGCACCGCAGGACCAGGCCCACCCAGACCACAGGCACGAGGAATTGACAGCAGCCAATGATGAAGGTCCTGGGTGGTGTGGCCTGTGCAGGGACAAGGAAAGGTCGGTGCAATTACCTACAGTACATCCACCCGTCCATTTATCCATACTTCAGTCCCTCCCTCCATTCATCTATCCACCTACACACAGATATATAAATGCATCCATTTTGCCATCTGTCCATCCACCCATCCAATCAACCGTCCGATCATCCCATATCCACCCATCCATCCGTCCGTTCATCCATTCACAGATAACCGCTCATCCATCCGTTCATACACTCATCCATCCGTCCATCCACTCATCTATCAACCACTCCATTCATCCAACCACTCATCCATTACTTCACCCATCCACTTATCCGTCCATCCATCCATCCAGAAATTCATATACACACATTTAAATTTCACACACACACACACACACACACACACACACACACACACACACACACAAGCACGCGCACGTGTGCGTAACCGACTTTCTTACACACATTCTCTTTTTCTCATGCGCCTGATTCACACACACGTTGCTTACAAACATATTTTTCTCATCCCCACTCTCACACAGGCAAACATACACACACTCTTCGGTACTTGGTTTTCACTTTCACACAGGCACACACACACACACGCAGGCATGCACACACTGCTCACATCAACGAATGTGCCTGTATATACAAACACCTCGATACATGCGCCCACACACACATGCATAGACACATACACTGACACGCACACGCGCGTGCACATACATAAATACACACACGCACAAACGCGCGCACATACATAAATACACACACACACACACACACACACACACACACACACACACACCCATACACACTGGCATACCCACACCCACCCACCTACCTACCTACCCACCCATCCACCCCACACACACACACAACCATACCCATACCCATAACCACACCCACACACACACAATCATACCCACACCCATACACTCACATCCACCCTTGTAGTGTCCAGTGATGTAAGGTTAGGCAGCGTAAAAGTGTAATTACCAGAACATGTTTTAGTAATGAGACCGGTTACACATCCTGGCCCTGCATCCCACCCTGTTCACCCTCTACACACCCCACCTGAGCTCTTATTCACCACCTTATCTAATTCCATCGCTTTTACCGGTGTAACTTGATTTAATTAGTACAGAGGTGGGGTTCTGGTCGGAGGAAGCCGTGCACTAAATATTTGAAGACGCGATGAAATTTCGAGTGTGGTGGTGAAAGGAGCGTGCAGCAGGTGGCCGTATCAAACCATTCACCACACTGAAGGAGAGCCTGTGGGGGGTGTTTTGGTACGAACATCCAGCCCGCAACTGGGAAAACTCGAGTTCAATTCCCGGACCGGTCAGGCTCTTGTGAAAAAAAATAAATAAATAAATAAATAATAATGTTACCTCTGTTCCAATCACTTTGGAGTAATGTAGGGGACCTGGATGTAAACTCGACTGTTGCGTGTCGTATTCTTGGGAAAGACTGTGACTTGGTAAAACTGCAATGTCTACTTTAATGATCCTCACGCAGTTGATAGGCACTGTTTTTAAACCATCTTCTTATTCTTAATGCATGTCCTGCTGAAGGGGGGGCAGTGGTTCAATTTGCCTGTCTGCACGATCAGACTTCGTCAACATGCTTAAACAGTGCTTCGAAAATGACCGTGTGAACCAGTCTTGAAGCGCCGTGTTTCAAATACATAGGATGGTCCGAGTTTTTATTTATCTTAACTATTTATTTATTATTATTTTGGTCAAGTATACCTCTACCAGGGTCGTTGGGTAGTCACATACAGCATAAACGATTTGGAAAACTGCAGCCTTGTCTTGAGCCTTACGGGTCTCCAAAGGGGTATATAATAATATGTGAGTGCCCAGTGTTAGTGATGAATTTGATCTTTTTCTTATTAGTTCCTCCAGCCCCTCCGCATTGTCATATATAATTATTTCTTCATACTATCTTATAATTCCATTTTCTCCCCCGTTTTTATTTCTTCCCTTTATTCTATCCCATCCTTTTCCATCTCTCCTATTTGCTAATCAATTACTCTTAGTCCCTCCACTTACCTTCTTTTCTGATCGTCCCCTCCCCTAAACTTTATCTCAACTTTCTCCCTAACTCTATTCATCTTTCCTGATCCTCCTCCCCCCTCCCTCGTTTCCACTGTTTCTTCTTTTACGTCATTACCTCCCATTCTTAATATTTTCCTCAAAGTCATCTCCATTTTCTTCCATGTTCTGACCACCTCCCCTAAACATCCCCATCTCCATTATTTCCTTTCATTTCCTATTATCTCCCCGTTTCATTCTCCAAATTTTTTAATAATTTCCACCTAGTCTCCGTCCATATGTCTCTTATTCCTGATCGTCTTCGTCCTTGAATTTCCCCATCTCTTTTTTTCTCCTTTTCTCGCCGTCGCTCCTTTTTTTCCCTACCCTCTACCTCTCCCACTTACGATTCTGTCAACCCTGCACTTCCCCAACTCCCTTTTTCCCAATTCCAATAATCTTCCTCTTCATCTTGCCCTTGCCCTAGGAGGTATACAACAAAAAAACAGAAGCAGGTGCAGTATTTCGCATAGCCGGAGTCGTTGTTATCCTTTTGTATATGTTGGCGGTTTGGTATCTTATGTAAGCTTCCACACTGTGCTGTCGACTGGTGTGAGATGACTGGATGGGGATGAGGTACGGGGAGAGGAGAGGGGGGGGGGCAGAGAAGGGTAGAGGGGAAAGGGATAGGAGGGGAAGAGGAGAGGTGAAAAGAGAGAGAGAGAGAGAGAGAGAGAGGAAAGGGGAATACAAAGGACTACAAAAGGTAACAACCAACAATGGACCTAATGGGTATTTGAGACTGTTTGTTTTACGGATGATAACTGCCATGATATTTTTAAGTTACGGACAGTAAAGCGTGTGGAGACCAAGAAGATAGATCAGGGAGGGAGAGGGAAGGGAACAACGCTGGGAAAGGAGGAAGACAGTGAAGACGAGACGGAGAAGTGTGATGATAGGGAGACGGGGAGAGAAGAGAGGGGACAGGAGGGGAAGGGATAACGTACAGCAACGGAGGAAGGGAGAGAGTACAAGAGGGAAAGCAAAGAGAGGAGACAAGAAGGGAAGAGAGGAGAGGGGATAGGAGGGGAGGAGAGGGGATAGGAGGGGAGAAGAGGGGGTGATAGGGTGAGGACGGGGAGGGGGAGAGGGTATATGAGACGTAGTGAGGAGAGGGGAGAGGACAGGGAGAATGGGAGATGGGGAGCGAGGGCCTGTTGCTATCCTGTCCGAGTAAGATGGAGGGGACGTAAAGGCGAGGCACCTTACAACACAGGATTTATAGACACCATATACACTTTTCACACTCCATCTCCATCCATTTTCATATACTCACCGCCTTTATCCAATTCCCTTTTCGTCAACTCCTTCATTACGTTTTTAAGTGGCAAGGATAATCATATATCATCCAACCCTTTCACGCTCCACCAGGAATGTAGGGGCCCGGGGCTAGGCTATTCGGTCCAGACACTTGAGGGGTGACCAGTCGCTCTTCCCTAAACGGCTTTATGTCAGCAAAAAGCCTCAACTCTGCCTCGGATAAACTCGAATGTGTACATCCAGTCAGTACGCCTTGATCCACTACATCACCAAACGACCATCTTTTGGTCACTTGGTTACCATCCAAAGAAATAAAGGGTCTTCTGGGTTACAGGAAACCATGTGTCACATCACTCCTGCGTGGTATGCTGAGGTTAGAACTTCATCGTGTGAGAGGATGGTGGGCGTCCTCACCTTCTATCTATCTATCTATTGCCAGATGCCATAATCCCGTAAGGGGTGGCCATTTGACTTTGAGTTATTTGTTTAACGAGGAAGGGCACTAACTCTCCACCAACCCACTTGCTGACACGTAGGGAACACGTATGGTTTGATTATATGGTTACCACCCAACGTTGTAAATGGTTTCTTGGCTTACAGGAAACCATTTGGCTTGTCACTCAATGTAAAGGCACCTGTAAAGGAAAGGAAAGGAATAAGAAATGACAGGAAAGATGGGAGAAATAGGAATAGGAGGGGGGCAGGCACAGAAAAAGAATGCTAAAGGCTAAGGAAGAAGTAGGCAGCACCTCACCTTCCACAGACAATTTTTTTTCTGCATTCAGCTTGATATAGATATTTAAATTTATTTCACGCCATGACCACTAGACAGCCTGCATATGTTGAATGAAGTAATTTGGTATCAGCAAGAACAATCTGTAAAATACGTCCTCAGGGTGAAGTGTTCATAAATCATTCGGGGATAACAAGAGGAACCTGAACAAGATGTCCTCGATCTGAAAGGTTTAACCGTTCCCACCCCGCCCAATGTACTAAAAAATGGCACGAGTGAGATGGATGAAAACCCAGACGTGATAGCATCGCTGGTGTGAACGGTGTTGGGTGTCAGGTCACGTTCTCTTTATGACTGACCTTTGATGAACTTTAAGAAGGTCAGGTGTTATGTCAGTAATATGTCTGTGTCATAAGTTTACGCTGACTGGCACGCACGTACAGGCTCACGCCTGCACACACATGCACACACGAACGCCTCCCCCCCCCACGCACACACCCAGGAATTCGCGATTCGCCTGCCAATAGCAGTGTTCAACTGGCAACACGCAGGCAACGTGCTTATCAATGTCACCGGTAAATTTAATACCAAAGGAAATCGGGGAACAGTTTGATGATTTCACATTCGTTAATAACAGACGTTACTGACCTTCCAAATGATGACAATTGGATGACATGGAGGACTGCTGGGCCTCCGGGAAAGGACTGTCAATCCTATACCCCGACTCAAACGAGAAGCGGACAAAGGAAGAGCGACCACAACAAAGGATGTGGGTAAGGAGTATGGAGTGTGAGGAAGGTCGCCATATGACAGTAGCCAGATCACAGGAGCAGCCAGCGTGGAGGACACAACAAGGGAAGCTCACCGGGTGTAATGATGTGGAACCAAGTGTAAAACCTCACCTCCCGCAGATACACTTATGCCACACTACCCCCTCCCTCACTGTCCTACTCCCACATACACCTACAGTACGTTCTACTATTCCCTCAATGTCCTACTCCCACACATACACCTACGATACACTACTCCCTCACTGTCCTACTGATACACACACCTACGCCACACCACTCCCTCACTCCAACTCATACACCTTCGCTACACTCTTCCCTCGCTGTCCTCCTTCTCCCACCACACTTACGTTACACTCTCACTGTCCTAACGACACACCCACATTTTATTAGGTCTTGATTTCACAGTGTTTTGATGAATGAAACTGTTCAAAGGGAAGAAATATCTCAAAATGAAATTATACCCACATTCTGATTTTTTTTTTTTTTTTTGGGGGGGGGGGGTAGAGAGAGAGATGCAACAGTCTCTACGTGGCATGGGCTCTCTTCAGCTGTGAGGAGAATCAAAGCTGGGCCACAACAAGCTTAAAATAAAGGTGTATACCTACTGCAATTTCTTCTACTCTCACTTTACTCTATCTTCACTTTACCCACGTACTTTCCCCAGCTCACTCGGACATCGCAGTGCTTTAGTGGCTTTACCTTAACTTCGCCTAACTTTTCGTCCTTTTGCAGCTTACTTCACGTAGCTCAGTGGCAGGAAGACAATGCTACAACTTCACCTCCTTTGCACAGCACTTCTTCCCGACCAGCCCCATATGCTAATGTTAATCTCTTGTTATGGCTCAGCAATAAAGATGGAGAGAGGTCAATTCTAGGCCAGGTTAGAATAAAACATGTGTAGCGTATGTTCACTAAGTTTGTTGGAGCACAGTGACCTTCAGACCTCGTAATTTTGGCGGGAATTCAAGCGCAGTGTTGCGTAACTGTAATCTTGGTTTTACGGGAGTGTACCCAGGCTTCCCGCCATGATGCTACAGAGGACGAGGACGAACGAAACTAATGCCCGAAACGTGACTGAGTTACACGCTGAGTTATCGCTGGTTCCTAAGGATTTAACACCTTCACTCAAGTGGAGTATTATACTGGCTTATTTTTACTACTTCCATTACGCCTTCAGTCTGATGTCTTTTTTCATTTAATTCTCTCTACCAGCAGTCGATATTGTTCGGCTGATGGGAGACTTTTCGCAGTGCAAGGGTCCAGGAAGGCTATAACTCCCTGCACTTCGGAAAGTCTGCCCTAAGGTGAATTAAGTTATCGACAGAAAAAAAAAAGTCACTGGATTGACGCTGTTATCAGCTTAGGAACGGCCTCTCGTACTGGAGGAATTGGTCAAGGCTGAATCTTAATCCTCCAGTTCGAAAAGTCTCTCCCAAGCTGAATACAAGCTTTTGACAGTAGAAAGCATAACATGTCATACAGGTCATCTGACGGACTGCAAACTGGGGTGGCATGAGATAGAGATGGGTGGTGGTGGTGGCGGCCGTAGCTCACAGTACCATATATGCCCCGGGGTGCTGGGTATAGGTTATTACCCTACACCTGACCACGCCTGCCGGGGAATTCACCCTACACCCCACCCATCAGCACCGAACCTGAAGGGCAATTTCCAAGTTGAATACTTAATCGTGGTTGTATAAAATTTGATTGGCCTTAATTATGAGATAAGAATAAATCTTGGTTACAGGTAAAATCGAACTCCCGATCTGCTTACATTTGTCCGTTTTTTGAGCCGAATGGAGTTATAGAACTTCGTCAGGTTTTGACAATACTCTCTATAACCTCTCATCTCTCTTACAGTACATCTATTTTCACACCAGAATGAAAGGATAAAGAGTGGAATGCGTTTCGCAAAGATCTGAGTTCAGCTCCTTCGTGAAGCAGGGAATAAGTTTGAGGACTTGCATTTCGGTAACACAGTTCTCCCCTGTTAATTTATAAGATCCGTATTTACGTATTTGAATAAAATTTCTCTTGACTACTGCCACAGAAGTTCTTCACAAATCAAGAAGCATTAGGAAAGCGCATACCTCAGCCAATGCCATCGCAATTAAAATGGATCCAGGGACCAGGTCCGCCTCAAAATTTAACAATTTCTTTCTTGGTCCATGGCCCACCTTTCCACAATTTTTCATTGAAATTCACGGAGAACTTTTGGAGATATTGTGCGGGTTACTCCGGATCCGGATCCGGCTCCGCCTCCAAATTTAATTTCTTCCCTGGCCCATGGCCCACCCTTCCACAAAATTGCATCAAAATCCACTCATAACTTTTTTAGTAATCCTGGTAACAGACACGCAAACAAACCAACGGGGGCAAAAACATAACCTCCATGGTAGAGGTAAACTTAGATTACCATATAACAACAGAGATGGTGGCTCTTGAAGATGTCAAAGTGATGACCTGTGATTGTGGTCAGGAGCCTTTGTTTGGGTGAAATGTTGACTCGTGAACAGGCCCTAAGATGTCCAAGTTTTCTTTAGGTATGTGTCTTGAGTTCCACCCACGCCTACCTACATCTTGGGTCAGTGGTTGTATCAGATGGAAGTACAGTCGGACCAATGACTGTATCAGATCAAGGCACAGTCGGAGTCAAAATTTGTGTTACTAGGGTGTGGTAATGGAGATACATTTCCACAACCTTTGACTCTGACATACCCTTTGACTCTAACTGTACTGCCTCCACTACAGACTCTCCGACACAGCTTTTGATCCCGACTGTACGGTCAGCAACAAACTGCGTAGCCAAGGCCCCATTCTGCTATCCAGCCCTGCACTACATCACCGCCCACTTGTTTAAATCTGTGGCTAAAAGCTCATTCCGGGTTACGCCCACACCCACCCTTAACGATGCCCCAACAAAAACCACCACCCACACACGTCTACACCCTTTCAAGCTTAGCCCCAGCACACCTAAATCTACTCGTACACCCACACGCACACTACACCCACACATACGTACCTATACACCCTGGTAAGCATACATCCACACAAACCCACATCCTCGCACAAACCTACACCCGACGCAAACCTACACCCCCACACAAAACTACACCCCATCACACCCCTACACCCCTACAAGCCTACACCCGCACACATCTACACTCGCACACAACTAAATCCGCACAACACCTACACTCGCACAACCTATATAAGAACATAAGAAGAGAGAATAACTGCAGTAGGCCGGTTGGCCCAAGCTAGGCAGCTCCCAGAAGAGCAACTGAACTACTACTCACCCACCCACCCACCCAACACACACACACACACACACACACACACACACACACAAACTAACCAACACCCACACAAACCTACACGCACACACAAACCAACATCCACACAAACTACCCCACACACACCCAATACTAGTACTACTGTACATCCACAAACCGACCCCCACCTACACGGACCCACACCTACACAAGTCTACACCCACACAAACTTACACCCACGCCAGCTGACAACCAGGTACGCTTACACTGGCACAAATCTACCTACACATGCAAATGGTCAGCCACACGGACCAACAATCACACTATCTCACACCCACACGGAATTACAGAGTACCACACCCACAAAACCATACACCGACACAGAACCCACACACAAACATCCACACACACACACACACACACACACACACAATTCTACTAGCGCCACCACATACCACAAAACTCGTCCCCAACATCCCCATCCCTTTATAACCTAGTGACGCTGATCAGACTATTGTTCTATGTGTTGCCCTTCTTCTATAATTGCCCCAGTGCCATACATGTAGGCAGCGGGGGCTGGGGCTGCGTAAAGAGCACCTGGGCGACCTTGGGGAGTGGAAATGGTACGCACCTGACCTGACTTTCCTCCAACAGCGTAACTTGCCCCACCTGCCTAACCGCCTCGCCTCTTTCACACCACAACCTGTTCCGCCCATCCCCTCACCTTCCTACCTTCTCTCAACATATGCTCTGTCTCCGTTTGGTGTGCATTCTCGGTTTTCATCATTCTCATTTGGTTGTTTTCTGGTACGATAAACGCCTCTTTTCTTCGTTGCTACCCCTGCTATATCTTAGTGAACTTTGCCTTCTGTATCTAGCAAGTGCTTCACTCTTCAACATGACACTGCATTTAGTATTTTACCTAGGTTTACACCAGATTCTTTTATTTAACCGTCGAGAGACCTATCTTGGTAGACGAAGTAACAATATAAAGCTATATATCCAACTCAAACTATGCTGCCTCTCCTCCCAAACCCTCTCCCAGCCGTCCTTTCCTCTAAAGGCTCTCATCCACGCCTGAGCACCCCTACTTAATTACACCCTATCGTTGGACCGCTAATGGAGTTCCTTGGGTGCCGCCATGCCACGCTCACCCGCCTTTACGAGCGTGTGTGAGTGGCGGGAGCAGTGGGGAAGGAGGCAGAGGAATGGGGTGGCCGGGAGGGATCACAAACACACGCACGGCATCATGTCTCCTCACTGCACGCACACTAAGGCAGGTTTGGATGGTTTTTGCTGAGGTACAGACAGTGGTAGAGTTCAGGCCTGGTAAGAGGGAATCGTGCTGCAACACACCACGGTCCGAATCCAAGAGGTGGCCGGAGGCTTTTGGTATGAAATAAAACAATCCCATGGACGTGGGACAGTGTTCCAAGACTTATATGATTCTCAGTACAGTGACTTTGCCTAGAACCCTCCGGGGCCCCAGAATGGGTAATATATGATTGGATAGCTGCTGAAATACCTGCATACGAAATACATACACCTGTCATATGCATGTGTGATTGAGTCGGCAGTGTTGCTAATGTACTGTGATTCACTTTCACTTCCGTGCCTGCTCCTCCGGCGCGCCACGTAAGAGCTGTAATAGTTTTCAGAGAGGCGAGGACAGTGATGAGGATTTTTACGGAAATCACAGTGTGAGGGGGGAGAGATAGTGAGCAAAATCACGGGATGGTTGATTCTGAGGTGACGTTTAATGTGAAATAGTGTCGGGTCTTGCCTCTTCTCCAAGCAGACACTACCAGGGTTTCTGTGAAACTCATGGCTGGCTGCTGAACTGAAGTTTGCTATAGTTAGTTTCTTTTCATCTCAAAGAAATGATCTACAGTATATCCACTTCTCAAGTCCCGACTGCATGAAATTCGATGAGCTTTAGTTACGAGGTATAGTTTCCCTGATTCTTATAATCAATTTGTTTTAATCACACGGAACTGGTCCACTCCCACAACTTACATTATGAGGTACAAACGAATTTCCTGGGTTACTTGTCAAATCATCCCTCCAGTATGACCGGACTTAGCCATCAGCTGAGGTGAAAAGGAGCTAGGAAATTTCGCCAGGAAAGAATAAAAAATGCTATACTTTATATCCAGTACGTGGTACGTAATTGTCGTACAGTTGCAGACAGATAATTATGGACGCACACACCATCCTACGCATGCTCGAGAGAAATGAATTCAAATCACCATTCAAGCACGGACACGTCCGCCATTTGCTACGCTATGAGACGTTTTGATCTCAGGCTAAGACGCTTACTTTAACAGTACCCCTACCTTATCAGTTCATATGAGCACATGATTACTTCACATTCTTCTCTATGATATTTATACAAACTCTTTCAACATTAGATATGAGGCATTCAAGATAGTTATTAATGTGAAATAGGCTAAATATATCACCAAAGAAGAGGTGTGTAAAAGCCTACTTAGCTTGTAGGAGTAAGGTCATATCTATCCATCTATCTATACAGGGTGTAACGCGACGTATGACAAAAACTTACATTAATGATCTATCATGTAATTTTGAGTATATTTTGTTCTATAAACATATGCTCTCTGCGATCCCAGTTCAGTACCCAGCATTCGGCTGTTTTGTGTAAAAGCTTCGTCTCTTGCATGTGCCATTGAGTGAGAGCTTCGCAGGGCGACGGGAGACGAGTATTATTAGCTTATACTGTACTGTACATGAAAATCCCATATCCTATCAGTACACATGAGTTTTAAGAAGAAAGTTTACGTAGTCTATTGATTCTTTAACATCAAGGCATGCATTCATGCAATTCTTTTGCACAAATCGACTGTAATTAAGGATCAGATTCAAATTTTATGGCTTGCAAGGGAGTTGGGAGGGAGGGAGGACAGGTGGTGTGTTGTTGCCAGTTATGTAGTATTTGGTTTGTAGGATGTAGCTACCAGCATTATCATAACACCCACAGCTCATTCAGTGAAAAAACGTTATTCTAAAGGGGGATTAGCCTCACTTTATGTCACGAAGAATTTTATTTATCACAGTTTTTCTGCTGCAAGTAAACTTGGCGCCATTGGGTATCTCCACCTGTGTTCCTCTCTGCAGAACTGGTATTATCATCGCAGAATCCGTTAAAAAATACACGATGTCTGCATATTCTTCATTGCTGTACGTACGTGGCATGCTGTTTCATGAACATGTGAAGCTGAACCCGGTGAACAACAGAACGCGGAGAACAGTTTTTGAAGTGTGTGCCTCCCCTGCAAATGTTCCCGTTCAAATGACAGTGGACGCAGGGTTGCCAAGTCCTTCTCATCAATCTCGCTAGTCTAGTCCTGAAAACTTGCTAGAATGTCGCTAGATAATAAACTGCAAAACATCGCTAGAAAATACGATAAAATCTCTAGAATATCACCTAAAAATGGTAAAATATCCAGAATGTAGCTAGATATCATGTTGCCAGATGTTAGTGCTGCAAGTATAAGCAAGAAAATAGGTCTAGCAACATAGTCGTTACATTGGCAATCCTGTATCACTGTTCTCACGTCAGCATAAGAAAAAAATGGTGCCACGTTTACTTGCAGCAGAAAAATTGTTATGAATAATAATATTACTCCTGACTTAAAGTGATGCTAGTCACTCAGTACGGTAATGTTCTTTCACTGAATGAGCTGTGTGTGTTATGACAACGCTGGTTGCTACATCCTACAAACCAAATATTACATAACTGGCACCAACACACCAGCCTGTCCTCCCTCCCTCCCTACTCCCTTGCAAGCCATAAAATTTGAATTTAATCCTTAATTACAGTCGATTTGTGCAAAAGAATTGCATGAATGGATGACTTGATGTTAAAGAATCAATAGACTACGTAAACTTTCTTCTTAAAACTCATGTGTACTGATAGGATATGGGATTTTCATGTACAGTACAGTATAAGCTAATAATACTCGTCTCCCGTCGCCCTGCAAAGCTCTCACCCAATGGCACATGCAAGAGACGAAGCTTTTACACAAAACAGCCGAATGCTAGGTACTGAACTGGGATCGCAGAGAGCATATGTTTATAGAACAAAATATACTCAAAATTACATGATAGATCATTGGTGTAAGTTTTTGTCATACGTCGCGTTACACCCTGTATATATATATATATATATATATATATATATATATATATATATATATATATATATTTTATGTGTCCGACTCTGGACAAAGGCTCAGAGCCTATTTCTTGGGGGCAGTTGCCTATCCCAAGGCCCAGTAGTCCTCCTACACCTCCACACCGTACATATCCTAATGTGTGGTATGTGAAAGGGCTTACCATCCACTCACTATTTCAAATGTTACCGTCAGATGACACTACACTTACTGACAAACCATATAATTTCCTGGAGCCCAGGAAATCATACACTACGCTGGGTGGTAACCATACAACTAAATGGACGCTTAATGGTAGTGGGATAAGAAGCTCCACGTAGATACGACCTACCAGGGCTGGCTGGAGCTTATTGCTCACATAATACCACTCGCGGGATGGCAGCTGGTTATTCTAAGCTCAAGTATCTGGACTATGAAGCCTGTAGCCACAGGTCCCAACGCTCCTTACGTGAGGGGAAAAAAAAAGTAGCTGATGATATGGTACTGGGTCCGCCAAAATAGGTATTTCAGTTTATTGTAAGGGATATGCAACGTTATCCGTTGGGCTTGGACTAATTTTAATACCATTCTGAAAAATTCAGATTTTTATAAACATATGCAGATATGCCAGAACCGTATTAAATTTGATCCAAGCCTCGCCAATATTTTAATATCTTTCAGACTACACTAAAATCCCTACGTTACTCTTAGTGGATCCTGTAATAGATAATCCGACGGGACACAGACTTAGCAGTCAGTTCCCTGGGCCACAGCAGTCCGCCAACGTGCCACACTGTTTCGCATGTCACCGCTTACGCGCTAGTACCTACCGTCCTTACCGATCTTGCAACGCGTCAGTGAGTGTTAAGGAAGGTCAATGAAGTCTGCTTTAATGACATTCAGTTAATCAAATTGTTTCCTGCCAGAATCTGGAATCTAACTCATGTCCTTTCAAGAGTGTCTACCACATTTATATAAGCGCTTGACCATCACTTTCCCCTACACTGACGCCACACACGGTCACACACACACGGAAACTAGCGGATGAGGGTGGGGTGGGTGGACGAAGCATTAACCCCTTCAATCCGATGACAATCATTTTCATTTCATTCTTGCTAACATCACACAATTTTAATAAGCTTTGAAGCGACTTTTCGAACTGAAGAGGTTTGATGTGGTCTTCAATTTACTTCTCACAACAAGAGGTCTCCCAAAAGGTGTAATAAAATCGTCTGGTGGCATCAGAACTGTAAACATCACCGGACTGAAGGGGTTAATTATCATCCTTGGGATCTCTCTCTCTCTCTCTCTCTCTTTTCAGCTTTGTTACTGCTATGGCGGCCTTACTTTAAGTTCCCGCCCTCTATATCCTGCACCCGCTGGAGAGGGAGTAGATTTCGATGTATATATTTGTTGTGCGTGTTTGGAGCGTTTGGAGTTTGGTGTTCTGTGTCTGGTGTTCCGTGTTTGGTGCCCTGTGTTTGGTGCTCGGTGTCTGGTGTTTAGTGTTGTGTTTGGTGCTCAGTGTCTGGTGTTGTGTTTGGTGCTCAGTGTCTGGTGTTGTGTTTGGTGCTCGGTGTTTTAGTGTTTTGTTTGGTGCTCGGTGTTTGGTGTTCAGTGCTGTGTTTGGTGCTCGGTGTTTGGTGTTCAGTGCTGTGTTTGGTGCTCGGTGTTTGGTGTTCAGTGCTGTGTTTGGTGCTCGGTGTTTGGTGTTCAGTGCTGTGTTTGGTGCTCGGTGTTTGGTGTTCAGGGCTGTGTTTGGTGCTCGGTGTTTGGTGTTCAGTGCTGTGTTTGGTGTTCGGTGTTTGGTGTTTAGTGTTGTGTCTGGTGCTCGGTGTTTGGTGTTCAGTGTTTGGATATCATGTCTGGAGCCTGGAGTTTGGTGCTTAGTGTGGTTGGAGTTGGATGTATTTGTGGTTAGGTATTCTGATGTTTGGAGCTGGGGTGTTTGGAGTGTGATGTGTTTTGTGTTTGGAGTGTTCAATGTTTGTAGTCTGGCATATATGGTTTTTGGAATCTGGCGTTTAGAGTTTATGTGTGTGTGTGTGTGTGTGTGTGTGTGTGTGTGTGTGTGTGTGTGTGTGTGTGTGTGTGTGTGTGTGTGTGTGTGTGTGTGTGTGTGTGTGTGTGTGTGTGTGTGTGTGTGTGTGTGTGTGTGTGTGTGTGTGTGTGTGTGTGTGTGTGTGTGTGTGTGTGTGTGTGTGTGTGTGTGTGTGTGTGTGTGTGTGTGTGTGTGTGTGTGTGTGTGTGTGTGTGTGTGTGTGTGTGTGTGTGTGTGTGTGTGTGTGTGTGTGTGTGTGTGTGTGTGTGTGTGTGTGTGTGTGTGTGTGTCAGCCTACATAAACCCTTGTGAAAAACTTGTTGGTTCACCTTGTCAATTTGGTCTCTTCCGGTAATGCTTTGTCTGGCAGTTGACTTGAGGCAATAGACCAAACCATGATGGGGAGGTGGGAGGGGTTTGGAGGCTGGGGGGTGCGGGAGTAAGGTGGAGAGATAGGGGGTAGTGGAGGGAGGGACAGTGAGGTGGGGAGGGATAGTGGAGTTAGGTGGGGGGAGGGAATGGGTGATGAAGGGAAGGGGTAGTCACGTGGAGAGAGATGGGGGGTTATGGAGGGAAGGGGTACTGAGTGGGGAGAGGTGGGTGATGGAGGGAGAGGTGGGTGATGGAGGGAGAGGTGGGTGATGGAGTGAGAGGTGGGTGATGGAGGGAGAGGTGGGTGATGGAGGGAGAGGTGGGTGATGGAGGGAGAGGTGGGTGATGGAGTGAGAGGTGGGTGATGGAGTGAAAGGTGGGTGATGGAGGGAGAGGTGGTGGTGGTGGTGGTGGTTGTGGGGAGAGATATGGGGTAGTGGAAGCATTGGAGAAGTGAGATGGGGTAGTGGTGGGATGGAGGAGTGAGGTGTGGAGAGGGAGGGAGGAGTGAGGTGTGGAGAGGGAGGGAGGAGTGAGGTGTGGAGAGGGAGGGAGGAGTGAGGTGTGGAGATGGAGGGAGGAGTGAGGTGTGGAGAGGGAGGGAGGAGTGAGGCGTGGAGAGGGAGGGAGGAGTGAGGTGTGGAGAGGGAGGGAGGAGTGAGGTGTGGAGAGGGAGGGAGGAGTGAGGTGTGGAGAGGGAGGGAGGAGTGAGGTGTGGAGAGGGAGGGAGGAGTGAGGTGTGGAGAGGGAGGGAGGAGTGAGGTGTGGAGAGGGAGGGAGGAGTGAGGTGTGGAGAGGGAGGGAGGAGTGAGGTGTGGAGAGGGAGGGAGGAGTGAAAAGGGGAGCTGAGATTTGGAGAGAGTAGGGGGGAGGGGGAGAGCGAGGTGGGGAGAAAGAGGAGGGAAGGATGATGGTGAGGTGGACAGGGGGATGGATTGAAGCGAGGCGGAAGGGGTGGTTTGGGTGGGGTGGGGTGGTACGAGGATTCTGTGGGTGGGGTGGGAAAGGGAGGCGCGTGTGGGGCGTGGGCAACCTCGCAGCAGATCA
Organism: Coenobita brevimanus; assembly: GCF_032717465.1. Taxonomy (NCBI): domain Eukaryota; kingdom Metazoa; phylum Arthropoda; class Malacostraca; order Decapoda; family Coenobitidae; genus Coenobita; species Coenobita brevimanus. Next base: position 15,822,230 of record NC_136978.1, read on the forward strand.
TGGGTTTGATTGATACAGCGAGAGGGTAGTATAAGTTTAGGGGAAGGTCGAACGTTTGATGGGATGGAAGAAAAGAAATTGATAGTGTTGGTCAATATAGTTCGGGGGACATGGGAAGGAGGGGAGTTTGGATAAAAAGTATAAACATGTGTCTTAGTGTCCAGTTCTACATGGTACTGATGATTCGCGACACTTCTTCCTCAGCGATGCATTTAGTACATTACACCTTTTTATCCTCTTGTACGTTAATGAAGCAAACTATATCGATACTACAAATACGTAAATATGATCAAGAAAAAATATCAAGGCGTAATATGCACACTAAATCGAAGAAGAACGTGTTACGAAATCTGTCACCTAAAATACGACCCTCGATTTCACAGGACAGTTCAAATGGAAGAATTCTACATAGCCTACATGTAAAAATTGTGTTTATTGAAAAGATACAACACTTTCCACCGACCTGCTTATAGAGGACCCAAGTCGGGCTGAAACTGTTGTATCCTACCAGATGACACTAATCTCAACGCGTGGCCTTGATTCTAACAGGGTGTGGTTAGTTTTTCATTTGTCTGATTTCGTGTATTGTAATATTTTTGGGATGCACCTCATTTTCACTAGACGCTTAGCCTATTCAATCCGCTGACGTATTTTCCTATTTCATTCTGGCTACTTTCAGAAATTCATCTTCAGTAATGGGCAGACCTCTAGCAGTGAAGTGGTTAATGAATGTTATGTCTAATTCCCCCGGGGTAAGAAATCTCACTTTATATCCGTATAATCACCTTGAAACAGCACTGACAATCAAAAACACGTCATCTGGTCGAACGGGTTAGCGTTTAATGGAATTTATTACGACCTTTCTGGCTTTGTGTTCCTTCCTGCCAGTGTCCTTGTTCTTTGCCCCCAGCGGATCTCTTCACCTTCCTGTCCTTGCGTTATTTCCGTCTTTTTCGCGGTACTGGTGTAATAATAATAATTGTAATATTGTCTTGTCAAGGTAAGCTTCGCAATCTCGGTTTATTATTGAGAAAAAAGTGGCTGAGGTGCCAAGTATCACACGCCCCTCCCTGCCGAGTGATGCGGAACCCTCATCATTACAAAGGGTTCGCTGCACATGTCACTTAACGCATCCAGCCAGGCACATCTTTTTCGTTTCCTTTTTACCTGATGGCAGTTTTGTGCAGTTTGGAATAACTTTTCGAACTGCAGGGGTTAAATATAGCTTTAATCCGCTTCGGCACGCGCGATTATTCCTGAGTTGAAAATAATCGTCTGGTAACTGCAAGAAAAAGCCAACAAGCACGCCACCCATGTTCAAGGTGTATGGGTGCGGACAACACCACTCTGACTCGTATCACGCACTTTCAGCTGAATAAAATCATCTGGCGTAAGATGGAATAAGATATTAGACTTGTCCCGACCACTAGAGCATGCGGATATTAAAGGACGCCTACAGATACAATTTCACTACATTGGTGTGCTTTTTCTATTATTCTCACCATTTCAAGATTATTTCATTCGGCTTAGGAAGACCTCTAGTCGTGAAGGAGTTAATGGGAAGAATAAAAAAAAATACGTCATCGGAGTGAAGAGGTCGTATGTGGGCATGAATACTCTCAGGCTCGTATGACGCACCCTGCCGAATATAATCATGTGGTGTTAGCTGGAATAAAGTACTAAAAGTTGTTCCCATCATTAGAGGGTTAAGGGTGCTGACATTAAAGAGTGCGGATGTCACGAAAGAATGCTAACATTAGTAGCTGAGGTTACATAAAGCTCAATATAGAATGGATGGTGGTGTCAGGAGATGATGGTGACATCACTTCGGTAATATCAGTTTCTGTTTCGCGGTCTGTGCATTGAATACGTCTTACCCTCCTTCTGCTCTACACAATACCACTGTCACACACCATTAGCATGTGTTTCATCGCTTATAACTTGTGCGTATCTTACTCATCATCTAACCGCCACCATGTAAAGTACTTAACGTAGGCAAGACCATTGGAGATACTAAATACAGCTTAGATAACAAAGAAATTAGCAAATCGGAATGCGAGAGAGATCTAGGAGTTATGATTAGTAACGACCTTAAACCAAGGCAACAGTGCATTAATGCGAGGAATAAAGCAAATAGGGTCCTAGGATTTATTTCGAGAAGCGTGAGCAATAGATCATCTAAAGTAATACTGAAACTTTATCTAGCATTAGTAAGGCCACATTTAGACTACGCAGTACAATTCTGGTGTCCTTACTATAGAATGGATATTAATTCGTTAGAAAATGTACAGAGAAGAATGACTAAAATGATACATGACGTCCGGAACCTGTCATATGAAGACAGACTGAAAAGACTAAGTCTGCATTCGCTAGAGAGGCGTAGAGTAAGGGGAGACTTAATTGAGGTGTTTAAGTGGATGAATGGTATAAATAAGGGAGATATTAGCAAGGTACTTAAAGTGAGCATACAGGATAGAACTAGAAATAATGGTTTCAAACTAGAAAAATTCCGTTTCACTATGGAAATCGGTAGAAATTGGTTTGGTAATAGAGTAGTAGACGAATGGAATAAGCTACCTAGTAAAGTAGTTGCTGCCTCTTCCATTGAGAGTTTCAAGCATAGGCTAGATAAGCATATGACAAATAAGGGGTGGATATAGGATATTGGATATAGAATAAAGAAAATCTTATAATCAATACTAATTCAAAAAAATTTTCTTTTCACGTTACACTATGATAGTCTCTATTCTCCTTTCACACTTTCCTGTAAAATGTCCACGCCAGTTTTTCTATACGGCGTGGTGTTCTTTCTGACTTTTTCCTGCCGGCTTCGGCTGGAGGGTTTGGAGGGCGGGGGAGAGCCTTCTTCTTTGCTATCCTTATCTCATTCTAGTAGTTTAGTTACTCTTCTAGGAGCTGCCTAGCATGGGCTAACCGGCCTACTGCAGTTATCCTCTCTTCTTATGTTCTTATATCACCGTCAGACGTGCTAGAGACCTGTGGTAGTGTTGTGCTAGTGTGCTTTAGTGATCTGTGATAGTGGCTGTGTTAGTGTGTTGTAGTGATCAGCGATAGTGCTTTGCTAGTGATCCGTGAGTGTGTGTGTTGTGGTGACCCGTAGTGACCCGTGATAGTGTGTGCTACCTTGTGTGAATTTGTGCGTAATGGCTTCCTCGGCAGAGAGCTGTGTCCCCACTGCAGGTATTGAAAAGGACTACCTTGAATTAAAGGAGGAACTTCTCGAACTGAAGCGGGAGGTACAAATTCTCAGGCAGGAGAAGTCACAGATGAGGGAATTGTTGGAGATGTTGAAGGAGAAAGAGAAATAGGCTGAAAGCTGGACACTAGTTAACAAGGGTGCAACGAAGTTCACTCTTAAAAAGCAAACGGAAGTTAAGACCACTAATGCATTCGACGCACTACGGGACGAATGTGAAGGGAAGGCAGAGAGGAAAGTAGAGGAGAAGGACGATGAGAGAACTTCCAGTACAGGTAAGTATAAACAGAACAAGAAAGGTAAGAAAAATGTTGCTGTTGTTGGAGACTCCCAGGTGAGATATCTGAACAGGGCCATGTATACTCCACTCGCTAAACATGTGTGTCTTCCAGGGGCCAGGGTGACTAATGTGGTAGAAAAAATTTCAAATATCGTAAAGGAAAGTGGTGACAAACCCACTGTGTGCCTCAGTGTAGGAGGCAATGATATTAGTAGCCGTAAGAGTGAGGTACTGTGGAAAAGGTACAAGTTGATGTTAGAAAAGGTTAGGGAGGGGGGAGGAACCCCTGTAGTGCTTGGTGTTTTACCAAGGTGGCGGGTTGGAAGGGAATGGTTGAGCAGGCCAATAGGATTTAATTGCCGCCTTGAAAGGTATTGCAAAGATAATGCAATACCTTTCATAGACAGCTGGGACCGGTTTTATGGACGGAGTGCCTAGTATAGTTGGGATGGGACTCATCTTAGCAGGCAGGGAGTTACTGTTTTAGCTGGAATGATAGATAGGGAGTTGGATGGATTTTTTCGAGATTGAGAAGTAGGTGTACAGGAAGATGCAGCAACTACACTCAGAAATCATTATTACCATGTTTGGATAGATGCACGAAGACTTGCAAAATTAAGAACAAAAGTTCAACCAATAGTGTAGATACATCCACTCAGGCACCTCAAATTGAGCAGGCGATGATAGATGATAGAACAAGCGATGATATAAGGGCGATAAGCGATAGTACAAAAAAATGTTATATTAGTAAAGTAAAGAGTTTCCCAGTTAGTAATAAAATAAATAACAGTAAATGCCAAGGTAAAGGCATAACTACTAGTAATAATCTGAAAGTGTACTACACAAACAGCCGGAGTTTACGTAATGAAATGGATGAACTGAGGGCTTTAATTTGTACAGAGAAAATAGACATTGCCGTTATTGGTGAAACTTGGATGAATACACACACTCGAGAATTTTTAGCAGAATATCAGATAAAAGGCTATAATATTTTTGTGTCAAACCGTCAGGGGAGAAAGGGGGGAGGGGTAGCTATTTATGTAGAGGATTCATTAAACTGTTACAATAAAGCAGACATTAAAGTAAACAGGGACACAGAAAGTGTCTGGGTTGAAATTAGTAACAATAGGGAGAAATTAGTCTTAGGAGCAATTTACAGATCTCCTAAATTAAGTAGAGCTGATAGTAAATACCTTTGGGAGGAAATTAGGAAATCATCACAGTCCAGCTTAGTAATAATTGTAGGGGACCTTAATCTGCCAAGGATAGATTGGAGAAATCAGACAGGAGATGCAGAATCAGAGGAATTTCTAGAGGTAGTACAGGATAATTTCCTTTATCAGTATATCAGGGAGCCCACCAGAGGTAATAACATACTAGATTTGGTTTTAGCTAATAAAGAAAATATCATTAGGGATATAGAGGTTGGTGGACGACTTGGTAATAGCGATCATGAAGAAATTAGGTTCAAATTTATTTGGGATGTCTGTTCCACTGAAAATACCTCCACCGTTCCTAATTTTCGTCTAGGAGATTTCGATGGCTTAAGAGCTTATTTTCGAACGGTATTCCACAGGGAGATTAGCTATTTGAGGGAATGCCAGGTCAGTAGGGAACCCCAGGTCATATGTCAGGCGCAGGAAACACGTGGGAATGTCCGTCAGGTGTCTGTGAGGGGGGAGGTGGTAGATAGGAATGTAGTCCAGGTCACGGAAATTAACTCAGCTCCAGTACCAATCAGACGTTCGACCAGTGAGAAGTATAACGAGTTAATAAATATAATACACGGAGGCCAAGATAGATATATTCCTTCAAAACCGTTTAGAACGAATAATTCAGAACCAAGATGGTTAAACAACAGATTAAAATCTCTCATAGGCCAAAGGAAAGGAATATATAGAAAAATAAAACGTGGAGAGGAACACTTACGTAACCGATACACGATTTTAAATAGAGAAGTAAAGAGGGAGATAAGAAAAGCAAAGAGAAGTTATGAAATTAAGGTTGCATGTGAATCAAAAGAAAACCCCAAGGGTTTTTATCAAATGTACCGTACGAAAAATAAAGATAGGATAGGACCACTCAGAACAGAATCAGGTGACATTACAAGTGAAGATAAAGAAATGTGCTCCATCCTAAATAATTATTTCATATCAGTATTCACCAAGGAAAATCTAGGCCTGGTCCCTCAAGCAGCAAATATTTACCATGAGAATACGGAAAATATTCTTAGTAAAATAACCATTAGTAAGGAGGACGTACTGAAAGATATTAATAAGTTAAAACCTCAAAAATCGCCAGGTCCGGACAATATATATGCAAAAATTATAAAAGAAACCTAAGAAGAATTATGTCAGCCACTTTTAACGTTATTTAATGACTCTTTAAGTTCAGGAGAAGTTCCCGAGGCGTGGAAGACCGCAAACGTAGTGCCCATCTTTAAAAAGGGTGATAAATCAGCTGCGTCGAATTATCGTCCGATAAGTCTAACGTCAATAGTAGGAAAAATGTTAGAGTCAATTTTGGCAAATAAGATTAGAGAACACTTAGAAAGATTTAATCTTATAAACGAAAGTCAGCACGGATTCAGGCAAGGACGATCCTGCTTCACAAACTTGTTGTCATTCTACTCGGAGGTCTATGATAGCGATAAAGCTTACGATGTTATTTATCTGGCCTTTAGTAAATCTTTTGATAGGGTCCCACACGAAAGGTTAGGTAGAAAGATTCGAGCACACGGTATAGACGGCGATAACTTAAAATGGATAGAATCCTGGCTGAAAGGACGAAAGCAGAGAGTATTAATAAATGGAACTAAGTCGGACTGGGGATTAGTAACTAGCGGTGTACCACAGGGTTCAGTACTCGGTCCCTTATTATTTATCATATATATAAATGATCTAGACTTAGGAGTCAATAGCAGGATCAGCAAATTTGCCGACGATACAAAAATAGGGCGTATCATTAACTCGACTGACGATTGCCATAACTTACAAAAAGACCTCGATACATTGTCCAAATGGTCTAAAACTTGGCAAATGGAATTTAACGTTGAAAAATGTAAAGTACTTAACGTAGGTAACACCATTGGAGATACTAAATACAGCTTAGATAACAAAGAAATTAGCAAATCGGAATGCGAGAGAGATCTAGGAGTTATGATTAGTAACGACCTTAAACCAAGGCAACAGTGAATTAATGCGAGAAATAAAGCAAATAGGGTCCTAGGATTTATTTCGAGAAGCGTGAGCAATAGATCATCTAAAGTAATACTGAAACTTTATCTAGCATTAGTAAGGCCACATTTAGACTACGCAGTACAATTTTGGTGTCCTTACTATAGAATGGATATTAATTCGTTAGAAAATGTACAGAGGAGAATGACAAAAATGATACATGACGTCCGGAACCTGTCATATGAAGACAGACTGAAAAGACTAAGTCTGCATTCGCTAGAGAGGCGTAGAGTAAGGGGAGACTTAATTGAGGTGTTTAAGTGGATGAATGGTATAAATAAGGGAGATATTAGCAAGGTACTTAAAGTGAGCGTACAGGATAGAACTAGAAATAATGGTTTCAAACTAGAAAAATTCAGTTTCAGTAAGGAAATCGGTAGAAATTGGTTTGGTAATAGAGTAGTAGACGAATGGAATAAGCTACCTAGTAAAGTAGTTGCCGCCTCTTCCATTGAGAGTTTCAAGCATAGGCTAGATAAGCATATGACAAATAAGGGGTGGATATAGAATAAAGAAAATCTTATAACAAATACTAATTCATAATTTTTTTCTTTTCAGGTTACACTATGATAGTCTCTATTCTCCTTTCACACTTTCCTGTAAAATGTCCACGCCAATTTTTCTATACGGCGTGGTGTTCTTTCTGACTTTTTCCTGCCAGCTTCGGCTGGAGGGTTTGGAGGGCGGGGGAGAGCCGCCTTCTTTGCTATCCTTATCTCATTCTAGTAGTTCAGTTACTCTTCTAGGAGCTGCCTAGCATGGGCCAACCGGCCTACTGCAGTTATCCTCTCTTCTTATGTTCTTAACTACCAATATCTTCTCTTTCACTGTCTCTTCCTTCTGCGTCCAACCCTCTTCCTTACCTACCTTATATCATTGTCAACTACCAGCATCTTCTCCTTCACATTCCATTCCTTCTGTGTCCTACCCTCTTCCTAACCTATCTTATACCGAAGTCAACAACCGATATCCTCCTCCACCGTCTATTCCTTGTGTGTCGTACCCTCTTCCTATCCTACCTTATACCACTGTCAACTACAAATATCCTCCTCCACAGTCTATTCCTTGTGTGTCGAACCCTCTTCCTAACCTACCTCATACCACTGTGAACTATCAGTGTTGTCTGTTTCACCGTACACAGGCAACATTGTAGCCGTGCTGTCCTCCTCCTCACCTACATAATACCATATCACTCTCAACAATTGCTTCTGTTTAACTGTATATGCCTTGCCTGTGCTCCGCCTTCCTAATGCAACATACTGCTATCAACTACCACTGTCTTTTGTGTAAGTTTATGCCTTGAATCTGTTCTCATCATTTTGCTTCTACCAGAATATGGGGAGAAAATATTATAGCAAAGAAGTTAGACTATTTTTTAAGTTCTCACAGTACGGTGATGACTTAATTTAGTATATTCTTGCTACATGCAGACAACTACAGTCACTTTGGGAAAGACCTCCTGTGTTATCGTGATTAATGATGGCTATAATATGGTGCCGTGGCAGGTTCGTTTCGAGACCACATTATGCCGTGTGTCTAAGGTTCAATATCTGTGACGTGGCGGCGACGAACCTCTCTCTCTCTCTCTCTCTCTCTCTCTCTCTCTCACACACACACACACACACACACTCACACACACACACACACACACACACACACACACACACACACACACACACACACACACACACACACACCGCTGTTTGTGTGTCGGTCCCTCTGTCCCTCATTGTTTTTGTGTTTTTTCAGCTCGGCCTCATGACAAAGGGGGGCACACGGAGGCGAGAACAGTAGCCTCAGTGCAAAGGCCACCTCCAGCAACACAGCCATCATCATTACCACCACTAATTATCATCATCATCATCATCATCATCAGTGAAAAGACCACCAACAGTAACACAGCCATCATCATTACCGCCACTACCATCATCATCATCAGGCACAGTGAAGAGGTTACCTTACTCTGGAGAATACATCATCACGATCATGATCATCACCACCAGTATAACAGCAAACTCAACTCTGGAGGTAAAACACCAAGTAACACCACCACCACCATCATCATCTATCTAGCTATTGTTACATAGTCTATGATTTCATCATCCTTTGTGTAATTTTAACGCACAGTATGCTGCATGTTTGATCACGAGCGTGTTCTGCCTCAGTCCCCCCCTTCTACCGTTATAGTAGAGTAAGTCGTCATTTCTGTTGTTGAGTGCGGGATTGTCAACTCTTTGTCCCCATGGCTTCATTTGCGCGTCCTTCTTACAAGTTGTATCAAGCTCTGCCGGCCCCTATATAATGAGCTCAGTCTCTGCATCATGGCCACTTAGATCTGCTCCTCATTTTGTTCACATCTCTGTCCTCCCCTGTACAGATATTATTATTGTGAGTGCTCAAGAAATCTCCAAACATCTAGCAGCTGTGTGTAATTTGAGTATAAGTGTTGTTGCATTTTTTCTTGTACTGTGTAGCATAAGGTTGATTCTTGGGCCTAGTGAGGTTTTTGATAGATGTTGGGTTTTATGTCAATCATTTTTTATAATACTTTGTATCTGTAATAATTTATCTGGCATTCACTGAGTATTATCTGGTATCTCATTTTATCAGGGCTGACTTAGATAAATTTACTCTTGCTAATTTCGTGTTAATAGAGGCTATTGCAGTTAACCATATATTTAACCTGTTTATTTGCCATTACATTATCCTTATGAGTCGTGAATGTTTTGTTGTTAGTTTGAGCATTAAACTTTAACTTGTAATCTTACCTAACTCTTTTGTTTTGAACCTGGAACTTTACGGGACAGTAGTGACTCTTAGTATTCTCACTTAAAGTGTACGTTATCTTTCTCTGTTCCGTAACATAAATTTGGCGACCTCATATCAGGATATTCAGGATATTATCATAAGGATATTGCTTGATATTTTGTGACTGTTACTTATTAATTATGTCTACTATTACTACACTTGATGAAGCCAAAGATTTTTTGTCAAATGTGCAAACAGTGTGTGATGTAGAAAACAGAACAAAGAATGAACTTAAGCTTGTTGCTCAACAATTGGGAATTGCTGTTCGCTCTCATCATTCTAAAGATCAAATTGTTGAAATGATTAATGAAAGCTTGTTTAATGTAACTCCTCCAAATGAGCAAACGCAGATTGAATTAGCTAAGTTACAGCTAGCCCTGCAGGAGGCTCAGGCTAAGGAGGCGGAGTCTCGTGTAAAGAAGGCTGAATTTCAAGCACGTGCTAAGGAGGCTGAGTCTCAGGCTAAGGAGGCAGAATCTCAGGCTCGGATTCAGGAGGCACAGATACAGGCACAAGTTGAACTTGCTAGGATTCAGGCAGACCATGAGTATCGCATGAAACAAGGTGGAACTGGATCATCTAGCTCTGATGATTTTGATGTGGCTAAAAATGTTAAACTTGTCCCTCCTTTTAATGAATCTGATTTAACAAAGTATTTTCAGTTGTTTGAGAGGGTAGCTACAGGTTTTAATTGGCCTAAGGAGTATTGGCCAGTACTCCTTCAAACTGTTCTCACCGGTAAAGCTCAAGTAACTTATGCATCTTTGCCTCAGGATCAGTCTGATAATTATGATGTAGTTAAGAGCTTGATTCTTAAGGCCTACGAGCTTGTTCCTGAAGCTTATAGAGTAAAATTTAGGACAACTTACAAGCAAGATAAGCAATCCCATGTTGAGTATGCAAAAATCAAAGAAGATCTGTTAGAGCAGTGGTTAAATTCTAAGAATGTGGATTCTGATTTTGGTAAATTTAAGCAGATGATTTTGCTGGAGGACTTCAAGAGGTGTGTTAATAAAGATGTAAGCCTATATCTTGATGAGAGAAGAATAGATAATTTGTCTGATGCTGCAGTTTTAGCTGATGAGTATGTTCTCACTCACAAGAGATATTCTAGAGAAAAAGGGAAAGCTGAGAGTAAGTACGTTGCCTCTACTCAGAGTACAGGTAACAGGAAAGAGAATAAAGATGATGTTTCTCAGGAAATAAATACCAGCTTCACCTCTAGATTTCAGAAAAGTAAATGTGCTTATTGTAGTAAGCTTGGTCATACTACGGAGAAATGTTTCAGGAGACAGCGTGATGTGAACAAAAAGGAGTCTTTAAATATTCAGTTAATTGGTCTAGTGTCCACCCTTGAGAGTTCCCAGAATTCTTTAACTGAGTTAACTGAACCTGCTTTGAGGGGTAACTTAAATTCTCATGATGGAGCTCCTCTTTTGAGCAGTAACGTGGGTGACACTCTCAAGAGTTCATGTGCTAATTTCCTGTCTGATGGTTTTGTCAGTCCTCTGGACAGTAATGACAGGAAATCAGTTCAAATATATCGTGATACAGGTGCTTGCCAATCCCTTATGCTGACCAGTGTTCTAGGCTCTAATGTTAATTCCTCTGATGAAACTGTAATCTTACAAGGTGTAGGGAATAATTACTTCTCTGTCCCTCTGTGCAGAGTGAATTTAGAGTCTGGTTTTGTTAATGGTTCCGTTATGGTTGGGTTGGTTGAGACACTCCCAATGTCAGGTGTAACTTTCTTACTTGGAAATGATATTGGTGGAAGTCAAGTGTGTCCAGCTCCTCAGTTGTCTAGTGAGCCAGTGGCTGTGTCCCAGGATTGTGATGTCCCTGATGTGTTCCCTGCATGTGCTGTCACTAGGGCTAAGTCTAAAGTTACTGGTGATTTAGAGGATAATGATGATGATGATGTTATCCTAGCTGACACTTTTCTTGCTAATTTGGACCACTCACCAGATGAGTCAGTACCCCGTAGTGTTGATAATTTGTCTCGTCAAGAGTTGGTTGAGTTGCAGGTTGCTGACCCTGAGTTGAAAGGTCTAGCTAACTCTGCTTACAGTGAAGAAGAGTCAGCCGGTGCTTCTACTTGTTATTATGTAAAGTCAGGAGTACTTATGAGGAAGTGGAGACCCCCAACAGCATCAGCCGACTGTGAATGGGAGGTTGTACATCAAGTTGTCATCCCTCGTGTTTGTAGGCAGGATATCATTAGAGTGGCTCATGATTCCAGTTTGGCAGGACACCTTGGAGTGAGGAAGACTGTGGCACGCATTTTGAAACACTTCTACTGGCCAGGTATTTTCAGGGATGTTTCCTGGTATTGTAAGTCTTGTCACACCTGTCAAGTTGTGGGGAAGTGTAATCAGACCGAAAAGGTTGCACCTCTAGTTCCCATTTCCCCTTTTGAGGCGCCTTTCACCCGTGTGTTGGTGGATATTGTGGGCCCTCTTCCTAAGACTTCTTCAGGATTTTCTTATGTGTTGACCATGATTGATATGGCTACTCGTTATCCTGAAGCCATTCCACTTAGAAACATCTCAGCAAAGAACGTGGTTAAGGAAATGCTAGGGTTCTTCACAAAGTTTGGTCTGCCCAAGGAGGTACAGTCCGACCGGGGAAGTAATTTCATGTCAAACGTTTTCAAGCAGTCTCTGAAAGAGTTGGGCATCACCCAGATCACGTCTTCAGCTTACCATCCCCAGACCCAAGAAGCGTTGGAGAGATATCATCAAACACTCAAATCGATGCTCAAGAAATACTGTTTGGAACATCAGAAAGACTGGGATAAAGGTCTTCCATTCGTTGTGTTTGCTGCAAGAGAATCTCCAAATGAATCACTGGGCTTCTCACCTTTTGAACTACTGTTTGGGCATGAAGTAAGAGGACCCCTTAAGTTACTCAAGGAATGCTGGCTGTCGGAGGAAGATGACGTCAACCTGCTGGAGTATGTGATGAAGTTCAAAGAACGGCTGTCCACTGCTTTACAGCTGGCGAGAGAGAATTTAGGAGCTGCTCAGGAGAAGATGAAGACTTGGTATGATAAGAAGTCCAGGTTACGCCACTTTCAGCCAGGAGATCAGGTTTTGATTCTGCTACCAGTTCATGGGCAACCTCTTCAAGCCAAGTTTAGTGGTCCTTATTTCGTGGAGAAGAAACTCAGTGATGTCAACTATGTCATCGCCACACCAGATCGTAGAAAGAGCAAGCAACTATGTCACATCAACATGCTAAAGTTATATCACAGGCGGGACGAAAATAATCCAGTCTGCACTGTAGCTGTTCCACCCGAGTCTGCAAGTGAAGCTCTCCCATGCAGTATGAGCCTGAGTGATAGTTTGGGGAAGAATCCTGATATCATGAATGATCTCCAGACTAAGCTTTCTCATCTACCTCCCAAGGAAAGGCAGGAGTTTTCGGCATTACTGCAGGAGTACCCGCAAGTGTTCCGTGCCACTCCAGGAAGAACCACTGTGTTGATGCATGATAACGATGTTGGAGACGCAAAGCCAATTAAATTGCCTCCTTACCGTGTGAACCCAGTGAAAGTTCCTCTCACCCAGAAGGAGCTTGGCTACCTGTTGGACCACAAGATGATTGAGCCCTGTCAAAGCGAGTGGAGTTCTCCTGTCACTCTGGTCCCTAAGCCAGGTGGGTCACAGCGGCTTTGCATTGACTACAGACGTGTTAATCAGATAACCAAAACAGACACTTACCCTCTCCCTCGTGTGGAAGATTGCATAGACAAGATCGGAAAGGCTAGGTACATAAGTAAGTTTGATTTGTTAAAGGGATACTGGCAAGTACCTATGACTGAACGTGCTAGGGAGATCTCATGTTTTGTAACATTAGGAAAGACATTTGCATGTTCTGTAATGCCATGTACAGATTGTTTTAGAGTAATAAGAAATTTCCTTTGTAAATTTCTTTTTCTTTGTGGGGAGGTGTTACATAGCCTATGATTTCATCATCCTTTGTGTAATTTTAACGCACAGTATGCTGCATGTTTGATCACGAGCGTGTTCTGCCTCAGTCCCCCCCTTCTACCGTTATAGTAGAGTAAGTCGTCATTTCTGTTGTTGAGTGCGGGATTGTCAACTCTTTGTCCCCATGGCTTCATTTGCGCGTCCTTCTTACAAGTTGTATCAAGCTCTGCCGGCCCCTATATAATGAGCTCAGTCTCTGCATCATGGCCACTTAGATCTGCTCCTCATTTTGTTCACATCTCTGTCCTCCCCTGTACAGATATTATTATTGTGAGTGCTCAAGAAATCTCCAAACATCTAGCAGCTGTGTGTAATTTGAGTATAAGTGTTGTTGCATTTTTTCTTGTACTGTGTAGCATAAGGTTGATTCTTGGGCCTAGTGAGGTTTTTGATAGATGTTGGGTTTTATGTCAGTCATTTTTTATAATAGTTTGTATCTGTAATAATTTATCTGGCATTCACTGAGTATTATCTGGTATCTCATTTTACCAGGGCTGACTTAGATAAATTTACTCTTGCTAATTTCGTGTTAATAGAGGCTATTGCAGTTAACCATATATTTAACCTGTTTATTTGCCATTACATTATCCTTATGAGTCCTGAATGTTTTGTTGTTAGTTTGAGCATTAAACTTTAACTTGTAATTTTACCTAACTCTTTTGTTTTGAACCTGGAACTTTACGGGACAGTAGTGACTCTTAGTATTCTCACTTAAAGTGTACGTTATCTTTCTCTGTTCCGTAACACTATCTATCTATTGCCAGACGCCTCAATCCCGTTTGGGGTGGCCACAAACAAATCGCCTCCAAGTCGCCCTGTTCCCCCGCCATTTCACTGCCCTGCTCCCAACTCACACCCCCCTCTCTCATATACCTCTCCACCCCATCCCTCCATCTCATCCTCGGCCTCCCCCTCCCTCTTCCCCCCTCCACCTCACTCACATACACTCTCTTCGTCAGTCTTTCACCCTCCATTCTCTCCACATGGCCAAACCACCTCAGTGTGTTCCTGATAACGCTTCCTATCACATCCACATCCACACCACAACGCTCCTTTATATCCTCATTCGTCAGCCTGTCTCTCCAAGTGACTCCACAGGCTCCTCTTAAATAACTTATTTCCACTGCTCTCACTCTTCACTTGTGTCCTTTCAACAACGTCCAAGCTTCACTTCCATACGTTAGAATTGGTATCACAATACTGTCATGTAGTAACTTTTTCACTTCCATGCTCACTTCCCTGTTTCTTATCACTGCTTTCAAAGAACCAGCAACCTTTCTTCCCTGCTGTACCCTTTCAAGCACTTCACCCTCCAAACCTCCATCCTTACTCATCACACTACCCAAGTACTTAAACGTACTCACATTTTCCAATTCCTCACCAGCCAACCTCGCTGTACATTCACTGACTTCGCCCCTCTCAAAGACCATCACTTTACTCTTCCCTGCATTCACCTTTAGTTTCCATTTCTTACACACTCTCCCAAACTCATCCACCAAGCCTTGCAGCTCCCCTTCGTCTTCACTCAACAACACAGTATCATCTGCAAACAACAGTACAGGGAGTTTCCAAACACTATCCTCTCTCACCAGGGCCACTCCAACATCCACTACCCTACCTTGTACCTCTTTTATTACCCCATCCATGTACAAATTGAACAACCATGGAGACATGACACATCCCTGTTTCAAACCAACTTTCAAAGAGAAAAATTCACTTAGTTCACCATCCACACGCACTGCAGCCTTCGCACCATCGAACATACTCTTCACAGCATTCAACAACTTCCCATCTACTCCATATATTCTTAACACTTTCCACAATCCTTGTCTATCCACCCTGTCATATGCTTTCTCCAAATCCACGAAAGCCGCATACAACTTCTTTCCCTTCTCTAGAAACTTTTCCACTAAAGATCTAAGAATGAATATCTGATCTACACAACCTCTTCCCTTCCTAAAGCCTCCCTGTTCTTCTCCAACTAATTTCTCTGTTCTTTCTCTAACTCTGTCAATAAGTATCCTACCATACACTTTTCCTATTATACTAAGAAGACAAATGCCCCTATGATTACCACACACTTCTTTTTCCCCTTTTCTTTTGTACAAGGGAATAATTATACCTGACTTCCAATCCTCCGGGACTCTACCTTCCTCCCAGGCCAATCTGCACATCTTCCACATCCATTCTACTACTATCTCTCCCCCATGCTTCAGCATTTCACCACATACTCCATCAATTCCTGGGGCTTTCCCCGATTTAACTTTCTTCATTTCTTCCACAACTTCTATCCTACTGATTTCTTCCTGTCTTCTCACCTCCCTCCTCTTCCCAGCCATTCCTCAGCCACTTATATTCGCATTACTTCCATCCTCTATGTTCCACAATTCCTTAAAGTGTTCTCTCCATCTGCTCACTTTTTCTCCCTTCTCCAGTAGTAATCTACCATTTTTATCTTTCACTCCTCTGCTAACTTCACTTCCACCCTGTCTTACTCTTTTCACCTCTTTCCAGAACATTTTCTTACAGTCCCTCCACTTTACACTCAAATTCCTTCCAAATTCCTCATCCACTCTTCTTACTCTCTCTTACTAATCTTTTCACCTCTCTCTTTCTTTCTACATATAACTCTCTCTTCCGCCTCTCAACTTCTTCCACGCCCTTATTTCTCATCCATTCATTGTATGCTTTCTTCCTTTGTGCCACAGCCTGTCTCACCTCTTCAGTCCACCACGCTGTTCCTTGCACCCCCCTCCGGCTTCTCTTCCTTCCACAAACCTCATCACATGCTGCACATATTTCTTCGGTAAATATCCTACACACACCTTCCACTTCTCCCATCTGCTTCAATTCATATTTGCCCAATCGTTCCTCCACTTCTCTCTTATACTCTGCCTTTTTCTCATCCTCTTGTAACCTTTCCACTCTCCTTGCAACTACTCCTTCCTCTCGTCTTTCTCTTCTTCTATTCTTCCATCTTACTTGAATCCTAATTCTGTCCACCCCCAAGTAATGGTCAGAAAGTCCACTCCCCCAGCTTCTATAAGCTCTTGCATCCATTACACATCTTCGCATCCTTTCATCCACACACACATCTTCGCATCCTTTCATCCACACACACATAATCAATCATTGCCTTCCTTTCATTCAGTTCACCACCCACCCTTCTCATCATTCGCCATGTATACCTGTGGATCATTTTATGCCTGAAGATGGTATTGGCTATCACCAACCCCCTCCCAGCACAAATGTCCACTAACGTACTCCCATTCTCATCTATCTCAGCAGGCACACCCCACTCGCCAACTATTCCATCCACCTTCACATTCCTAACTTTCCCATTCATATCACCGATCAAAAACACGCTCTCATTCCTTCCAAACTTTTCCATGCACACTTCTACATTTGTCCAGAACTCTTCTCTCACTCTTCTAGCACGAGCTTGCGTTGGCGCATACACACACACAATCGCCGACATTTGTATTCCAACTTTCAACTTTACCCACACAATCCTTGACCCAACTGATCCATACTGTCTTAGCCTCTTCTTCCATCTTTTACTCACAACTATACATACTCCTTCCTTTGCCCTCTCATTCTCACCTACTGCACATATACCCCATACATACTCCCATTCTCTCACACTTTCTCCTCTCCATTTTGTTTCAGTTATTCCACATACATCCACTTTCGCACCCTCAAGCACCTGGACAATCTCTCTCTCTTTCACCTCATCATTCGCTCCCCTTACATTCCACGTTCCGATAACCATGTCCTTTGTCCGGTTCTTGGTCGTCATCGTTTGGTCAGTCCTTGTCCGAAGCTTACTGTTTGTTTTTTTAGTTAGTTGTTTTCCGGGGAGGGGCACTAACCCTCCGCCAACCCTTTTAGTCGCCTTTTACGACAAGCAGGGATAATAATTATCAACATCATTACCACCGTCATCGCCACCACCATCGTCATTATGTCATCATCATCACTTTCATCGTCACCGTCACCACTATCATTATCACTATCAATCGCCATCACTATCACCGCCATCTGTACTATCAGTCAGTATCAGTCACCAACACTATCACCACCATCATTAGCATCAATCACTATCAAAATCACCATCTTTGCCACTACCAGTCATTACCATTACCATCACCAGCAGAAGCTACTAATGTCAGAACACAAAGCAGTATGGATAGATTTATCCTACTGGCTACGGGCGGGTCGGTAACCCGTTAGGCCTTAAATATTTACCATTCACGACTGACGCTGATCACCATCAAATATTAATCAAGCGGGGAATCCCAAAGTTTGAACCAAAACGGGCTCTGCGACTATGAGCCGGTAAGCGGAATGAGTACATTATGTTCACATGATCAAAAAGTATCTTTACACAGGTGGTCGAAAGATTCACAATGAACGTTGCTGTTGTCAGCGAGTTCTTCCTAAGGCAAACAGTTCTGAAAGAGAATTTTTAATACACATTTTATAACCTTCATGGCTAGATGCTGATGGTACTAGGAGGCATACACAGATGAAAGGTGACTGAAAAACTTTATCAAATGGCTTGTCTACGGTATCAAAACGTAAGGACGGTAAAGTGTGAAGATAATTTTTTGATCGTGTGGACGGTCAAAGAAACTATTGTTTTCCCAGTTCCGCCAGAAGAAAATATACAACTGGCGAAACACAGTGAGATTCCAGCCTCTACTATTGCGCGTCTCAAATGGTTTGCTTTGTTCGGTATATACTGTACTCGTATTTGTCAAACCCGAGCGCAGCAGCTAATGTAAAGGGTTATGGGAGACAACCTATTTCTCGCCAAGTTCCAGTCTTCCTATGGAATACAATAATGCATCTGAATCAGGAGGAGATTTTCATCCTTTTGCAGCTTACTTTCCGTAGTCCAGTGGCAGGATATGACATTAGTACTATTACTACGGCTCAACATCCCTTCCACAGAACTTCTGCGAGACTAGCACCATATTTCAGTATTAATCTCTTGTGACATCTCAACATTCAAGATGAAAAGATGGGAACTGTATGCCCTTTAAAGCGAATTCAGTTATCCCCCCTGCAGTCCATGTTACAACCTGGTTTTCGATAATAGTACTGGGTGAGCAGGGAGAAGGAGACCCGCCGACATGTCGTAAAAATACCCCCGCTAATACCAATACACCAGTCCTGAATGAGACAGCCCTATCATGTATTCAATATGGACGGTGGGTGTTAGCGCCGAAGTGGTGACATGTAGAGGTGTGCGGTACGTAGGAGGACTACTGGGCCTTGAAAGCAGGCTGTCAAGCCTATGCCCAGAGTCGGTCACATTAAAAAAAAAAAAAAAAAAAAAAAAAAAAAAAAAAAAAAATGTGCCAAAGAGTCTGACCGACTGGGTAAGTGAACTTAGGTTCTTCCTACTGCAGGCTGGTTGTGCTAACCAAGGCACCTATGACTCCCCCTCCCCCTTCCCACCTGCTTGTCAGCCCATTGCATGACAAAGGCCTCCCACAACTTTCTCCATTCTGACCTTTTGGGTTTTCCACTTCATGGTAAATTCAGTGACCAGTAAACCCACTCCCTCTTAGGATCCTGCCACACTTGCCCGAAACATGTGATCGACAAGATGAGACGAAGCAGTAGGTTACGGCCCCTGTAATATCAGTGTCTGAACACTGGACGGAACCCTGGGCGTTGTTTCCACTTGTCGAACACATGTTTGGAGTAAGTGTGGCCGCACACTTACAGCAGCACCACATCATTAGCACAGCAATTCACATGTTCAGTCATGATCAAAAGTTCGCTGACACTTTTCTGCCGGATGTGACATTGGAAGATGTTACAAAGTATTTTTAAGTGATAACAGTCTGAGGCACAGAACAAAAGTGAGCGAGTAGGATGGATACTCAATGTTGTCGGTAAGAATGAGATATATGGAAGCCAGGACACAATGCAGACAGAGGAATATCGGCGAACTTTTGCTTATAGCTGTACAATTGTGGTCTTCAGCTCTTGTACAATGTCTCGAAACCGTGCCAAAACCTCATCCTAAGCACTAAAATTCAGGTCGATTTGAAGGGTTTGATCTTCACCATAAATTTGGAACTCAAACTTGTAAGAACTACTGAGTGCAACCGTACGTCTACTCTTAACTACACTCATAATGGGCAAGCTTATTACAGGTGCAAAGATGCATTAACATATACATACGGCGAGAAGTATACTGGTATTATGGGCACGGCAAATCATATGTACAATCGTCTTCACTGCAGTGAGTGGTGTGCTTACAGTGAGTGGTGTGCTTACGATATACCACTAATGTGTTTAGGTCGCACTTCTAATGGGTTGGAGCATACAC
Source organism: Coenobita brevimanus (assembly GCF_032717465.1). Lineage (NCBI taxonomy): Eukaryota > Metazoa > Arthropoda > Malacostraca > Decapoda > Coenobitidae > Coenobita > Coenobita brevimanus. The sequence continues at coordinate 15,842,115 of NC_136978.1, forward strand.
TGAAACTCTTATCTACATATGCTGTTAAAAGCCCTGTAGCAATTAAACCTGAAGGCGACTGCACTCCTCCTAATACCATCAACACGATCAGGTATATATTCGCGCTGTTTCAGACGGTTTTGCTCAGCTTAAAAAGTCACCTGGTTCTAGTAACGTAAAGATGTAACAATTTTCAGTAGTGTTACAATCCCATGGGTACTAGGTTTAAAACTATACTCCTAACATCTTCATTTGAACTAAGTATTTTTCATATATAAATACTACCGCAGGATTATTTATTCAATTTACAAAGGGTCTCTAGCAGTGATAAGGTTAATGGAGACTATCTAACCCCTCTAGTTCGAAGTCTCGCCTCACCTCAAGAAAAATGATCTTTAAGTAGCAAGAATAAGTGGAAAATGCATCATCGGACTGAAGTAGTTTGAATCAGTGCGGAAATTAAGAGGAAGTGACCGGCACACAAGACGGCGCAGAGAAGGGTTTGGGATACGAGTCAAGTTCCTATCATTAAGCGATAAAATGTCTCAGGGGCATACTTATCTGTTTCACTCTGGCTAATGACAGACTATTTTACTCGTCACTGAGAAACCTCCATAGGTCTGAGGTTTAACCCTGGACGGCAATAAAAATGTCGCCTCCTTACAGTCAAACATTTACATTTGACGATGAAGGTGACGTGTGAGGCCAGAAGCACAAAAGAGGAGTTGGCGGTATGTTGGCTGTCTCGTAACCTTAACACATTCACCCCGAGGACGTCATTAGTGCTCCAATCTTGCTGACACAGTGCAATGTTTATTCAGAGTAACCCCTTCGATATGGTGATGTAATGTTTATGATCTTTGTACTACTAGACGTTATCACTGAGCTCTGGAATCATCTCTAGTACATGAAGGCTACATCTAACTTGATTTAATTTTTCGAGTCTAACCTATTCAATTATTCCAAAAGTCTTACCTAAGCTTAATGAAGTAGTCTGAAGGTAGGAAAAATATAACAAAACTGCGCCGTCCTCACAGCCAAAAACTTACTCTTGACAACCAAGGTGACATGTGAAGGCAGAAGCACAAAAGGGGTGTTGGCAGTGTGTTGTCTCTATTCTGTGTCGTCCCATCCCTTGTGTTGTGAACCTTACTAGATTTTTATGCCCACTGTGTGTCCTGCTTGCTTGTCACTCTATTCACTGCATGACGCCGCGCCCTGGAAGTGTTACCCCTGACAAAGGGTCCTCAGGTGCACCATATCAGTCCCTACTCATTAATGTTCCCTAGTCCCACGATAAACCATTTTTCATATACATCCTCATCTTAACCTATTTTAGCTTCCAGTATGTGTTTTGCTAGCCTTGTCAATGCATTTACTGCATGACCCCGTCCCCTGTAATTGGTATCCATGATAGGACATCTCTAAGTCCCTGCTCATTAACGATCAATCCCCCCTCCCTCGCTGTATCATCATCTCTCACATACGGGGTGGCCCAGGTAAAACGTAATCTTCTCATATTTTACAAGGGCGGTTTAGTCAGCTTTATGCCTACCCTGCATCATATTCTACTTCCCATACTCTTTCTCATAGTTTACAGTGTTTGCTCTTTACGTCTATTGACTGCATGACTTACTATTCCCACAAGGCACTCAAAGTATTTGCACTACTCACAGCCGTCCCTGCAGCACACGAGAACTGAGATTCGTTATATAAAGAGGAAACTGTACGTCTCTACCTTGTCCCTCTAACTTGATTTTCAGGCCACATTTTTGTGAGTTTACGAGGAGTTTTAGCATTTCTCCTTATGAAAAAAAAAAATTAATTTATCAGGCGCTTTCATAAAGTTTTGTTTCATACTAGTATTTCTGCATGTATATTAGAGCTTAAGAGCACTCCTCCAGAACGGTGCCATCTTTTGTAATTTATCTTGATGCTGCCAAACGATTTTCCCTTTTTTTTTTTTTTTTTTTTTTTTCTTTGAGAAGATCGTAAAGGACACGTAATCTGGTGTATGTTTTCTTTATTTCTTTTTCTTTCCTCTGTTCATCGTCTGTTAAGAACAAATGAAGGCTATATCTAATCATACAGTTTAAACAGTCTGGAAACAGCAAGGAAATAGTAATTATTGGGGACGACTTCTACTCAGGTCAAAAGAACATCCGAGCAGTAAAGGGTATAATGAAGGCTCTATCCAAATAATCCAGTTCGAAAATCTTGCCTAAGCTATGTAAATGCTTATAAATAGCACGAATTCACATGCAAAGGTAGTCCATCCTCACAACAGCATCCTAGTCAGCCACCGCCGTCTTACTTCGTCTGTGCCCCATCTCTCCTAAGCTCTTCAACATTTGCTTCAGCTGTGGGGAGCATCTTACTACTGAAGGTGTTAGTAATTCTTTCCGACAGGGAGAGTATGTTTTCAACCCTATTTGTATGTTTGTTTGTCTGCTAGCGGGATTACTCAAAAACTAAACGAGAGATTTGGACCATATTTGGTGGGTAGATAGCCCATGTCCCAAGGAACAATCGATTAATTTTGGAGACCGATCCGGATAGTATTACAGATTCTGGATCCGGAAAACAAATTTTGCGAAACCCTAATCAATGAAGAGAAAACCTAACCCTTTATGAAGAGGAGTTTGGAAATTACGTTGTCCTTGTCGGAGACATGCGCTCCACTGAATGCCTCTCTAGTTGCTACATCTAACCTCTCCAGTTCGAAAGGTCCCCCTTGAGTAAATAAAATGTTCTGAATGCAACTGGTCGTCTGAACTGTCTTCTTCAACATATATATTCCTCTGCCTGTGACATCTAATCTTTTAAGCGTAATGTGTCCAGGCATCTCGAAGTGAATGGATATTGATTTTAGCTCCTTTGTTCATTTTTGTCTGGACATTTTTTAAAGCTATCCCGATTTCGGATCTTCTTTTCCTTGTATAAAAAATGAAAACAAAGACGTCATCGCATTCCAAAGGTCACTGACATCATTACACGCAACAGCAGTTCGTTTTCGCCAACTACAGCAGCAACCCACCCAACCAGTCTTTTACCTCCCTTCCCGCTCGCTCCCCTTCTCGTACACCTTAACCCCACTGCGTCCCTCCCTCTTGTCCCCTTCCACACGCTCTCTCCCTGCCTGCACAGCCTTACTCTCCCCCTCACCTAGCTAGTTCATGTCAGGTCCGAAAACGTTTCACCTTCCCAGCAAACCAAAGTTCTCTATGTGGGGATAATTTTTCCATCTAGACAACACACGACACTGCAAGCCAGGTACCCCCTTACCACACATTGTCTTATCCGGCGCGTATTTCTGCTACTGATTGCAATATACACCCACCAAAAAGTTATTCGTTACCCCTGGGTGCGATGAGCTCTGAGATAATTTGTAAAAATGAAACCCGTGTTCATTTGGTACTGCTGGTAGTCCAGAATCTTTGGGACCGTGTGTCATATTGTACCACACCACACGGGTATCGAGTAATTTTTTAGTGGTGTACATGATGCTGGGTTCCCTCACCACTCTTCCACCATCCATCCCTTGCCCTCCCTCACCAATGGGCCACTTCCAGTTGGGGCTGCAACAGGGTTCAGAGTTATCAAAAATCTTAACCCTTCACCTCGAGGATTTTTCTTTTTTTGCTCCTTGCTAACCCAAAATTATTTTACTCAGCTTAGGGAAACCTTTCAATCTATAAGAGTCAGATATACCTTTCATTAATTCCTTTCAATAAGACAGCCCCTTCTACGCTGAACAAAATCCATGAATCTGCAGAAGCAAGAACAGACCAATAAGGCAAGTCATCTAATTGAAGGGTTTAGCACTCTTATGGTCGGTCATGGCTCCTCTCTATTTTTTTTTTTCTGAGTGTTACTGAATCATGAGTTAATACTAGTATCACAAGTCCTCTTAAAGCCAGGATAACTCTGGTATTCTATGCGAACTAATGCCACATGACTTTATTCGGCTGAGTCACTTCTAGGACCGAGAATGTAAATAAAACTTAGTCTTAGAGCAGTTAACAATTATTGGACGCTTGAACGTTCATTCTAGTTTGGCTGTGTAGTGTCTGGTAGCTGTATGAGTAAAGAAGTATAACGTAGCACCGAAGAATGAACCCACATATGGAAATTGTGTTTACTGAAAAAATATAACAGTTTTGGCTCGACTCTGACCTCCCCACTCTGAAATCAAAGCGCATAAACAAGCAATCCTACACACATCACGAATGTTTGCAGATATAGAACCAGCAGCATCAGGAAAGACAGTGACGGGGGAAGCTGCGTTGTGGACGAGGCTGGGGACGTGGCGGACCGTAGATGTAACGATAGCCTGAAAAAACGGGGACCATTTAAAGGGCAGGATGGTCGCCTCTCCTCTTAGAGCCTTATTAAAGAGAGACCCCTGCGAGCAAGACGGAACTAACGCGTGATGGGATTGAGAGATAAACATAGCGACTCTGACTGGGAATGGGTGACCTCGGGGTGAGAAGATGGTAAAGGATGAGATAGTGATGGAGGAAGGAAGAGTCGGAAATAAGTGAGACAAAGACGCGGAGAGATAGGAAAGAAGAAGGATACACGGAAGAAGGAAAGATGAGACAGCGGCTGAGTGTGAGACAAGCAAGTGGTGACAAAAAATGCAAAAGAGACGTGAGTAAAGAAAAGGAGAGGACAGAGTGTGAAGGGAGTAGAACAGGAAAAATAAAAGGGACACGGGGAGAGGAAAGGTTGGGAATGAGACAAGGAAGCAGAAAGATAAGGAAGACAAAAGTGACGGGGGAAGAGGGAAGAACAAGAGAGAAGTGTGTGACAAATAAGGAGAGAGATAATAAAGACAAAAAGAGACAGGGGTGAAGGGGAGACAGTAAGGAGTGTGAAACAAGGAAGCAGTAGTCTAATAAGACAAGAGACATGGTATGAGGAAAAAAAGGGAGAGTATGGAGAGTGAGGCAAAGACGCAAAGGAATATGGGGGAGATTGTGGTCTAGTGGTTGGACAAGTCGTCTGTTCTCTGTAAGGACGCGAGTTCGAACCCAGGCTGGGTGAGGGAACAGTTTAATTTCGTTATAAAAGACTTGTTTGATCTTCCACAAGACCCAATGACATGTCTATAACCTCCCCCCCCCCTCCTCCACGCTAATGCCCTTACATCAGTATTGAATAAGACAGCTCTGGCATCTGTTCAATATGGACGGTGGCTATTAGTGGTAAAATGGTGACATGTAGAAGATTGTGGCACGTACGTGGACTGTTGGCTTTCTGGGAACAGACCGCATAGTCTATACCGACAGTCGAGGGGGAAAAAAAAATACTGAAGAAGAGCCTGGGCGGAGCAGTCAAGTAAGAGGGCTGAGAGGAGCGTGTCAGTGATTGATGAATTCGCGGGACGTCGGAGCCTCAGAGGGCATACAACCATAATTAGTAAAGTGAGGATGTACGGAAGGAAGAGTTTCAGAAATAAGTTATAAAAGATACTGCTGACAAATCTAACGTACATTTCGGTAACTAAAATAAGCACAGAGGCCGGCATGTTTGTTGAAATTAGACGTAAACAATAATTCTCCATGTTTCGGTGTGTCCTGGAATTTTGAGTTACTGATAAATATTAAAGATAATACCATAATATATTTGCTTCAATGACTGACAACTGAAAATTATACAAGGTTATTGCAACTGGATATACAAAACAGTATCTCAGAACCATTCGCTCTGTTTTTTTTAAAAAGGTAAAGCATAAGTCTCCATACAGATTTCTATTTACTACACACACAATGCAACGCCTGACTCATCAACCAACACTGCATAGGGTAAAGAATGTAAAGCATGTATTTACCTTCCAAACTCACAATATTTCTCCATTTTTTGCTAAAAGAAAGGTCCATAGAAGGGGCCAGAAGGCTGAGAGGGGCGGGCTAATGGTAGGAGGGTTGGCTACCTGCCCGTGCACAGCCATTTACGCCTCCGTAATTACAGTACAAATGGGACGCTTAACCCCGACGCGGTCAAGCACATACTTTGGTGCTTTATTCGTGCTACCGCCAGACGCCTCTCTTCAGCTCTGGAAAACGACTTATCACTGAAGGGGGAAATTATAATCACAACAACGTTCACAGAGATAATAACGAAGACCACAGGTGAGAAAAAAAAAAAAAAATTGGCAGGCAGACAGACGAGTATGAATTCAGAAACAGATACTGACTGACGTATGTAAGAATTATATCCACACAATATCTATCTGTCCATCTTTCTGTCTACCTATCTAATGCTGGACGCTTTAAACACGTAAGGGGTGGCCACAAACAATTCACCTCCTTGCCACCTTGCCCCTCGCCATCAGGCTACACACACTCCAACTCATGCACCCCTCACTTACATTCCTCTCAATCCATACCTCATACACCTCATCCTCGGTCACCCCTTTCCCCTGGCCCCCAATTTTGGCCCGACTTGGACCCTCTTCAAGTATGAGCCGAGACAGAACATAAGAGGGCATATACAGCAAGGTGAGGGGGAGAGAGAGTTTTGACAGTCGAATAGAAGGCAACATGATGAAAAATAATATTAACATCAGTGAATAGTTAAGACAACGTTAAATCATCGTTCACACATATTCTAATCTCGGATGTGTGGAGAAATTTGCACTTAAATCAACGCATTCACACACACACACACACACACACACACACACACACACACACACACAAGCAGAAAAGAATACCGAAAGCCCAGCCATGCAGACCGCGCCTCCAGCTGACAAAAGGGTAAGAATATAAAGTAAATAGAGGGCTGTTTGTCCTGCCCTTCACTCAACCCCACATCTTTATACTCCATGTTTGCCTCACACCACCCCAATACACACACTCCACGTTGCTACTTGTGTGTGTGTGTGTGTGTGTGTGTGTGTGTGTGTGTGTGTGTGTGTGTGTGTGTGTGTGTGTGTGTGTGTGTGTGTGTGTGTGTGTGTGTGTGTGTGTGTGTGTGTGTGTGTGTGTGTGCGTGCGTGCGTGCGTGTGTGCGTGCGTGCGTGCGTGCGTGCGTGCGTGCGTGCGTGCGTGCGTGCGTGTGCGCGCGCGTGTGTGCGCGCGCGCGTTTACTTTAATGTCTCTGCGCACCTTACGTCGTAGGGGTGTGCTTTTTTGTTAGTCAATGCGTCGAGTTCACTTCAATACATACGTAAACCAAAGCATTTCACACGGGGGTGCATATGCAAGTTGTGTAATACTCAAAGCTCATTTCAATGTAAGGTAAATTAGTGAGCCTTACATTGCCATCATCCACATTTCTGCAAAGGCTACTTGTATACAGTGTTTAGTGTAACTCAGTGTTTCAGTTAACCAGTAAAGCTCATGTCACTGTGTACTGTACTTGTCTAATACGCTGAGCTAATATTTCGGTATATAACTTCACTATCAGGTCAGCTCCTATATCTTTGCACAGACTAGTTGTGTGAAAGTTTTGTGGTCTGGTTCGCCACACCATCAGAGCAGACCGGTTGCTAGAGGTCAAGGTGCACTTTTCCTGTCGTTGGTGTGTTGAGGGTAGGTGGGGCGAGGGAGATCGTGTCAAGGTTTGCCTCCTACGGTGCTGCATATTCTGTATAATACGTAGGTCAGAGGTAAGATTTCGGTAATACGTAGGTCAGAGGTAAGATTTCGGTAATACGTAGGTCAGAGGTAAGATTTCGGTAATACGTAGGTCAGAGGTAAGATTTCGGTAATACGTAAGTCACGGGTAAGATTTCGGTATATCAGCAAATTTAAGTAACAAATCACTTATGTTGCAGTATATACCGCACTTGCTGTGTAATACCCGGCCTTATTTACTTCAGTGTATCAGTTCGGTAAAGAGGAGGCTTACAGTCCTAAAGGACCAAGGATCGAATCCCGGCTGGGTCAGGGAACAGTTTAAGGATTCGAATTTCATTAAGTAGACTTTCGAATTTCATTAAGTAGACTTTACTGATCTACCAGCTACCAGATGACGCGCCGACATGTTATAAAAATACCCCCGCAAATAACAGTACACCAGTCCTGTATGAGACAGCTCTAGCATGTATTCAATATGGACGGTGGGTGTTTGCGCCGAAGTGGTGACATGTGGAGATGTACGGAGTGTCGGAGGACTACAGGGTCTTGAGAACGGGCTGTGAAGCCTATGCCCAGAGTCGAACACCTAAAAAAATAAATAAATAAATAAATAACAGCTTTGAATAGTTTAGCAGGGTGATTCGTCTCTGGTCTGCTCTCTCCCCCCCCATCACACCAGACCGGTTGCTAGAGGTCACAGTACACTTTCCCTGTCGGTGTGGGGTGGGGTGGGGTGGGGTGGAGTAGGGCGGGGTGGTGAAGCGTGAGGTGGGGTTGTCTGGTGTGGTTTGGAGTGAGAAAGAGTGGTGGGGTGGGGTGTGGTCAGTCGAAGGAGAACGTGTTGGGGCTTACCTTAGACCCGTAATTAAGGTCCCTCCCGCCACACCACAACATTGACCCGACCGCTACATCAACTGTCACTACCAGATGAATCATTCCAACACTGTTAACACCACTCTCACTCTCATTATCACCTCCACTGCTCTCACTCTAACAACATCCACCGCCACTGCTACCACCTTCACTCAATTATTTCTACCACTACTGCCATTGTCATTACTACTACTACTACTACTACTACTACTACTACTACCATATCTAATATCATCTCCACCACCGTTATCATTACCACCACCACCATTGCTATCACCACGAACTTCATAATCTCCAACACTACGCCACCCTCACCACCTCTGCTAACACCATCTTTGTCCTCTTTATCCTTCGACCTCCACCATAACTGTTATCACCACCTCTCTCATCACCACCACCAATGCCACCATCACAACCATCATGATCACCATCAGCATCACTACCATCACCACCACGGTCTCCACCATTGCGCCACCCAAAAATACGTGTCTGCGAGATTCAACTCATCACACGGGACTCACGACTCACCTTTACCCTTTCAGCTCGAGTATTTTTTTTCTTTCTATCCAAGGATGATTCCCTTTTATTTAGCTGAGAAACTCGATCTGGTGGAGTTAGATAAAGCCTTCATTAGCTCCTCAAACACGAGAGGAATTTCCTAAGCAGAATACAATCGATTGCTGTTTGCTGAAACATACCGTAATACATGACAGGACGCGATCACAAGAGAACAGTCCCCGAGGCGGTAACACCTTACGAGTAGTGTCGTTTATACCTGCACAGAAGTGATGTCTGACTGACCTACCCCGAGGAGGGCAGGGAAGTTGCGAAGAGGGGCAGAAGTTTGGCAAGGTTGTGGTGTGGAGGCAAGTGGAAGGGCAGAAAGGCTGGGTGGTTTGGGTTGTTATAGGTATGCAAAGACGCAGGCAGGCAGAGAAGGTGGGAGGAGAGAAAGAACGTAGAAGCTGTGGTAGGGAGGTAGCGGAAGTGTGCAAAGCAAAGAAGCAGTAAGTAGGGTGGTTTGGCTGTGGTAGAGTTCTTCAGGCTAACAGGGAGGAAGGTGCAAGATGTGTGGTGAGAAAGACAAGAGACAAAAGTTAAGTGCCGTAGGTTTATGGCAGGCACGTAGAGGAATATGAGGAAGGGTAGAGTGGAGCCAGGCAGGGAGGTCTGGTTGCGGCAGAGGTATGCAGAGAGGAATGTGGTAATTTGTGTCGGGGGGAAAGGCAGCAGACAGAAGTTAAGCAGGGTTGTGGTGGGGAGGTAGGCTGAACAGATAGCCAGGGAGGTTTATGTATGGCAGAGTGGGTATACTGGCCAACATAAACGGAAATGGTGTGAATGGGAAGGGAGACAGGAGACATACGCAAGGCAGGGTTGTGGTGGGGAGGAGGGTACAATGGCAAAGTGACTGGGTGATTTGGTTGCAGACGGGCAGAGTAGGTGGAAGGATAGGTAACAAAGAGGTGTTACAGTAGGTAGGGCTATGGTACGAAGGGTGATCAGAAAGTAATGACAGTTCATGCTATAACATGAAAACCTTGAATGATGGGAGGTAGGGGAGCAAGGAGAGTGCAGAGTTGCCTGTCCTTACGAGTTTGAACTTGTCGCCGTATGCCTGACTTTTCTTGTTTTATTGTTGTGAGTGAATGCTTCACTCTTGTTTTTGCTCTCTGGCCAGAAACATGGATTACTCGAAAGAAGGCTGCAGGTTCTACATTTTTACGAGGTGGAAACTGGGAAAGAAAGCAACAGAGATTCGAGGGGAATTATTCCAAGTTTATCCAGACACTACTCCTTCCCTGGAAACTGTTTCCCGCTGGATTCGTGCTTTCACAGCAGGAAAAACTGAATTGAAAGATGAACAACGCTCTGGACGCCCCCGGACATCCGTGACCGAAGCAACAACTGTCCGTGCACGGTCCATCATTGACGAGGATCCAACTGTAACTCTTAGGTTCTTAGCCTTGGAGCTTGATATCAGTTATGGGAGTGCATATGACATCGTGCATGAACAATTACACCTGAGGAAGAAGTGTTGTCGATGGATACCCCATTTGTTGACTGATGAGCAAAAGGCTGAACGGGTGAGGATTTGTCGTGTCTGGCTTGCTGAATTTGAACCAAATGGTCCAAAACGGTTCTCAGATGTTGCTACTGGAGATGAGTGTTGGATTTCATTCTTCACAACCCGTGACAAGCAGTCAAACATGGTGTGGTTGGGCGATGAAGACCCTCGACCTCAGATTTTGAAGGAAGGATTTCACAGCCGGAAGCGCCTTTTCACCATCTTTTTCAATTCTCAAGGACCAATATGCGTGGATGTGATGCCTGAAAAGTCCACTATCACAGCCCAATACTACACAGACCAGGTCCTTCCACAAGTCTTGGAACACAAGGCCAACACCGCACCAACCCGCCGTCGGTCTCGCCTTTTGCTGCACCACGACAATGCTGCACCCCACAAAGCTCGCCTCACTATGCAGTACCTGGAACAACAAGGTATAACTCTGCTCCCCCACCCACCCTACTCCCCTGACCTGGCTCCCTGTGACTTTTGGTTGTTTCCAAAAATTAAATCTGCCATCGCTGGGAAGCAATTTCATCGCATCCAAGACTTGGCACGGACCGTCAATTCAGAACTCCGAAGTATACCGTCTTCAGAGTACCACGCTTGCTTCATGAAGTGGAGAAAGAGAATGGAACGCTGCATAGAGGTTGGAGGGGAGAACTTTGAAGGAATGGGAGTCATAGTTTGATAGTTCTTCATGCTAATAAAAGTTTATGGACTCACTGTCATTTCTTTCTAATCACCCCTCGTAAGTGGGAAGGGGGTGAAATACGAGATCAGAGAAACAGGGTGTTATGGTTGTGGTGGATTTATACAGAGAATCACACATGACAGGGTGTCTGGGAAGAGATGATTGAGACAAATTTGGCAGGGTTGTGCCAGGAAGGTAGGTGTGGGTGTATGGCAAGGAATGTTTTTCATATTGTATCGTATTGTACTGTATCGTTTATAAAGACTCCAACATGCTTGCACGCGTCGGCCTTGGCCACCTAATGGCAGCTTTCCAGCTGCTCGATCTCATGCAGCCTTCCTATTCAGTCCCTTATCCCTGAGGTTATGACCTCATCCCAGGTCTTTTTCGGATTGCCTCTCGCAGTTCTATCCCCGACGTTCACACTTCTCACCTTCTGCACTCAGGTGTTATCCTCCATCCTCTCAGCATTCCCAAACAGAATTTATACTTCTTTTAACTTTCGGGTTTAGAGGAAGAGAAACCAGGGGCAGAAGAAAGAAGGGTCTGTGAGGGGAAGCGAAAGAATGTAAGAGGCTAGATTATGCAGGGAAAAAGAAGAGAAGACAGCAATAGATGAATGCAGGGAGAAGACATTCAGGTGATTGGGTGTGTGGGAAAGGAGGCTGGGGATTGTGGAAATAAACACCGCAACTGATGGATGCTTGTATAGCCAGCAGTTACAACATTAACCCCTTCAGCCTGAGGACGTCTGTCTTTATTCTATTCTTGCTGCTACCGCACGTGTTAATTTAGTTTAGTTAAAGGTAGACCATATAAGAGTCAGAACCCCTCCTGTTAGAAAGTTTACTCTATACTGAATACAATCGTCGGTAAATAGCAAGAATATTAATATATAAACCATAATCGTAGTGAGATAGTTAAGCAATGTGGTGCATAAAGCAGAAGAGTGAGTATGTAATGATAGGAAAGTGACGAAATCACCCACTTTATTCATCGTGAGAACCATTCGTATTACATTACTGTTGTTGTTAACGATTTCATTAAGAACCCCACTAGTAGCGCTGGATTATATTCAAGGTAAAGTCTAAGTACTTGATAAAAATAAGTCAAACTGAACATACCATTCTGAAGATAAGAATAATAAACTGCATAATACATCACTGAATTCAAGAAGTTAAAGACGGATTAAATGATACCAGTATGAAACCATGTATGTGACGGCGGCAGAAGGTATAACACACACATGCAAAGTCTGGGGGAAAACTTCGACCAGTGTTTCACTTTTTCCTCTCACTTTCTTCTGCTGACTAATCTCCCTAACTTGAGAGAAGCTTGAAATGTTGTTCTGACTTCATAGACGATTCTCTTTGATAGGATGCATCAAGGAGGAAAGTGATGGAAATATGCCATAGGTGTGATGCAGACTCAGTGGAATAAAAATTACGTCTGTGTGTTAGTGCTCACAAACTTCCTGTCGCCTCCTGCGCTTCTCTTCACGAACTTAAGAATTAGTCTGGTGAATCCGAAGCTCTTTACAGTGATCATTTTACGGTGTTGCTTAAACATTTCCTCTCAGTCAACAAAGGCTGGCAGTTTGAGATACTGTACCAGGAATCTCCGAACTCAACTGTACAAGACCAAGGTGAGGCAGGGAAGGGCAAGCAAAGAGACATTAGTGCAAGCATGCAGAAGAGTACGAGCCGGGCGAGCAGTGACCCGCTTGGCTAGGATTAACAAACATTATCACAGGCCACAGCTCGCCAACAATCCCCTGCCAGCATTATCTTTTACCAACATTTCTCATCCATCCCTGAATGCCAAAACATTCGTCCATCTCATACCCTTCTGTCGGGCATGTCATACTGCAGTCTGTCCCATATACAGACTTACCGTATGTTAACACTACACCACAGCCAGCAGGGAAATGTCGGCGAGCTTTTGACCGTGATCAAGGACGTAAGTTTGCCTACTCTCCCACTGCACCTGCTCCCCACTAGGGCATATCGGTCATTTCCCTCCCTGATGCATTATATCAAAGAGAATCATCTATGATCTGTGAAACATATCATCTCTCTCCAAGCTTACGAATATTTGCCAGAGGAAAGAACTGTACAGCACACGAGGTGTAATAAAACTTTTGTTCCGGACTATATAATGAAAAACCACGGTCACAGGGAGGCGGGATGGTGAGAGGGAGGCAGGAGAGAAAAGCGAGGTGGACAATCATGAAGATGACTCGTCACGCCTGTCCGGGGCTGCACCGTGTTCTGCTCTGAAGCAAATTACCAGGACAAAAATCATTGCGTGGAACTGCTCAATGTATTTTTTTCCTTGGAACGGAGAAATACATTTTCTTTTTTATCATTTAATCGACGAAGATTTTTTCCTCCTCCCTCCTCCTCCTCGAATCATCGTCGTCGTCAGCTTCACTCTTTCTTCAAGTAAGGATGGGGAGTAGGTTTCAAAAGAAGCAACTTTATCGCTTGGCAGAATTCCTCTTCAAGATACATATGGAGAAAAGTAGAGGTTTGGGTTGATGCTTGGGTGTTAAATATTCATGAGGCGGGAGGTGAGGGGTAAGAGATGAGGCAGACGGGTGTAGCTACGACAGACTGAGGAGATGTGGGAGGTACTGGGCGTTTATTCTACCTTGACGAAGATCCCTACCCTCCTACAGTACAGTTTATGGTCAAGTGTAGTCTGACTGGAGGGAAGATCTGAATAAACTCACCTTTACTCTAACCACGACTAAAACTGTCATCTTTCCATTTTGAGTAGAGTTGCATCAAGGAATTAACACTAGAATACGGTGCTAATCACGAAGAAGTGTTGTGAAAAGAACGTAGGACCACAGTACTGTTTTAATCGTCCACTGAGCTACGTGAAATAAACTGCAAAAGGACGAAAATCTGGACCAAATTAAGGTAAACGGACTACAGCAAGCAAAGAGCCTCACTCCTGCCTAATAACTATGGATCATCGTATTTCATGCAACCGCGACTTAGTATTCTGGGTGTAAGAGTGTATTCAGGGTGTATGAGTATTTCAGGTGTAAGTGTATTTCAGGTGTAAGTGTATTTCAGGTGTAAGAGTATTCAAGGTGTAAATGTATTTAGGGTATAAGAGTGTATTCAGGGTGTAAGAGTGTATTCAGGGTGTAAGTGTATTCAGGGTGTAAGTGTATTCAGGGTGTAAGTGTATTCAGGGTGTAAGTGTATTCAGGGTGTAAGTGTATTCAGGGTGTAAGTGTGTATTCAGAGTGTAGAAGTGTATTCAGGGTGTAGAAGTGTATTCAGGGTGTAAGAGTGTATTCAGGGTGTAAGTGTGTATTCAGAGTGTAAGTGTGTATTCAGAGTGTAGGAGTGTATTCAGAGTGTAGGAGCGTATTCAGAGTGTAGGAGCGTATTCAGAGTGTAGGAGTGTATTCAGAGTGTAGGAGTGTATTCAAGGTGTAAGTGTATCCAAGATTTAAGAGTGTACCGGTTCCGTCAGGTGAAAACATATTACAGAGCGATGTGCTGAGATGAGGAATTACAGACCAAGGCTCGTACTTTCCTAGATTAAAGAAGCTCCCTAACATCTCTTCCTAATCGACTTATTTTGCTTTTCACACTTTGCCGTTCTCTTCTGAGTTGCTTAAATCGTTCTAATATCACAATACTCCCCATACATTACGTACAAAACGATATTAGCCAGTCATAACCAAAAATTAATCGGTAAGGAAGAGGTGTTAGGGGTAAGTGATGTGACGAAGGCTGTGAGGGACTAACGAGCCAATTATTAAAACTGAGTGAGCGTAGGTGTAAGCACAACCTCTAATTTTCGATGGTAATTTATGGAACACCTGTCACTGAACACCTGTAATTAGCCTGCATCCCACATTACAGAGTGCAGCCAGCAACAACACAAAGTTTATACGTTCTAGCATCATATACTTCAGAAATTATTATCTAAAATTGAAAGCGTATCCACATTTTCGCGCTTATTTTTTTACCATACCGACCTGAGACCTCGGAGATTAAAATTGATGGGCAACGCCAAGGGATGAGAGCTGAGAGTTATGGGGCGGGAGGAGCGAGAGAGCTTTCGGGCAGAGGTGAAGGAAGTGTAAGAACTAAGAGCCGAGGAGGAGAGAGCTTTAGTGAAGATGAAGGATGGGTGAGAGCTTTAGGGCAGTGGTGTAGGATGGGTAAGAGGTGAGAGCCGAGGAGAGAGCTTTAAGGAAAGTGAAGGAAAAGTGAGAGCTGAGGAGGGGAGGAGGAGAGAGTTTTAGGGCAGAGGTGAAGAAAGGGTAAGAGCTGAGAGCCGAGGAGGAGACAGCTTTAGGAAAGGTGAAGGAAGGGTAAGAGCTGAGACTTGAGGAGAACTGACAGAGCTTCAGAGCAGATGTAAAGAGTAAGAGCGGTGAGTTATGATGATGACGACGACGACGACGATGATGATGATGATGATGATGATGATGATGACAGATGATGATGATGATGATGAGGACGAGGAGGATGAGGACGATGATGAGAAGGATGAGGCAGAAAAATAAGGAGAAAACCAGAAGGATTTAAGACCCACGGAGCGTCTTCAAAATCCTCCTTGAGAACACGGGTCGCAGTTTAAGAGGCTCTGGAGATATCGTAAACATTTTCCTTAAGCGATTTATTCTGCGTATCACACAACAATATCATTTCGTGGGTTACGTTACTTACGCAACGTATATCGAAGTTCAAACGATATAAAATACGAAATAATGTTAATGTGTCATATGCAAAACAAATCGCTTAGGAAGAGGTGTTACGAAGCCTTCTATGTCAATTAATATATGGTTTTAGGTTACGTCTAAGGCTATTCGCTTGTACCTTTAAATTTTACAACTACCAAACACTTCATAGCAAATCTACAGTGAGTAATAACGAGAGAGAGAGAGAGAGAGAGAGAGAGAGAGAGAGAGAGAGAGAGGGAGGGAGAGAGAGAGAGAGAGAGAGAGAGAGAGAGAGAGAGAGAGAGAGAGAGAGAGAGAGAGAGAGAGAGAGAGAGAGAGGGAGGGAGGGAGGGAGGGAGGGAGGGAGGGAGGGGGAGGGGGAGGGGGAGGGAGAGAGAGAGAGAGAGAGAGAGAGAGAGAGAGAGAGAGAGAGAGAATAAACGGCAATAAATGGAAACTAAATAAGATCCTTGGCAAATATGTATAGGCCCAGGAGGTGTAAGAAGTGTGAGGGATTATGACGGGTGAAGGAATTAAGTGTGAAACAGTGAAGGATATTACTACACTCTCTTCACTTTAACTCTGTCTAATAATGCCATTTTTATCTTGGATGCTGCTTTGTGACTAGAGATTAACACTAGGATATAATGCTAGTCACGAAGATGTGGTAAGGAAATGAACCATGGTATTGTCTTATTTCTACCGCCGAGCTTGATGAAATAAGCTGCAAATGGGCTAAAACCAGGGCTAAGTCAAGGTGAAAGAACTATAGAAAGACACACACCCAAGAAACATGAGTGAAGGGTGTAATGGCAGAAGGGATGGAACTCGAAAATGGTGAAAGACAAAGGCTGGAGGAGTGTAATGGTAGAGAGGATGTAACTGCCAATTACTGACAGATAATACTGAAGATACTAACCACAGAGATAAAGGCCTGTATTTTTCCCGGATCCGGAATCTTTCGCTCGCCCCTGAGTAGCATTATGTGAGCAACAAACCCCAACCAACTCTGATGTGAACTCTTACGGGACTCATCCGACTGGGGCTCTTAATCCACTGGACCACTAGGCATCAGAAAACAATGGGTGCAAAGCCAAGTAGGCATGTCGGGGTAAATAACCGAAGGCAGGGCAGGGTAGGGTAGGGTAGGGTAGGGTAGGGTAGGGTAGGGTAGGGTAGGGTAGGGCTAAGGGGGTACAGGAAGCCTTGGAATACTTCTAAGGTCATCTCGCTGCTTCTACCGCCCTCAGCGCTAACCCGGGAAAGAGGAGGGGACGGGGAAGGTGAGAGGGAGGAGGAGGGGGGACATGGACAGCAAAGGATGGAGGGGTTGGGAAGGGGGTAAACAGGGAAGGTGGGAGGGAGGTGGGAAAAGTGGGAAGGGAAAGAGGAGAGGAAGGAGGGAAGGGGGGAAGTGGGGAAAAAGAAGGGAGGGTGAGTGGGGGAAGAAAAGGGGAAAGGGGGGCTCTGGAAGGAAGGATAAGGGAGGCAAGGAATGGGAGAAGGGAATGAAAGGAGAGAGAGGGAGTCGGATGGAAAGGAGTTAAAAAAGAAGTACAAAGTAATGCAGAGGAGAGCAAACAATTATAGACTTAGTGATCTTTCGAAGCCAGTTACGACCACCGTATCCATTCTAAGCGTAAAAGACATGGATAGCCAAGCAGGAAGGGATGACGGGATGTGGAGGGAAAAGGTGAGAGGTAAGAGGGGATGGAATCAAGAAGGCAATGAAGGAAAGAAGGCAGAAGGGAGAAAGGAAAGAAGGGAGAAAGGAGTGACAGATGTAATGGGGGAGAGGGAGGGAATGAGGTAGAGGAGGAAAAAAGGTATGAAGGTAAGGAAAGAAGGAAAGGATGAAGGGAGATACGGAGGCACGAAGGAAGTAAAGGAGAGAAGGGAGGGAGGTAAAGTAAGTGAAGAAAGTATGAAATGAGTGAATAAGGGAAAGGAAAGAGGCGGGGAAGGGGCAGGAATAAGGGAAGGAAGGGAAGATAGGAGGGAGTGAAAGGAGGGACGTAAGGCAAGGGAGTGGAGGAGGAGGAGGAGGAGGAGGAGGAGGAAGAGGAGGAGGAGGAAGAGGAGGAGAAGACGTAAAATAGCGGAAAGGTAGGAAGGGTCGGAAGAAGAAAAAGAAGAAGGGGGGGGGGACGAGGAAGAGGTAAGGTAGAGAGGATAGAATGGAGAGAATGAGAGACAGGGATGGAATAAGAAAGGGCTTTGGAAAGGAAGAACGGTAAGATGGGGATGACAGAAGGGTAGGCAGGGAGTGAAAGAGGGAAAGGAATGACGGAGGGGAGGGAGGGAAGGAAGGTGGAAGGGAGGGGAGAGCAGGGCAGGGCAGGGAGGGAGAAAGACCGCTGCCACCCCCAAGGTCAACGGCCGCCCTCCACTCCATTCCACTCCACACACAGGGAGGATTACGGAGGAACAGGGAAGAGAAGAAAGAGGAAAAAGATGGAAGGAAGGAAAGAAAGCAAGAGACGAAGGAAGGAAGGAAGAGAAAACTGACAGAAGGAAAAGAAGAGAGAGAAGAGATGAAAAAGAGGTTACTGAGAATGAGGAAGAAAGAGAAAGAAGGAAGAAAAGACCGGAAGACGAGAAGGGAAAAAGGAGAATGAGAAGATGAAAGGACGAAAAGGAGGGAAGACGACGGGGAAATACGAAAATGGCAGGTAAATTGTCAGGAGAGGAATTAAGAAGAGGAAAAGAGACAGAAAATGAATGGAAAGGAATTTTTGGAGGACGAACATGGCAATGAGAGGACGGGAAGAGAGCAGGAAGATAGATCGAGGACGTGAGTGGAGGAGAAAGAACAAAGAGAAGGGTGAGCAAGAGGGAAGACTGGACGAAGACATGGGGAATGGGAAGAAGACAAGATGGACAGATGAAAAAGAAAAACAAATTAAGGCACACCAAGACGAAGACCAACAGCGACGTAAAAACAGAGAAACAGGAGGAAGGAAGGAAGACAGGAGGATGAAAAGAGAAGACGAGAGGGAAGATAAAAGGGACGAAAAAGAGAGAAGGATAAAGAGAGGGAAGAGAGAAAACACGAAAGGATGAGATGATGGAACAATGAGGAGGGGGATGGAAGGAGGATAGGGTAAAAAGGAAGACCAATGGGGATGAAAGATGGAAAAGGGGAAGAGTGGAAAGAAGGGAAAAAACGAAATGAGATTAAGGTGGGGCAAGACTTACATGGTTACGAAAGGGGAAGAGCAGGGCAGAGGAGAAATGAGGCAAGAAGAGAATGGGTGGCCATGAAGGGGGAGGGATGGAAGAGAAAATGGGACGAAAAGAGGTTAGGCGGAGGAAGAAAAGGATGGGAATGAGAGAAAGGAGACAAGAGCACCAGAAAAGAGACAGGAGGAAGAAAGAATGGAAAAGGTGAAGACAGATGGAAGGAAAAGAGAGAAAGAAGGGGCAGAGCAGGGTGAGGAGACAGAGAGAAGACAAGAGGAGGAAGCCGTGAAGGGCGAACAAGGACGGAAGGAGGAAAATTGAGAAAAAGAATATGGGTGAAAGAAAAAAGAAAACTGTAAAAATGAAGAAATGAAGAGAGACAGAAGGACCAGGCGAGTTGATGAAAAGATGGATGGAAGACAAGATGGAAGGCGAGTGTGAAGGCAGAAATGGGAGCAAAAAGGCAGGAAAACTGAAGGGGATGGGAGATAAGGAATGGGGAGAAGGAGAAAGGGGGTAAGAGGACAAAAAAGGAGACAGGAGGACAATATAGTGCAACAGAAGAAGGACGAGAAGGATAATGATAAGACGAGAAGGGCGACCGGGAGAACTAAAAAAAAAAAAAGAGAGATGGTAGGCCGAAAAGAGAAAAGGATGAGGAGTGAAGGGCAAGGGCACGAAGAAAGCCTGAAGGTGTAAGACAAGGGTATCAGACAGCACGAGATGCGACAGGCAGGTAAACTGAAAGCAAATTCCCCAAAAGTGAAAACAGAAAAATACAAATTCAGAGAGAGAGAGAGAGAGAGAGAGAAAGAGAGAGACGAAGTGCGAAGGTAAACAATAAAATACCCAAACAGAAGGCCGTGAGAGGCAACCCTGACAACGAACGAGAAAACAAAGGAGACAATTGGGAGAGGAAAAAAAAAAAAGCGAAAGGATAAACGGAGGGAAAAGACTGAAGAAATTAAAGAACAAAAAAATGTACAGAAAAGACAAAATCATGGTACAGAAGCAGCATCCAGAAAGTGCAACACCCGCGCCAATCACTCAATGTTAAGGCCTTCCCACAGCCTCAGTAGGCATCTGTAGTTTTGAAGTATGGTAGTGCGAAAATGATGGAAAATAATCATGCAGATGTAATGAACCGAAGCACCCTCCCAGTGTTTTTTCTATTGCAGCACCTTCCCAGTATTTTATCTACTACTGCCAAAGTGATTCGTCAAAATGTTTCGAAACTGATGAACACAAGGCTCGGACATGACAGGTGCCCAGTGACTGACTTCTGACTGCTTTTAAAATTGAATTAGGGTACTTTATCTACACCTTTCAGTCCATCCAGGAAACTTTGTTCAAATTGGATCAATCTGACTTTACCACTGTGACTTACACCTTCGGCCTATTATTCTGAAAGTAAATTAATATCATCCTTGATCAACCTCAAACACTTCCACCAAACTTGTCCCGAATCGAATACAACCTATTTGAGCTACAAGGCCGAACCTTTCACCATGCTCTATGACCTTTCCCTATGACTGACCCTATTCTGTCCCTTAACCCATGTGCAAAATTTCAAGGTCAAAATAATACACATTATGAGCTTACCTTGCTGTCGACCAATGACCCTTCACCTTCTTCGGTCAAACAATAATCGTCTGTTTCTCTGACGGTCTCCAGTTATTACGCCAAATTGGGTGCAGATCCGTCCAGTTGCTCTTCCATAATCTTGCTAACAGACAGACCGACAGACAAAACGACAGACAAACGGGACCGAACACAAACCCTCCCCCTCGTCACCCACCAGCTTATTCGCGCGCGGATGTAAAAACTATAAACGAAGAAAAGAATTACGAGAATAATTTGTGGAAGAAAACATGAACACACACACACACACACACACACACACACACACACACACACACACACACACACACACACACACGAGATATGAATAACTATGGACTTAATGGAAGAAAACTACCTAGAGAATTAAATGATAAAGGAAAAAATAAATAAAAATATAAAAAAGGAAATGCCTGTGTAAAAGCCAGGAAGGAGAAAAAACTATATACCAACTCTTGATAAAAATAAAGACATAATTAAACGGGGAAAATTACCATGAGAAGTAAATGATAAAGGAAAAATACCAAGAATCAAATGATAAAGCAAAGGAAATGGCTAAAAGGACTGAAGCAAAAGAAAGGAATGGAGATGTGATGTAAGATGGTGTGGAGGGAGGGGAAGGCTGAAGAGGGGCGAGAGATAGTGAGAGAGATAAAAGAGCAATTAGAGATAGCGAGGGAGACAGGCGGCGATGAGAGAGACAAAAAGAGACCTTGAGAGTGGTGAGAACCGATTAGAATTTATGTGAGAACTTTAGGTGAAAGTGAGAGGAAGTGAAAGAATGAGTGAGAAAGTGGTGGATGCGCTGTCACATATGAGAGAATCATTTAGAAAGAGAAAG
This sequence comes from Coenobita brevimanus, assembly GCF_032717465.1. Classification (NCBI taxonomy): domain Eukaryota; kingdom Metazoa; phylum Arthropoda; class Malacostraca; order Decapoda; family Coenobitidae; genus Coenobita; species Coenobita brevimanus. The sequence goes on from NC_136978.1 coordinate 15,863,658, forward strand.
CCTAAACTTATTGCTTACAGTTAACGGAATGGCTGTAAGAAAGTGACTTTTGAGAGAGAGACAGCTACTGAAGTGGCGAGAGTGAGGTGAAATCAGAGAAAAAGAAAGTAAAAGAGATTGGTTACGAGGGGAGAAATGGGGATTGTGTGTGTGTGTGTGTGTGTGTGTGTGTGTGTGTGTGTGTGTATCTATCTATCTATCTACCTATATATATATTGTAGAGAGAGAGAGGGGGGAGGGGGTGAAGTGAGTGAGTGAGAGGGAGACGTGCATCACGCTAAGATGTCTGGGTCACGATCTGTCTGTCTGTCTGTCTGTCTGTCTGTCTGTCTCTCTCTCTCTCTCTCTCTCTCTCTCTCTCTCTCTCTCTCTTATTCTGTGATTTCGTCCCTCGTGTTTATTTATTATTTGTTACATACATTTTTGCCTCATTTGTTTATGCTGTTACTGTGTGTGTGTGTGTGTGTGTGTGTGTGTGTGTGTGTGTGTGTGTGTGTGTGTGTGTGTGTGTGTGTGTGTGTGTGTGTACTTTCTATAGAAATCCCTCCTCTTCTACCCACCTCTCCTATCATTCACGAATTTTGTCCTGTTACTTATGCCTCTTTCTCTTGTTCCTGTGTCATGGCTTCTGGCTGACCCTAAAAATGTATGTAACAGACTTCCAAAAACTAGCACATAATTTTACTTCACTCTGTTTTGCATTACCATCTCTTTCCTCCTCCTCCTCCCTTTTCCTCTGCTCTCTCCATTCTCCCCACATTTTCTTCTGTCTCTTGTCACATCAACTTCACTCTCCCTTTTCCTTCTTGCTCTCTTCTCTCCTATCGCCTCTCTTGTTCACCTTTTTTTCTGATTTACTCTCTTATTTTTACAGTCCTTTAATTTGTTTTTACACGTCTCATCCTTCTCATTCTCTCCTCTTTTTGTTTATGTCTTTTCTCTTTCCTATTTTTTACTCATTTTTCTCCCTCTTCTTTTCTTCTTATTCTCCTCTTTCCTTCCTCCATTCCCATATTCAATCTTTTCTTCTTCTTTCACTCTCCCCTTCTCAGTATCTCTCATTCTATCACCCTGTCCCCTCCCTCTCACGATTCCATTTTCTTTTCTCCCCACCCCTCCTCTTTCTCCCTATCTCCCCACATCTCCATCTCCCTCCTTAGCTCCCAGGCTCCTCCCAGCCTTTCAATATTCTATCCTTTGAATCTTGCCCTCACCCTCACCCTCCTTCAACCTCCACCTCTTTCTCCTCCTTCCTCTCCCTTTCTTTCCTCCCTCCTCTCCCTCTTTACCTCTGTCCTCCTTTCTCTCCCTCTCTACCCCTCCTTCCTTCTTCCTCTCCTCCTTACCTCTTTCTCCTCATTCCTCTCCCTCTCTACCTCTCATTGAACCTTCCTCTCCTTCTCTCTCTCTCTTTCTCTTTCCTCCTCTCTCTCTCTCTCTCTCTACTTTTTTTTTTTCAAGAACTAGATATCACCTTCAATAACCTTTTCTGTGCAAGAGTCCCACCTAGGCAGGATAAAGCCGTCTGGTAGAAACTTAGAAATTGTCGTTCACATCACAGGTTTGGAAAGTGTCAGAAAATCAAGGCTGTATTTTTGGTCTTCTATTCGGCGATATTTATTTATTTACTTATTTATCTTCTGTAATCACTGGTATCTCACCATCCACTCATTCGTTGTGGTGCTGCTTTGGGTATCTGCCCTTTCCTCTCTTCCATCCTTCCTCTTCTGTCTTTCTTTCCTTCATTCTTTCCTCTTCCTTCTGCCTATGGGTGACCCTACACCAAGTGACAAGCCAAATGGTTTCATGTACACCAAGAAACAATTTACTGCGCTGGGTGGTAAGCATATAACCAAATTATGGCGCCTGGTGGTTTAATGAGTAATTAAGGAGCTCCAATCGGATTCAGCCGGTGCAGGTTTATATCCAAGGGATGGTTGGGGTTTACTGCTCCCGTAATGCCACTCTGGTGTGAGTGAGGTTGGTCACTCTCATCTTAAATGTCAGGACCAACTTCCCTAGCCCCGGGCTCCTACGCTCCTCACGGGGCAACCCAGGATTTGACGATGATGATCAATTGAAGGTAATTTTCAAAGTATTTAAAAAAGGTACTACATGCCCTGATTGACCTGACAAAGAGAGAGAGAGAGAGAGAGAGAGAGAGAGAATGCTTAGTACTTGCCATGCGCAAATGTTTTGGCCTTTTTTCTGCTACATTTGTCTTTTGCGGAAAAAATCTGGTAGCACTAGAAGGCAATTTTCAAGACAGTTTCAAAATGGTATGACATGCCACGAGTGGTTAAAAGCTGTGATGAAGAAGAAAAAACAAGATCTGGTGCTCCCTAAGATGGAAAATTCTTAGCCATACAGGGGAAGAACTTTACACATTACACATCGACTGAAGTGTAATGTTCTCTCTCTCTCTGCGCTCGCTCTAACAAGAGTAAAGAATATGAAATAATCACAGATTTTTTCAGAGATGAGTAAAATCGTGAAAGACGTGGAGTGAGGAAGTCGGTGGACACCAGAATCGAACAGAGTGTACTGAGATGGTATGGTCATGTGAAGAGAATGGATAACAACAGAGTGGTGAAAGAGGTATATATGAGCGAATTTGAAGAAGGGAGGAGGCGAGGTATGCCAAGTGGAGAGATATGGTGGATTACTGAGTGAGGAAGAGGGGGTTTGGAAGTCGGTGAGGCTAGGGAACTGACAAGAGATCGAGCTGGCTGGATGAATGTTGTGAGGGGAAGTGCATGGCAGCGTCTGGATTGACTCAATCGGATACGTTTATGTGAAGCTGCTGAACGTGGTGAATGTTTTTGGCGTATCCGACAGAGCCAGGATTCCGGGGGTTTGAATGGTGAGTGAATGGAAGCTTGGCCCATTGGATTAGGTAAATGTGGGCTGTCTGGACATTGCTACTCCTCATCCTGCCCTAGGGTGGGAAAGGAGGTCCGGATGATGATGATGAATAAAATCGTCTGGAAGTTGTAAGAATGAACTGAAATACACACAATTGAAGTGAGTGGGTACACGACGCTGGCAACTATGAAGAAAGTGGGAGTGATGTGCCTTACCATAAATACAGAAGGAGTGATGGTTTGCACAGTTATGGTGGTGATGAATGTGATAATGGTGGTAGTTATGGTGATTGTGGTGGTTAGGGGTGCAGTTAGGGGAGGGATGAGGTGAGGGGGAGGTGAGGAGTATGAAGAGTAAGGTGAGGTAAGAAGAGGTGATGTGTGGAGTGAGGATGTGAGGTGAGTTCAGGCGAAGAGAGGAAAGAAAACGTGAAGTGTGGAGTGAGGTGGTGAGGTGACGTGAAGTGATTGTGTGGAGGAGAGATAAGAGGTCAATTAAAGGGTGAGCTGTGAGGTGAGGAGATATGAGGTGAGGTAAGGTAAATTAAGGTAAGATGAGATGAAGTGAAGTGAGGATGTTAAATGATGTGAGGTTAGGAGGAGAGAGTAGGTGAGGTAACAAAAGCTGAAATGTGGGGTTAAGTGAAGTGGGGTGTGAGGGGGTGAAGTTTGGGGAAAGGAGATAATGTGAGGATAGGTGCGGCAATGGGAGTTAGGTGGGACTGAGATCTAAGCTGTGAGATAAGGAGTGTGGAAACAAAGGTAAAGATGAGAGGTAAGATGGAGAAATTGTGAGGTGAGAGATACTGAGTAAGGAAGAGAGGTGGGACGAGGTAAGCCTGAAAGTTAAGACAGTAAACTTGTAAGGTGAGAAGTAAGGAAATGAGGGGAAGCGAAGAGAGGTGAGAGTTGAAGAGACAAAGCCATGACGAGAGGAATGTGAACTTATGAGGTAAGGGGAAATGACAGTCAGGCGAGCAGTGAAACAGTGAGCTATGATAAACTTGAGAGATAAGGACTCTGGAAATGAGGTAGCCTGTGATGTGATTAAGTTAAAAACGCAAAGGTAGTGAATTTGTGTGGCGAGAAACGTGGAGTAACGAAGTGAAGTGAGGTGAGGAGAGCGGAGTAAGGAAGTGAGGTGAGGAGAACTGAGTTAGAAGGTAAGCTGAAGTGAGGAGAGTGAAGTAATGTGAGGTGAAGTCAGGGGAAGTGTGGTCGGAAGTGAGGGTAAGTGCTAAGATGCAGAAGTCGCGCGGTGAGGCCTGTGGAAGTGAGGTGAGGTCGGAGGTGAAGCAGTATTGGTCTAGTCAACACACACCCCACACAACTTAAGGTTTTTGTGGCTACCCGCTACCTCTTACCCCAGACAACACTTTCATCACCCCCGCCTTAGCTTCCCGGTTCTCTCCCTCCTCTACCTCGCTCCCTTCATAGGTATACCCTTCTGGTTTACTGTTAGTGTACTCTGCTCTCGCTTCTCCCACTACCACATGTATACTAACTCCGCCGCATATTCACTCACTCTCATATGTCAATAAATTCATCCATCCATCCATCTATTTATCTACCTACCTACCTACCTACCTATCTGTTTATCTTCACTTTCTTCTCCCTCATTTACACTTTACTCTCCTCATTTCTTTGTTTTCGTTCTATCACCCGAGGTCTGACGGCTAACACCTCGCAGTCTCCTCACCCTCATGCACTCACTCTCACTCACTCTTCTCTCTCTTCATCCTCTGTACCCCATTCCACTTCCCTCACCCTCATACACCCTCTCTCTTTTACTCACCCCTCTCTCTTCATCCTCACAACTGCCTTCCACTCTCCCCACTCTACCTCTCCCCCTCCCTTAACCCTCTCTGCCTCGTTCCACTTCTCGCACCCTCATGCACTAGTCCTCACTCCTCTCTGCATCCTCTCTAACTCATTCAACTCTCCTTACCCCTACACCAACTCCGTACCTCATCCCTCTCCCTCCATCTTCTCTACCGCATTCTGGTCTCTTCACCCTCATTCTAATTCCCTCATCCTTCCCTGTGACATCCGATTAGTCTTTTATTTCCCATCCCCCCCATCAAATTCCTTCAGTCTATAGATGCTTTTATTTTGTTCCTGCTGCTACCAGAAGTCTCTATTCATTAAAAGACAGTACTCCATTAGTAAGGAAGTTAATGAAGGCTATATCTAACACACCTATATCAAAAAGTATCTCCCAGGCCAAATAAAGCCGTCTGAAAATAGCTAAAAGTAAAAATTTGTACACTTAAGAAGTTATCACCTATCTTAGAAACTCAACTCCCCGCAGTCGTCCTCCTTCTCTTTCCTTTCCTTTTATTTTTTCTTTTCCCCATTGTGTTCTCAGTGCCCTCTGCTTCTCTCCTTCTCCTTCTCCTCCTCAACCTCGGTTTCTCCATTCCCCCTTCCTCCCCGTCCCCCCTTCCTCCTCACCCCAACGCTCAATTCCTTCCTCGCTTCACTCTCGATTTTTCTTCTGAGCTTCCACTGTCGCTTTTACTCTTTTGGGTCCTTTACTACCCTTTTCTTTGTAGACTCCTCCCCCCACTCTCCCCCCCCACACACACACACACACACACACACACACACACACAAAGAAATCTAGAAGTCCTGAGTGCCTGCAAAACTCTACGCACCTAGCTACCCACATTTCACTAATAAAGCCGTTGCAGGAGCACAAAAGTGGCCTAAACACTCCCCTCATGGCCATAGCACCTCCTAAGATGATAAATCTGGAAGATATTAAATACCTGCTTTGTGATCCCCACTGTGTGTGTGTGTGTGTGTGTGTGTGTGTGTGTGTGTGTGTGTGTGTGTGTGTGTGTGTGTGTGTGTGTGTGTGTGTGTAGCGCGCGCAGTCTCATTACAAACGATTGCCAGAATTACGTTTTCGTTAGGTACGTCCGTGAATACATATATGCAAAACATATATACTGTACATGCATGCATACCAACTCATCAATATTAGTACGGCTGATAATGGTGCAACTGTTATTGTTGTATTCTGTCTAACCGACCTAAAATCAACATTTCTCCATGTTAAATCTCCTGAACTGTAACAAGATATGAACACTAGAATAACGTGCCGGTCACAGAAAACTTTTATTGGAAGAACGTAGAGCCGTCGACGGTAAATGTACTATAAAACTGCGAAAAACTCTCTTCCAAGGTGGACGATCGCCTTGTAGTGACCGTGAAGTTTGTAAATCTATACAACACACGCACTCTCCCTCCTCCTTCCTTTTGTTCTCAGTGTGCTACATGCCCGCTCCTCTACCTCAACAGTGCCCTTGGTTTCCCCTTTCCCTTGTCAGGCAGTCTCATTTCCATACCAACTTTCCCCTCGCCCCCTCTGCTCTCCCTTTCATTACACCCCCTCCCACCCCTTACTTAACCTTCTCTTCCGCCTCCACTACACCCCTACTCACATCCAACCACCCTCTAATTTTGCCCACTCGTCCCTCTTTTTGCTCTCTACACCCACTCATTCCCACACACCCACACAACGTTTTTCCCTCCCTAGTTTCAGTGCTTGTGTTTGCTGTCAATCTAAAGTTTAACCTGACACAATCTATGGTCCTAGTGTGGCAAAACCTTCAGGACAAGACTAACAATTTTGGGATATTCGAGAACTACATGACTTGAGAACAATTTTTCTAAAGACTGTACTGGGCAAATATTCACCCAAATTCCTTTCTCATCAGAACCTGTTTCCTTCTGAGTAGGCTAAGCACAAAAACAAAGACTCAGATCTGATTGTACACTCATTATCATATTGCAGCCTGTGCTGTGAAATTGATAAACCTCATATTCGATGTCATTCTCTTTAAAGCTGTGACAAATTTACATCTTAAAAAAAAAAAACACGAGCTGACAAAGTCAGTCTAGAACAAGTTGCTGAGCAACAGCGTAAACCAGGGCTATCTCACGAGCCATTCCTAATGAACCGATGATCCTAGTGTGGTTCGTGAGCCCGGGCTTAGCAACCTCTGCTAAAGCTCCTCCACCCAGACTAAACCTTACGCCCTCCCTAACCTTATCTACCACTTACCCAACGCTCACCCTAAACCTAACATTCACTCTCAACCTAACATCCACCTTCGTTCTCACCTTAACACTTGACCTCATCTTGACGTCCACTCTCACCCTGACGACCATCCTTACCTTAACACTCCTTCCCTAACAGCCAACCTCATCCAAACATCCACCTTCAACCTAATCCCCCCCCCCTTTCCTATTTTGTACCCTCCCTTCATTCCTGCACGATCTCTATCCCTGCCACTCCACCACAACCCTCACCTCATCTTAACTCCACTCATCCTTTTCAGCGAACGTCCACCCACCAATCCAACCACACCCACGACCCAACCCTCCATTCATCCATCCATGCTTCTGCACCCTTACTCTCACCTCATCTCCACCCATCCTTGAATCTCTACCATCACTCCAACCCAACCCTCACTCTCACCCCCACCCATCCTTGACTTACAACTACAACCACCACCACCACCACTCCATCCATACCCGTACCTCCACATCCTTGCTTCCCCACCATCACTACCACCACCGTCACTCCACCGCCACCCTCACTTCCTTTCATTCCTGCCTCTCCACCACCATTTCCACTACCACTTCACCCCCACTCTCTCCTACCACCCATTACTGTCTCTCCACGACCATCACCATTCCACTCGCATTCACCCTCTCTCTCTCTACCACTACTACTACTACCACCACCACCCCCACTTCACTCACACCCTCACCGCCCATTTCTGTCTCTCCACTACATCCACCATGTCTCTCCACCACTACTATCACCACCTCCACTCCACCCACACCTTCACCACCCATTCCTGTCTCCACCACCACCACCACCACCCATTCTCCTCTCTCCACCCCCACTTACAGGCTCACCTCACCTCACGTCACCTCCACCCACCCTTGCCCTACCACTCTCGCCTGCAACACTCCAGCACCGCATACCTCCCTTGGTTGGGCCGCAAACAAACTCTTACTTTCAGCCTGTATTACAACGATTATTTTTACACGCTTTCCTTGTGTGTTTTCCTCATTTTCCTTTGTGTGTTTTCCTCATGGCGGCTCATTGTTAGTTTATATTTTTAAGAGACCGTGTATAAATGTTTCTCTGCATACTCTCTTTCCCACGTCTTTTGTTCCTTCCTGCCACTGCTATTTTTCTCACCTTTTGTCTCCCCTACGTTCTGTTTTCTAAAATAATAATCCTTTTGGCGTTTAATATTTCTCGTATTTTCGTTTCTTGTATTCATTTTTTTTATATACAATGCGTTCTGGGTGTTATTATTTTTTTTTTTTTCACCTTTTGTCTCCTTCGTAATATTTGTGGTATATTTTCTCGGCGTCCACTGTTTCATCTTTCTCTATCCTCACAAAAATGTTTATATATACTCTATACAGTGCACGTGTGTGTGTGTGTGTGTGTGTGTGTGTGTGTGTGTGTGTGTGTGTGTGTGTGTGTGTGTGTGTGTGTGTGTGTGTGTGTGTGTGTGTGTGTGTGTGTGTGTGAGAGAGAGAGAGAGAGAGGGGGGGGAGGCGAACATCAAAACAGGTGACTTACGAAGACTCACAATATCGTACTCTCTTTTTCGTTCGTCGTTTGTCTTTCCCATACTCCATTTTCGCACGCCAGTCTCTTTTTCATTCAGTCTGAGGTGCCCGCCTTTCTCAACTCTCACCCCAGCATTTTTCCTTCCCTATTTTCATCCTCGTACCTCTCCAGCCTCTCTCTCCCTCCAGGTCTTCCTGCATCACTCTCCCTCACCTTCATATTTCCTTCCAGTACGTTTCACAGTCTTACACACTCGTATATATTCTATCTTAACTAAGCACTCTTCGTCCTCTCTCTCTCTCTCTCTCTCTCTCTCTCTCTCTCTCTCTCTCTCTCTCTCTCTCTCTCTCTCTCTCTCTCTCATTCATAATACTAGCAAGAAACTGTTGGCGAACCCCTGCTTGTGATGCTAAATTCACAATTATTCATTCCTCTCTGCTATTCATCATTCAGGAACTAGCCAACCCCCTCTTTACCCCGTCTGCCAGTGCTCACACCTGACCTTATACATGCAACACCATCCCAATTCTCCGCTTCACTCACTCTCATCGTCGACTCGCACCATGCCATCAAATCATAACTTCCTTCCTTAAATTTGAACGACAAAATTCTTACCCATTTCATTTTTGTTTTGTTACTGCCAAGCGATATTATTCATTTTCGGTGTTGCTTCGCGTCGTCTAAAGGCATAAAACCAAACTTCATTAACCCCATAACGAAGGAAATATTCATTACTTTATTCCAGCGACCGTGAGATGAATATATCAGTGTTATATGTGGCTTTTATTGACTGGGGGTTCAGTACCTTCACCTCATCTGATCTTTTAACTCATTCCCCTATACCATTCCTCACTGCCACACAAGCCTACATTCTTTTTTCTGGGCAGGCACAGGATCCAAATACGGGACCATCCGAATAATTTCTGGACTATTTCTAAAGGTAGGCTGACTTCCAGCTGCCTCAACACGCAGGGAACACGTGGGTAGTATTCGTTATCCTCCAGCCCCAGAGATACCAGAAGGGGAAAAAAATCAGGAATCAGTATGAAGGCTTGTAAGTGTGGGATTATGAGCTTGGATTTGAGCCTGTGTGTGTCTGGCTGAAGGCTCCCTTGGTCGGTGGTAGCTGTCCAACTACAACATTAGTTAACGCTATTTCACTTTCATTAATTACGTGCAAGAAGAACCAAGAGCTGGAAGCCTGTATAAAAATTCCTTTAGAAAGTTACACTACGGCCAAAACCAATATGTATTCAATTAGAGATGCCTAAATACGTCACATCAGAGTCTCGTGGACGTAGGCAGGGGGAAAGCCAGAACGAAAACTGTTCCAAAACTCACCATCTGTATATATAGGAAAGTCTGAGAATACCACTTAAATTCTACATTTGAGGAACAATTGAAAGAAGGCAAGCGGATAGGCGTGCTGCATGTTTGCCAAAAAGGGGTTGGCGTTCAAACAGTGTTCAGAGAAACTCACATATACGGTAAAAACATACCAGTCGTTTTGTTTTCTTCAATGGCCTGAACACTGATTGCCGAAATTCGAACACGAACTTCTGGCTCAGTTCATATCGGGGTTGAGTTTGACGGGGGCATAAAGTGGCTTTTTGTAGTCGTGCGGTCACAAGATGCACAGTCATGGTAGTCACTGTACCTTCACCAAGCCACCTTTTGCGAGTAGGCAGCCTCTAAGACTTCAAATGTACTTACAGCGCTAATAAAATAGAGTTACTTAGATGGCTACAGTCTTCCCATGTCCGAAGTGTGTTTTCGTTTCCAACGACACGACAGACAGCTTTGCAATTTATAAAGAAAGTCTTGGGGGTTCATAAAGTTAACTGAAACTTCCATAATAACAGTTCTTCGTTCCTTCTATAAACCTGCATAATCCACTCTTCACTCAGGCCCCCCCCCCACACAAAAAAAAAAGAAAAAAAATCATTTAAATTATTCTGAAAAATTCTCGATTGGGAGAGTATATGCAAGTTTTCTGGCTCACATAAGACACGCAAAACTGTCTCTAGCCAGACGCAGGAAATTGAAACGCAAGGCACAAGCGAGTCTATGGCAGCTATTCATAAACTTTCTTGAGCTTAAATTACGTATAAGGCTTTATATCCGCATCTTCAAATCTACAGCTAAGACCCCCAACCAAACCAAAGAGCAGTGTATAATACCGTGAAAAACAATGCAAAACACAATGATTCAGGGTAATATTTATTTGCTAGGGACACTTTATTATGAAAACTGATCAGGATCCTTTGAGAATAAGACCACACGTCAGTATTTTGCCACGCTACAGTTAGCTCGGGCGACCTCTCCTCCCTCGGCCGGAACGCAGGGGTCGCGCCCCCGCCTGAAATATTGAGAACCATACCTGAAGATGGCCAGGGCGCGGCTCACACAATACACTCGAAGCCCAACTAAAAAGGGAACGCCCCCTCCCTTTGGTTGGACCCACGCCCGTTTTCTGTAGCATCTCGGTGAATGATATACGACTGGCCTTTATTGCTGTGTTTACGTCAGGGAAATGGTGCGTCTCTGTGCCTGGATTCACAGACAAAACTTAGGATCATTTCCCAATTGTAACTTGGATTTTTTTTCGCCTGCGTCGCAAGGTACAGTCCCCACATCCCCTTTCAGTTCCGTGTTTGCAAGCAGATTTTAAACTTTGAGCAATATCATTAATTCCGTTTTTTTTTTTTTTTCCCCAGTAACTTCCTTCGTTTCCAAGATCCCATATCTAATAAACTATAGCAGTAGTGTGTGTGTGTGTGTGTGTGTGTGTGTGTGTGTGTGTGTGTGTGTGTGTGTGTGTTTGTGTGTTTTCTGGGCAGCCGAAACTACACATTCAAATCGCACCAAAATTAGCAAAGAAATCGCAAAAAATTCGCTGATATGAAAAACTTGGTCCCATCACGATTGAAAAACTTTTACTATATTTAATGTGCGATCACATTTTGACCCAAAAAAAGCCGCTCCTGGCGCCCGGCATAGGATCTCCGTAGAATATTTTACCCACAGGTACAACTAAAGTATTTCCGACTTGCGTTCGGACAACTTGGGTTCCATTCCCGAAGCAGCAAATAATACGACCAATTGGTTAGCTGTAAAAAATCAGTGACAACGTTACACTTTAAAAGCACATAAACGCGAGAGCCCTCCGCAGGAGCAAGTGCGAGGGGCCTTGTCTCCTGTAATCGAACATAAACACAGGTTTTCCACACTGCTCCAAACCTGAAGTCTGCTAGTAAACGTAGAACTCCGGTCACTGTAAATGAGAACAATGAGAGTTTATATCAATCTTGTTGGAGAAAAGTTTGAAGAAAGTCCCCAGTCCATTCAAGCTATTAATTCTACAACACTTACTTCACAAGGCATACTCCCATGGCCCCTCCCTACCCCCACCACAATTCCAGCTCATTCAACCCATTTCTTTGTTCCTCATGCCCATTTAATCATCCCTTACACACACACACACACACACACACACACACACACACAAACATCACACACACACACACACACACACACACACACACACACACACACACACACACACACACACACACTTCATTCTTGAAAGATATCTTGAAATACTGTATATCCTTCACGTCACCTATGCCCCTGACTCTACAACACGCATTTTCAAGAGGTACACTTTCCAACCCCAGCCCCAACACCCACCAAATTCCATCTCACCACTTCCTTCGCTCACCACTCCCACTCCTTTGACGAATCCACTGCGCGACACAGGCCAGGTAGTCGATAAACGCGCTTCTTGGAGGAGTAGCAAGGGACAATAGATTCTATACTCTCATTTTCTTAGTCTTTCTAAGAAAAAAAAAAATCTTAGTTGAAAGAAAATCTTCCTTCAAAATTAGTTTTCCAGATACAAGGAAGAGAAAGAGGACAAACCAACGCTCTTAAACACACCTTAAGAGTGTTTATGAATATTGCCCTTTGATTTTTCTATGTCTGTTTTTCCTGCAAAAAACAAACCTGAGTTTGGGGAGTGAACAGATCGTAAAAAAATTTGTGAATTCGGGTGTCGGTCTGTTTGGTGGGGTATTTGCACTCTCACCCCTCCCACTGTCTGGTTACTGTCACGTAGTACACAATCAGAACCGCACGACTCAGCAACAACTGTATTGTAGTTAAGTATAATTTTACCATTGCCAACTGCCACGTGTCAACAACAACTTAACCTTCATCCCCACTTAACATGGGATGGGAGGAGGAAAACACAAGAGCACAACTATTAAGAGCGTGCCCTGCCAGGTAAATATTGGCTACACATCCATCCACTAATTCAAACACGTGATTTTCTTGAGTCCATTGCACAAGTAAAACAGTCCACACAAAATTGCGCTTCATAATGCCTGAGGAGCGCCAACTGATACCGTCTTTACGATTCCAGAGTCTCGCGTTGCAGAACAAACTGCGATAACTTAATTCTAACCATCATATTCTTATTACAGGACGATTTTATTCAGTTTAGGGGGGACTTTTCGCGCTGAAGGATGCTTATGTAATCATTTCACAGTCTACGCCATATTAAAAGAAAATCGTCTAGGTTAAAGGAATAAAGCGTAAGAACACGCAGGCCAAAGTTGCAACACCCACGCCCCACAGTTGGTCTCAGGGTATGGCATCTGGATCTTCTGGGACCTTGACCTTTGAGCAATTATCAAAACTGAATTACTTCAGTTCTGTCTGATCCTTACCTTATCGTCAAGTGTAGTTCAGATTAAATATTAACTGTCTTGGTTGACCTGACCTCTGACCCCTTCTTCTTGATCCAGGGCTGAACTTTACCCTTCCACCTACTTGGTACAAATGAGTTATTAGGTCGACCACTTGAACTTGCCTGTGACCCACCTCTGACGGATTGTTCTCAAAACCAACTCCTTTGGTTCTTGCTTCATCCTCAAGACTTCCATCAACTTTGGCTCATACCGGATGAAGACACTGACCTTGCCTCGTGACTTTGACCTAAGATCTATTTGTTTTCGATTACAAAAGCGTTTAACCCTTGCTGACCCTCAGCATTTCCACAAAGCTTTGTTTATATCGGATAAAAATTGTTTGAGGCATACTCTTCAAACACAGACGGGCACGGACACACACACGCCAAGCAAAGCATTACAGGCATTACATATGCTGTATTGTCGCACTGGTAATAAATTACCTTACCGAACCAAGAGGTTAAAAGTACAGAGGTTTTTCGAGGATTGTGAAATGTCTGTAAGGTATTCGCGTGAATTTAGGCGGGCAGATTTAACCTAGTCATATTTAGAACTGCCATGGTCGGCGCAACTCTAATATTCAGCTAGAAAACACACCCACCCACCCACCCACACCCACACACACACACACACACCCACCCACACACACCCACACACCCACCCACACCCACCCACACACACACACACACACACACACACCCACACACACACACACCCACACACACACACACACACACACACACACAATTCTATTAAGAAATAGGGATGGAAAAAGTGCAAAAACGACATGAAAAATACAGAAATAAGAAAGTAGATACAGTGTTCTATACTCAGTACTACCTTCCACAGAACTACAAACAATTTGTGAGAAATGTGGAAAGTAGTAATGGGTATAGAATTCTTAGTCTCCTCCCTTTCCAAACGCTCTCTCTCTCTCTCTCTCTCTCTCTCTCTCTCTCTCTCTCTCTCTCTCTCTCTCTCTCTCTCTCTCTCTCTCTCTCTCTCTCTCTCTCTCTCTCTCTCTCTCTCTCTCTCTCTCTCTCTCTCTGTATCCGCATTTTTTCATCCCTACAGCTTAACAGTCACTTTGGAATATATATTTTTCTAGATCAGCCTATGGCCTTACCATGGAAGCTTGTTACCATATACATTAGCTGTACTAAGAAACAACTTTAATGGTAATAGCTATCAAGCTTACATTATACGTAAAATGCTTACGTGGAAAGGGGCAACACGAGTAAGAGGAGCTTTAGATATTCTGAATGAGTTCGCAGTGATAATGTTTTTAGGTCATACCTCGCGTCCTGTACCTCGAAAGCTGCTCTAAGTATGAAAATAAACATTCCCGGTTGTTCAGAAATGTTTTGGTGCGTTAACAGTTAACACTTGTGTACACCTTTTCATTTTGGAGTTGTGACCGATGAAAGAAACAAAGAAGAAAGAACAAAACTGACATTATTGCGACCTATTTTACAACTCTACGAAGGTTATCACGGCCTTACAGGTAGCTATGCACTTAATAGCGAAGGTTTTTTAGTACATGTGCTTAAAGTTTTGGGCTTCACGAACGTCGAGAAGCGCGTGCCCCTACGCCTTTTGTATGGGTGTATGGGATGCCACTTTAACCTGCGTCATCTCTAACGACACAAGATTTTAATCAACTGCGAGTGTCATTGAAGTCGGAAAGTTAATATTGCCACCATTAAATCATTTACTGTCCTAACAACTCTAGTACCTGTATTCTGGTCTGGTTAACAATAGGTGATAAATATTCAGCTCAGGGTGAGTCACAGAATCCTGAGCACAATTTAACGCTAGAAGTCCTCATTCTCTTGAAGTCTCTCAGGAAAGATGTGGCTTCAATTCCACGGTGGAGTCATATACATCAGGTCAGTCAGGGCCGTAACTGAAGGTACGAAGGTGTAAACATGCCCCTAGTTGTTGAGGGTCATTAATGGAACATCTGTAACTGTTAGATGTCATCAGCTTGCATCTCATTTTACAGGATACAAAAAGGACAGGCATGCTCTACCATCATCACAAGCTTCAGAAATTACTTCAGAAACTGGTGGCTTGTCCACACCTGTTCCCGCAGCATTTGAGGCTTCGTAGCACCTCTTCCACTGCGAATTATTTTGCACATGACACTTTAGTATTCTCTTATACGCAACTTATCTATCTATAAAATCGATATAATTTACATCAATAACAAACGTGAGACTACTGGAGTGAAATGGGCAGAATAAATTGGTAAGGATGAGGTGTTACGAAATCCTCAGTGATAGAATACAGCCCTGAAATTCGCGAACAAACTTACGATCAACACCCTCTTGTAAATAGTTATTATATTCGCAGGCAGGACAGGGAGGCTACACTCTGCCCAGGTCTATTGTTATTCCTGCAAAACCAAATATTACTTACGACGAGAAAATTATAATTAAAAATTTATTTACTTTTATATATTTATTTATTTTTTGCTCGAGATATGGGCAAAACTTGGCAAAAATTCCCATAAATTTAGTCCTTCCTGGAAATCACAATCTACGTTATGGGGGAGAGTGGATGGGAGTCATGGAACGGGTGTTCGGCTGGCTAGAGGTGGTGTCAGGTTGCCAAGGTTGCTGGGGGGTGGTTGCCGGGAGAGGGGGGAATTTTAGTGGGGGAGGTTGTGAAGGGGAGTTACCCGGAGGAGGCTGCTGAGGGGAGGTCGGGTGGAGGTTGTCGGGGAGAGTTGGTGAGGGAAGGTTGCTGAGGAAGGCTGCCGGGGGGATGTTGGCGGGGGGAGGATGTTGGCGGGGAGTGGAAGTTGGCGGGGAGTGGAAGTTGGCGGGGAGTGGAAGTTGGCGGGGAGTGGACGTTGGCGGGGAGTGGAAGTTGGCGGGGAGTGGACGTTGGCGGGGAGTGGACGTTGGCGGGGAGTGGACGTTGGCGGGGAGTGGACGTTGGCGGGGAGTGGACGTTGGCGGGGAGTGGAAGTTGGCGGGGAGTGGAAGTTGGCGGGGGGCTGATGTTGCCGGTGAGAGAAGGATGCTAGGGAGACTGCCGGGGTGAGGGAAGGTGTCAATTTGAGAGGGGTGGTTGTGTTGCGTGATTGCAGTGATCACAACCTGTGTTGTTATGCTGATCCTAACACTCCCAGACAGGGTACCTGTCTTGTAGAGGAAGAACAAAACGGACATCTGAATTTATGCGAGGAGCCGTTGGAACACTGGCTGGTACATCCAACTTGCAAGTGAAAGAACCAGAGTCTGAATTTCAGTCCGGCCAGACTGCCTGGTGCGGTTGTTTCCCCGCTGATCCTGTTTACCAGGAAGTATAATAAAATGGCTGTTGCCCAGAGTCCTTTTAAAACGACGGAACTAGGCTTTTCAAAAGTTAATGAGGAGGGGTACCCATGGGTATGGACCTAGGAGCTTTGCGACTATAAGCCGGTAGGTGGAAGGCTGTACGTTTAGTACCCTTCTGGCAAAATCTCCTGCACGGAAACCCTGAGCGCAAATAATTTAAGAACTTGGGTGTAACATCGACTATTGCGGTTTATGATCTGGGGAAAGACTGGGTCTTAGTGAAACAAAACAAAACAAAATGCATGGGACCCTGGTGCTGTCGATAGGCATAATTCTTACCTTACCGTCACTTCTACGTGTGTGTGTGTGTGTGTGTGTGTGTGTGTGTGATACATTTGACAGTCTGTTCCAAGAGGCCCAACCGGCTTAACAAAACGCGGGCACTGGTTTACCGAAATTCAAATAAAATTGTTCTCAGCACCCGTCTGGGATTGAACTCCCGTTCTCTCAAACAGTAGATCACTTCTCTAACTATCTGAGCACCAAGTAGTCACCGTAGTGCGTACTAACGCAACACTGAGACATGTAACACACAGCACAAGTCTTGGCTACATCACTGACCTTGCGCCAAACAGTCGAGGGGTCCTTTTTTGATGGCAGAGTTCTTGCCAGCGGAGGTTGACCCCGGTAGTGCCAATTATGGGGCTGCCAAATTACAACCACGAGGCACAAGATACACATCCACCCCGCCATGTTAGTCCGTCGGCGACTCAGTGTCTACAGTTGATGAGGTTGCTGCTTCCTCATCCAGATATTCATGAGTTAGCGCAGAAAAAAAAAAAATTATCTCATTAGCAGTTAGCTGCAGCTGAATCCCGCCTAATTTGAGGGTTGTTGTGTTTATGAAATTATACTGGTTTATGTTTTCAGTAGAAATTGGCCTAATTCGAAGGTTACTTCATTTGAATTGTGTCTAAAGTTACACTAGGTCTTCTCAAGTCGAATATGAATCTGAATATTTCTTTGTTAGTGTTATTCACGAAATGAAGCGAGGATTTCTGGTACTTGAAAGATATGTGAATAAAAAACAGGCCACTCCATCTTTTGGTGGGAAGGAAACTCAGGATGCTGATGACCGTGTTCAAGTATTTCCTCGCCAACCATTTGGTAATGCATCAGGTACAGCGTGAGGCCGCCCATCTGCCCTTAGCGGTGATGCAGGGTTGCATGTTGCTGCTCTTATATAGCTGACCTCCGTCTCTGGGTACGGTAGGTAGCTGGTAGCGGTGCAAGTATTTCCGTACTCCACCACCACCACACCACCACCATCAAACACATTCGCAAACAAATTAGTGATCAATAACTGCCTTCGTTGGGTGGTTAGTAGTTTAAAGCACCGGTTGAGCGATAGTCGTCTGTCTTTCACATATTGACTGGAATCTACAGGACAGGTGAATGAATGATATCCACGTACAATACCCTCTTCAGATACCTAAAGAGGGTCGAGTCGGGTCGAAACTACCATATATTCTTAATAAAAATAATCCATGTATAGGTCTAATTCTTGCACTCGAACAATTCACGGAGTTGTCAAATCAAGACATACACGAGTGGTGCTGAGATCATGTCATGGCACCTGGAGTGTAGGACGGTCATCTTCCTTTAACTTTCAGTCCGTTGACTCACTTTCATGTTATATCCTGTTGATTTTATTAAGCTTTTGGGGGATTAGTTGTAGTGAATGAGTAAATGATTGCTGCATCATTCCCTAACCCCTCCCCCCATTTCGAAAACTCTCTTTATTGCTGTATAAAATTGTTTGGAGATGACAAGAGAGAAAATACAAAAACGTTGTCGGACTGAAGGGGTTAATGTTCGTGTAAGATCACCTAGCCTCGGGTTCTTACATCTTGCCATGGTAGTATAGGACCGGCAGTTACAATCTTCAGAACCAGCCTGCTGCCTGACCCAAGCCTTATTAAGAAAAAAAAAAAAAAAAACTATGATACAACAACCCTTGGCCTCAAGCAGGTCAGCTCTCGCTCTCAGGATGGTGCGGGTCATGGAGGTGGGCGTACAGTTGAGTGAGGAAAAAAAAAAAAAAAAGCCTACCGACCATACGATCGACATTAAGGCAGGCAGGCAGTTTTTACTAGGTTTTAATCTTCTCTCAGGCTGATACTCAACCGTCAAGTTTACAATTCAGGTCCCCATTTCAGTTCTAAGACCAAACAAGCTCGGGCAGAGAAGACCGTGTCCTTGCCTTGGCCAAAAGTATGAAGGTCAGTCCTAGATTTTCGTTTGCGGGCCAAGTGTGTTTCTGACTGTCCGATTGCACCTCCGCCTCCCCTCTGCAGTAATGATCCAACTGGTTAATTCTTCAGGCAGTGAGTGGTCTGTATTTATTGCCTGCTGTTACAAGATTTTATACAGAGAGAAAGCTGGGGGTGAACGGGGTATCTCTTGCTCCTCTAGTTCAAAAAGTCCTGAGTTTCATTAAAATCGTCTGGCGTTAGAAAGAATGAAATAAACACGTTCTCCAGGTGATGAAATTAAGATCCCTGATAAAAAGGGCGGTCCTAAGCCTAGTGTCATACAGGGACGGTTCATTCATCATTCCCGGTGTCTACCCTGCATCATTTTCTTTCCCATAACCCACTTCATGCTCTGTACCCTTTGTTTTTATACTTCCATGGACTGTAAAGCTGACTTGAAATCACAGAGCATCCAAAATATCACTTCTCACACCTACAGACAGAACCGTCCCCGCAACACACGAGCATTGCAGTGCGATATATGTGCAACACCGCTATATTCCATTCCAAGCAGCGTGTCCGTGCCTGTACATGCAATATTCAAACACAGGCCAGGGAGTATACAAACAAGGCACTACCAGCAGCAATCCATAGTCGGTTCTGTACGGAACCGGGCTTTCTCCTTGGAGCAAAAATGACAGCTATAGTCGTTGTACCTTAACTTCGCCCAAATTTTCCTTGTGCTGTTTACTTTACGTAGCTCAGAGGCAGAGTAAGACAATAATTTCACCCGTTTGCAGCTTGCTTTACGTAGCTCAGTGGCAGAATTAGACAATACTGTGGCTCTACAAAATTTCCACAACACTTCTTCATCACTTGCATCATATTCTAGCGTTGCTCGCTTGTTACAGCTCGATATTTAAGTTGGAGAGATGACAATTTTAGGCCAAGTTAGAGTAAAACGGATATAAAATTAACTATTCCATGCTGACAAAGTACGAATGGTGAAGGGGACTCTGTAGTGATGGTGATGCACGTGGATGTGGAAATACTATGGGTATGCCCGTATGTCAGAGTGTATTATTATGTCCTCGATAGAACCAATGCAGTGATAACCTACGCCAGTCAATGAAAGAAAATACACGTACTACCAGCACCCACTTTAACTGTCCCCGCCGCCGCATCTTGGGTTTATAATAGACAAGCCACGCGCATCGGAAGACGAGTACGCTCACCACCGAACCACCGCAGCTCCAAACATATTCCTGCTTCATCCATTAAGTCTAGACGAGACTGGCTCATGAGTGACATCACTTTTTTTTTTCTTTTCACTTATCTTTACGTTCTTTGTATCCTCTTACTACCACCGTGATGCTGCAGAGGGACGCCTTCACGTGGTGGCACCGATGCGAGTGAGTTGCTCTGCTGCCTTGTTGTGTGATCGTCCCTCACTTCCCTCTCTATCTCTTGTATGGAGGACGGTGCACTGCAGGAGAAAGGCAACTTCAACCTGCAGTGTTCACGTTCAGTTGAGCCTCCTGCTGCTGCTGGTTACCGCAACGTAGCCAGGCATTGTTATCAAATGTTTACCGAGTGTGAAAGAAGCGCCTGGAGTGATGGTGGGTGAGCGTGGACTGTTGTGCTCCTAATATGTGGTGTTGACGATCAGGTTAAGTGGCCAGCCTTTGTGTTGGGGAGGATGCCGGCAGGACAGGTTGTTGTGTGTGTGAAAGATAGTTAGATAGAGAAAAGTAGTTTAAGTTACGTATGCATGCACATCGGCACGCACACACAATCACACATGGCACACATACACATGGGCACGCACACGCAGACACACGTACGCACACAAATACACGTACATGAACACGCGCGCAGGCGGGAAAAAGAGAGAGAGCAACCAGAGACCACTTAATTAATGAAAAAAAAAAAAAAAATGCACTGACAGAACTACAATTCTACATAAGTAAAATGTAGCCAAGTTGTGTACAATCCCACAAGGTGTTAATTAAGACTCGTTCCTGGCACAGCATAACGAAATAAAGGAACTCCCCATCCCCCTCCGCCACTCCTACCTCCACGCATCGCCCGTCCTTGGGCATCCTGTCGCCTCTGGGAAACCAAGCACAAGTTTCCTATAATTCCTCCTGTTGCCTGTTCGTCTTTGTGTCAGAGTCTCCTTTGTATTTCTTGTTATGGTTTAAGAAAAAGGAAGAAGCACATCTTTCATATCCAGCTTTTCAACAATAACGGGTTTCATTTTTATACTTCTAATTTCTGACGCGATTTTACTCAGCTTGGGAGAAAACTTGATGAGCTGTTTAAGTCAAATATAACCTCTATTAATCCCTGCAATACGAGAGGCATTTCCAAAGGTGACTAATATCATCTAAAAATCAAGAATTAACTACCAGTAAGAGAGACGTCACCGGATTTAAGGGATTAACTTGGTCGTCAATGGAATGGTCTAGGATTTGTGAAGAATGTGTGTGTGTGGATCGTTTGGCTGAACAGATGACGCTGATAATTTCGACGACATGAATGACAAGGGAACAGATGTATGGTCTATTTATCTGGCCACACTGTTGATAATTCTACAGTATTACAATTGTGTTTTCCCGTTCCAACATATGAACCCTCCCCCAATCAAAGTCTTAGTGGTAAAGAGGGATGATATTATGAATGATATTGAGAAAGTACTAGGCAGTAAACCAGTTATGATTAGTAATCTAACTCAGCTTGATGTGAGTTTTTTTTTTTTAATGTTACTAAATTCTATCTGACAGGTTTATGTGACGCGTATATAAGAAGAAGAACAGAAATAAACGTGTAGATGGTCTGGCCTGTGACGTGTAACCAGGACTCCGGGTCTTGAATAATGTCTGCTTGTGTGACGTAACAGGTGTCCCACATTTTTACTCTTTCCTTGTTTTCTCAATCCTACCACACCCCACCCGATGGCTAAAAAAAAAAAAAAAAAAAAAAAAAAAAAGTCACGATACTCAGAAGTGTGTAATGTCCGGCTCAGAGACGTTCTCCATCCGGTACACTTCCCAGAACGATGATTAACCTTTTCAACCCATGGACGTAATATTAATTCATCCCTGCTAACCCCAGATGATTTATGGAAGACAAATTTTTCGGACTGAAGGAGCTAGATACAGCCTTCACTAACCCTTTCACTACCAGGTGGCTCTCCTAAACTGAATAAAATCGTCTGGTAGCAGTACGAATGATAAAAATGACTTCCTCTGGTTGCAGGGGTTAGCGGTGAAATCTTTGTTGTGTTTGGAATGTTGGTGTGGTCGGCCTTGAGATGGTATTAAGCACTAACAATTTCCTCTTAATCCCTTCAGGCACATAACTTTTTTTTTTTTTTTTTTAATGTTTTCGTCTCGCTATCGCCAGTTTTATTTAGCTCTGTAAACGATTTTCCACCTAGAGAGATTACACACAGCTTTCCTTATCGCCAGTAGAGGGTGTCCTTGTATCTACATAAAATCGTTTGGTAGAAACATTAATAATAAAATCGTCAGGCACAAGGGGTAAATGATTGTGTCTTGGAGCCGCGTACTCATTGCCATTGGAAACTTCGTAACACTTCTTCCTCAGCGATTTATTTTTATATTACATCCTAACCCTCTCAGGCTCCTATAAATGACTCTCAACAGAATTAGAACGCATGGCTGTAGCGTGCAAGAGTCATAAGCTCCCTAACACTTTCCAAGTGATTTATTTTGCTTATTACTCATTACTATCCTCTTCTGTAATTTATATAATTCCAATACCACTAATTTTCAACATAAAACCGTGATTGATATTAACCAGCTGTATCCAAAAACAAATCGCTAAGGAAGAGGTGTTAGGGAGCTTTAACAGATGAGAATATGGACCCAAGTCTGCTGTACTCCGAACGATGTGGTGGTCGACCTTGACATTAAATAAGGCACCTACACACATCCTCTCTCTGTAATGCTACTTTAATATACGATACTTGCTACGTGTTTGTAATTGCCACTTGTACTACCTCATACAGTACCAACCTCAATTAAATCAACTGTTATTGTTTTTTCTGCCACTGAGAGTATTAGCACTGCAACCTTGAGTGCAGTGCTGGAGGCCGTGCAACTCGCCCCCTTGCATCTGGTGAGGTCTTTTACTGGTTCGTTCACGCTATCTCTTAGGCCATGTTATGCAGCTTGGGGGAGACCTCTTGTAGGGAAGGGGTAAACGAAGGCCACAGCTAACCGGTTTAGTCAGAAAAGTTTCCCCTAATCTGAATATAATCGTCTGGTAGTAGCAAAAATAATATATAAAACTGACCTCGGAATGAAGAGGTTAAAAAAAAAAACTGGATCTGTTTGCTGGTCTAAAGGTTTGATTTCGGGCCCCAGGTGGGGTCCTTGTTCGTTTTTTTTTTTGTTTTTTTTTCTCACCAGACGATTTTACTCACCCTAGAAATGCCTCCCGTGCTGAAGGGGTTTATCAGTGCTATATCTAACCCCAGCAGTTCGAAAAATCTCTCCTCAGCTGAGTGAAATCGTCAGAAGATGGCAAGAATAAAACGAAGAGGACGCCGCTGGATTCACACGGTTAAGGAAACATATTAACAACCTCTCCTTTTCACTCTAACTTGGCCTAAAATTGCCATCTCTCCATCCTAACACTCAGCTGTAACAAGAGATAACACTAGGCTGCGATGCTAGTAAGGAAGAAGTGCTACGGAAGGGATATAAAGCCACAGTATTGTCTTATTGTGGCACTAAGTGAAATACGCCGTAAAAGAACGAAAATCTGTGGCAAGTTACGACAAATGGACTAAAACACTAAAGGTTTAACTAAGGCTATACCTAACCCTTCCAGTTTGAAAAGTCTCTCCTACGCTGCATAAAAAAAAGTCTGGTAGCAAGACTAAGAAAAAGATTAGGTTCCTGGCAGAAAGAATTAAACTCTTCAGTATGATGACGTCTTCTTATTGCATATTTAAACCTCAAATCGCAAAGTGGAATGTAAACCCCCAATTTCTGATGATAATTTATGATGTACGTGACGCAGATGGAACGTATTTGATGTTCTTTTATAGCTGCTGACTGCACCCTGTATTGTGGGATGCAGGC